>NW_024104471.1:0-600000 GCF_003945595.2 Pipra filicauda | reverse complement strand
TGAAACTGAGTGGGAATTTGAAATGTAAGCCCTTCATGTATGTTTTTAAAATCTAAACATAATCGTTTGTGCTGCTAAAATAAGAAATAACTACTTCTGTTCAAAACACTTCTCCAGTTGTATAGTGATCAATTTTGAATGATCTTGGGCCGCTAATTCCATTTTGTCTGTGGGATTTTATTTTATTTATTTATTTTTAACTTCATTTTCTTAATTTATTTTGAGGGGCCATGTTGAGACCAGGATAAACAATTGGTGGCACATTGGTGGGTGCCTTATCTACCTATGGTGGACGACAAAGAAAAATGTATCAAGCTTTCAAAAAAAAATCCTAAAATCATTCCACTGAAGTAGCTGAAAAAAATTAGACAGAAAAGTGGGTTGTAGCTCTATCTGGGGAAATGGGAAGAAACCCTCATTACTACTTTTAGTTGCTTTTTGGGTTTTTTTCTGGTCAAGAATAAAAAATTTAGAGACCAGAAGATGAAAAAACACTGGCTAGAAATTTACCATCAATTTGGTTTTCCCTTAGAAGTAGCAGAATTTTTGGAATTCCCCAGATTTGAGAGCAATCCAGCTGAGCAGGTCTTGGGGGAGGAGAGAAGACATGAAAGCTCAGTGTTTCCATGCTGTTTTCTCAAATATCCCACTGCAGTGGTATTATGGTTTCTAGGAACGAGGGGCTGACACCACTGTTAGCTTCTTTACGTTCTTGGTACTTCTGAGAGGGAGGTAGGGAGAGCAGTTGTTCTCCCCTTGGAACAGGCCTGGGAAGAGCAGTCAGGACTCTGCAAGAAGAAGGTTGCAAAGCTCACAGTCCCTTCCCTACATCCTGTTTGCTTGTGTGCACCCACCTGGAGAGAGTAGTGTGTGTATCATATGAAAAGTATGTCACTGATTATAACTGAACTTGTCTTAGAAAAACTATGCCATATACTGTGATTGTAATTTCTCTCTCTGGCAAGGCTGTTTGTCTTCTTTTTCTTTTTTATTGCTTGAGTGAACCTAATATGTCTGAAATTCTGTTTTAGAAGAAGTAAGATACTGTGCAACTGGTGGTATTTCACTGCAAAATAACCCCCAGAGGGATTTGTAATCCCCCGGTGCTGACATCATCTAATAGTGAGCCAAATTGAATAATAAGCTCAGTGCTGTGAATACAGCCTCATACTCAGCCTCATTCTGCTTTAGTTAGCATTGCCTAGTAATTAATTATTATTCTGTATTTATGCTATCAATGGCATCCAGAGGCTGGCCTAAACACGCTCGAGCCGCTGGCAGCGGCAGCATCTGTACATGCAGATATTTTGTTCTCCCTCTATAAATGTGTGCTGTTCACTGCCCCTTAAAAGAGTTGTTACTAAGTCTTCCCTGTAGCTAAACACAGTAAGACAGTACGTGCTGGACATCAGTCAAAGATGCACAATGACACATAGCTGACTAATTACTATTAATGTTTACAGGATTTGGAATGTCGTAATTGATTTTGGCACTGGAAGTGCAGTCTGGTAAATTGCTTGTCACCTTTGTTTCATCTTCTATTTCATTGAGAATCTCATATGCAATTAGCTGTAATTGCTTATACTGTGTTTATTCTAAAGTGCACAGTACATTTCTATTTTGTTGTTTGGATCTCAAAAATGGGGAGCTAATTGCTTACAAAACTACAGTTCAAAATAAGGGGATCGTTATGGTGAGGGACATTTTTTCAGAGTAGAAAAACACGAAGATTTTACCACAGTGCACGTTCCAAACACATAACTCTGCTGTACTTGAAATCTCAGTAACTTCAGGGACAGTGGCTTGTGCATAAAGACACGACGAGCGAATCTGTATTACCAACATAGAGGAATTTTTTCTTGCATACAGAACTGGACAGTAATTCTTGAAAGGAATGTGTTTCCTCCACATACTCCAGGTCACAAGGTGGAAGAAGCACTGAATGGCTCACAGAAATTCATCTGCCAGTTTATCCTGGCAATATTTTCTATTTAAACAGCCAAAGCTCCAGAATTAGCATGGACTGTCTAGAAACCTCAATAAAAGAAAGAGCTTTGCCAAGAAACAGTCTAGGACAGCAGAAGAAAAAAAAAAAGTGAAGCCCTTGGTACAGATAAACAACAGAAATCTGCAAAATTTTCCTTCCCAAGAATGGAGAGCTACATTGTCTCCTGCTCTAACCCACGGGTTGGATGTTGGAGCACAGGTTTGGTTCTCAAATTTAGACTGGCAACACCTGCTCTTTTCATGTCATAGTAAATTGTCCAAGGAACAGCTAATCAAAACTTTCCTTGCTGACCTTTTAAAGCAGAGGATACTCTTTAGTTCCTCATTTTAAGAAACTAGCTGTTCCAATTTTTTCAGGAGAAAATAATTTTAGGAGATAAGATGCTAATCTAGCTAAATTAACTTAATTAAAGAAGATGCAAATCCAGTAGAATACATTTTCTAGTAGAATGACAGTGTAGATTCTACTTGCTGCAAGCATATAATATCTCTGAGAGTCTGGATATGTTGAATAGTGGCAACAATTGTACATCTAAACCATTAGAAATATCTTCTATCAGAATGCTGGGTAAAACAGAAACGATTTCTTTTGGATTTAACTACTGCAAGTGGAAAAACAAGCCTAAATACCATGGACTGATTTCCAGCACTTTCAAACTACTTTAGAGCTTACTTTTAATCCAGTTAATTATTTTGCTATTCTCCATTCAATTAATTATCAGATTAAAGTTCTTATATAATATGTAAAATGGTCTTTTGATAATAAAAGATTATAAAAGAAATACTGCAGAGTTTGCTTTAGAAGAAAGCATAGAAAGATTGAAATCTACAGAATTCCAAGTTAAAAGAGGCTATTAACTTTGATTACAATTACATATTCCACAAGAAGATGGGATACATTACACGGGGCATGCAAGACTACTACAAATCTTTATTGTAGGAATCATTTAGTATTGTACATAAATATAATTGCTTGGATTTTCTGCTTAGATCTTCCAGAATTGTTACATTTATCAAAACCTCTGCTTCAGTTTTTTATTACAGATGTTGATTGTCATTGCTCTGGAATTTATTTGTAATTGCACAGGAAGCACATCAACCTGTTGGAGTGAGTCCAGAGGAGGCCACTAGGTTGATTAGCGAGATGGAGCACCTCCCCTACAAGGAAAGGCTGAGAAAATTGTGTTTGTTCAGCTTGGAAAAGAGAAGGCTTCTCTTTTATTTAGGGGGTGACCTAATTGTGGCCTTTCAGTAACTGAAGGCAGTTGACAGGAATGATGGGGAGACACTTTTTGCAAGGGCCTGGAGTGACAGGACAAGGAGGAATGGATTAAAACTGAGAGAGAAAAGGTTTAGATTACATATTAGGAAAAAATTATGTACTGCAAGAGTGGTGAGGCCCAGAGAAGTTGTGGATGCCAGAGAAGTGTTCAAGACCAGGTTGGATGGGACTCTGAGCAACCTGGTCTATTGGAAGGTATCCCTGCCCATCATCAGGGACTTGGGAATAGATGAGCTTTAACTCAAACCATTCTATGATTCCACAATTCTATGATACATGGTATTCCAGTCTTCCTGGAATCTACCCAAAAAACTCCTGATTTTTTTGTTTACAACCTAAGAACCGATGCTCGGCATCAGTCCCTTTGTGCTGCAGAGCTGGTGACGCATTTTTTTTGCCTCTCTGTATCACTTTCTTCCTGCAAAGGTCTGTTCACGGTGTCAGTACTTCACACGCTGGCAGAGTGCCTGCTGCCTCACGGAAAGCAGGTGTGCTTGGAGGGATGACAGCTTTCTCAGGACTCAGTTATTTAATTAACTCATTTTTATAACCGGATTATTTGAAGAAGCCACACCGTCTGTCTAGTGGTCAAAGCCTTACTTGTGTGCTAAGCAAGGCTTGTTGAACTCCCTGCATCCCTTCTCTTTACTTGCATCCTGCTTCACTGGAGAAACAACTGGAAGGTTGCTAGACTCACAATCAGAAGTGAGAAGATCCAGGTTCCATTTTTAACTTTTCAACTGATTTACCGAATCTCACCTTGAGAACTGTGCTACATCTTGGTTTCTGCTCCTGTTTGTAAAAAGGCATTTAAATAACTTTGACATTTCTAGAAGAAGGGGAAAAGCTACTTAGTAATAAACAGTTTAATCACTGAGATATTTTAACAGCTTTATTCCACAAACTACTTGGTAATGTGAATAGAAAAACAAACAATTCTTCAAATATCCACTAGGGTTTCTGAACACATTTGTTGCACTGTTTACATTCCATTAACATTTTTCAGATCCAGATTTACTCACAGTAGTTTTAACTGTGTATGTTCAGACACTTGGAGAGAACACATACAAAATTTTAATGCTTTTTAGCAGCTTTCATGAATAAACCTTGCTTTAAAAAAAATAATTTACTCATCCTATCAACAGCAGCATTACTGATTAGTTAAATAAGGACAGAAGGCTGTCACTTATGTCTCAGATGTATAGCAGAAGTCACTAAACTTCAATAAAGACAAAATCTTAAAAAGATAGCTTGCAAATTTCTCTTTGAAATATTTTAAAATTACATCTTTCCCTTAAAAATCTGGATTTGCATATCTTTTCCCATTCATATTTGATAACACTGGGGGAAAATATCTATAGTAGACCTCCTTGTCATCATCCAAGAGGCTGAGGGGCATACTGTTAGTTGATGGACAGTAATGAAGCTACTGTGCATCAGAGAGGTTGTCAGAAGACTTTGACAAGAAAGGTGTCAACCCCTTATCTTAATTACTTCTGAAGGGTAATTAAGTGATTCCTGGGCATAAAAATAAGCCTGTATCTAACTGCTGGTAAAAATCAGGGTATCACAGATGCATAGAGGACTTAGTTTTGCAATTCTGAGATCACTGTGTGACTGTGACTTTTTCATAGAATCACAGAATAGAATCAATTAAGGTTGGAAAAGACCCTTAAGATCATTGAGGCCAACTGTTAGCCCAGCACTGCCAAGCCCACCACTAAACCATGTCCCTAAGTGCCAAGGTGCCATACCTAGACATCTTTTAAATACCTCCAGGGAGGGTGACTCAGTACCTGTATAACCAAGGAGGAAAGCTTGCCTTTGGCTTTCTCACACAACTCCTTACAGCTCAGCCAGAACAGAGCAAGCTTCCTCAGTAAACTGTGCTCCAGCCATACAGATCTGAGAGCTGTTATCCCCCTCCAGACCTATTTTACTTATCATTTCTACCTAATTTTTTTAAACACCAAAGTCCTCGAGGCAGCATCATTTATAAAGCTTATGTCAGCAGTCAGTTTATTTGTATTTATTGTATATTTCAGAATCTTAGCTTTCCACCCACGCTGATGTATATTAGACTTGGGATGTACATATGTGAGTGTATATGTGAAGAAAGCAAAGGAGAAACCTTTGAATACACAGAGCAATGTAAATTGGTGTGGAGCCATCTGCCTGAGCCTGCAGTGTTTGACAAATGGAGTGCATTAAGTGTGCCTGTTCATTGTCATTGAGGAAAATAGATCAAAATCTTCAGCATGCTTTTGAAAGAATAACTGTTAATTTTTTAATTGGTGAACATTTTTAGATGCATCAAAGTAACATACTTCAAAGTGGTTGATACTGGTAAACAGGGTTCAACAGACAGTCATTGCTATAAATGACTTTTCGTGTGAGCCTAAGAGCTTCTGATCTTTTCTCTGACCTTAGTCTCTGGTGCTCACAGGTTTCTTTAGTTGTGCAAAAAGGCTCATGGTGTTTCTTAAATATCTAAAATAACACTTCCTGCTTTTCTTAGGTGAAAAATGTACCACGAAGCCCCTTGCAGCATTTGAAACCTCCAGATAGATGCAAGGCTAATGTATTCAGTTAAGTTACTATCACCCTTAAAACCCTGAAATGCTGAAGTGTTAGTATCTTGACCTATATGTCAAGATGAATGAAAAATAAATTAACTTCTGATGCAGCAGGCCTTTCCTGAAGGATTGTGTTTGTTGGAAAATGTCTGGTTTTACATATAGGTGTAAGGGCAAAAATAAGCTGTTTTCCTTAAGAGCTGAAATATCTTGATCTTGTCAGCCAGAATTTTTGCCTTAATGAACTGGTTATTGATACTGTTCTTTGGCATTTATGCTTTATTATTCCATAATACAATGCTATGGGTATTGTTAACAGAAAGGTACAAGAGGGACTGGCATATTTTGGAAGCTGACAGCACATAGGGTTAAAGTTTCATCTTTGTCCCTTGTCCTCCACCTGTCTCCTTCTAAAGATTTGTTTTCCCTGTGAATCCAGCAGGTTCTCAGAAACTCCTGAGCTTTTCACAGTAACTGATTTGTCGAGCATACCCCTTTGACCATGTGTTAGCACTGCATTTCTCCAGATATAACTGTCCAACTTTACTCAGGAATTTAAGGGCATATTAATAGATTAATCTTCAGGAGTCACTGACAACAGTTAGCATCCCATCTGTGAACTTTGACATCTACATTTTTGAGAGTAACAATGACACAGTTACTTCCCTGATGCTAAAGCGCACAGTTCAGGTTTATTATCCTCTTGATTTTTTTTTTCTCTTTTTAATCTATTATAGCTCAATCAAAGTGCTTCAATCAGCTGTAGAGAGTAAAGCCCTGAATTTATCCCTCAGTCAGCTACAGTACTGTGTGCTCCCTGCCAGTTTGCTGTTTGGTGAGAAAACCACGTATTTGGACACCTCCTGCATGTTGTGGAGTAGGAACAGACAGCCTCAGGGAGTGACTGTTGGGCAGGAAGATTATTGCCATCCTTCTCAGCCTCCAAACTTCAGTGCACTCATTTCTGGAACCCAGCGCAATTTGGGTACCCTCACTGGAACAGCAGCATTAGACTCTCCTGCTTTCTTCTTGGTACCAAATATTGAGCAGGGTGGGTCCATTAATCTGGGATAGGGTGACATCTGTCATCACTATACTGTGTTCAATATTTGCTTTGTTGGTTTTAATTGCAGTATATCAGCTTTCCACTCCATAAAACTGGTTAAGTACAAGAAGAAAAACCCCTCAAGCCGTCCAGTTTCAATTTTACATTCACAACTACGTACAACATGAAATTATTTAGTTCATAAGAGATTGAGTTATTGCTACTAGTTCTTTCTACAGATTCCTTTTAATATAATATCTTGCCTGAATGCACAATTGAACCCAAGAAGACAGAAATCCCGATATGTTCAGTTCTTACTCAGAGCATACATTCTCCAGTATATGTTTTGCAAAAACAAGCAAGTTGAAGTTCTTCTCTGTATTTGGATTTGCCAAAATTAGGAAGGCTTCCAAGATCATCACAGCCTTAAAATAATCCCCGTCTAGGAATGAAAAAGCAGAAGAGCAGTCTGAATGATAATTTTTATCAAATCTGTTTCTCAGTTCTGTTCTTTAGCTGCTACATCCTTAGGATGTTTCACTTGAGATTTTGCTTGATTTTCTGTTTTCATATATCTGCTTTACAGTTTTCTCTTAGACAGTGTTTCAGGCAGACAAGACAGTTGGACTCAACGATCTGAAAGATCTTTTCCAGCCTAAGTGATTCTATGATTTTATAATTTCCATATTTGCCCATTTGTAAGTCTGTAGAAGCCTTGAGCTCATTTCTTTTGCTCTCTGGAAATGGAGTATGAATGGAAAAGAAGTATATTCCGTATATTTTTTTCAAACAGTGAATTCATAGTAAACACGATCTGATTGTAAATTATTAATTTCTTATCTTTCTTAGTAGTAAATATCCCAGTCAGTAAGACTTCCATCACACTCCAATACATATGGATCAGCCAAAAAAGCTTCCTTTTATAAAATGGGAACCCTAAGTTCAAAAAGAACAACAGATGCATAATACATTTGCCATGGCTGAAATACTTTTAAAAAGAGTCAGTGTGAACATTAAAGTGCATCTGGCTCCTCATCTGAGAAGGATAAAAGCTTTCAGGGCTGTCTTTATTTCCCTTTATGCCAACAGTTCCTTCCTAAAAGAAAAATCAGGCTGTTTAATCAGTTTAAGATGTTAGTGAGCAACATAATTTGAGCAATACATTTCCTCTTTGTCCATATCAGTCTATGCAGGCAACCTTCCTGAAGGCCCTTGTGAGGTTTCAACATTTGTGACAACCTTTTTATGATCTGCTGGTATAGAAAAAGCAAATTAATTTTGGCTCTTCCTTAAATGTAAAGCAAGAATTGTAAATATTGAACCACTGTGACGTGCCAAAGTCCCATAATGTAGGCTTAGAGTATTTGATTCTGAAAAGGAAGCTAATGAAGTAATTGACCTCATTTCCAGTCCAAACAATCTGACTTTAAAGAGAAGCTTGCACTTCTATTCTACATAAATTGCCTAGAAGAGTAATACTGTCTTCTTATTTCTTACATATATATTTCCTAAAAAAAAAAAAAAAAAAGGAAAAAGAAACCAAACCAAAATTAAGAAAGTTCAAAGACAGATAATTTTTTGGGGGTTATTCAAAATCAGAAGGGCTAATGGTTTTCACTGAACTTACTAAGATTATAGGGACGAGGAGCCAACTCCTAGGTGAAATTTAATGTTTCCAGTAGGAAAAAAATGGAAATCTGAAAGAAAAGTATAGATTTTTACTAGAAGTATATGAGCAACACGACTCATATTAATCATTATGGCTGGCTCTCTGAAAGTATTTTTTAATCATATTCATCCCATCATAGATGTGTTTGTATATATATTTACATATATATGTCTTTATTAATGTTAGATATGTCTTTATTAATGTGAAACAAATTTTGCTAAAGCTCAAAGAGTATTTCACGCACTCTGGTGGTCTATCCACATCTCCCATGGTCCCTCACAGTAATTTAATTCCACAAATTTTCCCACCAAAAAAACCCATTCAGTGAGACATTTGGATAAATACTAATTTTTTTTTTGCTTTTACCCTGAAATATTGTGCCCTAAAGGGTATAAAAATTAAAAGAAATCAATCAGAATGTTATAGAAAATATTGCTGCTTCTTTATTATTTTTATTAGCATATCAAATTATATTGCTAATGGTTATTAGCAAAAACGGGTTATTATGGTTATTGCCATAACTAGGTGAGACCCCCACATGGACTGTTTCATCCAGCTCTGGGGTCCCCAGCACAGGAAGGACATGGAGCTGTTGGAGTGAGTCCAGAGGAGGCCACCAAGATGATTAGAGGGATGGAGCACCTCTCCTATGAGGAAAGGCTGAGAGAATTGGGATTGTTCAGCCTGGAAAAGAGAAGCTTTGGGGTGACCTAATTGCAGCCTCCCAGTACCTGAAGAGACCCTACAAGGAAGATGGAGAGGGACATTTTACAAGGGCATGTAGTGACAGGACAAGGGAGAATGGATTCAGGCTGAAAGACAGTAGGTTTAGATTAGAAATTAGGAAAAAATTCTTTGCTGTGAGGGTGATAAGGCACTGGAAGAGATTACCCAGAGAAGTTGTGGCTGCCCCATCCCTGGAAGTGTTCAAGGCCAGGCTGGATGGGGGTCTGAGCAACCTGGTCTAGTGGAAGGTGTCCCTGCCCATCGTGGGGGGGGGTGGGATCAGATGATCTTTGAGGTCCCATCCAACTTTGAGGTCCCAACCATTCTATGGTTCTATGGTCTCTGTACCTGTTGTTTTGAGCACTCTGATTGAACTGTACAATATTACTGTACAGTTTTATACAAATGGGAAATGAAATCCTTCTCTGTCATTTCCTTTAGTGCTCTCAAACGCTTTAATATTTATTGTGACTTACTGGGCTTTCAAGGACTATAATGGAACCTAAAGCCTGTTGGCCTGGTTCAAATAAGCTGTTTGCTCTCCTTCCATAACCTGAGGACTCCCTGGGACTGGCTATGTATTGCAGAAAAAAAGGGCAATTTCTCTTCGTTATTATTCATAAGGTCATAACATTCAAGATTAATGTGTGCTCTGATGGCTTAGTCATTAAAATATTCACAAATCTTGACAGTTTCATAATTTTTAATACACACAATTTGTCGAAGAATTTCCACTGGAAAATTTCTGCCAGGTTATTCTTTATTCATTCTCCATCCTTCACTTTGCTATTAAAACCTTTCATTCTGCTAATGAGGGAGCATACACAGTACTTGCCAAAAGTGACTGGTCATTTTCTATGACTAGATGAGAAGTTAAATTCCTCAATTACTGTATGGACTTCTATTTTCCATATCATAAAAAAACCCCAGGATAAACACTTGCAAAGTATTGGTTAGCAACTCCCTTCACTTTATGAATGATTCTGCAGGAAAAAGAAAAGTCTAAGTGTATCATATTAATTATTTGCTTGGAATAAATCATCTGATTCTACGATTTAATGCTTAAGGAGTAGCAAAAGAAAGTGGGTGGAAATATGCCTTGTGGCTTTTGGCTATAGTCACAGGAACTTAACTCCTACAAAATACAGCTACTGGTGGTCATAGGAGTTTGCAGTGTAAGTGTATACCCTCAAAATTTCTTTCCCACACGTCAGGTCACCAGCTTTCCCTTTTAGCTAACAAGATACAAGCATGTCTCAAATGCCAAAAGGCTTTTAGAAGATTTCGTGTTCCTTTGCTCCGGCTACATTTCCTGCAAATGTAGCATCCTAAGTGGTTCTCCTACCAGGATGAAATGGAGCCATTTAAGCCATCTCCATATATAGGGTACTTGAAAATCTGGCATGGTATCTGTAGAAGTGGTATTCTCTCTTCTATTATGTTATTATCTATGGATTTTTTCCCCCAGTTTATAGCATTTTTCGCTCAATATGATAAACTGAAAGTATACAGTAATTTTGCGTAATTTATCAGTTGTGTGAAGCATATGTTGAAAAAGAATGTGGAAATAACCAAAAAAGAATCAAGAATGAGGCATGGGAACCTGGACAAATCTTATTAAAGTTGTGTATACGCAGACATGAAACATTTTGTTTTCTGCTCTGCTTTGTGTCCCTGTTGATGGTGAAACAGCAGCTTTAGTTTTCACAAGAGGAACAGCATCATTCTTTGTCAGGAGATACAACTGCAAGATGTCAGAAAGAAGAATGCAAGCCTTGAACATACAACTCTTCTCAACTGTGTCTTTAAAAATCACTTCTCATTCAGCCAGCTGTCTGATTAGTAAAGGCTTCTTTGTCACTTACAAACTGTAGCAGAATTTACGTCTCAGCTAAGTTGTGAAGGAAATTGGCATTAATGCAGACTAAATATGTTAGAGATAGGTGTGCAAACAAAAGTAAATTCTTCTCAAAACAAATTCACATACAGTTTTTATTGTAATTAATAAACTGTCCAGTATGAAGCCATCTTACCTGAATTTAAAAAAAACCTACATAACTTTTCTTCTTAATAAGCAAAACTTTCTGCTGATACAAAAGAAAATAATATTTTTCTATGTTTTTAGTACTTTTTTTGTTATGTATATCCATGAACAATTTGCTTTAAGTTCTTTTTTTTTTCACTTAAAGCTTTAATTTTGTGGTCTTACCAATAAACTGTTATGTCAATCTTATGTCGGTTTTGAATAGGATCACAGCAACTGCTGCTGGAAAAACATTCTGTGCAAACAAATCTCTTACTGCCTTTGCACAACTTCTTGTTGTGTGTATTTTGTATGGCCATTTAGGAATTCTGATTCGATGTCAAAATTGTGCTGTGGAATTTGTGTACCTTTAGACTGTTTGACAAGCACCTTGGTGAAATCCTAGGATTATATTTCATTGATCTCATTAATTTATGAGATTTAGTTAATATCAGGCAATCCCTGAGAAAACATTAAACAATTTTGTAACCCAAGCCAAGCAAATGAAGAGAAAGCACACAGTGATAAACTGGAATTTGTAACACTATTTAGGAATAAAAAGTCGTGCAAGTCACGCAGAGGATCAGAACAGTGTCTTAACCAACACAAGAGCTTTACATACCCTAAAACCTACCTAGACTATGTAGAACACACAACCTGGGAGGAAAAAAAGCCACTAAAAGCTCATAACAGCTTCAAAAACCAGTGAGACCCTGTTACAAATACATTTTCAGAGCATGGAGAATGTTATCACTACGTGAAGCCCTGACTGATCTCATTTAGGCCTCTTTTGTTGGTCCACATTCATAAACGTCAGGGTCAGATGTATAAAAGTTGGAGTGTAGTAAAATTAGTATAATCTGAGATTAATTCCCTTGTCTTTTAGCTGCCTTACTTTAAAGAATTGCCCAGAAAGTTTCTAAACACAGTACTAAAAATAATTAAGAGTATTTCAGAGAAGAATACATTAGCTGAGAATTATTCCTTTGTCTCAGGAGTCTTGGCAAAGAGACACCTTCCATCCTGAACGAGTGCCAGGTATGTTAATTAAGGAAAACCCGTGAAGCACAAAGGAAACTACACTGCAATATTAGGTTAAAAACTGCTTCAGATACTCAATGCTAAGAACACTTCTTCTCTGGAAGAGCTAGGGTCTTAAACTGCTAGGTGTAAAAAAAAAAACTAAAACTACAGTGGTTTTTACAGTACAATTACTGAGCTGAATGATGGCTAACCCTCCTGGATGTACTTACAAAAGAGAAAGACAATTTAGATTTTCAAAAGCACAGCTAGGATTTAAGCAATAGGCACTGATGTTTCCATTGTTTTTCAAGAAATTGAGTGTCTGACCCCTTCATATTCCTTAAAATCTCCTCTTAAGCAGCAAAAAAGTAATCAAAAGAGGAATATATTTTTTCTTTGGGAATTGACAGCTTGAAACTCCTGCTGAATTCAGATAATCATATTCACAAAGATTGACTGATCTGCCCCAATATATCTTAAAATTTAGTAATATGATTATTCAGAACAAATTAATTTTATTATTTTAATTGAATGCCTTTTGAAATTTGTTGGGTTCTAAATAAGGAAAAAGTGCTTGTAATGCCAGATTTTAAATTGCTAAGATTTGTTTCACTTCTTTCTAGCCAAACTTCCCCCAACAGATCAATGTGTATATTACAATAATGCTGGTATATCTGAATAGTCATTTTAATAAATAAATAGGATAGAGAAGAAAGCTTGTTTTATTTCAATAAGAACATGTTAAAAGAACTCTTCCAGTTTGAATTTCAAGTAAAACTCTTTCAGCCTCAAGTTAAAACAAATTACAGCCAGTTTGTTGGGAAAGGAGTTCATTTAATAGAACACCTGTCACATCCAGACAACCAACAACTTGATTATCTAAATAATTATATTATTGATCAGCAGTTCCTTTGTCCTGTCTGTGCCTGGTTGATGAGAAATTCCCACTTATTTTTCCTTTTTTATATGTGTTCTTATTTGAATCTTTTGGAGTCAGGTGAATCCAAATATATGTAGTACAGTTTGTGCTTTTGGACTCCGTAACTCGCACATAAATTGATCTGCATTAGCTATTGATGTCTCTCATTGTTGGCTAATTTAGATATTTGATTTTAGTATTAAACTCAGCAATGCAAATGGTAACTTAATAAACACAAGAAGGAAAATAAATTACTTCATTCCTTGTTTCAGGTATAAACACACAAAACCACCTCTATCATTTCGGTATTTCGCTTGCCTCATTTTTTGGTTTTCAACATCAGAATTTGAGAGGGTAAGGCTCAACCATTTATGCCAGAAAAAAACAAGTCACAGGCCTGCACTTTTGTACTCCCAGAGTTTGAATTGGATCATTATACATTTATCTTTGCTCTTGCAACCTCTCATACTGAACAGGAATCATGTTACATCTATGTAAAAATTCAACACTATTCAAATTCTTTTAGAACAATCTATGATTTTATTCAAATTCAATCTAAAAGCTTATGTTCAGTATATCTGTACTAAAAACCTGTGCTATAAAAATAGAGGCATAATTTTATTTCTTTTTTTTTTTACTAGATAATCTACTAGGTGCTGTTATGTTTTAGAGCTTTGATATTTTGGTTACGGTGATCTAAAAAATGTTACCCATTTAGTATCTTACCCTTACCAAAACAAGATTATGCCCACACAGATTGTGCAGTGTTCATTTCTGGAGAAATTTGGGCACTGTCCTGGGTAGCCTATACATGCCTGAACTCAGTGATCTGAAGGGTCCTTTCCCCAACAATTCTGTGATTCTGTTCACTAAAATAATCTGAAGACAAGAGAGTTTATATTCCTATCATACTATTCACTTGACATAAAGAGTGAGACTCTTCTTTTCTGTGTAACGGATCTACTTTAAAATGTAAGTTAAAAAATTAAAAATGGATCCAGCAACGACTCCATAATCAGAGTCTTTTTGATAAGAGGACTGTGTCCTTTTTGTCATCACACTGATTGTAATAAAATCTGTCACAGAGAAAAAGGCCATGCTCATATCTCCAGTCGGTGATAACAACTGATGATGTGATCCAGAGGTAGAAAACTCCACTTGCTATTTCTGCATCATTTTTGACCTTGCAATTGCTACCAAAAAAAAAAAAAAGTCAGAACAAATTACGCTGATGAGCATAAGAGATCAATAAGTTGAAAGTCAGTAGAGTAAAAAGAATTGAAACATGAAAACCTGGTCAAAAACTGACTAGTACATCAGCATATCTGTAAGACACGCCACGAGCAAGATATTCAGAAAGCCTCTGTGTCCCTGTCTTTACTGCACACCATGGCTGAGCACCTGGTGGTTGGAAATGCGTGGAAATAATGGCAGTGCCTTCTGAGTCTTCTAACAATGCAGTTACAGTCTCAATAGACAAAGAATTAAATGAAGTTCCCTAGTCTACTGTGTTTAACGTGGGGCCAACCTGAAGATCTGTCCTCTTATTTTCTGTCTATCAAAAGGCCTCCTTTACTTGTTTGTGAAAGCATATTGCAGAGGATGTGTTTATAAAAAATTAACTGTAAGTATATGCAATTGCACTGATTGGTTCCTTTAACCCATTTTAAAAATACGTGTTTTTAACAAAAAAATGGAGGGTTAGTTTCTGTGGAACAAATTTTCCGTTATCAGCACTGTCCAGGCATTCTGACATGCTGGAATTTGGGAGCTCAGCTCTTACTGCAGCCATCAACACCTCAAGACATTTGGCTGGCATCGTGGTTGTGCCAGGAAAGACATCAGTGCAAGTCCCTGTGCCACAGGGGCCTTGCTCGTGTTCACCAGAGTCTCCCCTGCAGAGCATCAACAGCTTGTATCGATGCAGAGCAGGTACAGGGAGTAGATGTATTAGTCAGCCACCAATGAAGTGGCCAGATGCTGATAGTGAGCATCCTCAGAAACAGGGCAACGTTCACACTGAACTGATACCCTGCAAGGCTGCTGAAATGCCTGTGAACTGCTCAGCCTTGCCTGCAGCGCTTGCCTGCACTCGGGTTCGGAGTTGCAGTTTAGAGTTAACATCAGGTAGTGCTCTGGAAAACACATTGCTCTAATTCTTGTGAAAACAGAGTGAATTGAGAAGCAGCTGGATTTTTTGAGGAACTCTTTCTGTGCTGCAGATCTCATTTTTTCTAAAGACAAACAAGTAAGGACTTACCCTGCTCTCGTATTACAAAGCAGAGGAAATCGCTGGCATCAGATATGAGTGCTGCTACCATATGAAAATACAGATAAACAGGCTTAGAAAAACTGAGACATCTGGAAAGATGGAGTAAAAATTATACAGAAAATACAGTATGTAACTACATATGGCTAATGGAAAAGCAGCTCCAGGATGCAGCCAAAAATCTCTTCACTTGGGACTGCACTCACCCCAGCTATTCACACTGGATCTGCCCAATGGTTGAAAATTGCCAAGCAGGGGTGGAGGATATGAAAATTACTGTGCAGTGAAAAGTAATAGCTTAGAGCACTGCCCTTTAGTGTGCTCTATAGAAGACAGAGACATGATGGTCCCTTTTTCGCCCACAGAACCAAAAACTTCTTTCTGACACATAGGAGTCAGGAAGGAGTAAAACCAAGATAATGAAAAAACAACCCCCCTCTTATGCTGTGGCTTGGCAAGTTACCTGAACTATTTACTACCCAACTTCTCTGGAAGTAAGCTGTGAGATAAGGGTGTTACATTATCAAATGCAGAAGTATGTTATTAAAGCCCTCCAAACCCTCCAAATGAAAAGCAGTTCATGCTGTCCTCATGTATTTTTTTCTCATGATTTCAGTTCTTTAGAAAACTGTCCTTTGCTAAGGTCATCTTCAAGATTATGGGACTGTTGGTCTGCCTTTCAAGTTTTTCCTCACATTCACACATCCTTGGCATTGGGCAGTCTCCAGTTCTCACTTTGTAATCCTCTGGCTGGTTCTGACAACTCCCAATTTCTCATTTCTTTCAATGCTGGATCATTTACTTGAATCAGTTCTTTGAAAAAAGAGGCCTTTTTGCAGACCTCTGATGTGTTTCTTCCTTCTTCTCCAGGGAATCCAAGACAAATTGCTTTATTCTGAAGGTCTTCTTTCACTACTGCACCCTAGATCCTTGGCTTTTTAATCAAACAGAGAGGTTGTGCTCTGCCTCCACTGCCAGACTTGTTTACCAATAAATATTCAAAAATTATCAAGAAAGACCATTCTACTTTCTCCCAAATTGCCTTTTATGCATGGGAGGAATTTCTTTAATTAATTTCAGCTCTAAAACTCTTTTCTGTAATTCCAAACAGCTGCTGTGCTGTCCCCACTCTTAATGAGCTTTGTCTTCAGATGACTTGGAGAAGGACAGAAAGGGCCGTGCTGTCTAAAATTGTTTGAAATAGGTTTTCAGCATGCAAAATAAACTGGACAGCTCCCATGTGAAATGGATTGTAGTGTCACTCCCCCCTCTGAGGAAATTTAATCTGTCTGGCTAGTGAGAATGAGACTCACAGCAGGGACAGAAGGTATTGACTTTTCCACTTTTTTTAAAAAAAAAATATTCTTTTTTTTTCCCCTTCAAATGGACTGGGGCTGTTTCATCTGAATTGTCATTCTTAAATAATTGCCTTGGTAGAAGCAGTACATTTCAACCTCATGCCATCTTTTGAAAATTTAGACTAACTGTTGGCTTAGAGAGATGCAGCCTGACATTCTGAACCTACACACAGTGTGAAAAATTGCTTTGATCAGCTTGTGCTTATGATTTAAGGCAGTAAAATAGAATTCTCACTAATTGTGTTTAAGGCATGATGTATTGTGTAATCCACAGAGAGACTCGTTTCAAAAACACTGTAACCATAAAAACAGCTGTTCCACTGAGTCATTTTCCCAATGTGCAACTTAAAACAAAGCAAAACAGAGCAAAAACCTGTCCCAGTTCTAACTTAGTTGTGTTGATGGAGTAGGATAATGCTGGAAATGTGGGGAAAAACAACAGAAAACTCATGTCCACATTCCTTTTTATACCAGAAGTTTGGAAACAGGAAAAAAGAGCCTTTGGAGTTTTAAAAAAAAACAAACAAAAAACCAAAAAAAAAAACAGAAAAATCTCAGTTTCTAGGAGATATTGGTATCCTAATTAAATTGTGAATTGCAAGGCATAGTCAAAATAATTTGCAAAGATGGCAATGAGTCTAAAATTAGAAAGAAAGGAATTAAAATAATAAAGATATACCAGTTGAATATCTAAAAAAATTCCGGTCATATATGTGCTTTTGTACATATTTTCATGGTGTTCAACTAGAATACAGTCTCTAGAAGAGAATGTAGTAAGATCTGGTAAAGCAGGTGGAGGAAAAAATTGCACTAGATAAAAGGCAAAAAAAAAGGCAAACCATACTGCAGGCACAGATCTTTCATCAGTAGAAAGTTGAGTGAGCAAGTGAATAACCCTTTAATAAATTTAGAATGACCTTTCAAACCACCCAGCTTTTAGAGGGAAAATATAAGCCAAGTTCTATCAAGGTAAGCCTTAAACTGAATTCCAAACAAATTTCCTTGGGGGGAGGGTGCGGGAGGTAGAACTTTTAATATGTTTGTATGTTATGACTGTTGCAGGGCCCAGAATTTAATTTTTGTGGATCTGCAGTCCAGAGATCTTTTACTTCCCATATTGATGCTTCGGAGATGCAGAGCTCCAGAGGGCACAGAGAAGTGACATGGCTCTGTTTTTCTTGTTTGCAGATATCTCAATAAGCTTGCTCTCCTTAGTTGTCACAGCCTGTGGTCTTGCTCTGTTTGGTGTCTCTCTGTTCGTCTCCTGGAAGCTGTGTTGGATCCCTTGGCGAGAGCGTGGTCTGCCATTTGGGAACAAAGACAACAAGCAGGAATCGCTGAACTACACAGACACAGAGACCAATGACCGTGACTACAGTGAGGATTATCTGGGTCAGCCTACAGCCTATCCAGAGTCCTCCATGAAGATCAGCCACACCTCCCCTGATATTCCGTTAGACACCCAGGCGGGAACGAAGGAGAACTGCGTCCACAATGCGCGAATGCATCGGCAGATCACTGAACCAACCTCTTCTGCTCGGTCAGTAACTCCAGTTTCTCTCTGATATTAATGAATACAGATACAGTCCAAAAAGGACAGCTTGATTATTCAATACGGTGATCTGATAAAAATGTATCGTCTACTCGCCACGTTCTTTTAAAGAAAAGAATCACACAAACCTTTTTCTTTGAGGTGCACAAACCTCGTAGGTTGAAAGGACAGGATCACAATCCTGTTCCACTCTTCTATAAACTACTGTCTCATTTGTGCTTCTCCCTCAGAAGCTGGATAACATAGAGCACTATGTGTCTCTTAAAAGCACCGGAACAGCCTAGATTTAGCTTGCAAAGCATATTCATTTGCACTTAGCACTGATGCTGAGCACTCAGTAATATCTCCTCAAAGATTTTTAAAACAACCAAAGAAAAAAAGTAGGGCAAGCTAATGAAACACTTGCAAGAGTTAGAAATAGGATTAAAAATCATAGGTTTTAGCCACAGTCATGACTGTGGAGGGAAATGGAACTGAATAAGAGTCAGTGAAATCTCCAGGGGAACTGCAGAACCAGTACACGAGGGAAGAGGAAAGGGAGAGGGTGAGAGTATGTGCAGGGGCAGGTGATAAAAGGATTATGTTTCATACAGTAAGAAAAAGGATCAGCATGTGAAGAACCAGTAAATATCTGAGTCAAAGCAGATGCACTTCAGCTGGAGAAGGTACAGCACTAGCCCAGTGGCTCTTTGCTAGCCTCCCTTCTGGCCATCTGGGAGAGCAAATTTAACAAAGACTCTTGCCTGCAGGCACACCTGAAACATGGGTGAGATGACAACAGCCAGTTCAGTAATTGCCAGTTGTCCAGAACAGGTCTCAGAAAGAATTTGAGACATTTCCAGAGAATTACAAATGCTAATGTCAATCTGTAAAAGAACTTGCCTCAGCATCCTGAGTGCAAAGACAAGGTCTTCTCTCCTGTGCAGATCTTTCTTCTGGCCACGTTCCCAGGCTGGCCCTCTCCAGCAGGTGTCACACTGGCTCTCTGCTCCCAAGGGATCCTTGTCTGAGTCCCACCCCTGCTCGATGCCATTTGCTGGCACAGAGCAGCAAACCCCCCTCTTTCACTGCCCCTCACTTTTGCCCAGATCTTCTCCAAAAGACTCTTTCAATGAGCAAGAGGGCCCTGCCTTCCTTACCCTGCATCCTTCAGGGTATCCTTCAGACATCACCCTTGTCTCTGCTACTTTCTGCCATAATGGGGAGCCAGCTGTGGTTTTTCTCTGTGGCCACAGAGACCAGGCAGCTGCCCCTGCTACAGTCCCTGCTAAGATGTCTCTGAAGTGCCCTCCTTCTAATTCCTCCACAGGATATTCTGCATCTGCCACTGCAACGAGGAGCTTAAGGGTTGAAAAAATACTTATTTTTTGGTTACATGATGATATTTTATCCTGGAAATGACTAATGTATAGCTCTAAGATTATGTATTTATTATGCAACAAGAGAAAAAAAAATAGGGTAGTACAGAAGAGGCTGTTCCTGTTTTAAGCATGCGTAGACAGGTATTTACAAGGAATGAATGAACAATGGTAGCAGAGGAGCTATTGCTGATTAGATTCAATATAAATAGCTTTGGACTAATCCTCTGCTAGCATTTTCCATGTGCTCTTTCTGTGCTCAACCACAGCTCACGGTACGCCAATAACTGAGTGACTGCTCAATATGAATAGGACAAGAAAATGGAACCCCACTCAGATAAGATTAGGATTTTACATAATCCAACTTTCACATCCCCTCACCCCAACAGGATTTGCAAATTTGATTTCTGTTACCATTCACCAGGGAGAAATTTCAGTCACAGTAAGTGAGGGACTCCAGGTAATAAATATCACTGGACTGAAGATAAAGGAACTTTTCATCCTTGAGTAATGAAACTAAAGGAGCTTTTCAGCCAAAGTACCACAGAGCTCATTACATCAGGTATGAGAGGAAAAAACCAAACAATTGTTGGGGTGGTCAAAAAACCATTTCAGGCCAGAACAGCTCACTTGTTAATTGTAGAAATCAACAAGTAATTAAAATGCAGAGATGTCAGGAAGTGTTCTCTGAACCAGAAATCAGCAAGCTCATTTGACCCTGCTGCCATTTGCATAATGCAACTCATTTTGTAGGCATTAATTTACAGGATTCAGTCAAAAATGGCTAGTGATAAAAATAGCTACAGTTCTTATGCCACACCATACTTGCCAATAAGATATAGATCCTTTGGATTTGCAATGGCCATGAATTTCCATTTTGTCACCTTCTTCAGCCAGGTTGGGTTTCAGATATGGAAGCAGAAATGAGGTGACATTAGCACTGAGGGTCAGCTCTGTGAGAACTGTTGGGTCTCACGCTTTATCCCTTCACGGATTAAAGATCTGACCCCGCCGTACGTTACAGAAACACGTCAAATGGGAGCGGGGTCTTCCATGTGTGTGTGCAGGGACTCTTATCATCCTCAACACGTCTGTTTAAACTCTTTCATTTCCACTTAAGGCACAATTCGATCCGAAGACAGCTCAACCTCTCCAACCCAGACTTCAACATCCAGCAGGTTCAGAAACAAGAGCAGCTGACGGGGATCGGCCGCATTAAGCCAGAGCTGTACAAGCAAAGATCAGTGGACACGGACGATGGCCGCAGGAGTAACAGCAAGGCGTGTGGAAAACTGAACTTTATTCTCAAATATGATTGTGATTTAGAGCAGCTGATAGTGAAGATTCACAAGGCCATCAACCTGCCAGCAAAGGACTTCTCTGGAACTTCAGATCCGTACGTGAAGATATATCTGCTTCCTGACAGGAAAACAAAACACCAGACTAAAGTGCACAGAAAGACCCTAAATCCAGTATTTGATGAAGTTTTTTTATTTACTGTTCCATACAATGATCTGAACACAAGGAAACTCCATTTCTCTGTATATGACTTTGACAGATTCTCCAGGCATGACTTGATTGGCCAAGTGGTAGTGGATAATTTTTTAGATTTGGCAGATTTTCCCAGGGAATGTAATATTTGGAAGGATATTGAATATGTCACCAATGTAAGTATTACAGTTTTTCTTTTTGAATTTTTTTTTTTCTGATTTCATTTCCTTGACGTGATTATAACTGAAATTGTCTGTTAAATTTACGAAGGAAAATATTCTCTCTCTTTCTCAGGCTTTGACCTTAATCCAAGGAAAATGACAGTACATTTTCAGTCCTAATTTCTTGTTCTTTGGATATATTAAAGCATGTTTTATGTAGGATATAGTGGGTTTAGTCATTGTGCTGATGATAGGGTAGTAATGCTGAAGGATGTTCTTCTCTTAATCTTACTTAATCTAAAACTTATTCAAGGAAATACTACTCCTCTTACTTTGCCTATTTTTCTGTGTTCTGCATGATTTTTCATGTAAATTACACCATACTGATTAGCTAGAACTGGAGATTCAACATTCTTTATGTAGTGATTTTCAATCCTTCAAAAGGCTATATTCTCATAAATTCAGACAGCCCCCCCAGCTATAATCCAGTCAAAGAGAGTTCAGACAATACTGTTCCATGAAAGCAGTGAAACACCCTGAATTGGTTTAACTCTTTGTTTGGCATCGTTTTGTTCTTAGGGAAATGGGAAACTTGTAAAGTAAATCTCTTTTTCTGTTATCCCAAAGTCTCTGGTATCAAATTCTGAGCAGGAGTCAAACAGTGATTAGATACAAAACCACAGAAATTACTTCTGAAAAGGAAATCTTCTCAGAGCAGGAGCCAACCTCCTTCTAATGCCACTGGAAATGAATCCTGCCCATCCTCCAGAGAAGAGACCTTCAGTGAGAATGATACATTACAGAAATCCACAGAGGTGAAGGTACCAGTGCCAAGTGTCAGTAAATAGTTCATTTGCTGTGTCAAACCACTCTCAAATAGAGTGCACATTTTAGAGTCAAATGAACCAAACATCATTAACAGTAAGATCAAAGTGTAACTTTGTTAGACCTCAGTTCAAGAAAGCATTTAAGAATATGCTTAGCTGAGAATAAGAAGCCATTAAAAAGTAAAGGATGTTCTGAGACAAATAACTTTCCTGAATTCAACTCCTCATCATATACGTCTGTGGTCTGTTACTATGCCTGTGTTACAGACCAAATTGCTTAAATCCATTTTTTTTGTTTGGAATTTCTTTTTGAAAATGGATATTTCCCTTGTTTTAAGGTGATTTCTCAGCCTTCTTGGTCAGTGTGTGTGGAACGTGCACTCACTGCACAGTCCTGTCCCACACAAGGATGGAAGTGCAGCAGCAGCACGAGCAGCTCCTCACTTGGGATACAGGCAGGGCCTTGGTGTCAGAGAGGAGGAACCTGGCTTTTGTGTGAGGAGTTATTGCTTTTCAACCACAAGGGAAAAGTAAGGATGTGACAGAGCAGTTGACAGTCATTCCAAGTGAAAGACTGTCTTCATGCAGCATTAAGTGTCTCAAGATCAACTTCATTTTTTACTGTAAACTGAAAGCTGAATGCACAGGCACACTGGAGTTACTCTGATATGTACCAGTCCTTTTGCCCTGCTTTGACTCAGGCAGAAGGTTTGCTCTGGTGTTTTCTTTAGAATCACTTCTCCTTCCAAATTTCAAAAGCGATGCAGCGTGTCATTTGTATTCAGATTTTCTGTAATCTCTGAAATTAAATTCAGGACTGAAACATGAGTCATTTATTAATTCCTACTGATACTAATTCCTGTGAGAAGCGTAACCCTGTTTATCCAAACAGAACACACGACCTGCCATCTAGACTTGTCACTGGGTTTCCAGCTAGCAGAGACCTTTTCAAAGCAAGTGACTCACAGTACATAGGAGACACATCCAATTTCGGGTAATGTGAGTTCTGAGATAAAAGTATCAGATAAATGAAAGTGTGGAGTACTCAGCTTACCAATTAACATTTCCAAAATTTCAAAGGTTAGAACTCACTCCGTAAAGTTATGAGAAACCCTCCACGCATCATTTAAGAAACCGAGTTTCAGCCCATTTCCTTGTCTGTGTAGCTCAGATATCTCTCAGAGTGACAGCAGAAGCTGAATCCTGCGGGCTACTCGTGAAGCTGCTGCAGTGGATACTGCTGTGGCTGCACTCCAAGCCAGCAGGCAGCATTAGTGAACCCCAGAAAGAAATTTCGGCAAAGTTTTGAGCACCATGGGGAGGTTTATGGTCGCAAACCAAAACTATATCAAGAGTCACAGGTTTTCAATGATTTTATATTTGAATGCCTCGTTGTCTCAAATAATAATAATACTGGAGAACAGACAAATTCTTGGCAAAATTACTGAAGGAAATTCAGTTAATGTAGATCAACAAAGAGTGCACACAGGAAGGATAAACCAAGGAAAGATGAGACAAAGGGAAGCTCCACACAAACTACACATGACAAGTTTGACATAATTCTAAAGAGTACATTCATTTTAATTCCTCGTGCATCTTATTGCACTGCATAACCAGTGAGCCCAAAGGCCTTTATTTTACATTCTTCATTTTATTATGTTCTAATCCAATTTGACACAGTAATATAAAAGAATGTATCAAATCCTTCTCTGCCCAGCAAAAAATGTCCTACTTCAAGTGAGCACTGCAGATTATGCCTGAAATGTCAGATTTACTGCAAACAATGCCATTAAACTGACCTATTATGCCATGTGCTTTCTTCTGTTTTCTAATAACACTGAAAGATTTTTTTTAATCCCAAACCAGCAGTTTTCATTCCTTAGACAATAACATCTGTTACCATCCCAGAGTTAAAGAGAAATTATTTCATAACACAGATGCATGTCAGCATAATTTTTTTTTACATGCTTAAAAGCAATCTGCTGCCAAACATGAATCTCCAATATCAAAATGATTGTTATTCTAATCCCAGGTCCTCTGAACATAAAATCTCTCTCCTGTAACACTGACACTTTCTCCAAGCAGAAAAAAAAGGCATCAATGGGCTGTATAATGGGAGAAATAATTAAGTGGATCAACTGTAGATGAACATGATATGAACTAGATAAGCTTTTTGAATATCTACCAGTCAGATTACACTGGTTTCTGGTTTATCAAGAAAAAAAAAAAAAGATGGTTTTTATTTTAGCCTGTGTTTCTCTTGTTGCCATGTTTTGTTTAAGAGCATCTAAAACATAATCAGGTTTGGGGTGGGGTTTTTTGTTTGCTTTTGTAATTTTCATGGACTGATGGCATGTTTGAAGAGAAAAAAAAGTGGTTAATATTTCCTTGGTTACCACCTTCAAACTCAGATGGGATCAGGAAAAAAAAAAGGCTTTGTCACAAAATAAAATGAAAAACTATGGAAGAAGAAGGTGTCAGATATGAAACAGGAAGGTGTCAGATAGTCTGTTTCAGATAAAGGAGAACCTTCTCTTTCAGAAGATGCCAAGAAGATCCACTGGTATAACTTGCTGTGCATCCAGAAAGGAAAATCCTTTTTGAAGAATTGCTTGTTAAACATCATCAGGCAGCTACAGGGCACAGAGAGGATTTCTGTGAGCTAGAAATCTAGCTCTGGTTCATACTGGATGTTTCAGTTCTCAAAGTGCTCAGCCTTTGGCACTTACTAAGCAGGTGATCCTTCTAGAGAGGAGTATTTAAAACTGGCCTCAACTTAGAGCAGGGGGGTAATCAGAGTAAGAAAGAACAATATAAATTTCTACTCTTAACTGGGCCAGCATTTTCCAAAATGACTGGTCATTTTAAGAGGCAATTTTCTGACTTTGTTATAGTACATATAGCTTCTACCACTGATGCTATTTTTTAGTTGTCAGATATAGTTATGTTTAATATCTAGGCATGGTACAGTGAAAACTGCTCTTTTTATGAATGTCTAACTTTATATATACACTTAAAAAAACACCCCTTATTCATAACACCCCATGGGCACCTTTCTCTCATCTTACCTTGAGTTTGTGAATATTTCTGTAACATTCTTTCCTGAAAGGATATTTACAACAAGATTTGAGTGATTATGTACCTAATATTCTCTAAAATGTAGCTGCCTGATTGACAGCTACAATTTATCCTTATCTGTGACTCCTTTGAGGCTCTTTGGGGTGTGCAACTTCTGTGAAGGCATGAAGTAAATTGAAAGCCTGTTAAAGGTAGAAAGCAGTTGCTCACATTCAAACCATGGTTTTTTCTTTACCTGCAAACAACTGGAGGACTAGGAAGGATTCAAAGGGTTACTCTGTTTTGAATATGACTATCTTGAAGTACTTCACTGGTTTCTAGCAAAGCATTGACGAGTGTAGCATCCAGCCACCAAAGTTATAAAACAATAGATCAGGGTACGAAAGGAGAGTGAAAATAGAGAAGGAAATATTTCTGAAACTGAGAGGAGATTACAGGAAGAAGGCCCTGGGTAATACATATAGAATTTGAGAAGTAATATGCTGCAGACTTTCAGGTATGTGTATGGTTCACTGAAACCCAAAAGATAGTTGTGGATAGTTCAAAGCTGTGAAGAAACATGAGCTGTATATCAAGTTACTCACTCTGACATCCAGAAAGAGCCAGCATATGCTACAAGTTTTAAAGCCAAGAGATTGATTGCATCTCTTTGAAAGAATCTTCAAGCTTTTTTAGGGTCTGAGTAGTGGTCAAGAATACAGCAATGTGTCAGATAATGATGAATTAGTTCTACACAGAAGCAGGAAACAAAAACATATTTAAAAAATAATGAATTTAGGATGTATATTGATATGCATGCTAGTGTTTTGACAAAGAAAGAGTTAAAAGTGGGATGGTTATAGGTATTTGAAATTCTGCATTTTAAAAATGCTAATTGTTCACTGCTGTTGTTCTCAAGTTTGCCCAAGAAAGAAAGATTTGAGATATTTGTATTTTTAGGCATTTATGTTGTATAACTGAGATGCAACTGGAATCAAAACATCACCACAAGGAATTTTCAAGTTCTCTGTTCCAGGGATGTTAATGCCAGTAACAGTATGTGTGGAAGAGAGACAAAAAGACACTGATTTTTTCAATCAGTTGATCAGTTGCATTGCCCAGAGCCAGGCTGTGAACCATTATTTGTCTGCCAAATGCAGATGTATAGATGCTGGTCATAGTCCTTAGGGCTTAAACCCTCAAAAATCGAGAGAAATAAACTTCCTTCTTTGAAAGAAATAGGTAAATATTGTCCCTAATTCACAGACAGCAGAACAGACTTGGACAAAAGGGATGTGACTTGCTCAAGACACAACACTCCTAATAACAGAAATGAGACCAGGTCCAGAATCTGCAGATTCCTGGCACCAGCCTTAATCCACTCGGTGCAGCGCTGCTTATCTCCTTCGACAGTGTGCAGACACTGGAGCTGGCAGGAAGTCAGCTAAGTCCACCTACTCCAGTTCTAAAAACTGTTTAGCTTGTCAAGATGCTTTAGCTAGTATTTCTGAAATCCCTGTTCTGGCAAGCTGCAAGGTTTAGGGAAGCGATGGCGTTGAGCAAGAGCTCAGGAAAGCGTTTAAAATATTTACAAGGGTTAACAAAATTTTTGAGTTAGCAGTTTGAGGAGGAACAGAAACAAACCAAAACTCTGCCTCTGTGTATGAATTCAAATCCAAACCATCAATGTTAAGTACCATATCTGTTTTTCAGGACTGTGGCAATAAAAGAGAAACACAAATTGATTTTTTTTTTTTTTTTTTTTTTTTTTTTTTTTTTTTTTTTTTTTTGTAATACAGAAAACATATCTGGTATTAACCTGTTGTTCCACTTGTGTAAACATGTAGGTTTTTGCATGAGGTGAACAACCAGTTATTGATGTGGAGATGTACCAAATAAATTTTGATTTGCAAATTCAAGTCTCTTTAGAAGAGAGAGATTTGAAAACTCATGCATCTTGCCCGTGTTAAAGCATGGCAAAAGCTTAGGAGCATCAATTATTTCATGACTAGATAACTTAAGGCAGTAAAAACAAGAGGTAAGATTCACCTCACTTAATAAACTTATTAAAAAAAACCCAAATCAAAACAAAACACCAAACCCACAAACAAACCCAGAACTCAAAAATACAGAAAGCATAATTGCCTTCGAGAGGCAGATCAGTGGATATTCATCTTCTCCAAAGTCACAAGGTCACCTTTTGTTGCGTGATTTTTCTGACTATTCTTAGTTAAATTTGCAGAAAAAATAAAAGTGCATGTGTAATGAACCATTTCACAGATGAAAGATGATGAAAAGTTCATAGATCTTTAATCCTTCAGATTTCTAAGGGTCATCACAGCAGGGATGAAATAGAAATTAATTAGCCTTCAGCATCAGCATAACAGGTATAGTGCTCATTGTACAGTGGGGAACAGAGGCAGCCAGTGTTTTTCTGACTTTTTAAAAAATATTTTTATAACCACATATTTAAATAGGTTTATTTTCAAAACTGGGGTTTTCCTTTTGTCTTTTTGGTTTTTTTTCTTTTTTAGTTTAATGATTTTACTAATGACTTTGTAGGAGAAGATTTGTCAGAAATGTCCTCCATATAAATGATGAGGGGCCAGCACTCAGCATGGCTAAGCAGATACAGTTATGTACAATCATAGAGATAAAATATTAACAAGTGTTTTCAGAAAAGTTAAAGACATCATATGCCTAATTCTACTTGGAACAACTGCGTAACTGTGAGAATAATATTCAATAAAAGTCGGGAAGGGTCAGAAGTAAAAAAAAGTCAAATGCCTTAAAGAGCAGTGGTTTGTGATGCAGCTCTGTTGGTCCTGAGTTGGGGTTACAAGCACTCAAAGCTGGGCTCTAAAAGTAGCAAAGACTAATCTATGCAAATGATTACCTAAAAGCCCTGTAACTCCACAGGCATAGCCAGAAACAGGATGAATTTTGTAATATCACTGAAGCTTCAGCTAACATTTATTGGGGGTTTGGGAGCAGTTTAAGAAAATGGTAATTCAGAGAGTTGTTTGTGTGTGTATGTGCCACATGAAGTTTGCAGAACTGGGGAGCGCGGCCATCACAGTTTCCAAGGGAGCTTTTTCAGTTTGGATATTTCTCTACAAAAAAACCATACAAATAAACAACCAAACAAAAGAAACTAAAGCAAGATGAAAGAACAAAAAAGAAACCCATGTAGCAAAAATGTCACCATTCCAGTTAAAGAATTTAAAACAAAAAAAAAAAAGTGTTCCAAAGTCAGTGTTTTGAGAAGACTGAAGTTCCAAATAAGATGTTTTGATTTCTCATTTGGAATGCCCTTCTATTGCTATATTTTAAAATGTCTTGAAAGCTGAAATAGGAAAAAAAATCCTGATTTTTATCAAAGCATAATGTTTCAAAGTCAATTGAGGGATATTCTGCTTCAAAACAATACCTCAAAATTCTTTATGAAGTTGAAAACCTGCTTCCTTCCTATACTGGTTCTTCCCCTGCCCATCAGTGCTGCATATTCTTGAGCTCTCTCTTTTGTCCTTGTGTCCTGCATGTTTCCCTGGTGCAACAGCCCCAGAACAGCAACAGTGTATGAACATTTTCCTCCGTGCATCAGCTGCATGCTGAAAAAGGCTAGAGACAATCCTAAATTCCTGTTTCCTGCTTAGTGGAAGTTTCTGTAAAAGTCCCTGTTCTACACGTTCCCCCTTCTCCTTTCTTCTTACCCTCCTCTGCCATTCTTTTTTCCCAGAAATCTCTATCAAACAAGAATCTCAGCGAGCTCCTGGTAATAGACACACTGCACATAAAGCAAAGCCAAATTGTGATCCTGGTCAGCCAAGCCTGTCCTTCAATTATACCATCCAAAATTGTCAGTGGGAGCTGCAAACACACAAAAAAAGTACTGCTCTAGTGTTTTACAATTCATAGGCAGCAATTCTTGAAGATGAGCAAAGAGCACTCATGCAGAGCTAAGACTAAAATAGCTGTATTAAGGGGATCTTGGTTGTAACCATTCTGCACATAATTCAGGATTAGACTGTGCCATAGCCTTTTTTCTACAGGGTTATATAACTTTCAATTTAAACATGTATTTAGCCAGGCAGGGGAAAAAAATAACTTCAAACACGCATTTAATTATTAAACTGTTTGGGGAATGCTTACTCTGTCTCTTTTTACTAGCAGAGGTCACAGAAAGCAATTCAATAGCTTATGGATTCATCAAAATTTCTGAACAATCCCACTCTTTAAATGAAGTTTCAATATTTGGAACCAAACTTGCAAGTATTCTTCCCTCTGAGCATACTGTGCTTATGTGAAAAACCTCAAGCCGTTTTTAGCCTTTAATCCCCACTAGACATCACAGCCATCAGGCATCCTTTCTCCACCAAACAGGGTATTTCAGAGTCTTACAGTTTCCCTCTGTGTACAATCTGTTTACCCAGGTCTCATATTAGTTTGCCTTGGTCTTGTATTTAAGCAGTAAGGGGACTTCTTTGTTGTTGTATACGTAGGGGCTCACTATGACTGTTCCCAGAACTCTCACCAGGACACACTGATTCTGTGGGAAGGGGGTAGCCAAAGTATTTAGGAAGCACCTCTGGCCCACCACACCCAACAGGCATCCTAACACAACCTAAAATGTGAACATGCTGGGGTGCAGTTGCCACTATACACATGCTTTTTTCTCACCAAAAGATTTGTCTGGCCCCTTTCAGAGTCTTGTTAGAGGCTGTAACTCGTCTCACACTTTAACCTTTCAGGATTCCAAGATCTGTAACAGGAGAGGAGAGGACAAAATATCATCTGTACAGAGGGGAGGAATTACTGGATCATAACAGTAGTGCTGGGAGGCCTGGATTTTATGATTACAGGTTAAATTATAGTTTGCCAAAGTTAAGATAAGGCCATACCATTGGCTAAATAATCAGATCTCCTCACTGCCTTTGTGGAGGGAAAACATTAGAAGCTGCAGCTGAAGTTTGAGCTGACTTGTGGAAAAGGACCTATTGTTCCAACAATATATATCTATATATGTATCTATAGCTTTTCTAGCTTTTCTCCTAGTCTAGGAAACTTATAGCTGTTTGAAAGAAATAGATGAAACAACTGAACTGACATAGATGAGAGCAGAAATTTCAAAAGATACACAAAGCATTTTGCTAAGATTTGGTTATATGGTCAACAAATATAATTCCAGATATTATGGAGGCCCTAACTGTGTACATGACAGCTTTCCTGTCTTTAGTTGCAGCCCTTCAGAGCATGAGGGCTGCTGCCAAGGCTCTGTAGAGAACCTTGCTCGGGTTACTGCAGAAAGATACACAGCTATGCTCTTCCAGTCTTTCTCTTTGTGAAAAATAGGTTACTTGGCAGCCAAACTATCCAAGGGAAGAGGGACAGAAAGGCATCACTCTTTCATGAGCTATTTTTCTGAGGGCAGGGCTTAAGAAACAGTGGCAAAACTGAACACCTATAACCTGACTAAAAGGTTTTTCATGAAGATTTATCAGCCCCAAGCTTATGACATCTTTACAGCAGAGATCTTCATTTTAACTTACTATTTTATTTAGTTTCTCCTCGTGAATACCCGTTTCTCTAAACATTCAGAATACACATGTATCAGGAACAACATATAAAGTATACTGTTTCCTGAAAAAATCCAGCAGTCCACAACAACCTCACTTTGTGCTTGCCTGGGGAGGATTAAATGACACACACCCCCCAGTCTCTGAATTCTGCACCAGTTGTCACAAACACTGAAAGGCAATTCACAATGCACACCCAAGTTCTAAAATTATGGATATTCTTTGGTTGGTCTCACTGAAGTCACTGGAAGTAATCACAGGGATAAATGAGGCATACAGGCTTTTGCAGTGCCTGAGCCTTCCTGTGGCTCCCCAGCAGAGAATTAGAGTGAGGATTTCACACCATGTACTTTGGTGAAGTGACAGGCTCAAATGACAAGACTGCATTAGCAATGTCTGTGGTATCATGACATTTGAGATTTATGTAGCTACATGTTCCTGGCCCTTCATTGCTTGATTAAACACCTTGCTCTATTTACTCAAGAAAACAGTAGTCACAAGCTACCTCTTACCTCAGTGAATGCTTAATCGTTCACTACTCCTTTCATCAGGCAAACTCTGAATTAAAGCTACGTACACCATCTGGAAGAAGATTTCTGACTAGTGATGGCATCTTTCTTGTGATGGGCATGGAAGCAGAAAACAACTGACAGCTGGAGGTTTTCACAGTTGATTATGTGAACTATAGGGATAAAATTCCCCACTCAGATACTTGGGCCAAATCTGGCATCTAAAAAATAGCAGTTTATCACAACATCAGAAAACATAACCTTGCTTGCCAGGCAACCAATTACTAACATCCTCAGTATATGTGACTGAAATATCACCCCTCCAACCCAACATCTCCTCTTCCATTTTCTGCAGTAAAATTTTTTCAAAAGCAGCAGTGAATAGGACATAAGCCATATCATCCAATATCTAATACTTTCCATTCATATAGAAGCTGCTATCCAAACACTATGAAAGTTAACTCAGAAAAACAAAAGGACAATGTCCCATACTGCATTTCGTATGTCTGTTTTCAGAATTCATAGAACTCTATATGTGTTTTCTTTTTAAAAGCATGCTGGGGTTTTATAAGTAGTTTTAAAAGCCAGCTGTGGTTTAATCAACCATCTGATCTACATTAAGATAACTCCTCTGAACAACCCCAACAATAAAATAAATATGTATGCAGTAAAGTGAAACAAACGTGTGTACAGAAGTGATAGAGAGAAAATAGCAGACTTTGGTTTTGAGCACCCTAGAGAGTTATTTATGATCATCAGGAAGAAAGGAATCACTTAAAAATAATGAAAACCTTTCATGTCTATACTTCACTGAGCACAGAATCTTTCAGTAAATGCTAATTTAACAATAAACTTCTCTCTACTGGGACCACAACATCTTATGCAGGTAGAAGTGAGTAGTGCTCAGGATTAGATCCTGACTCTACTGTAAAGTCAGGCAAAGAATTCCCACTGAAGCTCAGATTTCATGCATATCCTCTTGCTGTAGTTTGGAAATAGTATCTTGTAAACAATACAAAAAGCCATATGAAATAATTGAACAGGTAACTTTAGATGTACATCAGAAAATGTACTAGAACAGCAGAACAAGCAAATTACCATCCTATTATTCCTCTCTGTAAAAGAAATACATAACAGTGACTACTCAACACAGATTTGAAGGTACTCTTCCTCCCCCCAAATTTGATGGGTAAAATATGAGTGAGCTATCACCTTTCTTCTTGGAGAAAGCAGATAGAAATCTCTCCCTCAGAAATTACCTGAGTTCTATATCCACATCTTCAATTTTTGCCTGGCTGTAGCCTTCCTAATGGAATGAAAACAGATTATTTTCCCTCCAGGGTTCTGCAGAGCACCCCTGACCCATTCCTTTTGGTAGCTCAGCATGGTTTATCATTTACCAGCTCCTTTTCCAAATCCTTCACTTTACTCAATATATAGAGAATATCAACATTCTTGAGAAAGCCATGAAAAAGAGTTCATTCAATTCAAAGATTTTATTATGAAATAACATATAAAAAGCTTTTCATCCTATCTGTAGCAGTAATACTTTTTTCATTAAAATACATATCTTTTTAAAAACAAACAGGTATCTATAGCAGTAGATGCTCACTTTCTTCATCCCCATCCAGCCACTTCTGTGCTTCTTAAAAGGTACTTATTTCAGGAAACCTTTCAGTGCTAAATCAGCCCACACACAAAAGGATACTATCCTTCTTTTCAGACAGTTTTGCTTCAAAAGTTATGAGTCAGGATGGTTAGAGATAAATACATTAAATTCTTTCAAAATCATACTTCCTTCCAAAAAATTGAAGTCAGACCCTGTTAAGGTGGCAGATTGAGTACCCAAAATCAAATTAACAGAGTCCTAAAGTGAATTCGCCATTTAGGACAAGTCAATTCACAACTCTGATTTCATCTAAAAACTATCAAATTATTTAAATTATAAGCAGCTAAACTGAAAATTTGAGAAGGCATCCGAGTGACTGTGACATACTGTTTACTGAATCACTCACAGGCTGTCTAAAAGTGCTCCCTTTTTTCCTACTCCTAGGCAAGTATGTACTGAATAGCACTATTTATTCTGAATATAAAGATAACCAGCTCACCACATTCACCTCACACAAGCTCACGTGATTCCAGGAGGAAGAACAGAACAAGCTGCAGAAAACAATCCTTTTCCTCTCTAGGTGCGTTTCACATGTAGCACGTGCAAGGTAAAACAAGTTAGAAGGGAAGTCTGCTAAGAGGAGGGCGTTCTGATAACTCGTTTTTTTATGGACTTAAAGCATTAAAGCACTTCTATATTTAGTGCTCTCTTTATCTCACATCTTACACTCCCCTCTGTGCATTCTTTAAGAGAGGAAAACATGCTCACTGAAGTGGCCCTAAAATTGCCTCCAGTGCACGTCTAAATATAATAGGGAGGCACGAACACATCTGATAGAGAACGAGTAGTACAGAAAAAGAACTGTTATCACACTCTGCACAGTCACATCTTCCCCTGCTCATGCTCTAGACACCTGGATGATACACTTAATTGCAGAGTCTGCATTTTCTAAAATGGATTTCTGCCTTCTTTCTTCACCTTCTTTCAGCTTCCTCACAGTCATTTGTTTAATTTTAAAGCTCTTTTTTTTTTCTGTATAGCTCCTAGGGAGATGTAGTACTGGGTTGGTAAACTGCCTAGCAGCTTCAAGATTAAAATGTTGTGTTTATTTGTAAGGTAGGTGGATAATGCACAGCAACAGCATAAATTCTTCATTAGCAGATCCACATAGCTTAAGTGTCCTAATGGCGATAGTCCAGAACTGTCTCTGAAGAAAGGAAGGTAGCTGGATTTGCATGAACTTTTGGGTAGCATCAACAATTAGGATACTGAGAAACACTGAAATGTTCCTGGAGTAGCCTGAAAGAAGTGGTAGAAGTAACCCCATGTCACTGGGTCAGCAGAGATTCCACGGCATTCATTGGGGAGGTGAGGCAGGGAGGTTTGCCCTGAGAGGGTGAGACACCAACAGCATCTCAGCAGGTTCTGCAGTCAGCAAATTTTACAGAGCAGTCTGTTATGAAATTGTCACTTGTATGTCTAAGAGGAAACAGAAGAGCTTGCATTCTCTCCCTTGTTTCCCTCCCCACCCCCAAAAAAGAACCACCAAATCCCCAACATCTCTCCTCATTCAAATGTGCAGTTTTCTTCATAGCATGGTTTGAGAAGCAAAGGATGAAAGCAGTCCTTGTTTTCACACTTCTGGAACGACGCTGTCTAGCTGTCATTAGTTTTATTGTCTTTCTCGTTCTTCCTCCCTCTATTATTTCAATTTCTTTTGTATTTGGAAACCAGAGAGATTCTAAATTATAAAATGAGGTAATTTTGCAGTATTGAAGATTTAGGGTGTCATCTATTTTGACATATTTAGTAACTGTATTTTTTAGGATTAACCTTGATGTCCATGATTCTATTCTTCCATTTAACTTGCAATTAAAATGGAATGACTGTGCAAGGACAATCAAAGCAGTACAACTCCACACCTTTGCACCCCATCCGTTAACAGCATATTCCCAGTGGTGAAGTAATCTCTTTACCTTGGCTGCTTCCCTTTGAAATTTGCAGAGATTTTCTTTTCTACATGACCCGTTCAAATTAATTACTAAGAAGTAAATGAAACTTCCATGGAAATGGCTTTTCTATTGTTAAAAGTGAGTACTTTTATGGAGAAGTGTTACTAGTAAAACGCACATTGAGAAATTTAGTTGTGCATTCGGTCTAAAGGAAGGTTATGTTGAATGCTCTCAGACATGATTTGAAGTCATAATGATCCATTTTCACCTTTTCTCTGGTGGATGAAACTTTCTGTGGATGGTGCATTGGAGTCTGCAGGGCACCAGTGTTACTGTTTATACAGGTGACAGATCACAGGCCAACTTTTTGTATTTAGTGGCACCACTTAATAGTAACCAAGTCAGTTTGAAAGGTAGCAGGATTTCAACATCAGGGAACTCTAGAAATGAAGCTGCTTTTTGCCAGAAAACAGCTGCCAGAAGTATTCTCACAGTTCCCTGACCTGAGGGGATGCATGACATAATATGGCAAGATTGTCTCTAGAGAAACAAAACACATGGAGAAATTTCAACAGAAACACACACTTGATCACTGGCTTTAAAATCACAAGGATACCCAGGAAAAGTGTCTGTTCAAAAGAAAAAATAACATTCAAACACAATGAAGAAAATCACCGCATAACTCATAGGAAAAAAGGTAGGAGAAATAGCTTCATAAGCCTGTTGGCTGTGAATTGGCACTGAACTTAAAAGGAGCTGCACACAGAAAACATTGCTTTTGAAAAGTCCAACTTAGGTATTACTTTCTAGTGGGACGAGAAGCCAGAAAGGATCAGAAAGAGGGAGAGAAAGAAAGAAAAAAAGAAAGAAAGAAAGAAAGAGAGAGAGAAAAGGCGTACCAGAGATTTCATTAAATGTAGATTTGACATCCAGAGATCACAGAATCATTTAGGCTGGAAAAGTTGAGTCCAACCATTAACCCAGCACTGCCAAGTCCACCACTAAACCACATCAGTAAGTGCCACATCTATGTATATTTTAAATCTCCTCAAGGATGCGTGATTACTACCATTTTTACTACCATTATTACTATTATTCCCTGGGTGGCCTGTTCCAATCACTTGAATTTTTAAATGAGCAGAGAGAGTTTGGATTAATGGCAATACACTGATCACTAACAGTTACTTTAGTGGTCAAAATCTAGGGGCAAAGTGCTTCTTTGCTGCCTGTTTACAGTGAACATGGCACATGTGCTTCTCCATCTTCTATATTCTTTACATGGGAGCCCAGAGCAGGATGAGCCCCTCCTGACCTTCCCAGGGCATGTACACAGGTACATGTATAGCTGGCCACTGTCCCTGCTGCAATCTCACCTGGGATAGAATTCCACAGCAGATGGCAAAATCTATCAGGAGATACCTGATTAAATAAAAAAATAAAAAACCTACCTCAGAGAAAAGCTCTGCAATGGCAGGAGAGATATGCTAATGCAGCACAGAGTTTGACATTAACTTTCTATATTTCAAGCATGATTTTATTTGGACCATCCTCTTTTTTTATATCAGCTTCCTCAAAAACAAAATTGTAGAGCAAACTTACACTAAAAGTAGATTCAGATTTGTAGAAATGTCCTTTTATTACCCATTTTGTGTATGACCTGTGCAAAGCCTGAGCAGCAAGGAAGTCAGTTCAGAGCACCTAACGTATGTATAATGAATATATCCACAAAACTCTGTAAGTGCTTGCACAGAATGGGAAGAACATCTTTTTTTCCTGATGCTATGACCCTCTCCATCTTTTTTCAGCACTACCCAGGTGCTTAGTTTCTCTCCTTCTCAGAGTGATGTGCTCAGAATACATGATAAAACAGACAGCTGCTTTGCACAACACAAAATTCCTGCACTGAGAATGACATTCAGTGCCAAGGGAAGGTGAGGAACTGTTAATAAGGCCCAAAAAACTCTAGTATCATGTCATTTCAGCCCCATGTCTAATTAGCTTTTTTTGTAAAGAATAGCCACTCTGCAGGACTTTATCCTTAATTAAGATTGTGTCAGCAGGGCACAAGGGCCGGCTGCTCCCTGAGCGCTGGGACGTCAGGAACAGTGTCAGGAAGAGCACGGGATCCTGGAGCTGCTGGGCAGGACCTGGCCAGCCAGGTCCTGTCCCACCACTCCAGCCAGTGAGTGGGGCAGACTGGGACCTGGGGGGCAGCCCCTGGCATCAGCCAGCTCCCTAGGGATGGGCCAAGCTCCCTGAGTCAGGCTGAAATGGGGAGCCGAGCCAGGGGCAGGTGCAGGGGAAGCCCTGGTAGGCAGTCAGGGCCAGTTAGGGCTGTTAGTGCCCTCAGGGCCCTGACATACTGATTGCTCTCAGTCCCTGTACATGAACAGATAATTGAATGGGGTTGGAAGACATATCTTTTCATATTTTAGTGGAGCTCTAAGTTCACGTGCAACCCTCCTAACTCAAGGTAGAGTGAAAGGCCAGTCCATTAATTTGCATACAGATTCAGTTTAAATTGACATTTTCATTTTAACACACTAGGGAAAAAAAATTAACAGGCAGGACATTTTGGATTAAAATATTTTGATTACTAAACTTTAAGAACCAGCTTCCTCCCTTGCAATTTCTCTTGGATCTATTTGAAATTTTCATTATTAGTGGTATATGGAGATAATTAAACATATCTTTCAACTTATGTCAGAATGGAAGCAAGAGGTAACTGGCAAATGGTAGAAATAGTTTTATGCATTAGAATGGATTTGCTGCTTCATTTTCTTCAAGCTCACGTTTACCTAGAGATAGCAAACACTTAACATGTAATTTAGCCTCCCTTTCTTACAGCAAGCTAGCATTTAGCCTTGAAACCATCAGGGTTTATTTTCTCATCTTTTTCCATTTGTGTGATGTTCACCAAGAGTTTTCTTTGAAGTCAGCAAGGTTGGCCCACCCAGATTAGATTGCACTGTAGGCTACTGCACACTACACCATTAACCTCTGGTTTACTTGGGGTTTTTTAAATCTCAGTATTTCACAAAAAAATGAAGGTCTAGTCAAAATCAATTACATCTTGTGGAAAAATTATTGGGTTTGACATGACAGATACTGATGGACATTCATTAAAAGCTTTGGTCCTCACTTTAGGCAACTACTGCCCAATTTTACAAATTGCACTGTTACATTGGCTTGTGACACTGCCCTCTCTGAGGCATGCCCTGTCTGCCTGACCTACCTGTCCTTCCACTTTTACCACCTTCACTTAACATCAAAACACTTGTGTTTCCCAACAGAAGCTCCCTCTTCATTTCCTTTTGAGAAAACAGTTACTCTCCAAACATCTATTCCTATACAGGGCAATTTACATTTTATTGCTCTTCCCAAGTTTGTCAACATTTCTGAAGCACCACTGCCTTCCCTGCAGAGGGAAAGGTTTAAGTCAGCTCTGTGCTAATGTGCTCTCCCTTAAAGCTTTAGCATTCAGAAATCATCCCACCCTCACGAGGCATCCCTTTCAACAGATTTTGGAAGCATAATACCAAAGGTGGCAACTTGTAAACTCTGACAAGGTGGAATACCTTGGAAGAAAAGGACAAACAAATCTGTCTACAGCACCTTGGTTGTGAACTCACGTCTTGCAGGTTATGACATTTTCATTTTTACATATCAGATCATGAAGATCAGTTATTTTCTCTGGCTTTCAGGTGTTTCCTATCCTGCACACACACACACACACACACGCACATAAACACACATGCAACCCCTGCCTCCCAGTATCAACCAAAATTATACAAAGCAGCCTGCAATGACTGGGAAAGAAGAGTCAGGGCAGACTTCTTTATACTATTAAGTCTATACTGAACTTCGTATTTTCTACAAAATAGAACAAGTCACAGAAGAATTGAAAAAAAGCAGTAACAACTCAAGAAACTAAAATTTCAGAGGAACGATTTAATTTGCAAGGAGAAACTTAAACTTCAGTTAACTTTTGTCTTTGAACTTCAATGCCATCTAGCAAACCTTCAGAGCCGACTCTGTCCTCACTCTTTCCTCTTCTTAATAACTGATGAGGGAGTTAAAAATTACTTTTATTAACTTTCTACAGAAGTTTCACTTTCAGAGTGCCTCGTTTCTGTTTTTCCTGTGAAATCAATTTCTGACATGGCCACACACACACACAAACAGAAGTACTCCAGCTTTTCCAATCATGTCTCTAGTAATTTTCATTAGCTCAATTCAGACTATCTCCCCAGTTCATCAATTTAGTTTGGAACAAATTAAGACATTATTTCTATCTCAATAGCTACAGGATAATTCATTAGATTCACTCTTAGGCCCAGACAGCAAACCGCTATAGTTGTGAATTGAAGATCTGTGAAAAGTATTCAAAGTCAGTAAAATCTATAGGATTTAAGCATATGTTTAAAAATAAGTTTGGGGATGAAGTTTATCTTTACTGAATGGAGGCTTTTTTAAAAGGATCTTAATACAGAATAATTTATCAATAAAATCTTAAATGACTCAGTAAGAACAATTATATTCTGTAAATGCACTCAGATAACTGAGGATGGTATGCAGCTAACCCATTAGAAAGGCAGTTTCAGTTAATCACTCCATCCTATTTATAGGATAGAAATTGTGACAGTGGAGATGTTGGGTCTTCAGAGAGATAACTACGTTGACTGCCTACAGGAGCAGGCCTCTGTCTTTGACTTACTAAGCAAGAGAAAGTTATGGGTGTGTTCTTCTCAAACACACTGACTGGATTTGTTCTGAAGTGCACATGGAGTGAAAGGCTCGTCCTTTGGCTCCAGCTACCCACATTCTAAGGTATCTTGAATGACTGGCACAACACAAAGCTGTGTCTGGAGGATGCTTCTTATGTGGCCTGCAGTGACCTGCCTTACAGAAAAGTAGTCGTGGCGCAAGGATAATGGAAACAGGAGAGGAAAAAAAAACCAGCACGTAGACTCCAAAAATCCATCTCAAAAGATCTTCAGGCTCTGAAGTGGAGACAGAGGATATACTATCTGCTGGATGCTTTACTTTGGATACTGTCTTCACAGAGAAGTTGCCGAGATGCTCGGCAAAACTATAAGTAAGTTAAAATAAGAAAATAAACTCCCTGAGCTGTTCTCTGCGGCCCAGGCTGCAGGAAAGCTTCTTATTTCTTCAGTCCCTATGAAGTGCAGCACAAAGTGATTGCATTCAGAACTGTTCTGTGGGGCGAGATCTCTGCCTGACTATGAAGTGCTCCAAGTACCATCTTGGCATCACTAATATAAAGCCTAATAAAATAAAATAAAATCAATCTACATCCTTTGTTAAGCAACAAAGTTAAGTTGAACTTAGTTGTCAGAGGGTCTTGTTGGTTTCTTTTTTTAATTAGAACACACACCACCTTCAGTTGTCTGGTTGGCCTAAGGGCTTTCTCTCCCCCTTTGCAAGGGTTATTTGCTCAGATTCTTTAGCAGATTGTACTTTTCACTGTACTAGTCATGCAAAAATCTCTCAGGTCCAGCATTTTTATCAATGTGTGCTAAGTAGCAAATGCTGTGCCACAGACAAGCCCATGGAGAGAGCACTAGGGATTCCAAGGTACACTTTCTGATCCTACCTTTTTATGCATCCCATCAGACTAGTTTCTATATATACATGTCTTACAGTTGTACAGGCACAAAAGCTGATAGCCCATCTGTGACTTGACATGAAAATTACCCAAAGCAGTATAAAATCCAGTGAAATACAAGCAAACACATCAGCTTTCTCATATGCCTTCGCTGTAGTGAAACCAAGCTTCAGCACTGTTAGTGTTCTTTCCCAGTAAGTGAAATCAGACTCATTTTTTGCACATCTAGCTCTATTTGTTTTCATTTTTTGAGAAAACCGTGAAGAAGAGAAATAGAGACAATGAAATGCAAAAAAAATTGAAATCACAGCGAGAAAATGATGCAATTTTCAAATTAACCTAAAACATGAAATATAGCCTGACATTGATGTATTGAAAGAATAATTGTAAAAGATAAGCCATTCCCATTTTCCACACACTTTACTTAATCATATTTCTGTAGATATAGATTGTTTGAGGCATTAATAAATACCTACTTTACCAGAGTTCATTTCTTTGATTTAAGATGTCATGAAAATAGAATTTTCCAGTCATATCTTTTCTATTCATCTTAAAATGTGTGATGAGAAAGCAAGTGGCTCTCTTCTAGTTACATGCAAATTCAATTAAAATCAAACATTTTGAAAGAGTTTGTATATATTTCTTGTAGATATAACTCAAAATAACTCTATGATGAAATAATAAAAAATGTAAAGCTAACATAATGAATTCTTTATGTTAGATACTTTAGATTTACTGTCATTCCCAAACAGATTAGTGTCTCAAATTTTTTGAGTATGGGATTTGCATAGTATTTGTGTCCTGGACATGTACCTCAACTGAATTAATATCTTATCACTCAAATCTTATTTCATGCATCTCAACACAGATGAACAATTTAATGAATGTATATCCCAAAAGGTAGATAGCACTACTTAAAGCATTTTTAATTCAGTTAGACTTAACACATATACCTTGTATATTTAAATCATCCTTGATTTAGCTGAGTGGCCTTCCTCTAAAATAAATCCTTGCAAAATTCAAATCCCCACATTATCAAATATTAGAATGATGTACAGTAAAATTTATCTTGCACTATAGCAGTATAATTCCATTAATTCCAGGAAAGATTTGGAAATAACTAGGAAGATTTTTTTTGTTTAAAATATAACTAATTCTCCTCAGCTACGAGGGGAGGAAAAAGGAGAGACTTTAATTAAATAGCGGTAATTTATCCTTTCTGTGCTTCAGAACCTTAAATGATATATCTCATTTCATGAAACCTCTGCTATTTTTCTAGTTTCCAGTGTCCTTTGCAGAGACATGTATAACTGCTAAAGGAGGTAGTCTGCAAAGCTACCATTGCCTGAGCTGTGCAGCTCTGACATAGCAGTGGGAATTTATCAAGTCTCTGAAATCACTAGTGCCTTGAAAACCTCTTTCAGCAGTAATTTTAGAGGAAATAAGCAGGGGCATCACTGCCTGTAAGTGCTCCCATTAATGGTAAGTTGGTGAGATGCATAAAAATACATGCAAGCACCTCACAATCCATAATTAGTTTTGCAACATACCCGAAAAGTGAAAAAGTAGTGTCTGTCTTTTTATAGCTGGAGAACTGAGGAACCTGGTATAATTGAGACATATGCTTTAATTAGAGTGGCACAGGCCCTGCGTGGTGACAGGCCTATCACAGCTTCTCTGCTCCAGAAATACAAAACTCAAGTTGGCAAAAATTGGGCACAAACCTTAAGAATGCCTAACTCAAAGACCGCATGTCTTCTTCCAGACCAGCGGCAGAAGCAGACGTTATAACCTATAATCTGTCTTGTTTTCTTCCATCCCTTGCTGCCTGTTTTGCATGATTTTACATACTCATTCTCTGCTATTTTTATATATAAATACTCAAATGAATTTAGGAGAAGGGAGAGGAGAAATCTGATCCCAAATGTCATCCCCATTTGTCAAAAACTCCTTAACTACCAGGTTATTTACAGGTTTCACTGAGAAGGTTTGATCCAGCCTGAGCTGCTTGATGCAGCCTCCCAGGTATCAAAGGTGAGGCCGTTTAGGGGCCCATGTTCACTGTCCTCAAGGTTACACTTCTCCCTGTTTAATATGCTGAGTTATACTCACTAAGCAACAGCATGGAGCTGCTGACACAGTACTAGGGAGTGATTTATCCTGCAGGCTATTTGCCATCAAAATTTAATAATTTTAAGTTCTATAAATACCATGTGATTCTAGACTAAAAACCTATTAATATTACTATTAGAATTCAACATTTTTAAAGGTATATTTATTTTGTGTTAATTTTACAGGAGGAAAAACAGAAATGTTTTCTTGGAAAAGTAGGAACATTAAACCTTTCAGTAGAAGCCACTGAAAATTATTCAAATAATATGATTTTTATAATGTTATCAATTATTTCCACCAGAAAATGGAGCAAGGAGGAAGGATAATGTGAGGGGGGCTATGTCTCCATCCTCCTAACAGGAATCAAAGAGTAAAATTTGCCTTGAGGTTTCAGTGTGGGATTCATTCTCTTTGCGGTTTTCAGGCAAACCTTGTGATTTACACCTCTGGTTTGAACTCTCCAGCTGGATTGAATACATATAACTCTCCTAGGTAACACTGGGACGTTTTAAAGGAAGAAAACTTCATGCTCTTGCCCTTCTGAATAAAGGACTGCATGAACAGGACAAGGGCTCAGAGACAAATCTAGGTGGGATTATCAAAAACAGGCTGTGCAGCGTGTTGTAAGGCACAGCTAACAACATCAAGGCACTCAGCCATCACCTCAAGCCTGGGGCCAAAGCCTGGGGCACTGGAAAAGCAAAGCAGATGCCAGTCATGTTCTACCTTTTTTAAAACACAGGAATGAGCAGGTTATAGATTTATAGATTAAAAATAGAAGCAGTGTTTTCTTCCTCTTCTTTTATGTTTCATGCTGAACAGGACCAAAAGAAAAATAATACACAGCATGTACATATACAGAAATTATAATTGGAATTTAATTATCTTCTACTTATTTTCTTTTAAGTTATTAATGCCATTGCCCAGCCTTTTGGTCTGGTTATATTGAGGCTGTCATGATTGCACCATAACATGCACCGTGTGGTATTAGCACCACACTGAATGAAGTAAGACACATATTTAGAATGTACAACATGCATGACTCAATAACCTACCATATTATGAAATTTCTTTCTATGCAGAAATTTTAAAATGTCTCTGGCAGTGTAAGACATTGCCACGTATTGTTAAGCATACATAGTAACACATAAGTACTCAATTCAAACAGGAGCATAATCCTTGCAGAAGATCCTGCCCTCTATGCTTGTTAATTCTGTTCCTTGAAGCTATTTCTTGCTAATACAGCACACCTTTAGTGACAATCCGTGGCTTAAGCCATGTAGCTCAGTGATTTTAAACTTGTGATGATGTGCACTAATCCTCTCTGTGCTCTGTTGCATAGGCTTTGGTTCTGTTAAGAAACTGAATTTATAGTAAAGACTCATGTTTGCTGGATGGAAGGGTCACGCCTGTGACATCGCCGGTCCCCAGTCAGAGCACGTTGCCTGTTCCACTGCAGTTATTCAGACAGGTGCACACACACACGAGCAAGTTCTGTGGTGCAGTCACAGATTGTGGCACTCTCTGAAGAACATTCCCTCATTAAACCTTTCTGACTGAACCTTGAGGCCCCAACAGCAAAATTTACAATGTTTGGAACAGCTGAAAATGTTGCCCTTTGATTACAGAAACAGGGATAAGCAGGGAGGAATAGCCAGGGCATGGGGAAAGGTTCTATTAGAAAATCTGTCTTACCAAAATTAAAGAAACGTTCACAAGTAGCCAGTAAGATGGAGTAGTCATTCATTCTCTACAAGTCAAAATGAAAGTGGGAGTAGGCAGGGCTTCTTTTTCAGACTTGGAGAAGGATTTGCATGCCAAAAAGTGTGTCTCTTTCCTGCTGCTGCCTGCAAGCTTCCCTTCAGTCCCGTTCCCAGACTGCCCTGGTTAGATTACTGCTGGTATTGGCTCATGAACAGACAATCTCACGGTCATCTGTGACCTATTGCTACAACACCTGTAACTTCAAGAACTGGAAAAGGGTGAAGAAACCACAGACTCTGTTTCCAGTATAACAATGCTTTTCCCATATAATACCCAATGCAATTTTTCAAAAAGTGTTAATGAAGTATTATTGTCATTGCAGCATTTGCTAAAAACACATCACAGTGCAGGTGACAGTTATTTTTCACATGTAAGACAAAGTTTGTGGACCAGTATATTATGGCATAATTCCTGACACTGCATTCAACATATGGGATCCATTCTTTCCTAACCAGTTCATTTATGCAGAAGGTTAACATATTTTAACTCTTCTTTCTGGTAACCAGTGACAAGACTGAGGAAATGGTATGAACTTGTGTCAGGGGAGGTTTAGGTTGGATATCAGCAAAAGGTTCTTCACCCAGAGGATTGCTGGGCACTGGAACAGGCTCCCCAGGTCACAGCACCAAGCCTGACAGAGTTCAAGAAGTGTTTGGACAACATTTTCAGGCACATATGTGATTCTTGGGGTGTCCTACACAAGGCCAGGAGTTGGAATTGATGATTCTTGTGAGTTCCTTCCAACTCAGGGTATTCTGTGATACTATGATTTTTCTTGGCATTTATATATGAAACAATTGTGTAGTAATATATTTACTTACGAACTTCTTGATAAGAATTGATAACAAGTTTTTAAAATGTTCATTCAGGATGACCAAGTCTGGAATGGAAACTCTTGTATTTGGTAGTAACAGTAAAGCATTTACAGTACTCACAGAATGAATTCCTAGTCACCATGTGGAGCACTGGAGTTGAATACAGAGTGAGGCTGCTGTGGCTGACAATATTGAGGAATGCCAAAATACACAGTTATAGCAACAGCTGCCTGATGGGCTTCTTTATGGTCAGGGAAAACCTGAGTGATTCAGCAATGCTGTCTTCTTCTGAAGGCTAGTGACCAACTAATTGAAAATAACCTCTCTATAAAAAACTTGCCAGACTGACAAATTCCCAAAAGATGGCTTCAGTCAATCATTTCCTTAAATGGCTTATGAAATCCTGCTCCCCTCAGAAATGCAGCACGAGTGGATTCCACAGCCACAAATCTCAGCACCCCAGAGCTGGTGAAGTACACTCACATGTTGGAAGTTGCTCTTCCTCACAGTGGGAAGGATAAGTGAAAAGTTTGCTTCCTGTTCCCCAGGTTATAGGTATCGAGCTGCAGCTGATCACTGGGAAATTCCTCCTGTATTGTTAAGTGCTGGATGTGCTGTCCTCCTGGATGTGCTGACATTGCTTCAGCCTGTAATACTTCTTACAGCATCACCTTCTCAAACAGCACTTTGATCCTCTCACAAAGTGAGTCAGTGACACAGTTTGTTGCAGCAGGTCTGTTACCAAGTGTGCACCATCAAGAGACACTAAACTGGGTGACTCATCTGAGCTACCTCGATATTCTCACAGCCTTTATTAGCTTTACAGCTAATAGAGTGAAACGCTGAACTTTAGAACAGAAAAGATGATAAGTGATGAAGTCAACTCAGAGTTAAAAGCTGGTTATTCCTGACAAAGGGCCCATAATATCAGCCTTTTCCTTCTTTGGCAGCATCTCTCTTAAATAACAGCACAAGGAAAGGACCTACTTTTGAATGAATGTACATGTTTTGGGTTTTTTCCTCGAATGAGCTGAGAGCTAAAGCGAAGATGCCTCTCTTGAGCAAGGGGTTGGATCAAGCAACACCTAAAATTCCCTTCTGACACAACGTTTTTCTATGACTCTGACAACAACATTTTCTGTCCTGCTTATCTCCCCTAGTAACTCATGAAACTATGTAATATAACGGCTCAGGCTCTGGGCATTGATCTGTACAGAAGCCAGAGACAGCTCAGAGACAAAGCTGTGTTAGGGGCTGTTTTGAGAGCTATTTTCACTTACTTTCTATATCATCCAGCACCCTTCATTTTTTGGTGGCTGACACAGAAGGAGCCAAACTGGGAAAGGAGAGGAGCTATGGCACAAAGCTAAGTGGGCAAGATACACATACTCCACAACAGCTGTATTTCCCTCCCTGTAAAATCTGGAATGTAGCTTTGAATTGGCTGGATACTATAATTCTTTGAAGTCAAGAATGAAATATTAGGTTACAGGAGACAGGTCTGTGAAAGTATGAATTCATTGCTCGGTCAAAACAATGCAAATCAAATCACAGAAATAATTTAATACAATCCTTTATTCAGTATATTTTTCATAAAAGACTTCAATTTCCCTTTTTAAAAAACAACCAACCAACCAATCAAAAAAAACAAACAAAAACAAAAACAAACAAAAAAGACCAACAAAAAACAACCAAGAAAGCAATGCTTTGTAACTGCAGATAGGGTTTGCACACTTGCTACTACCTTTCTGAAACCTGTTAATGCCATTAACAGAGGAAAGGGTTCTAAATCAGGTTGTAAATCAGGTTGAAAAAGGTTGATAAGGGAGCTTGTCTGCTCCAGGCACAGGAAGTAATGCCCTTACTCCACTGCTGGCAGAGACTGTCCCATTGCCACAGACACTTCAGACCTATCACACCTGAGTTTATGCAAATTTGAGAGTTGCTTAAGACTTTGCCCTGGGCAGCCCATGGTTTTTTTCTGTGAAACTCTCTGTGGGTATCCTCCTGCAGACCAGAAGGAAAGGCACAGACATCTGTGGCTGCTCGTCAATGGTACAAAACAAATCACTACAAAATATAAAACAGGACAAAGATTTTTCTGGTGCCTTACAGTACCTCATCACTTAAATGAGTGTCAGCTCCAAGGACTGAGTGCTAGAAACTAAAACCTCATTTACCCTTGAGAACTTTGGTGGTCCAGCAACAAACGTAGCGACTCAAACCTTGTATGCAGATGGATGTCTGTTTTTTCAGATGTGTTTCAGAATGAGAATTCAGCTTTTGCCTGCTAAACTGTAGATCCCCAAAGGTATATTTTTATCTCTAGCTTCTGTTGTGGGTAGGAAAATTCTTATTATTGCTTCGTATTATCTCTCTTTTCTTGGAACAGGATAACGTGGATCTTGGTGACCTTATGTTTTCCCTCTGCTACCTTCCAACAGCTGGTAGACTAACTATTACAATAATAAAGGCAAGAAATTTAAAAGCAATGGATATCACAGGAGCATCAGGTATGAATTAATTTAATGTTCAGTATGGATTTCTGTCCCATTTCCCTCCTGAGAGACAAAGAATTCAACCCTTTCAAATCCCAGAATGATTTTTGAGAAGAGGGTTCTTATATTGTGAGCTCTTGAGTTACTTGAGAACAGAAGTTTGTGAGAAATAAATAATATATTTTAGATTACTCAGTTGCAACCGACAGTTTAAAGTACTTTACTCTTAAGTAGACAGTGAGATTATTGTTTCTATAGCTACTGTGATTCAGAGTAGCATGAGTTGGCCAAAATGCATTCCTAATACCGGGAATTTGAGCAGCAGAGTATTATGATTATGGCACAGAGGCAGACTGACCCTCTCTGCCAGTCTCCAAGAGCCACTGAACCAATGTTGCTTTTGTTGGCATATGGACAAAGAAGTGACCATCCCAGAGTCCTTTCAGCAACCTTTTCAAAATTTGATAATGAAAATTGTAAACTAATTTAAGTAAAAATTCATAAATTACTTTTAAATACTAGCAGGGAGTTGTGGAGCTCCCAGAAAGGACCTGCAAATAAATAGCTTTTTTTTTTTTTTACTATATTCAGGAGTTTAAAAATAATTATAATTCTCCTGAGAAATATAAGCTGCTAATTGTTACATTTTGAATTATATTTAACCATACATCAGTAAATCCCGTTGTGAAAAACATTGTCATCTTCTGTCTGTGCTACAAATCTAACAAGTAATTAGGCTGCTATAAATAGGCTGATACACAGGCTGTTGTGTAAAATACTCATGTATAACATGGTTCAGTGGATATTTTAATACCCTCCGAGAAGTTTGTGCACGACAAGGGGCTTCTTGAACCTAAATTGTTCATTATAAGCAGTCAACCAGGTAAAGCTTTCAAAGCTCCACTGCGTCCCAGGCACCCCATGGTAAGAAAGAAGCTCAAATTCCAGTCAGGTCCAGAAGATGAATTCTGCAAGCAGGTATGGGCAATGCAAGAAGTCTGCTCCCTTCACTTGCCATTATGTTTGCTTGAAAGTGTCAAAAGAAAATCAGCGTTTTTCTTATGATTCACACAGATCCCTATGTGAAGGTTTCTTTAATGTGTGAAGGAAGGCGACTAAAGAAAAGAAAAACTTCCACCAAGAGGAATACCCTTAATCCCGTTTACAATGAAGCCATAGTCTTTGACGTCCCTCCAGAAAACATTGACCAAATTAACTTGTCGATAGCTGTTATGGATTATGACCGGTGAGATACCTGTAGCTGTAACACGACATCAACTGTTGGCTTATGAAATCTTGCTCGGCAGATTTGCATCCAGAAAGAAAGTTATTAATTTTGTCCCTATAAGTGGAGAATTAATTTCATGTTGATATTGGTAGAAGATTTGAATTTTTTGTTTCGCCGGGCAGAATTTCCTTTCTACATTTCAAAATACAGATTTGCATTCATAGCTGACATAACTAAGCTGCATATACGTCTACCAAAACCGAAGTAATTGAGCATATAATCAGACACTCTGCACACTGATGTTCTGTTTGTGTGCATTTATTCAAACTCCTCACACACAGACCTCCAGTTATAAAATTGTGGCTTAGAGTTTACTTTTATTTGCAGCTAATTACAGAACAGAGGCAAAGAACCTTTTATATTCTTCATGCAAAAATAAGAAACAAATGCACATAGGCACAGTGGGTGCTATAAAGGGGGGAGATATTAAATCGTTCTGATTAGTGGGAAATGCAAAGAGCAAACCTACGTATTTTGTAGTACATGATATTTTTCAGGAGAGAATTAATTCTAAAAATCCATTATTAATGTTTCTGATTAAATATGCAAATGGTATGGTTCTAAAGGTAAAATTTTAAGAAAAAAATATTATGAAACATTTTCACAGTGTAGGTCACAATGAGGTCATTGGAGTGTGTCAAGTAGGCAACGATGCAGAAAGTCTAGGTCGTGACCACTGGAACGAAATGCTCTCATATCCTCGGAAACCCATTGCTCACTGGCATCCTCTTGTAGAGGTAAGACTTTTATTTCCTACTTCTCCATTACAATTATTCTGAATATTCCTCCATGTGGCATTAGAGGTTGGATAAAATTTTATGAACAAACCCAAGATCTGCATGCATGAAGTAAATCCTAGAAAAGGGCTTGGAAACACCGATATTAAAAGTCAAACATAAAACAAAAGTTAAGTCTGCTCCTTTCAATTTCAGGGAGACAGAAAGTAATTAATGTCTACGAGATATATGTATGAGAACACCAAACATTATACACTCAATTAAGGTTTGGTTTTGTGTTTTAAATACGATCTTGGGTAACTCTCAGTTGATAATTGACAAAAAGAAATGGACCTTGTTTACAGAACAATCAAGACCTATTTTTTTTTATATATATAACAACCTAATTTACTTCTTTTCTTGTAACAATATATCATCCATGACACTAGCACATCTCAAAGGATGCCTAACTGCACTGAAAAAAATATGTTTAAGTGTCTCTGGAGATCTGAGGCGCTGATAAGAAGCGACACAATCAGAAAAGCTTTTCAAGGTTCCTATGTTTTTTTTTGTTTTGTTTTGTTTTGTTTTTTGTCTTTAGGGCCCTATTCAGCAGGAATGTTATGCAGGTCTTCTGCGCTTGGATGGCTGCCGAAGAGGCTTCCTCACCCTTTTAACCTATTCAGCAGAAATTTGGCATTCCTGTTGAACTCTTTCTTAGCCATATCCTCAGGGGCTATTCCACAGAGTCCAGTGGGGTAAAGACGTCCTTTTAATCCCTCTGTCTAATCCTCTCCCCAATACAGGGAACACTAATCCTGATTCATGAGACACAAAAATTCATCAGAGATCTAACTAAATTGCTTCCTAAGAGTTACCACAACTTACTTCCATTGTTGTTCTCACTGCCTAAAGTCAGGCAGTAATCCCAGTCAAAAGAAACTACCACGTTTATGAACAGTCACAGTGTTATCCCCAATGCTGAAGGACAGGAAAGACCATAGTATCCATATCAAGCCAAGAATGATGCTGTAAGCACCTCATACGTGGAGGCAGCCTCTCTGAGTGTACTTTATGCATCAGAGTGAGGCCGTGTTACCAGAGGTGCAGCTAAAGATTTACCTACCTGGTTGTGAGTGCTGACCCCAGGCGGTTCCATAAATAATTTTCAGGCAGTAGGAAGATGCTACAAACTGGGAAGAATGCCACAGTCTTGCCCTGTGTCCATAAGCAATTGCATTTCCCGGTGCCTGGGGACCACGGCGGCACAGTTTCAGCAGAGTCGCAGTGGGAAGGCACCGTCCCTTTGCACAGCACGGGGGCTGCCAACGTGCAACTGTCTGTGAAAGAAGATGGAGCAAAGTGGGGAAGCTCTGCCTGTGTGTTTGTGCCTTCAGTGACAAGCTAGATGTGAGCTGAAGTGCCATGTCTGAAATGCTGACCTGGGCATTTGGGAGCTGGGTTTGGAAAACACCTCACCAAGCTTCCAGCTGTAGCCAAGCATTGATAGGAGTGGCTTGAAACAGCACACAAGGAGTAGTTACGCAGTGGTTCCTGCCCAGAATAGGAGAAGTGTCTCTTATCAAAAGTTCTGTACATCATTATATCCAACGTGTCTTCCCTCTTTGATAAATTTCATTGCAGCCAGAGCCCACAATTAGGTTTTGACAGTTCTTCCCTTTTTACAGGCATCCTGTTCTTTTCATACATGCCTGGCTAACTTCTTTAGATTTCATTACTGTGGATTGCTTTTCGTGTCACTGAGCTAAACAGAGACATATTTTTTTCCTTCCCAGGAATCAAGTGGGGGAGGGTGTCCAGCGCATCCAGGCTGTGCAGAGAAATATATACACAGCATATCATTTTGGTTCCTGAATCAGGATTAGACTCAGCGAGAGCTTCTGGAACCTCTGTGGCCACAGCCATAGGACCCTGAATATTTGCTGAATAGGACCCTCAGTCTTCTACTGTGTGAAGAGCTATTGGTTTCAAGTAGCGTAATGTTATCCACTTGTAGCATTAATTCTCCAGCTGACACTATTGCTACTGATAGATTATTTGTATGGTCGTAAGCATTACCCAAATTCAAGTCATCATTTCTGTTCATTAGAATAACCCAGGTTTTACAAGCAAAATGGTAGCAATGGAAACCAACAAGTATGGGAAGCAGCAACAAACGTAGTCCTTGTATTTGCAAAAAAGGTGCAGTATTGTGAATGGATAGCTTTCTAAATAATTTTTTTCAAGTATGGTTGTCATCAGACATTTATTTGTTGATGGCAAGTTGCGTCCTCAGTCTCAGTTGGTGCCTCCTTTCACCTACATGAAAACAAATTAATATGGTTGCTTGAAGAAATCCTTCAAATCTGAAAAACTGTAAAAAAAGTTCTGTTGGGTGCGAACAAGATGCATATGGTATTTGTAATGACAGTATGTTCTTTCAGAAAGAAGATAACCATCTGTATAACATGGAGGTTGTTAGTCCTCAACCTTTGTAGATGATATTCCAGTCAATGTTTCTTAGCTGTGTCCACAACACTGCAAAATGTTGGAAGCATGTCACAGGCAGCAATGCTTGATCATACAAACAAGCACACACACGTGTGCCTGGGCACAAACACACCCTGTGTCATTTTAAAATGCTGTTCCAAATATATAGTGCCTGTGAAGACTTCCTTTACTATTTGTGGTAGAATTAGCAGGGCTATTTTACATGATGGTATATTGTAAATTCTGACAAATTCTGACCATTAAAAGAAAGTAAATCAAAGCGCTGGACTCTTTCACGCAATAAAATCTATGCCCCAAACCAAGAGACCCTGAGATAATTTTTTGCCACTTATTTAGCCATGTATGGAGTTCTCTCTTCCTCCAAATTTTTCTAGAGAGAATTTGATTCAAGTTTTTACATAAGATTTTCTGTTTAAAAAATGCAAATGCAAAGTATGGGTATTTTATAAGGTACAGTTGTCTGCTATTTACTTACAGATAGGGAGCCCTGGTCTTTAAATATAGTTCAGATAAGCTTATGTGCACACACATTGCTTCATGTCTTGTATGTGTTGAATGGTCACCAAGTGTTTTGGATTTGCAGCTTTGCTGACACAGATATGCATGCATGGATTGAAGAAATATTTAAAATTCTTACCCCAAATCTGAAAAATTAGTTTTATAACCTATCAATGGGGATCTTTCAGAAAATAAGGATTGCTAGTGGGTAAAGCACAGCTTGGCACTTGCAGGAAATCTTGGATCTGTTATGTGTGCTGCAGCTATAAAGCAGAAGCCCTGTAAGTACAGTGGTTTTCAAAAATCTCGTGCCATGCTTTGAATACCGTAGGCAAGGGTGCTTCTGGCAAACTGAACACTTCAAGACCTGCCCAAGCACAGTTTCAGATGACAATTAGGTATTTAAAAAAAAAAAAAGAAAAACAGACATGAAGTTGCCACAGCAAAATTATTTCACTGCTCTTTCAGCTGAAGCTTTGTATCAGCAGACCAGTGGTACGATCCATTGTGCGTATCTGCTCCTGCATGATCCTCACCTCAGGCAAAGTCCTGCACTCTTTACCCAGGCTCATGTCCCAGGAGTCAATATGGGGAGCTGGGCATGAGCAAAGGAGGAAGAGCTCTTGCTTTGGGGTGGAGTTCTTTGATTTCCTGGACAAATCTTTATACACGCACCCCTGCCTGGAACGCAGAGCTGGCAGCTTTGCCACTGCAACATTAGCAAAAGAGAGTTCTGTGAAAACACCCACACAGTAGTGCAGGAGACTTTCTAGGATTTGTCCCTAGCAATTCAGAGGGGCATCAAACAAAAAGTAGTATCATTATAGTTGCCAGTGGGTTGGGGTTCTTTTATTTTATTACCATACTCAGTTTATTTAATGCTCAAGGGTCTGGCATCAAAAGAATTATTTTGAATGCAGTTCTACCAAAAAACAAGAAAGAAATCTCTGTGACAGTGAGCATTTTAAGTGGAATCCAGCATACCTCAAAGGCTTAGGGATGAGGAAAACCCCCTGAATTTATTATATTCTCCTAATTTTTGCTGTCTCATGACTTGCAAAGTGTTACTCAGGCTGTGGCATTACTATGTGCTTTTTACAAATATCTGCCTTATCATAGTAGTGCATCTATGGAATGATAGCTATTTTCTATATTTGGATACTTCACTCTTCACCCTTATACTCCACTTAACCAATGATATTCCCTAGACCTGAAATATTTTCATGTTATGGTTCTGGTCTGCCAGTAGACTGCTGCTGTCTTTGGACTGTATTACAATAATACAACAGCCACTGGAAGAAATAGAGGATAGTTACACTGGAAACTCAGAGGAAACTATGGTCCCTATACTGTTCAGTCTTTCTTTTCTGAACTCTGATTCTCAGAGGTAAATTAGTAGTAGACTCACAAGAATTATTTCAAAGCTAAAACCCTCATTTGTTTCCTTATTTGTTGTGAATGCATAATTAGGCTGTATGAAATGTATCTTAACCCTGAAGCAGAAGAGGAGATCCCTTAGAAGTGCATCTCAGTAGGATTTTAATCCCATTTCACTCATTTTAACAACGTGCTATTAAATTTTAGTTTTTAACTTCTAGTTTTCCATAACAAGCCACCATGTCAGATGTTGTTTTATGAAAAAGCAGCGAGTGGCAATGGAAAAGCCTTCCAAGTTACTGACACTGAGGCCAAGTACAATGGACAGTTGTGTGATATTCCCATGAAAAGACTCTCCCAGCACAACTCTTCTGCAGTTGAGTGCTGAAACATTTCTTTGTGTGTTTCCACTGGAATCACAAGACATTAAAAGCATTCCTGCTCTCTTTAGTTTCACTTTTCCCTGTCAGTAATCTTGGCAGCGGTGGGGAGTACCAGAACAGAAAGACAACATGTAGTATAAAAGACCCAATGCTCAAGCTGTTCTTACCAGCCATTGCACACCTCAGCTTTCTATGCCAGCAGATCCACAAAACACCAAAGCAGTACATTTGAGAAACTTGTTTCTTAGAAGTCCAGTTTTACTAGTGGTAGTGGAAAACTCCTGGTTCAGTCCAAAATGAAACAGCAAAGGGCAATGCAAAAGCATGAAAAAGAAGAGGTTATTTTAGTCCACCCTTTTTGGTTTGAGAGGGTGGTTGTTAGGGGGTTTTTGCTTGTTTTTGTTCTTTGGTTTGGCTTGGTTTCCTTTATATGTTTTTAAACAAGTAAACATGATATGTAGCTATATTATCATGAGCACCCGAAGTCAGCGACATAAAGAGACATGTTTACATGCTTATCACCTGGCAATGTTCGAGCACGGTGGGGAAATATCTGCAATCAAAAAAAAAAGTTGCTGCAAACTCCCTTTCAGTTTAAAAGTAGCAAACGGTAAATGGGGACTGGAAAATTTAGTTGAAAAGTCTGGTTTACCCAGGTAGAAATCGATCTGAAATTACTGTTGATGCATTTTGTTTGAACAGAAGTAAAAAAAATTAGATCAGGTGACTCCATCTGAAGTGTCATCAATTAAATGCTTTTTTCCCTTTAGAACAGTGCATTGTAATGTGATTACATCTCAGTATCAAGTGAGAAAACAATGGCTTTCTTATCTAGAAGAAAAAAACCATGTAGAGAAAGTAATCCACAATACTGTAGAACTTAATAGAAGCCCCTGTGCTGGGACAGACTTTGCAACAGCCTCACCTTGGATCTTGTTGCAGTTAATGGCAAGCCTCTCTTGCAGCCATAATTCTGTCCTGAAGTGACAACCTTGCAGTAGGTGAACCCAGCTGTGCGAGGTGTGAGTTGTATTTTCGTGGCACTGCACATTCAAGGCTGAGTGGTTCCAAGAGTCATGTTTAGAGCTTAATTTCTAATAGAGTGGGTTGGGCAAGGAACTACAGCTGGAAGTTCTCCAGGGTCCTCCAGTTCTCTGAGAGGACCTCCATCTCCTTGAAGGTCCATAAGGCGCACTAATCCAGACGGCAGTGGAGGGCACCACCCAGGAAAGGTTTCGTCTGCGCGCCGAAGGCAGCACACGTGGCACAGAGGGGAAGATGACCTGAGGACTTGTAAGCATCTGGGCTGTTCATTTGTTCCTTTGTTTTGTCTGGGGTTTTTAGTTCCTCCTTCTTTTGCTCAGACGTAGACATTGTAAAACTGGAATGTTTGACTCAGTTGCATGCTGGCCAGCTGTCATTTTTAATACCCATTGCAAAGGTGCGTGAAGAGAGGTGTGTTGTTTTGGTATACTTTTGGTTTTAATAACACATGAACATTGTACTATACTTTATTATTTCCTGTTCAATAAATAGTCCTGGTATCTCTGTGTTTCATGTCTAATTTTGGAGAGTAGAGCCATACCTGTATCAAGGCTCTCTCAATTAGGTGGGCATTTTGTTTGTTTAGTAGAAATAATGCATGATTCCTTTTGCAGTGATGGTTTGAGGGACAAAAAAAAAAATCTTAATTTTGTAATACGTATTACAATCTTCTAAACACAAGTAAAAATGTACTGTGATTTATTTATATAAATCTAGTCTGAACAAATAAGTTTTGATCTTAATAAAAACTCTGTAAGAAATTGTGCAATTGTAATTTATTACTATTTTGTATTTAATATATTAAAGTTCAGTTCATTATTGAGAAAACCAACTGGAACACTTTGGAAATGTTTTTGCTCATTTTTTCTCCATAGTTGTTGTGTTTTGATAAAATAAATGAGGCCAGAGAGACAAAGCTGTTAGCATGGCAGTTACTTTACAGCGCTTGAACACAATTTGGGGGTTTGGATACTGAAACTTCCTCTCATTTCATCCCATGTCCACAATCATCGTTACAGAAAGATTATTTGACATGTCAAACATGAATCTCATATATGCTTAATATTAAGAAAAAAACCCAAGCAGCTACAGGAGTGCTTCTATCAAGTAACAGTGTGTTAAATTATCAAAATCACTATTTAGCATGGCACGCTGGCAAAATTAGCAGTCCTCCTGTCAACTCGTGACATGTAGCTCCGGGATATTCCCAGAGGTCCCCTGGCAGAGCCCAGAAACAAATGGAAAAGAGCACAGATGAATCTGGTATGATTACACAAACTGCACCTAGAAAGGCAACACTCTTGTCTCTTGTCTCCTCTTTCCTTCTTGTCTTCTCTTTCCTTCTTGTCTTTTTTTTTTCACACCAACTGAAATTATACATCCGTCAGTAAGGGTTCTACATGTGCCTGACTTCTAATTAAGTAAGAGTCTCTCTGTCTCTGTAGGGATAAGCTCATTCTTTCCTCATTTGGAAGATCTATCCTGCTTGCACATACCACAGTAATAAAGGGCCGCTGACATGTAACGTATGGCATAAAACAATATTTCATGCAACTAAGAAAGAAATTAATTTAGTTCCTTTCTCTTTTTGGGATTATTTGATATCACAGGCACGTGGTAAAAGAATGAGAACAGGTCTGTAGTTCTGAAGTTGGTATTATCCTTAATAATGGTAACACCTTTAAGGCCTGGGTAGACTCCTGTTTTTCCTCATTCCATACAGGTACCTGTAAATGATGCTCCATGCTGGGGTAACGAGACAGATTGAACGTTAACAAAGCACACAACTGTTGGCATTTTGTCCCTGGCAATGAATGTAGTGCTAATTATGCCTCTCTGTCCCATAAGCCACTATAAAATACACTCCAGAAGAGGAGGTGTATGAACTTCAAAATTGTTTTTAATGTCTTTCAAAAGTACTGGTTTGCGTGTCTCTATTTCTTTGTTAATAACCGAGCAAAAGCCTCTTCCCCTGTCAAAACAGGCCCACACATCTCTCCTTTCAAGACATTTTTCCAGCAGAATCATCCTTTAAGTATTTATATGTAGCCTACAGACTTGAAAAAAGCTCCATTAAGACCGGGACAGGTGAAAGACTGATTGCAACAATCTGTTAATGACTGAAAGCGAGAAGCCAAAGGTTGAGAATCCTCACTGAAAAAGCCCGATCAATAGCAAATAAGACATCCCACATAGCACTCAACCTAGAAGCCTAGTAATCCTGCCCAGCTAATCAGCTGTGAGATGAACATAAAGGGAGATACCTTGTTAGTGACAAGCTTTACTAGCTGCTGACTGAGACTTTCCCAGGGGGAATGCCTAGTGAGGACATGCTACAAAGTCTAAAAAGTGCCTGGAGTGACAGGAGTGGGAGTGCAGAGTGATGTCCCTGAAGAGCTGAGGACATGGGCTGTTACAGTAAGAAATCAGTAACTCAGAAAAGAGCAGAGGCACAGAACAGGGCTGACTAAAGACAGGATCACTTTGGAAAACTTTGTGACTCTGAAAGTAACCTTTCCAAGGAAGGAAATCACATAGTGGTTTGTAGCATGGACTAATTCCATTCACTTCTGACAATATTGTCACTGATTGAGTCCTAACAGAGGTTTCTAATATAAGCAACACGTGTTTTTGTCTCCCTTTTTGATATTCTAATATTGCCATTTAAACAGCATCAAACAATTCTCTGGGTGTACTTATGCATTTATCATTTCCATATTAATTACCCGCACATTTCAATCTGGTCCACCACACCATCCAAAAGGTCATGGCCTTTAACCACTTAATAACTTGCCAAATAGCATTCAGTGAATTTATGTTGCAATACAAGCACACATGGGAAAATCTGTAAATGTTCCATAACACAAGAAGGGCCTAAACAGTCTGGTTCAAGGAGCTTGGCCAAATCTGCTTTAATATTAAAGAACCATTTAGATATGTCAGAAATGTCAGTAAGTTAACTAGTGTTAGATTCTTACTCCAAAGGAAAAATTGTCAATAAAAACTTATTTTTTTAGGGAAACCATTCTTAATAATAAATTTTATACTGAACCTTTATAAAGTTTTGTAATTTTAAGTTTAGCAGGCAGCATTCTGTTTTGAGAATGTTACTATAATCGTATCATTCATATCCTGGTAACTGGCACATTACCATTTTTAAAACAATAGATTAATAGACTTGAGCTACATTGGGTCTCCCAAAAATAGAATTTAAAGAAACATCTTTTAAAAATGCAACAGTTTCAGGCTTTTGAATAACTTTTGCTTTTTTTTAAAAAATATAGTTCACTACACTAAAAAAAAATTACTAAATAACATTTGATTAATAGTCACATGTCTTAAAAAAAACTCCAAACTCATCAATCAGTTCTTATATCTTAGTGTAACTCAGTTCCAAATATTTACTGTTCCAGTAAAAATACCTCTTCTGTCTACCAGAAAACAACCTTTGATACTGTTATTTCCTCCCTTCAAAACCTCAGCTCTCCAAACACGATGGCATTTTACTTTCAGTTCAAAGTTTTAATATAGACCATGTTTTGGGAAAAGGACATTAAGCACTCAAAAACTCTTTGCTAGGCCTGGCCCTGGTCCCCTCTCTTCACTTGTCCTTGAGGAATCTCACCATCTTCTAACTTGGGCAGACCATGCAGCAACACACATAATTGTGAAGTTCAAATAACCTTTTTAGATATATTCTACTTAATTTTGAATTCCATTACTGAACTCTTACAAAGAAATAAAATTTTAAACCTAGTGGAAAAGGAACTTGGGAGCTACAGGAACAGCAAACATCTGTGAGTTGGCACCAATTAGAAATACAGGTACAATTTTGGTCAATTAATAAAATAAGGTTAGGTCATCATAAATGGTAAAAGAGTGCCTGAGTGGTGCTATGCATCAGAGGTAGCAGAAACCTACTGTACACCTGGAATGATGATTATAATCTGCTCAGTACCACACAGCTCCAGCAATGATAATTAGGAACAAACATTTTACTGCTATGGACGGGTTTCTTGTTACTGGTAGCAGGAGTGAAAGGTTTTCTATCATATTTCCCCAAATTAATTAATTTCTTGCATCTTTATGCAGATGTTTGTAAATGTCCCCAGATTTCTCTTTCTACACTACTTAAACTACTTGAAAAGTTAAAATGGATTGAACCAGAAGGAGGAATTCTCAGTATGACTGGAGCTGTATCTCCTCTTAGTAAAAAACGACAGGAAGCTACTTCCTCCTACTCTTACTTTAAAGCCACCTTAAATTAAAATTCATTGTTCCAAACACTGCCAAATAATAGGCTGAGCTCGCTCAAAAATAATTCCTTCCTTTCATGGGGAGCATCTTTAAATTTGGGGGTGGGGCTCTGCTGAATTGTTTTTTCATTTCCTCCCATCTGCCTGGGAACTGGAGTTCCATTCTCCCCCACTCCCTTTTCTGCCCTGCTCCTGCTAAGGAAAGACAGCACATTTGAGCTAAACCTTCAGAAGTTCTGCAGCTCTTCAGACAAAATCTAAGACATTTTGGTTTGGAAATTGCAAGTAGAAATAACATCTAAGTTGCATCTAGATATATGCCTGATAGATTTTCATTTTATTTGCCTCCTGGTTTTACTTTTTACTTCTGGTATCTGCCTTTTCTTCTCCTCCTCAAAACCTTTCCCTCATCATCTTTTCCTCAGTGATTTTTACTAACAGATGGGTTCAACTGTTCCCATTCTTCATATATAAGAAAACTTTCCCAAATATGTTGGTTTCTCCTGTGGTTTTCCCAGTGAGCCCAGGTCCAATAGGCAAGGGTGGTAATGAGCTGTTTCAACCTTCACTCACATTTCATCTGTTATTCACCTCATAGCAATAACATTTGCATTAGAAAAATCGTGTACTTTGTCTTCAGGTAGTAGACCAAAGGTGTAGGGACATAAGGGCTGCTGCAGAATGTCAGAACATGGTGGAATATGCTGCCAGATTGCAATTTAATGATTTAATAGTAATGGCCAGGCCTGAAACACTTCTGATGAATGCTGCAAAATCCAAAGTGGCAGCAAATCACAAAATCAATGGCTACTCAAACATCTGATGTCTTTAGGAGTTTGGATAAGCACCTTAATAAAATGTTTGAGGCCATAACACAGCCTGAGATGTCAGCATTCTGACACTTGTCCAAAATAATGTTCAGCAACAGAGAAAACAAATGGACAAGCAAGAGAACTGTGTTTACAACAGGAGTTACCATAGAATTCAGGGCAACAGACACAATACACTATCCAACTGTCCAAATAACAACAATTAATTGAAAAACACCTTCTGGAAGTTTTATATAAACCAAAGGCACAGCAAACTCTAATGTTACTGTCCTTAAGAGAAAGGACCTCTAAGGAAAGGAGATTTAGATTTATTGCTCGATATTAATTTCCTTTCCCCTTTGGCACCTTTTAGGAACTGTTTCAAAAAGGGTAATTACATGTGACAAAGCAAAAAAAAAAAAATCATTATTTGTTTTGGTTGCCTGAGTCAAACCTGCATTTCAGGGTGTAGGACGAGTCAGCAGCACTTCAACGTGCAAGGAATGCAAAACATCCTGTGTTTAGTGCTAATGATTGCTCACTACTCACAGGAGTAAAATATCTCATGTTTCTCAGAGGCAGAGTATGACATTATCTTGTTCCAAAATTGCGTTATGTGTCTCATCCTGACTCTCCTAACATCCTGTTACAGGAATGGCTTTCACAGTTTGTTAACAAGCCTCAATTTTTATCAGCATATTTGGTTTGCCTGGCAAGGTACTGGCAGTGGAGTGGCAACAGGAGTGGCTTTTGTGAAAAGCTGTCAGAAGGTTCCCCCATGTCCCACAGAGCCAGTGTCAGCTGGCTCCGGGATGGACCCACCACTGCCCAAGGCTGAGCCAATCAGAGATGGTAGTAATGCCTCTGGGATAATAGATTTAAGAAGGGGAACAAAAGTTATTGTGCAGAAGTAATCATATCCAGGGAAGAGAGGTGTGAGAATATGGGAGAGGACCAGCCCTGCAGACACCCAGGTCAGTGAGGAAGGAAGGGGAGGAGGTGCTCTAGGTGCCAGAGCTGAGGTTCCCCTGCAGCCCGTGATGCAGCCCATGCTGAGGCAGCTGTGCCCCTGCAGACCATGGAGATCCCACGGGGAGCAGAGAACCATCTGCAGCCTGTGGAGGAGCCAATGCTGGAGCAGGTGGATGCCCAAAGGAGGCTGTGACCCCATGGGAAGCCCACACTGGAGCAGGCTCATGGCACGATTTGTGGAACTATGGGGACAAGAGCCCAGACTAGAGCAAGATTTGTGACCCCATGGGGGACCCACACTGGAGCAGCTGGTTCCTGAAGGACAGCACCCATGGAAAGAGACTCATGCAGGAGCAGTTCATGAAGAACTGTAACCTGTGGGAAAGCTTCACATTGCAGAAGATCACAGACTGTCTCCTGTGGGAGGATCACCATGCTGGAGTAGGGGAAGGACTCCTCTACCCAAGCAGCAGCAGCGACAACTTGAGATGAAGGGACTGTAACATCCATTCCATCTCCCTGCACTGCTGGGTGGGGAACAGGTAGAGAATTGGGAATAAAACTAAACCTGGGAAGGAGGAAAGAGTGAGGGGAAGGTGTTTTTAAGCTGTGTTTTACTTCTCATTATCCTACTCTGATTTTGACTACGAATAAATTAAACTAATATCTTCAAGTTGGATCTGTTTTCCCTGTGAGTGACCCCTCCCTGTCCTTATCTCAACTCATGAACCTTTTGTTATATTTTCTCTCCCTTGCATGGTTGAGGAGGTGAGTGATAGAGTGGCTTTGGTGGGTGCCTGGCCTGCAGTCAGGGTCAAATCACCACAATCAGGAAACAATTCATCCTAACTTTTCCAATGGCCCAATGCTGACACTCTGTGATTTTTATGCAACACAGTGTGCAAATGAAATGTGAGATTTTTGACCCAGAAGGTTGAACACAAAACTTTAAAAAAAAATAATTCCACCAAAACCAGTCATGCTCCATGACAGTGAACCCAGATAGAAAATGTTATAATAATATATACTGTACTCATATAGCAATTCATGTGTGATACCACATTACCTCAATTTAATTCGTCTTTCTGCCTTAAGTGTTCCAACAGTGGCTTTGTGTTTGTTTTGAATTTCAGAATAAGTACCAAGGGTGTGCTGCAGACTGTGCCTAAAATAGCATCTGGTTTGTAATTACTGTCTGGGACCTGAATTACAAAAACCTGCCACTCCATGAAGAGACATAATTATTGAAAAGATCTTTTATGCGTGTTTGTCGGCATGCTCAACCATCAATTAAATCATTACCACCTCATCTTGCTCATAAATAGAATTTCACAGTTTCCCAAATTCCTGAACCTACAAAAAATTTTTTTCCAAGTGAAAAATTACCACATTTGTTGAATGACTAAAGAAAAGCATACTTCTTCTATGGAGATCAGGGCTGCAAGCAGAGCCTTTTATCTCTTTTCTTAATGAAAGGATATACAATTGCCAAATTGTTAATTGAGGGGTAAAATCATCTTGTTTGTCCACTGCAGGTAGGTGGGATAAAGGCCAATTCATCCCAAACTATGTGCAATGCTGTTTTTTTAGGGTTCCAACCAAATCCCAGCTGCATCTACCTTCACAACTTCAGTGTGGCAGCACAGCCTTTATACTCCAGAATTTTACCTAAACTTTGCAATTTCTACCTTCACTAATTTCTACAACCAAACGCACACATCTGACACTCATAAAACTTTTGAGCCCAATCCTTTCTTCTGATATGCTTAACAAGGCAACAGGACAGTAGAGGGGTAGCAGAAATACACATTATCTTTGTGCTGCTCAGGGCTGTGAGTCAGGCAGGCTTGAAGGACTCGTATATATTTCAAGAGCCTAAAAAATATGCTTGATGTCTCCATGATCTCCTTCCACCTACTGACACAATTTCTTTGCCAAGTATGACAGCTCTAAAACAGCATTTTGCCAGGGATGCTCTACAGGGAGTCAGTGGAGAACAGAATGTTCTGTGTTGGGGAACTCGTGGAAAGAAAACAACAGAGTAGAGTGATGTGCCTTTAAAACCTTCATAACATTATCAGTGCCTTGAAGATGATGGACAAGCTGTGTGATACCTCTTTTTTCCAGTGTTTTCCCTTATGCTGCAATGTCTCTGACACAAAGACTTCTTTTTCTCCAATGGAATGAATTCTTCAGCCCTTTACTGATGGCTGAAGGAAGGTATCTAGTACCCAACTTCCCTTAGTGTCATTCTACTGACTCCAAATTTGCTTCAATTCAATGGTGGCAAGAAAGCTGCCAAAAAACTCAGCTATGCAGACATTTTATTAATTCAATTAGCATAAACAGCTTCTTTGTTTGCTTATCAACAGTGTGAAAAAGAGCCTGGGAAGTCAGCTGGCCAGCTAGTCTGGGTTTTCAGCTGCCTGTACAACCATAGCTCAGGGAGAAGAATAAAAAGGACAGCATTGCTCAAGTCACTAAATTTCTGTTGTCTGTGACCTGGGGAAACTGCTTTATTGTCACAAAGCTTCTTCAACAGAAACCAGGGCTTACATATCTATCTTTAAAAAAATGTTATTCTGATCCATTCTACTTCTTACATCAAATGCTCTCCAGCAACCTGCAGAGGCACTTGAAAAACAACAGCAAAGTGAACAGAAATCAGGCAGAGATTTACTTCTAAAAGCAGCATCTAACTAATGCTCACTTACTATGTATAGCCTGGCCCATGCTGAAAAGAATTGACAATTCCATTTACAGCTGTGTCCTCTATTAGTAAGAGATCAAAAAGCTTCAGGACCATTTCAAACTTCCTGTTATCATTGTTATTATTATTCCATGCTTATGGCAGGGTATTTCTGAGAGGCCTACCACGTTAGGCATGGATAAAAAATAATGCTCCATTTCCAGTAAGTACCAACAATACAGAGACCTCAGGGCTTTGCAGTATTTCCTTTGGTCTATCTTAACTATTAATCACAACCTTTATTTGCTAGATAATCCTATAAATAAATTCTCTTTAATGTTATATTTTTTAATTACATTGGTCATTAATACATTTCCAACATCTTGCTGTCGTGAGTGATGGACATCACTCCTGATTATGTAAAGGATATTGAACAAATCCAGTCAAGGAAGGTGACCTTCTTCCATCATGAATCCTCATGTCATTCACTGTGTCTCTGAAAAAAAAAGCCCTGTAGTACATCTCGGAAAGATAAAGGTTTGTGTTTCACTGAACTGGATGAATGAAGTCCAGCATCACTTTAGACAAATGAATGCAATCTGATATGAGTATTGTGCCTTCAGTCCCTGACATTTTCTTTTGCACTACCTACTCTGGACATTCTTTTTCTATGCCATGATTTCTGTTCTGGAAATACAGGCATTTCCTTTAAGCTGATAAAATGAAAAGCACAGGACATATCCTGGGAAATATTAAGAAAAGTACTGTGTAGATCAATTTCTCATCTCCAAAATAATCTTACTTCATTCATCCTTTTGCAAGTAATTTCCTCCTTCCTCTGCCTCTCTGCAATTCCTTTGGCTGCACATACTTAGGAGGTTTTCCCTGGGTATTTATATTTTTCATTAGAAGTGTATTTCTCCTACAGACACATATAATTTATTCAAAATGTCTTCTCTAGCAAAATGTATTTCAAAGGATTAACAATTTTTTTTATCTTCTCAGCAAGGAGTATAACTGTCCTTGTTCCTGCCTAATGCATCAGAAAAGCTGCTCCAGAATAGCACCTTTATAGGATGAATTTTGCATGGCTCATTCATACAAATGTGAATATTCATACAAATTCATATGAACGTGTTTGAAGCTCTAAGCCTTAAACATAACCAGGGAAATGAAGATCAGCGAGAGATCATTTCCCAGTGGCACAGCTGTGAGTCTGTTTTTAGTGTTTCCTATCACTGAAACTGGACATTAGCTGTAATTCTGTAAGTTTAGCTCCAGATCCAAGCCTATCCATAAAAGTTCTTAGGTATTTATACCAAACCCAGAGCCTGTGCTGCCTCACGGGTGTGAGCTGACATCCACAGCTTCAACTGGAATCCCATTAGATGGTTTTGCTTCTGTCAGGATGATGGAGTGGTGAGGGCACCAGTAAAGTAACAAAAACACTGGCTTTTATTCCTTCATTTATGATATCAGTATCCACAAGTCTTAGGCATCAACCTATGTCTCAATTTCCCTCTGTGTAAATCAGGGATAAATATTTACATCTATAAAAGGTGTGTAAATGGCAAGGGCCAGAGTATTCGAATTGCAGTTTATTTTATAATTAATAAAATGCTATTTTTGCTTTGTTAATCTAAATTACTCCTGAAACAAATTCGGAGAAAATTGAGATAGATTCTTAATAACCCATCATTATGTGTTCCCAATTGTAAATAAGCCACCATTGAATTTCAAAAAAACATTTGAAAAGGGAACATTTACAAAACATAATAAACTTCATTTAAGAAGTTCTAGACTTCGAAACTTTGTACGAGTGTGATCATCCAAATTACTGACAATGTCAAAGAACGGTAATAAAAGAAATCCTAAAAATACCTGTAAATTTACAAAATTAAATGCAAGGTTTCATTAAAGAATTTTTGTCATTTTGTATTATTTCCTACATTATCTCTTAAGATTTGAATAAGAACTGCCAGTGCACAGTCAGGAACCTCCTAGACTGTTTCCTCTCTGCTGTGTTTCTAGCAGATATCTGGTAAGTTGAAGTCCCTCACAAGAACGAGGGTCAACAATCGAGAGCTTCTCCCAGATGCTTACAGAGTATTTTGTCTGCCCCCTCATCCTGCTTCGGTGACTCCCACCATGGGATCTGTCTTTTTGGCCTTCCCCCTGATTCTTACCCATAAACACCCAACCCTGTCATCACCATCATTAAGGTCTAGACAATCAAAACACTCTCTACTGACTTCAAACCTATCAGCTGCCACCTCCCAAAAGAGTACAAAGCCATTAACTAACATGCTGGTTCTGTATTTTGTTCATTGTTTTCTTCATAAAAATATAACTGGATATTCAGGTCTTCTTCAGACACTGATACTCCACATAAAGTCTTGGTAAGTCACTTAAAACCTTGACATCTCACAGATCTAATTCTTTTGCAAATCTCACAGGAATATATTAATAGAGAAAAATATTCAAAACTGCAGCTTTGGATTTATGTACCTGAATTCCATCCAAATGCCTATTTCATGCCTTTAAATCCATTCTGATTATTCGTGACACAAAATATCACATTTTTTTCATTACTGCTACACGTTCAGAATTTTTTCTTAAAACCAAGGTAGAATCAAGACACTGGATGAGTATCTCAGCTTTCACTTAGTTTCTGAGAAGGTATCTAATGAAATCTGAGTGTTCCCCATGAGAGAGTAAATTAACCCTTCCATATTAGTTACTTTTAGACTTCAAAAGATTTTCATGTGACCTTCAAATAACCTGTGATTTTTGAATTTGTGTCTGTCTAGTAAACTTTGTTTTTTCTGTTTGCATAGTTTCAAGTATCTGGTGGGTGTGGAGCTCACAAGGCAGATTCCATGGGGCTCTTGGGCTGTGTAGTAACCAACAAATGCTGCTGCTTCCTAGTCGCAGTGAACAATTCCTGTTACAGATTTACATTATGTTTCAGAGCACTGAGCTTGCATGATACAGTCCTTCATTTTGCATATAATCCAACATATGAAGGCATTAGTATTGTCTCTCGGTGACTCATTAAAATATTTTAGTCAAGTTTCAGTGCATTCGTCATGCAAACAATGACTGCACAATGCTATTTCATTTAAAAATCCAAACCAAACCAAACCAAATCAAACAAACAAAAAATCAACAAAAAACCCCAAACAAACAAAAACCCAAAAATACTCCCCCAAAACAACAAAGAAAAAACCAAACCCAAACAACAAAAAACCAAATAACACATGCTTTAAAATAGGCTCTAAATTCTTGAAAGAATAACTTGTTTTACCCTCTTTGAACACAGGCACAACCAGCTTTCTGGCCTATTCTTGCACTCAGTAGCACTGTTGGGAATATTGCCTTTGACTACAGTGAGGAAAAACAATACCTAGTTTAATATATGCTTCAGTTTATAAAATTCTAAGTCAACAAGTTGCTTAACATGGTGCATAACTGTTCATTTGTTTTTATACATAAAATACAAGGACCAGAACACATGGGGCAGACAGAGTTATGACATTAACAAAAGACTGCAGTGCTTCTTTGTGTTCAGTATTAAAAAACCTAAATCCTTGTTTAAGGATATTATTAACTTGAGTAAGACATCCTTTTTGGAGGATATGTTACACTCATGGGTGCCAGAATAGAAGTCGAATGACTGGATGGTAGCAAAGGAAAATACTAATAGTCTCTGTCAGATCCGTTTTGAACAACAGGTAATTCCTGCTACCACACAACTTTCATCATTCAACATATATATTAGAATCACAGATGGTTTGGGTTGGAAGGATCATCTAGATTGTCTGTTCCCAACCCCCTACCATGGGCAGGGACACCTCCCACTGGACCAGGTTGTTCAGAGCCCCATCCAGCCCGGCCTTGAAACACTTTCAGGGATGGGGCAGCCACAGTTTCTCTGGGCATCCTGTTCCAGTGCCTCACCACCTTCACAGCAAAGAATTCCTTCCTAATATCCAGTCTAACCTTACCTTCTTACAGTTTAAAGCCATGCCCCCTTATCCTATCACTACATGTTCTTGTAAAAAGTCCCTCTCCATTTTTCTTGTAGCCCCTTTAGGTACTGGAAGGCTGCTCAAAGCTCTCCCTGGAGCTTTCTCTTCTCCAGGCTGAACAGCCCCAAGTCTCTCTATTCTGTTGCCTCAGCCCATCTGAGACTGGAACGACAGTGTTCGACAAGGAATTAATAACTTTCCAAGGAGCTTATCATTCATGAGTTAGCAAATGTGCAATCTAATGAAAACAGCTCTGTTATTAATGAGAAGTCATTTTACAATTAACTCTGCAGCCCTGTGCAAGTTGTACTACAGAAACTCCTTGTCCATTTATCCACATATTATTTTGCCCATATCCTGCCAAGCCAGCACACAGACACCACTGAAGGAGCAGTAATTAATACTGCCAGTGATTCCTCTTACTAATCCTGTTCTCTCATTACGAAACCCCTTGTCTTGACCTTTCTGCATCGGAAGCCCCCAGGTGAGGACGCTGAGAATTTTCTCTATCAGAATTATATTTAGAGTAAAATTAACAGGTTTTACTGATTCAGCATGCTTCTCTTTTTGGTGCCTAGCTGGGAATACATTTAGGGAAAGAGATGAATGTCATTTACAGTAAGGGCTTAGAACAAGTCCCTTGGTGACAGCAGAATGTAGACAATTCAGATTTACTCATTATTTCTGAAAATCTCATCCCATCTGAGTGCAACAAATTCAGGGGCATGATTTTAAACAGCTCCCATTGCTCTAGACATTTTACATCTATCGATCTGTCTGCCTATATTATATATAAGCAGTATTTATTTGATATATTTCCCAGTGTTCCAGAGATCATGAGTAAAAATATACAGGTGTTGAACTCCTGCAACACACGCCGTAATAAATACACCCCCAGCTTTTAGCCTTGTTTATTTTTACAAGGCTTTGTTATTAAGGGATTTTATTTTGTTCCCGTGTGCTTTCTTCTCACATCAAATTCAGAATGGTCTTCCCGCTTATCTTATCTTTTTCACATAACTGACAGTCTTTTTAAGTTTGAACAACATTATCAGAGTAGTAATCAGTGTTCTGTTGAAACTACAGGGATTCAACAGATACTCTTAAATCACATTACTCAGAAGCTCCTGCCCACAATTTGGGATAAATGGCTGTGTTTGAGGAAAGAATATATCATGTTAATCATGCCTGTGATTCTTCATCAGAAAAGTTTTACTTCAAATAATAAATCAGAAAGCAAAGCAGCAAGAGAGCTGGAAAGAAAAAAAAGGAGACAACAGCAAGAGAGTTGGAGAGGAGAGGAGAATGTGATGGGAAAAAATGAGACAGGACTAGAATTAAAGGCAATGATGTAGAAAAAATCCTGACAGCTTTAATGGGTTGTCAAAGAAGATTTGCAAAGGCTCCAAAACAAATTAAACAAAAGAAAGAGAGCCATATAAATACATATAGAAATGAAAATGTCTTATTTCAGGATGTCAAAATTAAACCACTCTACCTAATAAACTAAAATTGGTGTTCATGAAGTTCTGCTTTAGTTTATGACATCTGCAGCCTGTATTATTTCTAAAGATTAACCTGCACCAAAATTTCCAGTCTGTTTCTTCCTTAGCTTCTGTAGTCCCTGATGCTAAGAAACCATAATAATGTTACTCTTTCCATCCTTCTTGGATTCAGTCAAGTTGATCAACTACTCGGTTTAACTACACTACAAACAATAAATGTGTGTGCACGTGAGTGCACAGGCACGTGTGGCTTCTTCTTAAGCTGGTGAACAGGAGGAGTATGTTTTCTTAATATTCTCAGTTGAATCAATGTATCTACAATACCAAAGAAGAACGTTTCAGAAGCGAAAAATTCAAGTCGTGAATTGAGGACTGTGCTTGGTCCTTAAACCCTGACCTACATTGGGATATTGTGGCACCATTAAAGGGATGTGGGATCTTCTGATACTCTTTCATCCTCAGGCATATTAGGTGAAATATGCTTTTTACTAAAGAGAAGAAAGGATAATATCTGCTTTTGTGTGCCTCTATGGTACAGAGTAACCAACCCCAGGCGGGGTTGATGATATTGGTAACTAATGAAAAAACAGTACAAGTTGTTTTTCATTACCTTTCTAGGGAAACTTAGACTCAAAAAATATGATCAGATGAAGTTTAAATGGGAATTAATATATGCACTCAGTGACTGATGTCATGTTAAAAATCTTTCAATATTAGCCCTGTGTGTATATTTGTACTCACACACACACTGCACCATACTCAATATTGGGAAAAAATGTACTAGCATAGCTCTTTTTCCACTGTAATTGTCACCTGTGAAAAGCCCTAAAAATAAATCCATGAAAAGAAATCTGTTTCTCTGTGTTCTCTGTTTCCTTCCCTTCCTCTATTTTTTTCATTGATGTCTTTTTATGCAAATTAGATTTTTTTTCTTATGAGTTAATCTCTTGCTACTTCTCCTTCCCCATCTTTGGTTGAAATCCCTATGTTACACAGTACTTCTGCACCATGAATTGTATGGGATAGTGGTAATAATACAGAAGGTCCATCAGGGTTTCTGTTTCCAAGCTAACATCCAGATGTTACCACATAACTACATTTCTTCCATAAACTTCCTCTTATGCCTCACCTTGACAAGTCTTTTTACTTTGAGGTTATTAATGGCAATCATACAAATTATCATTTTAATACATGGACAAAAGTAATGGAAAACTAATAAAATGACGAAGAAAAGAAACTGTGACCTTTTGCTCTCCATTCTTTGCCTTTTTCTGTTCACATCTTTCACAACTCTCCCACAACTACTGCCTGAAAGTTTAGTGTTGCATTGATAACTGGGATCAGTATAGCACTAGTCAATACAGTTAGGTAAATACTGCAAGTGAGATCTAGTATTTGGATGTTTTTGGCAGAAAAAATGTCTTTGCTTGTGTTCAAGCTCTGTAAAAAAAAGTGAAAGAACACCTACCAACGTTAGACATTACTGACACCATGTTTTTGTGTTTTGTTTCTTTTTTAAACTGACTTTGAGACTTTTAACTGTTAAGGATACCTTGGGCTCTGGGCAACTTATTGAAAGACCTCCAGACCATAAATATTATCAAATGAGCATTAGTTAACTGTTTCTTTGCATAAGTTTTGGTTTAGGAAAAAAAGGAGATTATATTCATATTTAGGAAAATTTGGATTTATTCGGTATCTCTAACTCAAATCCCATCACTTTATATTTAGGTTACTGGTCAATGATCATTCCTCCTAGTGCATTGCATACATACATTTTAGTTGGTATCTAAATTAATTTGAAACATCCTACCTGATACAAATGTTACTTAAGAAAAATAGATTTCCATCAATTATTCAATTTCTATTCATTTCAAATTCAAGCTAGAGGGTTCAACACAAGGTAAGAGCCATGCTTGAAATGCTTACTGAATTCAGCATTCCTATCTCTGAGACAGGATTTTCACCAAAGGAGTCAAAATTGCTATTAGAAGAGGATTATGCATTCTTGCATGCTTCTCATTTTCACTTCTTTTTTATACAGTTTCATTTTTTTTTTCTTTTTGGAAACATCCTCTGGAATATAAGGGACAAACCTCTGCATCTCTATACATGTAGAATCCATTAGAGTTGCCAAAAGTATCTAAAATGGATATTACTATTAGTTCTGAAAGCAGATTCTCTATTGTTATCTTGTACCATAGAAGTGCTGAGAACACACCAGAAAGCAGACAGATTTTTTCTGCCAGGTTTTCTGTCTGCAGAAATGAGTCTTTTGGAGGTGTGTATTTAGTATAATGGCTTTTACAGTTACACATCTGACAAAGAGTGTGCAACTCCCATGTTCTCTTTGGGCTTCTTTAGGAGGCACAAAAGCCCCTAAAGCAGATCGTGCTTTATGTTTTTGATAAAAACAAAAGCTGAAGCCTTGGCTCTGAATGCTCCTCATCTGAAGGGAGACTTCAGAGACGTAGATGTCAAATATAAGAAATGTCTTTTGTGATAAGTAAGGCATATGAACAAATCACAATTAGATTAAATAAATCATCCAAGAGTCTCAAGCAGGGACTGTTATTATATATTTGTAATATTTCTAGAACATTAGAGCTCATGTCTTTGGTGATATTCAATGCAAACAGTAAGTAAATACCACCAAGGCTGCTGCTACTAGGTTTTGGAGGCAGCAATGCCTGTATAAAGGGTATGCTTTCACTCTACAGCTTGTTCTTGCTTATTACTGCTATTGGGAAAAACAAATCAAAAAGACGACAATAAACATGTTTCAAGCCAATACTTTTCTCTCCTGCCAACTGTTAACAACTAGTTTGTGTTCAGATTCATGGCAATGTACACATTTATAACTGTGCTATTTGTGCAAATAAAAACCACAAGCAAGTTGTTTACCTGCTTTAATGGAAGCAAGTAAATGCCTGAATCAATTGGCATTTAGGCGTACACAATGCTTGTCTAGTTCTGCTTTCCAATATACTTCTCCGGGACTAGAACAGGAGACTGGAATTTCTCATTAGTACAAGCTAGAATATAGACTGGCAGTTTGTTATTATCAAGCTGCCAATGGCAAATGAATTATTACTATTGCACAGTAGGGGCGAGAGTGTTGTTCGTATATTTTCCATAAAAACCAATTACAAATTCTTTATAGATGTGATCATTACTGGATGATTGCTCTGGTCCAACAATTTATACTTTCTAAACTGCCTGGGAACTGATTTTTCTATATAGGTAGCTGAAGTGTGTTATTTTTGGTCAAGGTCATACAGCAGTTTTGCTCTCGATTTATTAAAGATTAATTGAAACAATAGGAAATGTTCTTAAAAATATTCCTCACTGATGCATCTAAACACACCACAATAGCGTCAGGATTAGTCATCACCATGCAGGTCTCATATTTCTCAAGGAGAGGGTGAAGAACCAGAATGGGACACTGAGAGGACAAACTTCAATTCCATAAATCATCTAAATAAGTGCTTACTTTTAACTTTGTCATTAAGTGGAGTTTTACTCACACAAACTTCAAACTCCAGTGTTTGAAAGTAAATAAACCCTCTCAGTAAAGTAAGAATTTTGTAAAAATAAATTTCTACCTTATTGAAAAGTACCATAAATCCATAGAAATGGGTTTGGAGGGGACCCCAACAGATTAAATAGATCTGTTAACCGTCCTCATTTACACAAGAGAAACAACCATATCCAAAATATCCTTGACAGATATTTGCCCAGAACTGCTCACATGTCTCGCTGCCACTGCTTCCCCAAACTCAGTGGAATCCTGCTATGAGCTCCAGCACCTTTACAAGACTGGGAGTCACTCAGTTATCCCTCTTCATTCAGTTCACTCTCCTTTCCAGAAGACCACACACAGAAGACAAAATCCTTTCCAGTCGCTTTAAGTTCACACAATACGAGGTATGCTGACACAGATTTTAGCTGTAAGGTAAAAGTACAGGTGGTAACAGCTGGCCAAAAGCTCTCCAACCAGGTCTTTGTCACATATGAAGAAATACAATTACGTAGCCCTGGCAAAAATACCGTGTTGACAAAAACAAGCAGGAAGCCAGAAGTGAAACTGCTGAGTAGGTCTCTGGAATGATTGCAAGTACAAGAGCTGTGCAGGGGACTGAAATGGCCACAAAGTCTTGGAATCATTAACATAAATAAACATTAATGGGCAAGAACTGATGATGGCAAAATGTTTCCGGAAAGCACGTCGGTTAATATTCACCAGGAGTGAAAAGCTTTGAGCAATAATTCATCTCTTTTCAAAAAAATGCAGATGTTGCAGTGTTTGAAAAAAGCAAATCATTAATACTACCTGTAGATGCAGGAACAGGGTTACAGAGGTGAAATGAGTTGTTTGCAGTCATCTGGGGAGTTCATTTGAAAGGCAAATACACACTCTAGGTGTTCATCTCCTGGATATGCCAGTCTGAGCATCAGAGAGAGCTTTTGCAGGCTCCTCTTCAGTCCCAGTAACTTGGGTTCAGTTTCAGTATATTCATCCTAATTCTGCACCCATTTATAGTCAGTGAAATATCCAAGTACCAATCATATGATATGGATTGAGAAAAAAAAACAAAAAAATCTGTTTTGCCATGCTCAGATTTGGTATCCATGTCAATCAATATCACAGCTGTGACACCTCTGCTAAATTAACACAAAACTTGCACACCAACTAAGGGCAGTTAGACTCTGCTGAATTGCCACTGTAGTATATGTAAGAGAAGGAGACTTCATTTTCTTTGTTATCAAAGAAGCATTTTGCAATGCAAAAATAAAATGTAATGACCACTTGATTATAAAAATCTAGTTGAGATTAGAAATCAAAACTGTAATATCCATGCTAGGGGAAACACTGCAAAAGGAAAAGCTGCTGACTATTAAAATTCTACAGCATTAGGTTTTCCTTATACCTGACAACATGTGAAGTATGATGCATAAACACCTTTCTAAATAAAAAAGTAAAGAACAGTTGCCATGGAGACATCATGCATTCCCTCGGGGCTCAAGGAAACACAATTAGCCTACAGGGTGCTTTTCAAACACTTTAATTTGAACCTTTTGGATTTTCAGCAATGTAGTGATCTGATGAAATAATTTCTTGTGCTGCTTGTATTTTTTCAGCCAATATATATTACTGTGTGTCCAAAATAATGATTATGGAGGAATAGCTTTCATTCTTTGCTTTATAGAAGGGAAACCTTCAGCTTTGACTTTTTAACACTAGATTAAATAATAAAACTAATCATCTAATTCGCACAGGAATCTCCTTTTTTCTCTTTAAACCTTTCTGGTTTTGCAACCACACAAATTAATTTCTGTTTTACATAGAGAGGAAAAAAAAAGTAGTCAAAAAAAAAGTATTTCCAGTTTGTGAATCACAGTTCACAATCCTTGTTCAACAGGATGCAACAAAGGGCAACAGAAAAACATGAGTTCTGTGAAAGTGTCATAGAATCGTAGAATCTACTGGGTTGGAAAAGACCTCTGAGATCATCAAGTCCAGCCCTTATCTGTAAATTCCATGTGCTAAAGACTTTAATCTTTGGAAATGTGAGCAACTTTCACTGTTCTAAAACATAGTGACTTTGTTTCTTTTAAAAATAGAGATAGGAGCAGATGATTTCAAGAGGTCCTTTCCAACCTCAATGACCCTGTGATTCTACTCATGTAAATAATTTGATACCATGTCAGCTGCACCCACATTCAGTAAGTTCACAAGCACACATATGCATAAGAGGAAGCAAATAATAGAAAGTGAGTTTAAACCAGTACTCACTAGGAAGTTGCATTGTCAGACTAACCTTGAAAGTTGTGGATGTGCTTTTCTCAGGTCTTCTCACAGCTGCAAATCTAACACACCTGCTAAAATCCTCTGCAGCTTTTAACATTTGACACAATTCTCCCCTCCACCATCTTGATTATGTCACATCTTCTGTTGAATTCTTGTCCCTTACTCTGGCCACTGTGAGGTTTATAAAAGGACTATAATTCTCAGAGCTCAGGATCTGGCTGGAGAAGACTGTGTCAGCACAAGGGCTAAGAATATTTTTGAGGTGCACAGGAGGGCTGTCACCTTGCAGGGCCTTCACAACGGAGGTGCAGTAGAGTAACAGGAGGATAAAGATGCTATAGAGATAACAGCACTAGCTCTAGGACTGCTGAAGAGAGTTACCTTAACTTATATCACAAACTGAGCAGATGTCCTAAGAACACTGGGAAATTGTACATGGAGACCAGTGGGCCAGATTATCAGGTATCTCATTATTTGAAACTGAGTCAGGGAGAGAGAGTTTACAGTTTCTGGGACTTCCGAGGATACCAGACTGGTCTTGTCAAGGTTGTTTTGTTTTGGCTGAGGGCTGGCAATGAAAAGCTGTCCCTGGTCCCATCCCCTCGTGGCTCTGCCATTCATAATTTACTGCTTTAGAAGAAGGGGATTTTTGAAGCACAGGACCTTTGTTCTGCATAGCATTAATAAGGCTCAAGAGAAGCAGCTCTGTAGAGTAAAGGCTGCTGCCAAGGACCTGACACCTATAATCTTTGACAGTCATTTGAGTTCTGTTTTCATAACATGTTTAGTAGACATATGCACGGTTTAGATTCCCTTTGCACCCAAATATCATCATGTAAATAGTAACATATCCCATTCTTGTCATAAAGTGCTGTAACGTGTAGAATTATATTCAAAGGTATTCCCACTTATTTTCCATTTTTACAGACAGAGGAGACCATTAGCTGATGTAGACAGCAGCCTAAAAAACACCAGCTAACAAACTAGTAATTAATTTTAAAGTCTGATCAATTAAACTATCTGTAAAATGTTAGGTACAAGGAACTGCACAACTGGCAAATCATTAATAGGATTTGAGGAAGCAGCACTATACTGAATACAAGTGAAAGATTTGATGGTATATACTAACAAAAGTTAAAAGCAGAAAAATATAAACAGCAGTAATACTCCTGTGTTGAAAGACAATAGAATTAAACATCCTGCTCTATTATTTTATTAATACTATGTTAATTTAAAGTACCTTATAAATGATCTTCTTTAAGATAGATTTTCTCATTTTTACAGAAAATCATTTGAAAAATACACATTTAAAGTGACTGAACACTGGTATCCATTGAAACACAAAACTATCCTAGACTACCTTTGTATTTTCATTATAGGAAAGTAAGCAGGTGCAAAACAAGCACTAAAATCTTAGGTGAATCTCACACGATTTTAAATCACATTTTTAAATATGGCAGCTCAGCCTTGATTGTTGTCCTACAGTGGCTCTCTGAGTGCTGATTTCAGCCTTCCACAGATGATGCCTATGAACTTAGCTCTTGCTAAGTGTCCAGCACCAGAGAGCAGATATTCATATCTGCACTGAGATCACAGCATAATCATATTCTCCACTTGCAAGTGGAAGGCGAGCAATCAAAAAGGACCACCATAAATGGATCTGAATTAAGGCATTTGCTTCTATTTAAACTTTCAGTGAAGAAAACAGTAGTTTTTCTTGGCTATAATCCCAAGTCAGCTCTCACTAGAAAAGAGTAATCAATGATTTGTGGAGAGGAGTATATTTCCATCAGATAAACACTCTGTTTCAGATCTGACAGTATTCTCTCCTTGATTATACAGACTGAAGTTGAATTTTGAATTTCTGAATTCTTCTATGCCTTCTATCTATGCATCTTTCCTTCATTAACAGGTGCACGGAAGTAATTCTAATAACTTTTTAACCTACATCTCTGTGTTGAGGGGTAGATGTAATGACATATTATTATTATTAGCAAGGTCTTTGGAAAGAATATATGCTTCCAAACAGAAACCTCAAGAGATTAATCACTCAGGCTAAAAGCTGCTATGTGCTTTTAACACTCCAGATGAAATGAGCTGTTCCTGATTGTTAGATCTACCAAAAAAATCTTTGTATTTCTAATAATTTACACCTTCCTTTAATCCTCTGAACCTACTTCTCAAAGGAAGCCAATTAGCTTCAATACATCTTTGCCTGTCATTTCATATAAATAAAAGAAACACGTATTTCTTGGTAAGTTTTCAATGTAATAGCAACTCCATCTCCTTTTCCTCCTTCTTTTCTTTAAAACAAGCTAGTAGGTCATACTGGAGACTAACGCTCCGATTTGAATATGCAAAGAACAGGTCTCCAGAAGTAATTCTGATTAGGAGAAATACAGATAAAATTTCTATTTGTGCATTGGGAAAACGCCATGTAAGAAAAAAAAGTTTTGAGGCAGCACTAATTTTACTATAATTAATTTTGAAGCACAAATATAATCTCAGAAGATGAATAGTAACGGCGCCGCACATTTTGTTTGTTTAGAAGTAAAAATTATTAAAAAATAGAAAATAATTAACCCCACAGGGTGTGTGTTACTTAATGATAAAACAATCTGTCTTTACTCTGTGCTGCTGTGACTAACTCATTTCTAGTACCTCAAATAGCTGCTTATAATTGCACTGAATTGTAGCATTCAATGTTGACAATCACAATCATGCCGAAGTCTGCAATTTAAAGATTATTCTACTCATTAACAGAAGCTGAAAAAAGTCTCAGTAAGGTAGAAAATAGGTAATAAACAGCTCAGGAATCCAGGAGAACAGAGGTTTATGAAAAATTCACTAAAGAGTAAAAATATACCTCATTATGATCACTACTTGCTTATTCCCTGTCCTACCAGATATTTCACTCTTTGGGAGGAAAGTTCTGATCAAAACAAATTTTCTCAGTGAAAGCCCAGTACCTTGACACCGAAGCTATAAACCAGCACATTTGCCATCGTAAAGGAAACACATTTCTCGAATTGTAATTCATGAAAGATACTAAACAGATATGCTGGAACAAAACTGTGACTTTAACATCATGAACAGCAATTTGGATGTCCTCTTTAGCAGAAGTGTCATCTTGTCTAAACTATGTTCCAAGATAAATTTTATCCAACATTTTAAAATACACTTTTTCATCTCTTAGCAGTTAGACAAGAGAGCTGTCTTCCTCCTTAGTCTGTGGGACTCACGAGATTTTTTTGCTCTACAACAGAATTTCACGTGCAGGACATTTTAAAAAAGACTTCCCGAAAACATTGCAATGGTCCTATAAGAAGGTTTCATGAGGTGGAATGTGGAAAGATTAGGTCTTTCTTATATTAATCATTTCACTGCCACACCTACAACCACTCAACCATGTGGTTCTGTAACACGTGAAAGCATATTAACATATAAACATATTAGCATATTAACATACGTTAAATATGTATTCAAGTTATTTTCTACTCTTTAGAAAAATCAACAAAGAAAGGCATAACAAGAGGAGAAAGAGGAAGTTAACTGGAAAATATTAAGACTTCTATTAACATTGGATAGAGTCAGGACTGTAATTTTAATGGGTGATCCAGTCATACTCTATGATTTAAAAACCATATTTTCTACTTTTATATCAACATTTTTCTTCAGAGAAAGAAAACTGTCCTTCCCAGTTTAAAAGACATATTCTAATTCTACCAAAATTTTACATAGTATAAAAACTTGACTCTGAGATGGTTTATTTGCTACACACAAACTAGAACATATTAAATTCTGGAATATGACAATACATGAGTTTTACGTTATCAGTTAATGCAATTTTTAAAGAATATAATTAAAATTCTTTTACACATTTATAATTTACTACCATTTGACCATATTTTTGATAAAACAGAGCACTGCGTGTCTGATAGTACTAGAATGTGAATTTAAATGTATTTTGAATCCTTTTTAAGATGTAGCTAATAAGTTTTTACACTTAGTCAACAATGATACCAGCAGTGATGAACAGTTTCAGATAATTTAAAAATGCATTTATGGCATTCACATCTTACTTTCGTGTGTCTTCCTCTATTAAAGTATTGATCCCAAATTTAACTCTGTGAAATTTTGAAATGACGATTTGTGAGTCCAAACAGAAAATAATGGGCAAAGAGAACATAGAAAGCAAGCATTAAATAAAATTAATTTCACAAAATGACATTCTGATTAAAGTGAAATAAAAACAAAAACCTGCAATTTCTGGCAGTAATTAATTTTTGAGTACAGGCAAGTTCCTACAATATAGCAATAATAACCAAATAAAGAACAGCCCTTTTTCACCTATCAAATGTGTTCCCTGTTAATAAATTAAGCACACAGTACCTCTTGATTTTTTAATGATTCTTTGATTCTCTTAAGCTATCCTTTCGGTAGGATCACATGAAATTTTTTAAACAGAACCTAAATTTCAAGGACGATGCTGAATCATGGGATGTAGGAGAACCTGTTCTACATATAAGCATATGTATGTACAACCAACAATGTTATCAAAGAATAGGCAGAGTTGGGAGGGAAGAATTCAGGTTTTTCCTCTTCTACAGACTGGCTAATAACCAGTAACCTTGAGCAATGTGTCTTTACTGAGCAAGACATCACACAGCACAGAAAGCCGTGTGTAACTACGTCCCCCATCCATCAGGCCTCTCGCTGTTCTCAGTGCTACAGACACACAGTTTATTCCTGTGCTGCAAAACTTCCCTGCAGCATCTCAGCCAAAAATAGAAGCACTAATAATGGTGTGAACAAAGTGCAAAACAACGCAGGAGGACTTTCGTGAGTCTGTGAAAGATCTGAAACAGAAAGTGTAACAGGTGTGTCCTAATCAGTTCAGTAACCCCTACTGAAGAAAACCAACAGCCTAAAAAGAACTACCACAAATTTCCTCTAAGGTGACTGCTTAGGAAACACCTGGTGTAGTTCCCTTACCTTAAACTGAACTAGGCATTCTGACCACATACTGTGGGGATCGTTAAAAATGTGCTGAGATGAATGAGAGCCTTGCAGCACTTGGAAGTTCCATCTTAACATGTCTAGTAGCAAACAGCTAAGCATGGACAAAAAGTTGAATTATTTAAATGCTGTGCCTATCAAACAACATGTGCACAAAGAGTTTCCTTTGCATACAAAGATCTATAGAATATTACCTTCTCATAGGGTTGCCCTGACCATGACAAAGCAGGTCTCTATGATTTTAACACGCCAGGACTGCTTGGGTAGGAACAAACTGGCAGCATACACTGCCATAAGTGTCTGCCCTGTGGAAGCATTGTCATCAGCTGCAGCTGCTTTTGAAATTTATGTTTCAATACACTTTCAAAAAATATGTTCTATTAGCAGAAAATGTTAATGGAATGAATTGAAGGTAAAGCCTCAAAATACACTTAAACCCAAGATATTGTCTATAATGAGCTGCAAAGAATTGCAAGCAAAAATTTCACGGAAAAATAACATACATGAGAAACAAAATCTGCTGCATTTTTTGAAACAAGCACACATTGTGATTCAGGGAGTTCAATGGTATCTCCAGCTCTTCCGTAGTCCCCAGGTTGTGCACCTGCTTATCAGAAACTTCAAACTGGCATGTGAAAGCACGTTGGATAGGTACTAGCATTCCTTCAGTCTCATTTATTTTTACATTGTCAGACAAGTGAAACCTGAGAACAGATTTTAGAATATAACAAGCCATAGTTTTGAGTGACAGTCTTTAGAATTAGAAATAAAATTGTGTTCTCTCCTAAAGGTTACCCATTGTTTGACTGTCACCAACAGAAGTTTAACAACAGAGAAATTTCCTGAACTAGGGCACCAGCTATGCCACAATCCTAATTTGGCTAACCAATGATTGTCAGAGAAGTACAAACAAAAAACGCACCAATCCGAATCTTCAAAATAAGTTTGTTAATTAAAAAATGGTGCAAGAAATAGACAAAAGCATAAAAAAGTTACTGTATAGCCTGCTGACTTACCAACAGGCCTGATCTTAAACCATACAAAGCTGATTGCTAGCCTTGGTGATAGATAATGCAAAAGATGAGAAGCTTGCTAAGAAATTGCTCCATAGCATGCAGATAAAGAGCTCTGTAGACTAATTCTTTGTTAGAGGCCTCCTCAAAAAAAATTATTGCTCCGTGTTCCTGCTGAAGTTCAAGTTTCTTGATGATGCATCGATGATGCTCCCTGGAAGAAACACGGGAATTTGCATGCTCTGTGGGAACTTAGCACATCAGTGAGCAAATCCTGTTCTGAAAACCTTAATCTTTCTCCTTGAATGACAGTCATACTTCTAAGCTATCGTCTGCAAAACAGCTTACTGGTATTCATAGTTCTCTTTAGGTTTGTCACAACAGGCTGCCCGCTGTGAAGGGCTTGCACATCCCTCTTCTGAATGATTCTTCACACACTGTCTCTTCACAGAACAATGTTTTTGTAACAGATTTAGCTGACCCCAGGTTCCAACTCCATCCCAAGGTATTCTCTGAAGAACACACACACCATCACAGAGCTTGCTTGCTGCTTATATTATTATTATATTATTCGCCACATTATATACAATCTTCTTGAAGTATACCAAATATACAAGTCAGAAAAAAATAAAGAAAAAACTTGCAACAGGATAGAAATCTTGTGGGTTTGGGCTTTTTCCCTGAAATATGTAATGGTATTGTACTGGTAATCATTAGAACTCTTCTGAAAGTGGATTCAACATTCTAAATAATGAGTAGAGGCATCTCAGCCACTATACCTAAGATTGATTTGTTAGCTCAGACCTTTTTAAAAATACTCCTTTACCTACAAGAATTACTGTTCTAGTAAATATTTTTATATATTTTATTGAAATGTTATACTTTGAATAAAAAACACTGGAGAAAGTTGCAATCTAAATTATCTCTTATGTGATGTCAAGGTACTTTATTTCAATAACATACTTTCTTCAGACGGAGTAAAAAGGCTTGACTTTATTTTGTTCCTATAATAATCTATTCAAAAGATTGTCTGAGTGAAATAAAAGTATACAATTGTAATTATGTTGCCATATTCTAAACAGTATTATAACATCTGGTGTAAAACACAAAATACTTGTATAAGAGAAGACCAAGAACAGCAGAGGGAGAGCTTTGTGCTTTTCCAGTGTGTATGTTGACTTCACACTGATGGCAATTGTAGTTATATACAAGTACTGGAGGAAGTAACAAAGACATAGTGGGTCATAGCCATAAAATTATAGTTTTTCCAGACCACAGACAGACAGAAATATGCACTGTGATGAATCATTAGGGATTTGATCTATAGCCTCCTTTACTGTTTCAGACATGAACCTTCCTTCTGCATGTAGTTCAGCCAGAGAGAAGGCAACAGCAGGACATGACAAGTTTTGCTGTGTGAGGCAAACATGTCTGAGTTAAAAGAAAGCTCTCAAACCTGTCTGAGAACAATGGGATTCTCCCAGCTCAAAGAAAACCTCAGAGGATACAAAAACGGCAGGGAAAAGTTCATGACAATCATTTCTACCCTCCTAGTACAGTAAGAATTTAAGAACAAAGTATTTGGAGCCAGGAATGCAGCAAACACTGATGGTTCTCCCTAAACCAATACTTCAGAGGCTGTGGTTAAGGATACCTTTAATTCCAGCTCATGTTAACCAGGTGTTGCTGATTTTAGTCTTCAAAAAAGTTCTGAGATCTCCTCAGAAAATGTAACACAGATAATCCCAAAGCCTACTTCCTTTTCTTCCAGATGCAGTTTAAGTTGTCTTAAGCTTTGCCACAGATTAAGTACTTATATATACGATTAGACCTTTCAATCTCTCCTCAAATTTCTTTGTCCTTAATACTTTCCTTGCAAGTTATATTGCTATTCTCTCAGTGTGATTGTGCAATCATATTGAAATGTGTGCCTCAAAGAGCAATTTAACCCAATCTACCTTTTTATGCTGCTATATTAAAAAGTTTTAGTCCCTCATCTGCAATTTAATCATATCCATACCATTTAAAAAGGCAGGAAATCTATGCCTCTCCTATGCCAGTCTTTTTTATGCTGTAATCCCTGCTGATATTCTAGAAATTAATCTCCCCCAGGCTGATGGAATGTGAAAGAAAAACACAGTTATCGCCAACTATCTGTGCAGAAAATATTAACGTTATTACTTTCTATACATTCATTTGTCTTGCAAACAAAAGACAACAAGACTTTATCTCGGTACTGCAATATTAATCATACTTCAGTTATTTGATTCAATTTAATGCAAAGCATTCCATATCCTTTTAGACCTGGATACTGAGATTTAACGTGACATTAAATTACTGCTAATCGTGACTGCTTTGAAGCAGAAGCCTTCTCCTTCCATCATTTAGTGTGGTTCTAAGAGAAGAAGGACATATATAGTCCAATTTTTCTAGTACAGAGTAAGTCAGACTAATAGATTTCTCCTCACATTCGGCAGAGCAGCCAGGGAAGACTGACAGCTTTCCACAGTTATACAGAAAGCCCACCATATGATGAGGATTTCAGTCAGCATTGCCATGTCTTGGGCTGGACAACCCTTTCTCTCCATCTGTTCCCTGAAGGAAGGAATGCTCAAGCCATGGATGTCTGCACAAGGAGGTTTTCCTCATCCCTTTCCCCCTTCTAACTCATTTCAGAGGATAAGGAGCCTAACAAGACTGCCAAGCCACCCTTCACCTTTTCTTCATTTGAAAGGAACAGCAAAAGACATTGTGTCCCAAGTGCTACAGGCAAACTGAACGTAACTGGGGAAAGACAAAACCAAAACCCCAAAAACCCTACAAGCTAACGTAAAGATAATCAGAATCCCTGGGTGTAACATTCTGAAGTGTCTGATTTAAAACCATGCTTATGAAATAACAGTCTCTTTTCTGAAAATGGATTTCCTCTCCTAGTTAAAAATTTAGGTAAAGTAATGCTTTTTTTTTCTTAAATCAAATATGATCTTTTAAATCTAAAACACATAATTTCTACATTAAATAACTTTTATATCCCAAAGAACATGAACAAGATGTTATGAGTCATGAAATGGCCTAAAGCAACCAGATAAAGGATGCATGAGAAATGTATTGCTTCCCTCAAAAATGCTGCAAATTTTATTTGTATCTAGAGCTCTTTCACAGAGAAAATTTATTCCCTGCAGTGATATTTTTTTCCCCATCAGAAGTTATCAATTGAATTTTAAGTGCTTCATGTAATGGATATTCCATCACTTTCCATGAGAAGTTGCTCCACAACCTAATAGCTGAAGATCCAGAAAATCCATCCAAGAATGTTCTCTACTTAGTGCCTGTTCATATAACCTAGTAATTATCCTTTTTCTGAAGTTTAATCCTCAAATGAACTTATATCTGGCCTCAGTCCTGTTAGGGGGTGGAAACAAACCTTAAAAAGATGACAGGATGTGACAGGCAACATGTTTCTTTTCACAGAGAAATATTGTATGAATTATTAATCTGACCCAGAAAAGATCATAATCAAAGACTAGCAGGGGCCCCTTGAGCACTGTTAGTGAATAATTCCACCCTCTGAACCTTGAAAGCGTAGGGAATTGATATATGACTGAGCAGAGCAATAAAGCCAAAGTGTATGTCACTGATAGAAATTTTAAAGGAGAGTTGTAACCATCTACTGTAGAGTTACTTATATATCAGTGTATTTTCAATTATTCCTCTATTAGCATTTCTTTGAAAAAACAAAAGGAGAAACTACTGAGCAATTCCATAATTTTGAGGAGTAGGGAACTCAAAGAAAGTGCACCAGCAGAATGTAAAATTTACTTCTGAGTTACACAATAAGTCCTTTAGAAGGCAGTTACAGGCATTTAAAAGAAAGACACCAAGAAGATTTTAACTTTATTCAGTGCTGAATACCATCAACACTGTGGACACCCTCAGGGATGGAAACTGCCGAGTCATGGCTTTGCGTGAGTTAAAGACTAAGAAGAGAGGTAACCAAAGATTTTCAAGCATATTCAGCAGCTGTAGAAAATTTGCCTCTACATCTGTCTGCTACGAAAGTAAAAGATGAAAATACGATTTACTATCATATTTCTATTGCTCCTGGAAAACAGTGATCTTTGATTACTATCTTTATGAAATAGTCAGAGAAATTACCTAAACTAATCCTGAGTGTTTGGTCTCGCTCAGCTGTCCTTAACATGGCAGATCCTGCTAATACAGGACAATGAAAAATGTATAAAGTTCTACTGATTGCATGTACAAGTAGGTAAAAGAGAGGAAAAGCAGGACACTAGATTCTAGGCCTTACAATGCTTGGCAGATTTTCAGCACACGTATTAAAGGAATTATTTCATCAGCTGCCTAAATGCAGGACACACTATCTAAAGCACCTCGGAGGGATAGAAACAAACAAAACAAAAAACCCCTTTATCTACTTTCTTCAGAGTATTACCATTATTACACCTGACCTATATCAGTATAAAGCAGGGCTGATGATGCCTTGAAGTGCATTTGCTCAAAGCATACACGAGTTGCCAGCTGCCTGCTCATCCGAACACGAACAGCCAGTATCATGGAAAACATTTTGAAAACTGTTGCCAAAGAAACGTGTTTACACTACATCTCATCTGAGAAAGTCATGTAAGGCCAATGTGTTATCCCAGCAGGCCTAAGATCTACGAAATTGTCTAAAGTTCTAATGAAATGCAAAACCTCTGCTACTTTCTCCTGCTCCCATGGGATACACAGAGAGCATAACGCTTACAGAAGCCCCGGGCTAGTTCAGTCTGATACACATTGCTATTATTATTTATATGACACATACAGGATTATCTATGTGCAGCACGTATTTATTCAGGTACACATTCTCTTATCTTGAAAATAACTTTCCCATTTAATTAGTTTCTCATTGTTTTCAACCACATGCTTCCTCATAACTAGATTTTGAAGAGAAAAATTTGCTCTGTAATTTCAACAACTAAAAGCAGAGGTATGTATGTAACAAGCTGGAAGCTCTCATTGTCCAGAGGATAGAAAAATCTTATGAGCCTTTAGGTGAATAAAACACAAATTACTAGGGAAAATTTCAGAGCAGACAGCAGTTTTGAGTAGGCCAAAACTTAGACACTTCAGTATGTGTTGCATTAATGTGAAACTGTTTTCTTGTGTGCACCTAAATCATCCCCATATTACGTATGGTTTCAATCTGGAACATATCAGAGGGTATACTTAAATAATCCTTATTACAGTAGTTTCTGAGCACTTCACAAGCCTTTATGGTTCTCATTTTCTAACTTTCACAGAGGGGAAGGGGCTTGAAGGTACAGAAACTTAGTAGACTGCAAGTACCTCACTGTCTTCTTGAAAGTGGTTTTTCCACTGCGATTCAGACCTATAGCACTAAAAATTTGCAGCACACCAAGAGTGAAGCGTACATGTGAGCATGGTTTTCATTTCCTTGTCCTAATCACTTTTTCATTGGTGGTATCAGAAATCTTTAGAGGACAGGATACACGAACAGATGTAGATGGTGACTGCTTTTTGGATATTTTTAATTTACTTGCCTCAGGCTGTCACCAATGTTTTTGTTGTTTTGATTGCTCAGGAATGCTCTATGCAAACACAAAGACTGAATCTGGAAGGTGCTGACTGGTCCTCATCCAACCCATCACAAAAGTGCCAGCGGGTCTTCATACAGTCTGCTGTTACAACATGTTTGCTCAGCTGGCACAAAAATGTTTAGCATCTTACAAGATTCATCCCCTATGTTTAACATTTCTGTATGGCTACTCATTTCTGGTGCAGAAGTCTCTATCTGGTAGGAAGAGAAAACTAACCTAGATGAGACACCAACCTGAACATACCTGGCACACTGTTCCTGTGCAAACTTCCCTTCCCAGGCCCTGCACGGTCTCTCTGTTTGACAGCCACTGCTGTTTACTACAGATACTTTTAAATGCTGAAAATTAGAGTTCCAGTCCCAGGCACTGATTTCCCAAACACAAAGCTTCTGAAAGAGTTCTGTGTAGAATTAACTCTCAACCATGTTATGAGATTTATACCCCAAAATCTTTCTAAAGTGAAAGGAAATAATTTTTAAAGGATTCTGCAGCAGATTATATATATGGACAGAGACAACACAGCAACAAATGCGAATCAAATATTTGGAGGAATATTCTTTGCAGAGGTTTTGAAATTCAAATATAACTGTCACTCCCAGGACATTTAGACAGGGGCAACAAACACCAAGCTAAAAATCATTGCTTTTGATTGCAACAGCTTCAATAACAGTTGTAAAGCTGAATGTCCCAGCATCTTTATAGTCTCCAAAATACTCAGAGGCCATATGAATTCCATGATTATGTAAACCATTCTTTATATTGGGAATCAAAATCATCTGGGCACTTGTCCCTGAGGTATCTAAGTTCCCATGGAGTACAAGAAGCACTCCAGGCAAGGCAAGGGAATTGGCTATGTTGGCTTCATAATCCAACTGTTAAACACTTTTGAATCCCACTTTATTATTTCAGTTATCAAACATTACTTTGTAACACAGGCTCCCCTCAGCTACTTCTACAGTTCTGGTGGAGCACAGCTCGGCTCTGGGAGAGGTCTGCAATCACAGTTACAGCTGCCTCAGGCCTTACAGGCACATGTGGAACAAGATCCTCAGTATTCTCTGAAGGTGCACAGGCTCAAACTCCCAAAAGGCTGTCTGTCATGCCTCCCTAATCAAGGCTGTCACCTTCCATCTCATCTCAAGAAGGTCTTTAGAAGCCACTATTTGTTAGCTTTTCTGCAAAATACTCAAAAACCACATTGAACCCCAGACCTCGTTTCCTGCACCCAATCCCAAATTCAATTTCCCTTAGCTTTGCCCAGATGGACACCAGCAGAAACATAGCTGTCCCTGAGCTTTTTCCTTCCACAGCCTTTGGGAGAAAAGGCTTACATTCTCTTACTATCACTTTCAGTGATCAGCTAATTGATTTTAGGAGCAGTTCCTCTAATAGCAATCTGCTACCAACCTCTTCCAGGGCATCTAAGAAACCCAGTGTGACTGAATAGTCCCGTAATTTAATTACCTGTTTTCTGCAGCACAGAGCCAAACACAGGCAGAGCTAATACTGCTGTTCACTTTCCCCCAGTCACCCACAAAACCAACCTTATCAGTTTTTAAGTGTTTGCAGCAGCACACCTGCTCTTGCACTCATTCCCCCAGAAGACCCCATATGGCCAGAACAGTTTGTCAGCAATGCCAACCTCTGCTCTGGTCGTGTTCTGCACAGGCTCCTGCCGAGCCACTGTGAAGTTTACAGAGATTGACACAAAATTTGCCAACATGCACCTTTTTCTTGTGAGATAATGTGAAAACAAATACACTGACACATGGAGCATGGCAAAGATCTGCGGTTAGAGAGGTAGGTGAATGTTGGGTAAGTCAGCTGGAAAAGTGGTTTTGAGGTAAAAAGCCCATGGGAAGAAGCTTGTTAGCTTGTCTGTCAGTTTTTGCTCTTAATCTACATGTTCTTTGGTTTCTTCTTTATCTCACCAGAACAGAGATAACAGAGTTATGCAGGGGAAGACAACGAATTAACAGTTCTGAAAATGCTGAGATCATCATCTTGCAGAATATTATTCTGTGATATCTCAATTTTCCACAAAAACTCATTACTGAGAACATGTTTACAAGGGAATTACTCATCATCATTGAGACATAATATAATGAATGGGGTAAATAGTTGTGGCCACTAAAGAAGCAAAATAATGTGGACTACTCGTTTCTAATAGATCTTCAGTGAACAAAATTCAGCCAGCATAAAAAGATAAATAATCACTAAATTATCAAGAGTTTGTAAAAATTACCTGATTATGCAGTATTCTATTATTTTCTGCTGATGAATTTTTAAATGGAAAACATTTTCTCACATCCCTGCTACAAATGAAGATATTTTTTTGTGCCCAGGGGCAGGTTATCTCAAAGGATGTACAGAGGCAGAGACTAACTCACATAGGTACATGCTCATTGATTTTTCACAGAACCCTTTAATTTTGGCCTCTTTCTTTTGGTGCTCTCAGTAACAGTAGAATGCAGCCTCCAATCGTTTCAAATTTTCTGTTTATTGCAAACATGAGCTCTAATGCAGTCTCCCCAATTACTTCATAGCACCATCCTTGGCATTAAAATTAGTTGAATTTGACTCCTGAATACAAACCTGTGTGGTTGGTTTTGGTTTGCATGCTGAAAAACAATACACAGAAAAAAGGTGCATGGATATATGAATACTGTGAGGTCTGATGTAGTCATCAAGAATTTCAGAGATGAAGCTGCTCAGCTCTAATTTTTATACAGTTATGTGACAACACCTTGGCCTTCAACCTATTCATTAGTCCCCCAAAATCTCTGAATTTCTAACTCAAATATTTGGTCAGACTCTGCTGTCACGGCCTCTCTGACTCTGAAATCCCTGGGATTTTCTGTGCCAAGATTTTTACAGCTAACAGCATTTCTGCTCCTTGACTTGCATAATCTCTTCTGTCTTGTTTTATAATATACACTTAAGACCCAAAAAGCACCTCATCACTTACGACAGTGTTGAGAACAGCTAGAACAGGAAATCATTAACTACATTTCTGTACTTACTAGTGAACAGAACTTAAGACATTCATTTCTGCCTCAGATGAAAGTCATTAAGAACCTTTCTAAGTTTTTAATTTACATTAATTTCAATTAATTTTATGTCTAATTCTTAGTGTTCTTCTTCTGTTCAGGTTTTTTATGACAGAAGTGAAATAATGCCATGGTGGAATCCAGTGGTGATGGAAGGCATATTAACTGCAGTTGATACTAGAAACTCTATGAGAAAGAAAAGCCAATGGTAGATTATGCCAGATGAGACAAGACAGTGCCTTGATAATACACCTCAAGGTGTAGGCCGTATACATATATGATAGTAGTTTATTTATCTCATTATGTTTTAGTTTTAATATTTAAAACATTCAGTGTAATGGTTCAAGTTCAGTAATATGATCAGGTGGAAGAAATTCTGTATTGGTAGATTCTCCCGGTAGAAAGCCTCTCTGCTTCACATCCGAGCAGATGTGCCAAATTGTACCATATGGAAAAAACATAGGATCATATCCTGCTGTAGGAATTCTCAGTATATACTAACTCACCAAAATTATTCTTTGTGGGTCTATCAATCACAAAATGAGAGCAGTAACTCTTCAGACCCAAAGAAAGAGCATTTGACTGCTATTTTCTGGTCTTGTGTCTCAGGAAGCCCAGAGCCATTTTAGTCTTTCCCACTGAAACTCAGTCCCACAGAAAAGCACTTGTCCTGCCTCACAGAAATCCAGATCTATCCAAACTGCATGTGTTCATCAGAACTTCTGACACTGGCACTCAGGCACACATTCCTTTCTCCATTGTCCTCAAGGATGATGCCCTTTGACAAAAGGAAGAAAGAAAGGAAGACAACTCTGGCATTTGTGACAGAAAACAGGCTCTAGCACAAGGGCTTCTAATGAATCAACCCCCCTGACTGGGGAAGAAATATATTCTTTTCTGCTGCTAAACTGTGCCCTCCTGGAGCCATTACAGACTGTGAATGGCACAGTTAACACATGACACTTCCATACAACTGCACAACATGTACTTTCCAGAATGAGAATGAGCAAACCATTGCTCAGAAAAAATAATGAATGTAGCACACAGAACTTTCTCTGCAACTACCCAATTGTTATGGAACTTTTTACTGAAAAAAAAAAAAACACAACCAAAAAACCAAGGCACTGCTGCACCTCAGGATGTTAGCAATGAACCTTTCCAAAGTTAAATGCACAAAGAGAGCAAATGAGAAGACAAAATTAAAAGAAAAAAAAAAGGGGAAATTAGGGGTGCTCAGTCCTTGATGAGTTGTATTTAAAACACTACAAAATCAGTTGACTACAACACAGTGCTAACACAAATACAGTCTTAAGAGACATAAATATAGATTATTATATAAATTTGCAATTGCCATAAATTGGGTGGGGGAAAAAAACTGATGTGGGAAGAAATCATAATGTGATTTGTTAAGATTCATTAAAATCAAAGGAGATGTAGAGTTTAATGCCGTTGTGGAATAGTTCTCCTAAAAGCTCACAGAAAAATTATTCTGTAAAGACATTGTGGAGTTTATGTGGGAGAGGAATTAAATTAGGGAAGTCACTTGCAGAAACTTGCAGAAGTGCACTAAATTGCTGCACTTTAAAATAAACATCTCAAATGCCATTTTAGCTACATCATTCAGACTCATGATTCTAACTTACTCTGGAAGTCTCAGTGGGATGCTGGAAGTACATAAGAATATAGATGCTCAGAGCTGTGAAATTCTCTATGTATTTTTAGAGGAAGTACTGAAAACCATAAAAGAATTCATGGCACCATATATTTTAGTCTGCCTCGATCTCTGCTTACCAAATAGCACTAAAGTTTTCACTGGTTCTCTCCTGAAAAAACATTGATATCCTAGTAGCTGTAATACCATCTTTAATGACTGAAACAATGACAAACCTCACCACTGCAAACCAGACATTATTACATTCACTCAGTTCAAAATCCAAAAAGCAGAATCTACGTACTTTTCATCTAAATGTATTTTGAGTTGTTTTGGCATTTCAGTATGTCATGGTTTAACCTCAGCCAAGGACCACAGAGCTGCTGTTCACCCCCCATCACTGGGATGGGGGAGAGGATCAGAAGAGTAAAAGTGAGTAAATTCATGGATTGAGACAATGACAGTTTCACAGGTAAAGCAAAAGAAGGAGTTCATTCCACACTTCCCATGGGCAGGCAGGTGTTCAACCATCTCCAGGAGAGAAAGGCCTCATCACATGTAACAGCCACTTGGGAAGACAAACATCACCATTCCAAATGTCTCCCCTTTCCTTCTCTTCTCCTCCTCCCCCCAGCTTTGTATGTTGAGCATGCTGCCATCTGGTATGGAATATGCCTTGGATCAGCTGGGATCAACTGTCCTAGCCATGTGTCTTCCCAGCAGTTCTCGGTACAGCTGGGTTTAATTATTTTATAGAATCATAGAATGGTTTGGGTGGGAAGGGACCTTAAAGATTCCAACACCCCTGCCATTGGCAGGGACACCTTCTGTTAGACCAGGATGCTCAAAGCCCCATCCAGCCTGGCCTTGAAGGCCTTCCAGGCATGGAGCATCCACAAGTGGATGCCATAAAGACATGAGCAAAAAAGTAGGTTTGGGAAAGGACTTTGAAAGTAGGTTTTAGTCAGCCTGGTGGGTTATTTTCCAAGGACTACCATAAACATGAAATAATTATGAACATCTCTAAAAATGCTAGAAGTACTGCTCACCAGCACTGTATACAGCTATTTTAAGCAGACTCAAATGCAAAAGCAATCTCTGTATTAGAGTCAATGAGAAATCTGAACCTAGAACAGGTCCCAGAAATTAGTTTTGAATCAGCAGCTTTTTTGAAAAAGCCAGAAGATGACAAGTATTTAATGCTTTACACTGATAAAAAAAAAAGAAAAAAGACAATGGGAATCCCTTGCACGAAATTCCAGCTTCAGCCATGAGAGTGTGAAGTGTGTTTGACAGTATTTCACAAAGGATTTGTCAAAAAACCCCAAAACTTGTCTTTCACTCCAAACAAACCTTTTCTCAAAATCTGTCAACACGTTCTAATGAGACAAAGTAGAATTGCAAGCATTACTAGGACAGGACCATAACTCAAGATAATACAGATAAATTGGATAAATCATATGAAATTAGTAACGTGACATTCTGTGAAGATAACTACAAATGATTGTGGAACTGTTAACACTTGATGCTCCAAAGTTGAGCTAAAATCCCACTCAGCTGTCTCAATGTAACATCAAGTTCTACTTTTGAAAAATCAAGATATAATTATTTTGCTACTCTTTCAGAAAATTAAAGTTCACAGTCAGCTACAAGTGCTTCCAGCTAGAACTGGAACTTTGGAAAGAAACCTTGAAGGTCCGTTTTTTTACCCCCAAAGAAACTTTACAACCTGCATGTTTTATGTTTGTTCAGTGTTTATTTCTGGAACATGCCCTAGTTTGTCTCAGCAAGTCATAGTCTGAAAAATTAATTTCTCTTCTTTTTCAACAATAAGCACAAAGCATGTCTTGATCTAGTTTCTATTCCATCTAAATACTTGGATTTTTTCATCTGGGTTCAATAGTGTTAACCTACAATTGCCCTGCCTTTTCTTAAAATCATTAAGACATGGTGGATACTCAAACATTTTTTTGATGAATGAGATATACAATGTAATGCACGTTAATTAAACTCAAAATCAAATAAAAATTCATTTTTTATTCAGCAGCATATAAGAGATTGTAAATGAGTGAAACATACTGAAAGATTCAGCACTTACGAATTTTTCCATTGTGACAAATGCTCTCTCTGAACTTGATGATGATTTTACCTTATATAAAGTCTTTTTATTTCCCCCATTCAAGTCTCTTTTATTCAATACTACAGAAGGAATTATATTCTGCTTGGTTTTCAGTCAGCCTGAGGGATTTTTAAAGATCATAACTAGTGAGATTATTAATCGGACAACACTATTTACAACATGAACACTGAACTGTTCCACTGCTGTGGCACAACAATTACTGGAAATCTGAAGCAGTGTGACAGATTTCTGTTGCACTGCAAAGCCTTGCTAAGTAATGCTTCTATGGAGATTGCTTCTTAGACAGAGAATACTGCAAAACTCTGTTTTCCCTCTGCAAAATTGAATAATTGCATTCCAAAATCCACACAGAGGCTCAGTCGCACCCAGCTACTCTTCCTATGTATTATTGGCCTAAAGAATACAGTGGTATGCACACAATAATGTGTTGTATGGTATAAAACAGGATAGTGTCTCTGTAATCTTGTCTGCTACCTATTCTCTCTCAACCAGCAGTGAACTTGTGCATTTTCCAGTTTAAGCAAAATTAATCCCATCATGTACCTTCAAAACTCTCATTCAAACTTCCTCTTACTGCAGTGTTTACAACAGCATGGCTGAGCTTTGACCTGTTTTGCCAGTACTTATCAAATAATTCAGAGTCATCCTATCAGGACTTTGTGCCTCCTGCCAGTTTGCCTCAGCTTTAACTATCCCAGAAGCTCCGCAAAAACAAGGGCTATAATACTGTACCATTTAGAGAGTACCATATACATCATTTCATGACTGCAATTGCAAAACATTCATGGGTCCACATGTTCTACCAGGACCCTGCTCCAGCACAGGCTTCCCATGGGGTCACAGCCTCTGTTGGGCATCCACCTGCTCCGGTGTGGGATCCTCCATGGGCTGCAGGTGGGTCTCTGATACCCCTTGGACCTCTGTGGACTTCGGGGACACAGCTGCCTCACCATGGTCTGCACCACGGGCTGCAGGGGAATCTCAGCTCCTGAGCATGGAGCACGTCCTCCTCCTCCTCCTTCTGCACTGACCAGGGTGCCTGCAGGGCTGCTCCTCTCTCATATTCTCATTCCGCCCTTTGGCTACAACTGCCCAGGTTTTTTCCCCTTTCTTAAATCTGTTGTCTTGGGGGTGCTACCACCATCAGCCTTGGCCAGTGGTGAGTCCACCTCGGAGCCGACTGGCATTGGCTCCATCAGACACAGGGGAAGCTTCTGGTAGGTTGTCTAAGTTTTACTTGGCTTCCTGCCAAGTCCCAAACCCGACACCAAAAAACCTCCAACACGGTGCTAAGGAAAAAAAAACCCACGAAAGGCCCAAACTAGCCAAACTTATATGAAAATAAATGTATTTATGTTATATACAGCTATATACAGTTGAAATACCATGCACAACTCTAAGGAAAAAGGGAAAGGGAAGGGGGAAGGAAAAGGGAACAAAAACCAATATAAAATATACACGATCAATAACCCAAGATCTAGCAACTAAAGAATTAGCAAAAGAATATCTTACTACTCTCCTTGGGACAACAGAAATCGCGCTGGAACGACCGCCGGCGCCCTCCGCCTCCCAGGGTCGACAAGGCCTCAGCAGGCCTCACTCCCCAACACGGCACATCTGACAGCAGGGAACCCGCACCTCCAGAGCCACCAGAAGGAAAGAGAGCAAAGGCCTCTTCTCCTTTCTTCTTATACCCCTGGCTTACGTAAAAATCGTCGGGAATACCGGGTAATCTGGCCACTTCCTTGGTTACAAACTGGTCACCAAGGAAGGCCTAGACTAAAACTACCACACAGGTTCTCACGGTTGCCACGCCTGTAGCCCTTCTGCTACCAAAACCTTGCCACATAAACACAATACAACTTGAAAAATAATCTCAAAATGTTGGTACCTTGAGCATTCATATCTTGCTTTATTTCTTGTGATAGCTTAGGCTTTGACTTGCTATTTCCATCTTCAATGTACTATTTGGTAATACAAAGCCACAGAAAAAAATTTTGCTCCCTAATATGAAGTTTCCTTGCCTCCTTGTTTCTATATTTCTTCCTCATAATAACTTAAGATTTCAGAGGTGGCAATAGCAGGAACAGGTGATTATTGTTTCAAGTAGGGACTTAGGATCCGGAAGAGACAAATTCCAAAGAATCCAAAGAAAGTTGATATCTTTGCAATTGAATGGAAAGACTGGCTCTTTTCAGTGAACTCAGTGTCCCTTCTGGTACCAACAACTGTCCTTTACTTCGTGCACAATACCATTAGAGGGCAATTTGAAACTTCTGGAAGGGTGATGGTGAAAAATTTTATTGAAACTAGTTGCCTATAGAGTAGCATAGTCATAAGAACACCCCCAAATTACCCTCATTATCCTTCAGTGTTCATTCAAACTGTTACCTCCTAGAGAAGACACTGGGCTTGCATGTGGGCTCTAAGCAATTCTAAGAAAATATTGATGCCAGAGATTTTATGACCAACAAGAGTAAAAAGAGTAATTTACATAAGTAGTTTAATAATGTTGAAAACTCTGCTGATGTCATTCTAGTTTCAAAGAAAATGAAGTGCAACCACTGGATGTATTGAGCAGATCTAACTACCAAGAGCTTCGTGGAAGTCTCGGGCTCTAAGTTATCCTGGTGGTCAAGATTCAATCCAGGGTGAATTCAGAGGCTGTGGCAGTCATGATGAAAACATCACAGGCACAGATAAAGTGTGGAAAGTCCAAAAGCACAAAGATGAGGCCACAGTGTTTACGACGTGCATGAAGCCCTGACCTGGAGGAACCAAAATAACACTGCTAATATGTAGCTTACAAAAAAGCTAGAATCACTAATTAGAAGAGAGTTGCAGAGCATATTTGAAGCAATAACCTAAAAGAGAATAGCCAATATGGATTTCAAAGGGAAAATTTTTCTCCACAAAGATGGTTATAAAAGGTTATGAAGCTGATTATGGCAGCTCATTCAAACCGTTTGATATTCAAAAGGCATTTGATGACACATCTCCTGCTGAAAGCCATAGAAAAAATAAATTTGGGTCACATAGAAGGAAATATCCTATGGTGAGCACTAATTGCATTCATCTTTTATTTATACATGGAAACCTCATAAAACATTTCCTACCCCAGTGACATCCAACTACTTTCCAGACTGAGCTATATTTAGGACTCTGTTCCACTCCCTGGAGAGGGAGGTTCTGCCACACTCTAGGATCTGGCTCACTAAAAAGCCTAAAATTCTAAGAGCAGAGGGACTCATTGGATGTTGCTATAAAAATGTAAATTAGTGGAGTTTCACCTTACCTAACCCACTGCATCTTTCTATCAACTCTTGCCTGACAGAAAATAACATTTTTTTGTGATGACACAGACTTTTTATTCTGACTTCACAAGAGCAGGGTCACATTTCAGAACCTGGAAGTCTGCACATACTTGTGTACATGCTGATAATGTGCCTCAAGTCATGAGTTATCAACATCAATTACCATTCCAATGACTCCATCCTTGTGCAGTGTGGACCCTACCTAAGCAGTACTGGCACAATTCCAGTCATTCCCATATCATTCCCCCTCACAGACATTGGTTTAAGCAGATGCAACCTCTGTTTCTGTCCTGTTCTTTCAAAAGTCCAGCTTCTGTTGCTTCCCTGCAATGTCTCTGTTTTTTTCATCAGACCATTAATATCTTTCTGAATTTGTCATTTTACTAAAGATCAATGCAACAGAAAATCATAGAAAAATTTTGTTCCTTTTTTTTTTCAGCAAATTATAAGCAGGAAAGATTGATTGTTTCTGATCTGTCTAGTTACAGGCACTCACATATTGTAGCTATATACATAAGTACCTTAATTTATGGAGATTATAATAAGATCTGCAATCCCAACTGTCTTCACTGTGAGTTCTGGATAATAAGCAATTTTTCTTAGCAATAAAAGAGAGCTAAGGAGATTGTGGAAATCTCGGGAACACAGATATCTTAGCCCAAGTCTGTTTTACATTTACCATCCTCACACTCTGGTGAAATAGAGAAATGTCATTAGTTTATTCAAGAAAAAAAGTTTAAAAATAAGTATAAGAAAATTTATTATGTAAATCCATTAACTAAAACTGTATTCCCTTCTCAATTTAATGTATTTTTTTCATAGATAGTTAAATTAGAAAGAGGAAAACTGAGTAAATTCATTTAAAAAAGCCTAATCCAAAACGTATACATTCTCTCAACTGCAACTAATATTCTATATCTTATAATTGAAAACCTATGATTTTTTCCACATCTATTATTACACTTACTGGTAGAGTCAAAGATGTAAAAAAAAAAAAAAAAAGAAAAGAAAAAAGGGGGAGTTAGTAACATTTTTAAACATTCAGAATATTGAAAAAGATCACACACACACATCTAACTACCTAACAACTGTCATTGAAATCAACAGGGGAATAGTGTATGTTTGTATTGGCAGATACTGTACTTCCTGTCTGCATAACTGTGTTTGTCTAGGCAATTTCTTACAGATATATATATATATATACACACATATTATTACCACATGTCTGTAAATAGAGCACTCCAGTTCAGGGCTGAGCACTCGAGTCCTGTCTGGCTACTGTGGGAGTCAGGGGTAATCCACACTTTGAAAGAACTTCAAGCACTAAAACTTGAGGACTTTTTCTAAGCAATTTCAGAGAAAATGAGTTTTTATTTGCACACAAATGAATTTTTGAGTGGTTTCAGCGAAGACCATACAGCTGCTGTGTATTAACACTGAAACATTTAATTTTGGTGTTTTTAAAACAAAGGCCTTGACTTTTCATTTTGAAATGAAAATTTGAAACTGAATTCCATCACACTTATTTTTAAAAAGAAAAAGAGACAGCAAACCCTTTAAGCAGGTCTTTGTTATGCTAGTAAGTTCATATGCATAAGCCTGTTGGTTTTCCCTCAGGCCACCTGGCACAGAATGGTTCATGACACACTATTAAAGTCTCTTCCCTGCCAACACAGGCTGCTTTCAGATGGCATATCGGGAAGGCTTCTCACCACACTGACACCTGCATCATGCCTAGCTCCTGTTTGTGAAAGTGGCAGTGAGTTCAGGCCAAAACTGGGCAGGAGACCTTTTTAAAAGTGTGACAATACAGACAGTAATGCTCTGATAACACCAATGTCCCCCAGCACTGTTTAATTTACAAGAATCAACATATCCTGAATGTTCTTGAACCGAAAAATTAGTTCTTTGTAGAAAAATAACCTGCACCTTGCACAGCAAGACCAGGTATTCTATACATATTTAAGTACTGCTAACATGAAACAGCGGTTGCACAGGAAACAAAAGCTTTAGTCAGTTTTGGACTTAAGTGGCCTAGTAACTTCATTTTAAACATCCTGTCTCATGATGAAGGCTTGAAAAAGGGAGAATGGCAACACAGCAGTTCTCCTACCTCATTTCCTCACCTGCTATTCCTAACAGGTTTATTACAGTACTTTTTAAAAAAAATGAAAAAGCAATCAGAATAGAGCATCAAAATTGTACCAACTCTGTTAGTGCTAATCATTGTATTTTTATATCCTTTCAGTGGGGTCAAAGACAAGGCATGAATGGCTCTGATGGCAGTCCTAGTGATCTTGAGCCTCAGGTCTGATAGCCTAAGAAGGATGTTCTAAAGCTGAGCTAAGCCTGGTTTTTAACTATAAAAACGTTTTCTTGTTCACTGAAGGTCAGAAAAACATTGTAGCTAGCATTTAGCCCCTCACAAAAGCTGAAAATGTTGCTTGTGTCTGCTCTATCCACCTTGATTTTGGCTACCTATAAACCTGGCTGTGAAGGTGGGATCCAGCTGCACACTTTTAGGTATTTCAGCATTAACACCAATGCACTGAGCTCTATGAAATACCATCACAACTGATGAAATGCTAGTTCACTTCTACCTTTGCAAAAGGCAAATATAAGATCTCCAAACAATACCTAGGTCTGATTGTATTATAGCCACTAGTGGCAGCAGATAAAACAGCTCATTAAAGGGCTGAATCAAGACCATTCAACAAATTTCAGCTTAGACACTTTGATTTTCCATGCCCATGGACTGGAAGGCTATCCAGTAAGATGCTGTACCATGATCAGTAAGTGATGAAGTTCCTCATGTGACTTCATCACACAAATGCTTTAGAGGCCTTGTGGCTCTATTAAACATCTAAGACTTTTGAAACAAAATATTTGAGCACCATGCAACCTTGATAATTTTTTTCCCAACACAGTGCTATGAAATGTAAAAGTCCTCTTACCTTCAACGTCACAGAATCCCAAAATAATTAGAGTCAATGAAAGAGGGGTTCTTCCAGAAGGGGACTGAGAGTAGCTATGCAAGGCTTTTCCTGTGAAATTACCACTGGAGAAGCCTCTCTCTTTCAAAAAATTGCAGGCCTCCAGAGACTGCTAAAGTTAAACTTCTCTAGTCAAAATTAGCCTTTCTGAATACCCTCAAGTCTGTCTTCTCCTCTAAAATGAACAAAGAGTACTTTGCTATTTCACAGCAGTGCTTCAAGGATGAACAGATTATAAAGATTACACCAAGGGAGGGTTCAAAGGCAGGATCCTCTATCAGAGTGAAAAAAAAGTTGTGTTCAAATATTACAGTTCTGTGTATACAGCTAATCAGGAGTCTCCTGGATTTGTCTAATTCCCCCAGGAGGTCAGTGACAGTGTTCTCCAGTCTTGTCCAGAACTCCAATTACTGGACTATTCTTTCTCATTCCATGTGAAGGAAAGGTTCTGCACAGTATCAGCACAGAAACTGGGGTGCCTAATGTGCAGCACTTTAACAAAACAGCTGGTGATCCACCTGCAACCTGCAATATATAACAACTCACAAATTGTGTATGACTTGAAACTGGAGATAAAACCTAAGAAAGTTCATGGGGTAAACAACAGAAAAGATGATAGAGAGATTTTTGCCTTCATAAATACTCAAGTAACCCATTGATATTATTTAACCTTCAGTTAAATTTTGCTCTCAACAATTAAATCTTGCTGTTTGTTTTAATTAAGCTTTCTCTTTCCTCATTAAATGAGGTAAAAAAATTATTTAATTTAACAAAGTTCATCTTAGCATAGCCAAGGATTTTTTTTTCCATGCTAATAGCCCTAATCTTCCATCTCTTTAGAAGTCATTTTTGCCTTTTGCTGTTTTCTGTTGAGCTTTTTAAAAGCACCAATTTCAAAATCTTGCCTTCTGCAATCATCTTTATGCATATATTACACACTGCATATACACAGTAGGATCACCTCATCCACTTTTGAAAGGTTTCAGTATCATAATTGGAGCCCTAAGGGCCTGTAGGATAAAGTCAGCCTGCCCCTCAATGGGACAGGTAGAGAAAAGAATCTCCTGGCTCGATGTGGTGCATTCAGGATTCAGTGAATGTCTTGATCCCAGGATCCTCATTCAGTAAGCAGGCAATTATTGTAAGCTGTGCTATGTGGACTGCATCAAGGAATTAGGTGAATCAGGCATCACTGGGTTAGAAGCTTCCTGGGAAACCTGCCAACAATCACTTCCTGAAAGACTTTTTCTTACCCAGTTCTTTCACTCTGACATGTCTTGTAATTGTTGTTCTATGACCCTGTTCAGTTTTCTGCATCAACTGGGATGATATTACCATAACAACAAGCCTCTATCTAATGAGACCAATTATTCAAAGGTTATTTCTTGCCTTGTGACAAATCATAGGCCGTCACTTCTTCCTTTTTCTCCAGTGACAGAATATCGAGAGTGACTTCAAAGTTTCCTCATCTTGGGAAGTTTCCTGTGAACACTAAAGTGTGTCCATAAAAGGCTCTGTTCCAGCAGAGAACAAAGGAAGAACTTCTGCTTGCCCTACTGAAAAAGTCAACTACAACTCATGATACAGAGCCAAATGACAGAACCAACAGAGTAAGCCAAGTGAAACCTCATTTAATTCTGAAATAATTTACAGCCTTGTCAACACTAGATATCAAAGATTTTAAAGAGATCTGCCATAACAAAGCACGTGCCTTCCCCAGCCCTGATGTGTTTCCTGCTCTAGTATCTGACTGTGATGCATACAGGGATTTGTGAAAGGTTATGAGAAGTCAAAATAAAACGATATGCCAAAATCATAAGAAAGCCAGTGTCCAAACTGAGATGACAATGTAAATTCCTTGGTTTTATACTGACTCCTGTCTCTTGCAGCCTGCTACTTCCTACTGGAAATGATGTGCATGCTATCTGGGGTACAAAGCTCATATCTAATGACAAAGGAATATGTTTAAGATTTATTAGCTGGCTTGCTAGATCTGTCAATATACTGGTAGTGATCTGACCGATAGGACTGTGCCTGAGAGAAGGACCCTAGAGAAAATGTGGCTTTGGGCTGTTCTCATCTCAGTGTCCCAGCACCCTGCAAACTACCATGCTTGTCTCTGCATGCACAATACACCCTGTAAAGAGCAATGTCATAGTTTGAACTTCAGTGTCATGTACTGCATTAATTTGCTTCAACTGTAGCAAAGCTGAGACGGGATGTGAAATAACAAAAGACGAATAATAAATTGTGTAAATGGTGTCATCACAGAAAATGAATTAAATGAAACTTCACATAACTAAATTTCATTTCCATTTATACTGAAGTAAGGGCTCTGAAAAGAGACACACAAAAATATCTGCAGAAGGATGGAAGAGGCTTACTGAAAGAGGATTAGTAAATAGCAGTAGAGTAATTTTGGCTCGGTTGTCTCGATCTTTAATCATAAAACAGATTTTTTTTTTTTATGCTCATGCTGAAATTCACAAAAAGCTTTTATCCCGAACAATTTCACTGCCAGAATCACTCAGCATTCAACTATGCATTTCATTGGGCTTTCCTGAAGTCACACTTCCCTTCACACTTCCACAAAAGTAACAATGCAGGTATTTCTGGGTTAGTAAATTGGTCCTACAGTGCTGTAGATGGACACCTGAACAATCTCACTCCATACAGCCACGAGACAGATAGATAAGCTCCTTGATACACTCTGTCACCTGGGCTGACATGTGCTTTACCTGTCCTCTGATCTTTATATATGTTTCCTTGCCATGGAAAGCAAGAAATGGAGGAAAGGGAAAGCTGGTTTGTGCTTGTGCCTTAACAGGGAGTCATGTAAATACCTAGACCCACAAATTAAAAACAGCATTAGAAAGTCTATTTCCTACACAAATTAATTAACACTCTGTTGGGTCTTGGCTAAAGAAAAGACTTATGGATGTGTCTAAATCCTATTCAGATGGAACAAAGTATATATTTAAACATGTGATCCAATTTTATAAATTCAGTGAGTCCTAGGTATATATGCCCATATATTTTCCTGGAGAGAGATGCTTTCTTGCATCAGATTTTTTTGTGTATTTAAGTGCATTTTGTAATAGCTGTGTACATCTAAAATACACAAACATTTCATATTGTGAGTATCAGGGGGACAAGCTTACTATTCTTATAGCAAAATAAATTAATTTAACTTGACTGTACAGGAATTTAAAGTCAAGTGTGTTCCATAAATCATTAGGGTACCAAAGACAAGAGAAAGCAGAAACTCATGTGATCAGGGTGGTATGGCAGTTTTAGCATAGAAAGAGTATGAAAATGCATAACATTCAGTTACTAATAATGTTCCTAGAACTTTGCATGAAATTTTGGTCTCAATCATGTAATTGAAAGTTTTGCTGCAAAATTTGGTGAGTCCAGATTTGACTTTCTCTGTTCCCTTTCTCCTCCTCTAAGCAGAAAGATAAATATTAATATCTATAATACCTTGGCCCCATGGACTTGAAAAAAATAACTACATGTATTGCAGCTTTGCTGTAGGGTTTATTATTTTTTAAAATAATAATGGATAAATTTCTGAAGTGTAAAAATAAAACTATTTAAGCATATGACAATATTGTCCATTCAGCCTGATAAATATTCCAAAGTAGAGATTATATATTCCAGTGAATTAGATTTTAATTTAAAAAAAAAATTAAAAAAGTAAACCCCTTGGTATGAAATAATGAACACTGTAGCTTCATACAGTATACTTTATCTAAGATTTAACTTCATCACAAGAATGTAACATGTTTGACCTTTAAAAAATCAACCTATAAATACTAATTGGAGTAAACTGTATAGACAGGTGTGTCAGGCTATGATTAAAATTACCTTCCCAACCATATCCTGATCTCTCAGATTTTGATATCCTGGGTGATATGCTGTAATCCATCCTCAAATGTGACAGTGGTATGTTTCTAAGTTTGAAATACTGCAAACCTAGATGATAAATAAATCAACATTGTTTAATCAGAACGATGAGCACGAAATGATCTGCCCTGTCCTGTCCTATCAACTATCAGACTTATACAGTGTTTGTCAAAGAGATTCTGTGATTTATATGAGAAAAAAATGCCAGAAACCTGAAACCATTAAATGTTAAACAGAGTAGGGGTAGCATTAGTTCTTTCTGCATAAAAAATGCCTTTTTATTGTATCCTAACAAACTCTAACAACCCCGCTATAGCCAGGTCACGGTTTGAGTTGGTTCATGAATATTAGTGTCCAAAGTACTAGGCACATATCAAAACTGACTTCATGTCATTTCTGTTTTGTTCAGTTGTCAGATGTTGTGATTTAAGGTCTACTTGTGGGGGAAAAAAAAAACTAAACCAAAACCAAACAAACAAAATACCCTAAACCAACACCTCCCCCAAAAAAACCCCAATGAAAAAACTACAAACAAAAAAACCCACAACAGAATATATTTTTCTTTTGACCCTCATTCCACTGTTAGCAAGTTACTCAGTAGAGAGTAACAGAGCAACTGTGGCACTCATTTTGTTAAGCTTTTAGAAAGATAATGAAAAAAATATGAAAAAAATTCACACTAGAACATGGGAATCTGGAGGAAAATGGTTATGGTTTGTGGTCTAAAAAACACTATTCTATGTTTTCCTGGTTACATTAGCTTTACATAAATATAATGCTATATTCTGGCCAAACATTTGTACTTCTAATTTCTTTCAGTACTTCATTCAGCGTATCTTCTTTCCCTTTGGAGATTTAGGACATTATCTTTCCTTTTTCTCATTTTCTCTGTGCTTTGCTGCTGCACTGCAATTAGGCACAACAATTCATATCGGTTTTATACCTCCTTTTACGCTGCCTTAGACATGGAATCTCTACAAAAGATACAGTGGTGTCACCACTCCAGTGAACTACATTTCTTTCTTCAAAGGGAGGATAGTGGTACTAAGCCTTTACAGAACTGCAGTATATATATATATATATATATACACACATATAAGCACTTTATTATCTGCAGAATCAGCCCTGTTGTCTGCTCCTTGGTGAAAAATAATTAAGAAAAATCAAAACAATTTCTTCTTATAACAGTTATGTTGTCGCTGGTACCCAAATGACACACTTTTGCTTACAGTTTACTGTATTCCCTAGAAGCCCACATACAGAAGATCCTAAAAGATCCAGTATGAAAGAGACACCCTGAAGAAAAACTTAGATTATTCACAACTCCACGTTTGAAAATGCTAAGAATAATTTCACGTTTTCATCAGATGGCAATGTAGATGATGCAGTGTTGTTGATACTTAGTGATCCCTTAAAAAAAAAATTGCCAAATATCCCACCTTAGTGTCTAAGTAAAAATCAGTGTAAATTTTTAGAAGTTTTTCAATAACCCATACAGGCTTTTTCCTCACAGGTATTTGTGTACATCTATATCTGCTTTTTTTACACTTTCTTGTTCTTTTCTGAAGAAAAATCCATGTTGATGGGTTTTTTTCCATGAGAAAAAAAATAGGTGCTATAAATAACTACAACAGCTACAACTAAAGAGCCACTTTTTTTTTTTTTTTTCAAATGGTGATGTTTGCTTCATGATAATCTAACAATGGAAGAAAGATAAAGTTTGTGGGAAGAGATAATATCTTTTATTAGACCTATTAGCACAGTTACAAAAGATGAGCGAGCGTTGCATGATGGATTGTTTATTTTTCCAAATGTATCAGCTACTGTAATACCTTCCCCTGCAAGATTTCCATCTCAGTTAATGGTTTCGTTAGCAGTGATGATTTCATCAGTTTGGCACCTGTCTGTTCTATCCATTGCCAATGAACTCTCTCTAGACTGTAAGGAAAGACTCCGGGCCCTGAAGCAACCATTTAAACAGATCTGTCATTTTTGTTTCTATGGAAACATACATCTGGCAGCTTTCCCAAGCTAATAGCCAAGTTAGCCTCTCAGTCATGTTCTTTTATTTTGCTATCTTCCTCTTAACCATCATAAGATATTTTAGTCCCATGTTTGTCTGTTTTGGAGAAATTATGCTACAGCCACTATTTGTCCATTAGTTGTGATCGGCATCGGTTTAACCCTGATTGAGTTAGCAGATTTCTTTCTGGTTGACAGCCACAGTTCATCACATAAACCCCACAAAATACAGTTCCTGCCCTCTTATCTCACTCAGCCTGTCAAAACCCCATTCATTTTGCTACCTTAGTTGTCAAAGTTCCTCTATGACATTGAAACTTTGTAATTCTTAATTTTTAATAACTGCAGGCTCTCCATTTTCAATTTTAAGTGTTCCAGATCTTTTTGATTAATGAACATTTTATCTACCTTCTACACAAGCATATTCTCCAGACAACACCTATCCCAACAGTCAGACCAGTTTTTGAATGTGCTCCAAGGAACAAAGTACATCCATTTATGTACTGTTTGTCTGAAAATTTACAACAATATTTCACTAATTTTCCTGTTTTCTACGGTTGATAACGTGTCAAAAGAGATATTTTCTTACTTATTTTCAGACCCAATGTTTCCATTTCTTAAACACAGCCTTCAAATCATCTGATCTTCTAATTCCAATTACTTTATTTCCTGCATGACTGACCATAGGAGGCTTACCATGAATTTACCTGTCCAGACCCTTCAGACAACACACTGATGAACAGGAGTTCTAAAATTAGAGCTGGTTTGAAAAGCTTTCAAATAAAATTCAGCTAACAGAACAGTCCTTGTTACCTTCAGTAACAGATGAATGCTGCTCTCCTGCTTTTATCAACCTGAAGAACCTCCCACTTTGGCTTTATAATAGGCCGAAGTGGGAAGAGACTCTCATCATACAAAGCCTCTGATCCTATTGTCATGCAGCAGAGGAATCTAAGAAAGGCTTGTCCTTAAAGACAGTTCTACCTTTCTACTGCTCTGGTTTTTATGGGTTTTTTTCGGAATCTTTTGCAGTTTTAAAATTCTGTCAGCAACACAGGGATATTTCCTTCATCAGAAAGTGTACAGTGTCCATAAGAAACAACCTTCATCCTATGGATCTTAGATGCTGCTGCATGAAACATTAAAAATAATGAGCGTAATCACTGATATAGCTCTTCCCAACTGTATATTCTTTCCACACTTCCCCAAAACGAATAATTAAAACAGTAGCCTGGATTCACCTCTAAAATTCAAAGTATTTTTCTTCTGTTTCAGCAGAGAGAAAGATGGACTTCCTTGACTCAGTCACCTGCAGCTCATTACAAAGGCCTTTGTGACTACAAAAAATCCATTCATATAATGATTTCACCATGACTTTCAAACACAAATTCCATCATATCAGCAGTGACGTGAGTGCAAAAGGAATATCTTAAATAGTTTAGATCTTCTGTGCAATACCTACAGCTTCTGTCTCCGATGTACATCAGAAAGTGCTTCAGAGCTCCTTAAACAAAATCTTCTAACTTGGTTTGATTAATTAGTGCAGTCAGAATGCTCCTACAAGTCTAGTATTATAACTTAATTGATTGCTTAATGTTTCTTTTGCCTTGGGAAATTTGATTAATGGTCTTCAAATCAAACATCTGGTCATACACAGAAGCAACCACTCCTCTAATGGAGTATGCAAATCATAAGGTGTCAGGATCAGTGCAGATAATGTACATACAGCACACCCTGCTGCTGTTGTGCCTGTTGTTCCAGCACACAGTACCCATTTTAGGTGATTTTCAGACAAATATCTTTCTGTGCCTGATGCAGGCAATCAATCCTGTTCTTGGTTGCACATGTAAATTAGTGTAACATCCAACTGGCATCAGACAAAATATCCAGACATTCAATTTTGCCTTTTCAGAGCTTGTACTAACTGTTCCTTCAAACAACCACAAGAAACAAACAACAGAACCTCATTCTTCAAGCTTGGCTGATCCTAGCCTTCTCTAAAAATATTTTCTGTCTCTACCATCCTGGTTTCTTTTTCTTCAGCCAGCCATGCCACCTCTATTATTTTTGTATAGGGGGGAAAAATAGTGAATTATCACAATATGTCAGCAAAAATCCCTCTGCAACATTATACAAGGCCCTGTCGCTTCTGCAGAGGATGATTTGGACGACCCTGTGTGCCCACACAGGGCAATTCCACCCAACCATCTGTTACCACAGGCACAGCCCACTCACACAGGTGTACCTGGGAGCCAGCCCGTTTTATAGCTCCAGCTAAACAAGAGCCATTTCTATTTGGTGCATGCCCAAGGTAAGCAGTAGGTTACTCAGCTCAGCCTGAAAAATCACACAGAAAATTCCTCGGCAATATTCTGGTAGAACATTGCTAAGGCTGTGCTAAAAGATTACCCAAAAAAGAGTTAGCACCATTCACCATGGGAAAGTCTTGCTCAAGGCAGCATCCAGAACACTTTCAGTCTCTCAAAAGCAGTTTCCATCAGCAGCTCTAATTCCCGTGATTTTGAAACATTTCCAGAAGGCCACTTAAATGCTCAGCCTTTTTGCCAAGGAAGTATATTACTGGAAATCTAGTTACTAGAAATCTAAGAAAATAAAATTTTAAAACTTTGTGGGTTTATTTGAACTCTGGCATCTTTGACAATGTGCCTTAAATTAGGAATTTAGTTTTTATATTCTAGTTGTTCAAATGGGATTTGAGGGTCAAGTTGAGCCAGCAAGTTGAGGGAGGGGATTCTGCCCTACTCCCCTCTGGTGAGACCCCACCTGCGGTGCTGCATCCAGCTCCGGAGTCCCCAGCACAGGAAGGACATCAGCCTGTTGGAGTGAGTCCAGAGGAGGCCACCAAGGTGATCAGAGGGATGGAGCACCTCTCCTGTGAGGAAAGGCTGAGAGAACTGGGATTGTTCAGCCTGGAAAAGAGAAGGCTTTGAAGCCTCCCAGTACCTGGAGGGAGCCCACAAAAAAAGATGAAGAGGGACTTTTTAGTGTATTGACAGGACAAGGAGGAATGGATTCAAACCGAGAGTACATTAAATATTAGGGGAAAAAATTCCTTATTGTGAGGGTGGTGAGACACCGGACCAGGTTGCCCAGAGAAGTTGTGGATGCCTCGTCCCTGAGAGTGTTCAAGGCCAGGTTGGATGAGGCTTTGATCAACCTGGTCTAGTGGAAGGTGCCCCAATCCATGGTAGAGGGGACGGAACAAGATGATTAAGGTCACTTCCAACAAAGGCCACTCTATGATTCTTTTTGCCAAGGCATTATAATACTAAAAAATCTGAGAATATAAGATTATAAAATTTTGTTTTATTATTTGGACTCTGGCATCTTTGACAAAGTGCCTTAAATTAGGATTTTGGTTTTTATAACCTAGTTTTTAAAATGAGATTTGAGGGTCAAGTCCTGGGCACTGAGTTTCATGTTAAAACCCAAGGTGATTTTAATAAATACCTCAGTCACTGGAACTTTCTCCTAATACCTCGAGATTCTTGTGAAAAAACGAAAGGCTTTTCAAATTCAGAGAAAGATGAATTAAAACCAAAATAAATTCTCCCCCATACGTAATTGTATATTGTTCACCATTAATGTTCATAAAATATTTTGAGATCCCTGGCTATAAGCAAGACACATGGTGCACTTATGTACAGTCTGTTGTGGTTATTAAATATCATGTGAGATTCTGAGAAAACAACATACTAACTGCTTTGAAGCACATTGTTATGCATTCACTTTCTGAAGGAATTGGTTGCATTTGCAAACACATAATGGTGAAAAGAATAGAAACCAAAGATCAGCACTTCACTTAGTAGCATCAATATATTTGTATCTTTTCCAGGCCAGACACTGAAAAGAAGTATCGTTTGCTTAATGGGTGGTTACTTACGCCCCCTTGGTACAAATATTTAATGATTTATAGTGATGCATTTCTAAAACACTCCTTCAGACAGATTTGTGGGAGCTATTCTGGGTACAGGAAGGCACCTTCATCTTCTGAGACTGCAAATCTCAAAAGGTAGGCAACAAATGATAAAGATAAGGTCATATTTTGGAATCAAGACAAAATGAAGAGTAAAAGGTACTGCCTAAGGTAATGGCTGTTAAGCTATTTAGAGTGCTTTCAATTGACAGTACCCATTTTTTATCCTCCTAACTTGAAGAAGCCAAATGACAAAATACCCATTTGAAGTAGTCAGTGAGAAATCACGTCTGAAGCACTCAGGACAGAAAATTCCAGTGTTTACTTGTGTCCAAATTAGTTTAAAGGACACCTGAGAGGTAAATGATCATCAGGATCTATCCCATAATGTATATTGTACTCCGATTTATCGGTGGCGTTCCCTGAACAATGAAAGAAAAGAGAAAATAGTTTGGAGATATGTGGTAACACTTTAAAAAGCAAAAGAAAGTGGCTGCTCCTTCTGGCTGAAGAGCAGAAGGACATTTGTTTAGCAATCTAAATTCCTGTGTGGGACCACTTTGATACAGTGGGTTGGTCAAATTGACAGCCAAAAGAGCCCTTAGGACAGCCCAACTTGGCTCATCCCTGTCCCAAAGGAGGAAAGGTGGCAACAAAGCCAGGCAGAAGGTGTAGTGGCAGCCCATGAACGAGCACTCAGACCCAGAAGGTCACAGTGCTGCACGTGCCCTGAGCCCAGAGCAAGGTCCAGCACCACAGTTAGGATGGGCCATGCTGGAGGATGGCACAGAGATTGCTGCAACAACCAGCTGTGCAGCAAAGCCAAAGCAAAGCCATGACAAAAAAAAGCAATTAGGCACTCAGCCCCGAGAAAGCAAACACGGTCTTATATCCATCTTCCCCAATAATACATTAAAAAAAAGATTGAAAAATAGTGCAAAAAATTATTGCATTTCTATAACTCTGATAACTTTTCCTGCCAAAGTCCTTCACTGTTTGGTTATTGTATCACTGATTCCATTCCATACATTCCATCCAGTTCCGTTAACTACATTTAAATTCATGTGATATAAAAATCTTGGTATTCCTCATTTCAGCCATTAATGGACTAATATTATAAATATTGTGATAAATGAAAGCAAATAATTAAATTCTCTCTCTGTCTTCAGGGACATCACACTTAATACTTTGATACACTTCTATGTTATTTCACTGTAAAGGCCATTACTACAACAACAAACTGTACATAATATAAAATTGGAGCTACTGAATGCCTTTTCAATTTCCTGCCGGTAATTTTTATTGTCAAAACACCACATAATACAGCCTTCACTGAACAGCAGCAGAATGTAGCTTTTAGCTGGAGTTGTTGAGATTGTGTTTAGCAAAGGGTGAGTAGTGAATTATTCTGCTTATTTATTATTCAGATTAAACCTTCCAGAAACATTTCCTATTCTATTAATTAATAATTTGAAAAGTACTCAATGCAGAAAGCTGTGAAGAGACAGCTTTTTTGAATCTGATTATTTTGTATGCAGAATGCAAAAATAAATCTGCAAAAGTGCACATTTATTTGCTAAGAAGTAAACAAGTAGCCTTCCTACTCATCACTTCTGCTGTGCAGCTTCCCCAGCTATTCCCGCTTTGTCCTGTCTACCAACTCTTTACAGAAGCCAGACTAAAAATAATCTAAATACTAACATGTAGTAGATTGCCTAATGTATCAAATTCTGTCCATCTTACTTTATACTTCTCCACAATCTGGCTGCAATATTTGTGCAAAAGCTGACAAATTAACTAACATTGTTGCAGCTACAGCAGCCTAAGGACATAAGTCAGGCAAGATTTAGTGGGACACCTGATACCTTTTATTAAATCAAGTGGTGCAGGTGGAAAAAAGACAAGTAAGCTTACTTCTAATTTGGTTAGTGTGCCTGCACACAGGCCAAGCACACAGAGTTTAAAATCCACAGAACACAGATCTAGTCCTTGTGTTTGAATTTTACAGTAAAATTCATGTATTTCCGAAATCTCTGAGATGGCAGGGCTACATCAGATGGATAATAATCAGTTCTGGGAGAACTGAGATTCTTTAGCCCCCATAGGCAGTGCTGAGAATTAAAAGCCACAATCTGTCCAGCTCGCTTTGTTTGCCAGTTGCAATTAAATAGACCTTTGCAATTTATATTTTCTCCACAATATTTTGCATACAATTAAGGTTCTTTTAAAATTAATTTATCAAAACATGTTTATCTTCTATTTATACTAAGGCAGGTTTTCCATTTATTTTAATACCCAAGAGTTCATGCTCAAGACTGATGTTTGAGATTATAACAAACTGTTTGAAAATTGTAAACTGGCAGACATTCCTGACATTAAGACAGATGCACCAGGAGTACACTCTGCTCACTATTTTCTGACAGTATAAAAGGTACATTAACTTATAAATAAAAGATTTAACCATGCTTGCAATTGCAAAATTTATGACTGCTCCTGCAAGCATGTGTGGTCCAGTGGAATTCAACTCCCTGAACCAATCTTTTACAAAAGCACAATAAACTTCCTTCAGGCAAGAGATCTGGAATGTTTTGGTTTTTGTTTTTTTTTTGGTTTTTTTTATGAGCATATATTTAATATTACAAACAGCTCTGAAAGTGAAGAAAAAGGAAATCAGAACATGAGAAGCATCGGGATATTCCAAAATAGGTAAGCGTAAATTTCAAAAAGAGGCTTTTAAAATTCAATTGGAAAATCACTCTGCAGTGGATACTACGCAGAAAATGTGCTGCTTTTGGATAAAAAAAAATACACTTTAGCACATTGGAATAATGATACAGTTTATAGCCATCAACACTCTTTCCCACAGCTTTTCTAGATGCATCATTGTCATGAGCCTGTTATGTGAATACACAAGCAAGCGAATGATGTAAACCTGGGCACATTTGCACAAGTTCCTTAACTTGGTTCTCAAGATACCACAGGACTGGGGAAAGAGCAACAGGGGAGCAGCACGCACATCAAAGCAGTTCCAGCTGAACTGCACCACCTCAAAAGGTTGAACACAAGCCAAAAGGAAAATAAAATGGAAAAAAAGTGCCAGATGGGAATGTTTGCAAACTTTAGACAGTTCTTTACTTAAAAATACAATTCCATGCAAAGGTTGCTTACCCTAAGGCTCTAAATCCAGCACAAACTCTCTGCTTGCTATTCTATTTTAGACCACTTTGTGACATTTGTTTCCACATCCATGGAAACTGTTCAAACCAGAGATCAATCACTTTGTACGTATATTTATGATATAGAACCATATTTTCTAAATAACTAATCCCCAACTAACTCTTGTAATCTGCAATGCTATGCTTAAAACAGAAGAATTCCACTGTCATGTCACGCTTGACTGTGACCTCAGCTATGAGGCTGCAGAATTGCCCCCACCCACAACGCTGCTCTAAGCAAATCCTGCCTGATACGAGCAAGAGCAGCTCTACAGCAGCCAACCATCATCACCCATATGTCACAATCTGGAAAAAAGAGTCATTTACAGCTACGGTATCAAGGATACTGCTGCAGAGAATGGAAGTATATCATAATAATCATTTAGTTGTGGAAACTGTGTTTCTCACTGAGCATAAATTGGCGCTTGCTACCTGGAGGAATCGATCACTCCAGTTGTTTCGGAGTAAATTAAAATTTCTGTCTAAGAATAAGCCTGTGCAAAGGTCCTTCTGGGCAAACTGATTTTTTCCATGTGCGTTTTCCATTTTGCCTATATTCAGTTAGACTACAGAGGACTGGAAATTTCTCATGGGATGGTGTTCACTGAAAAAAGGTAATTGGGGTAGCACAGCTTGTGAAGCTTCGGAGCAGCAAGAATAAAGGCAAATGTTCCGCTTGTATCGCTGGCGTTGTAAAATCCTTGCATGGCCTTTAAAGTTTATTAGCCCAGTTGTAGACAGAAAAACTGGGTAATTAGGTAGGTAGAAAAGACTCTCAAGCGTACAATTGCATTCCCAGTAACTACTATGGAAACGAGTCCTGTAATAGCACTCTGCGGTCTGTGGCATCTTTCATCCAAGGTGTATTTCACCTACCATGTTTATGGCTGAAATGCAGTAACTGTGAAAAACACAACTGCCTAATAATGCCAAGAAACCACGTAATGTTAAGAGGGAGACAGGGAAATGGGTTTAAACTCATTTCACTCAATGGCAACTTCAAGAAGAACAAAATTATCAAGAGCTCATTTTTACCAGACCATCCAGCTGGAGCCACTCTCTATGCTACAAAGCGTGGAGTAGGATCTGTAATTACCACTTATTAGTCAACTAGTGCTATCCAAGAGCTCTCTCTTTCAATGTCATACCATCCCCTAATATGTGTCATACAATCCCCTGTCACAAACAATTCAAGATGGTTTATGGATGTGTATATCCCCATTTAAAATAACTGTGGTCATCCACATTCTTACTTAGCCTGGATTTGAGACCGGGTTTCTACCCTAGCTCACAGCCACCTTGGTAGATATGTTTAGTGCACTGAATGGCTTCACAACAGTTTACTCAGGAGAGAGTCAGTACGACAAACTCAACAGAAGTCCAAGCTTCTATGCAATAAATGGGATTGAAGAGGCAGGGCTTTTAGTTCCTGCCCCTGGGTGCTCTCAGAAACTGTTCCTGTTTATATTTCAGTCAGGTTAACTTAATTTGTGGATGGTTTCAATCCCTTTGTATGGAGGAGTAGAACAAAAATGAAACAATGAAATCCATTACCAGTAGCAACTGAGGCCAGGATACGAGAGGTCTGGTGCCTCTTACCTCTCTCCTGAGACAAATACTTGCCCATTGTAAACTGAAACAGCTGCTGAAGGTCAGGGCCATTGCTGGGCCAAAGCTTAGATCTCACAGTTGGGTCACACATGCAACACAGGCAATCACTAACAACTTGATGTCCCGTGGCTGTATATTCAAGAATTTGCTGTAATCCTGTTTAACTGCTGACAGCCGCTGGATCACATTCCTATTTCTCTACACTTGGCAGAATTATCTGCATGCATTACAATATACAGAGGGCACAGGTTTGGCCATCTGGCCGTAGATGTCAAACTGAGACATTTTCCAGTGGCAGCATCTGGTTATTCCACAAAAAACAGTGTGTTTGCAGCTTTGGGCCTGTTATATGGTAGGGCTACAGATGCATTATGTAGGCTGACATCTTCTTGCATTTCTTTCTTTTGAGTCACCTTTAACTCTCTAGTGTTTTCTTTGTTTGTAAGACTGTGGACATCTTATTTGTTTCATAAAGGTTTAATAAGGAGCTAAAGCTTATCCTACCTATTTCTCCATCATACCATATCACATTCATTCTGATACTTGAGCCAAAACTATTCTATAGAGATGGTTTCTGAAGCACTTAGCACTAGAAGGAAGGGCTTGTTAGCTTCCAACAGGTTTTTATGGCAAAAATTCCCATATCAACATCACTTTCTGGTTGGTCCAAGGGTATTCTGTCTGGATAATAGGTATAGATACTTCAGACACATGGAGAAAACTGGGGTCAAACATGATTCAGTTGTTTTGAAAGGGAAAGCTAATCGCAGAAGTTTCATTACATGAAAGAAAAATAGGGTAAAGAAGAGAAAGAATAACTAATTAGGGAGAGAAGCCAGCTAAAGATGATGATTCCTGTTCCCTACACTAAACATACACAAGCAGAAAATGTGTATGGAGGCAGGAAAAGGCAGCCTGAGAGGCTAATCTATAATTAACGACCTCAGCTGTGTGACAGCAATGGCCCTTAAGAGCTAAGAACAATCCATGTAGCAAATGGTAGCAGCACACAAGGATATCATTCAGACAGATTACAAAGCTGTCTGTACCTTCTAATACCTGGAACATGTCAGACATGGAGTTATAACGTTTCCTTAAGAGGAAGTTCCAATAAAAGAATGAAGCCCAGAATTAAAGCCTCTTTCTGTGAAGCCTCCTTCTGTAAATTCTCTGCAGAAATACGCCATAGGATTTCTTTCCTACACCCTGTGCCATTTCATCTGGTGTGACAATAATAAATGACAGATGTACTTTAGAGTTTGAAGGACTAGGAACTAGATTGTAATGAAAACCAGGAAGAAAGTCACAAAAAATAAGCTAGTGGCCAAATTTGATGTGTCACTTTTATGCCATGTGAGGCAGTATCTTTTTAAATCACCTTTCAGGCAGACATACATAGATAATTTTGTCAAAGGATCTGAGAGAATGTACGGAACACCTGTACATGTATTAACACTAATACAGCCCATAATTCATGTATTAGCACCAACACACACAAATTCTCTGCCTAACTGTGCCATGGCAGCAGAGCATTTAAGAATGACTGCAGTGATTGCTTACCTGGGACTATTCTCAAAATCAACCCAACTGTGTTCATAGGCCCGGTACAATGACAATTCCACAGAGACTGTGCAATATTTCTGCCAGAGGCAGAAGTGCACAGAGCAGAGAGTGAATCTGTGCTAGAACATCTGAATGTGGTACTCACGTGTCATGTGCAGGAAAAGGGAATAATGTCTTGCTATTATACCAGTAGGCCTAAAAGATGCAGTAGTGTGCTGGCTCCCAAGTGTCAGGAATAAATATCTCCCATTGGAGGACTACGCCGATTTAAGTGCAGAAAAGATATCCCTTATGTACAGATGCTGCTTGTCCTCTGTTGCAGAGAATCACAGCAGGAACTTTATGTTTGAACATATGGACGAGTTAGTCATGCCCTATCTACTCAGAGAAACAAACAGAGCCAGGTTGGATAGCTTGCAGGGCAGAACAGCTTTTCCTTTTTTTTTTTCCCTACAACCCAGTAAAAGGCCACAATGGTGGCACTGACTTTCTATTTTAATCAGTTTACAGAAACAGTTTCTGATTGTCTGGCCAACTGAGGGCTAGAGAGATGGAAAATTTTACCACCTATTCTGTATTACTCAATGGATTCTGTCCTTTTCAGCTTTCCTCCTAAGAGAAGTGTTCTGGTTTTTTCCTAAGAAAGGACTCTATAGGTTGCATATTGTTACGACAAGACTGAAATGTTTTCAGCAGAAACGCACATTTCAAACCATACAAATTCAGTGTGCACTGAGCCCTGACAGGTCAAAGGGAGCAGATTGAATCCACTTGATACAGCACTGCAGAATGTACGCTGAGCACAGAAATGTGACTTTTTTCCTGAATTGAGATAATTAATTTTGGTGATGCAACGAAGCTTGAGGAATGGATTCAGTATAACAGTGATAGCACTGCTAAACAGCAGGGTGACTTCTAAAGAATTAAAGAAATATTTATCTATTATTCATGACAGCTTAACATGTTTATGTCCTTTCCAGTCAGCGTAGTGCATCTGCTTTATTATTCATTATAAACCGGCATTAGGACCACTTCATCTGATGCACTGACTTTCAAATCTGATAGCTCTAACCTTAAAGAGAGCATAGAGGCCACAAAATCCATTTCTTGCGTATGTGTCATGCTTAGAGTTCACTCTCTGTTGGTTTGGAAGATGCTCTTTCTAATCTAAAGTCTTTCGTGAATGTCTTATTTTTTATTCACTTTCAGAGATTGGGTGCAGCATAATATAAAGCATATATTAAATGAAAATATGAAAGTGTCCTGACATGATGGGGCTTTGAAAAGTGTCAATTTGAAAAGTTGTACAGCTGACTGCTCTGCAGGTCCAGTGGATACACCCTCTCCTGACCTGGAGCTTGTTTGTTAGGAGATTTCTCTGAACTAATGCTCAGATTAATGTGCCTCAAAAAAACATGCTCTCTTGTTATATACTTATTCTCATTAGCTCATATCCCTCTGCTTTGCACTGTAATTACTAAGTTTATTATGCTTAGATTTTCTGGCATGCATCAAGGATAATTTTGAGATCATAAATTGGTTGGCAGAAGTAAAAGTTAGAAACAAAAAAGACTGAAGTGATGAAATTCATTTTTCATACCAGATTAGAGAGAAACAGAAATCCATACCTGTGGATCTCCATTTAAAGTCAGAGTTTGTCTCTTTGGCTCAATTCCTGAATGCAGTTGTTAATTTTGAATTCATCCAGAGAAGAATTCTCAAACGGTGTAAAAATTTAACCAATTTTTCCAGAAGTAGAAATCTCAAGAGTCCTCCGTAGAAATCTGAGAACACAGCAGGCCTCATTAATCTTACCTTCAGACCAGGATTCAGCTGATAGCAAACAGATATAAATAGCAAGAAACATAATAACACATATTTTCTTCTTTAATTATATTCTGATCTTTCTTTAAAAATTTATTAAAAAGTACCCCTTGTTTTTCAGCATGACTCTTGGGTTCAGGCTGGGCACCCTTCCTTTACAGGACTCATTTTTATTGGTAATGTGAAAAAAACCAACACAATGAATTTCAACCATCCTCATCAACTCCTGCCTGGCCCCTTCAGGGCCTTTTCTGTCCTAGTTCCCCCAGTTCACAGACATTTTCCTGTCTTTTAGGGTTTGGGTAGATTTAATTAGACACTTGCTAGCGCAACTCCATTCTATTCAGCTCAAGTTTCTGTTATTGTAACTATCACCATAATCTCTGAACATGTCATCAGCAAGCACTTGGAAATTTAATGCAGGGTCAGAGTTTTAGTTTTAAACAACAGAACTGCAGAGTCCTGAATTCACTGCTTTAGTCTCAGAGCACATCACCCTGTTACAAACTCTCTTCATATCTGTCAATGTCCTACAAACAAATGTTATTCATCATCACTAAATGTATTTCTTCCATCAGTTAGTGGCATTTAGTCATCTCAAAGGGAAAGTTACTTGGTAAGTTTTAACAGCTTTCCTAGGTATATACAGATCCCTTCTTGCTTCTTTGCAACATCTAGTACACGGGTTATGAATCTGTCTCTTCATTGCAGCATTAAACGAAATAGTACTGAAATATAATGAACCGTTATCACATCAGTGTCTACTATCCCAAAAGATAAAAAGAAACAAAACACAAAACCAACACAAATAAACAATTTAAAAAAAAAGGAAAATATATCATCCTAGGCATTTAAAATATAGAAAATATCTCCTCAGGTTTTCAGAAGTCATGCCTCACAACTAAAATGCCCGTTTCAAAAGTAAACATAACCAGAATACTACAACAGGCATTCTCAACTGAACTGAGTTGGGCAATTGTCATAATCATTTCCTGTAAATACTCTGAATTTAAAATGATATCACTTTGACTACTGTACTCCTGTGACTGGGTTAAATGAACATGAACATTCAAGCAAAACAAATTTTAGTGACAATATTCATGAGCAGATCTCACACTTGAAAACAAGCCAAAAGCAGCAAAAATTTTAATACTGGCTTATATTGAATTGTGCAATTCAATGTTTGTTTAGTGTTAGGGTTATACAAATTTAAGCTTCAAGGTACAGGGAATTGTCTTTGATCAACGGAACGTGATTCTGAGCTTGGTAACAAACAGACCATTCAAAATTGATTTTTATAGCAGACTATTTCATGATCTGTGTCCAGATGAAGTGCTGTGGATTATTTCAGTGCTTAAAGGAGGGCTTACAAGAAAGATGGGAACAGGCTTATGAGTAGGGCCTGTTGCAATAGGACAAGGGGTAATGGTTTTAAAAACTAAAAGAGGAGAGACTCAGACCAGATATATGAAAGAAACTTTTTACAAAGGGGGTGATGGAACACTGCAATAGGTTGCCCAGAGAGGTGGTAGATGCCCTATCACTGGAAATATTTAAGACTAGGTTGGATGGGGCTCTGAGCAACCTGCTCTGTCTCACTGCAAGGGAAGATGTCCCTGCTCACTGCAAGGGGGTTGTATTAGGTGACTTCTAAAGGTTCCTTCCAAACCAAACCATTCCATGATTTAACTATCTCCATCTGTAAATCTGCACAAAATAAAATGCAGATTTATTTTGCCTTTATGGTTCCATTTTTAGAGCCAGACCTGATGAGATGATTCATTTTTCCTGCAGGTACTGGGCATCCCGAGCTCTTACTGATTCCCGGTGTGCAGTTTTGGTCACCGCAATATAAGAAAGTTATTAAGCTCTTAGAGAGTGTCCAAAAGAGGGCAGTGAAGATGGTGAAGGGCCTTGAGGGGAAGCCATAAGAGGAGCAGCTGAGGGCACTTGGTGTGTTCAGCCTGGAGGAGACTGAGGGGAGACCTCACTGCAGTTACAACTCCCTTGTGACGGGAAGAGGAGGGGCAGGCACTGATCTCTGCTCTGTGGTGACCAGTGACAGGACCTGATGGAATGGCTTGAAGCTGTGTCAGGGGAGGTTTAGGTTGGATATTAGAAACAGGTTATTCCCCCAGAGGGTGGTTGAGCACTGAACAGGCTCCCCAGAGAAGTGGACACAGCACCAAGCCTGACAGAGTTCAAGAAGCGTTTGGACAAGAGTCTCATGCACATGGTGTGATTCCTGAGGATGTTCCTGTGCAGGACATGATCCTTATGGGTTCTTATGTGCATGATCCTTGTGGGTCCCTTCCAACTCTGCTATTCTGTGATTCTGTGGTGCTTTGGGTCACGCAGACCCCTAATACTTGTGAGCTCAGCCCTGCAGCAGCACAGTGCTAGAGCCTGCAAACAGCTGGCTCTTCAACAGCTTTCCATTCATCCCTCTCCCTGGCATTTTGTACCACCTGAACCACCCTTCCTTCTGCATTCCTTCTCGTACAGAGGGTTTGGAAATGGTGTGTTTCAGTCAAGCTTGCCTTTCAATTCTAAGAACTTGAGAGCCGCCTAGTGGAGGCCTCTGCCCGAATGCCAAAATTCAGCCAAAACATTTTATTCCTTGTTGATATCACTCCTGACGCTGTTTCTCCAGCTGAACACCACATAAGGACTTCAACTGGATTTCGTATGTTTGTCTTTTTCACAGAAATGTGAATCGCCTTCTAAGATAAAACACTAGAAGTGATTTAATAAAAAAGCAGAATTGGAATTAAGTGCTTATTTCCTGCTATGACAAAAATCTTTTCTAACCTCACAGATCTCAGCATCAGACTAGTGGCCAGTACTAAGAAGGAACTTAATTCTGTAGATGCAAGTGTGAACGAAATGAGAAAATACACAACTAGACAATGATACATTCTATATTATTAATATAAAACAGTCTGATTCACCAGCATCAAAAGCTACGAAAGTAGGCAACCGTAAACTAAACAAAACTGCAATCACAAACAAAATCTTATTCTTTCAGATAGATATCTTTTTCCTCTTGTTTGCCTATAACACATTTCATTAATGACCATGAGATGCAAAACTGCAAGGCACACACGCACGGGTGTATCACTGATGCATCAGGCTGAGCAGCAATTATTCTAATGCAAGTGTGTATAAAATCAGTAATGTAGAAACTTCTAAATCAGACCATGACTCTGATGTTCCCTTTTCATCTATTATTGTTTTGCATGTAGAGGTTAATTAAAGTTGAAAAACATAATTAACCCTGTTTTAAGCCAATCTGGAATTCAGGAGCAAAATCTGATGTATATGTACATGCGTATTACTTGGATCTAAGCGACAGGAGTGGGGATTTCCTACCTTCTTTTAGGGTTGTAATAACACAGGGCACAGCATCAGAACAGCATCCATTGCCCAGCAAAAGCCAAAGAAGAAAGGTGAGGGAGCTTGGTAGTCAGGGATGTTCCCAAAGCTCAGAAAGAAGTGTCCATGTGGGTTTACAGAGCACACTGGGAATCTATTACAGCCACAGAGAGAACCAGCAGTGACACAGTGGGGTTTGTGTGTCATGGCTTTGATGGTACAACACTCACTTCTCATGATTCCTGTGAGGAACTCAGACATGCCTACAAGAAGCCAGAGTGGGACTGGAGGCAAGTCAAAGGACTGAGGAAGACCCGGAACAAGAAGCTCTGGCAGTGATGTGGAAGAGTTGGAGATCTGTGACAAATCAGAGAGGCCCATCTCAGACAAGGCAAGGAAGTGCCTTGAACAGTACTCTTGACATCTCCATGGTTGAGGCCCTTATCTCATGATAGAAGAGATTTCTCCATCATTAGTGTGATGGAGAAGTAGTTTCTGTGAAGAGGTAAAAACTTACCGTTTACACACATTCCACTTGACAGTAACATGTTTTGCAGGCATCATAGAGGGCCACATATTGCTGTAAAGAGCCTGATTTATTGTGGCACTGCTCTAGTTTTACCAACTGAAATACCAGAAAGGAACTGACTTTAAAAAAAAAAAACACAAACAAGCAAGTAAACATAAAAGACAATCATATGAGTGAAATAATATCTTAAAGAAATATTGGGTTTTTTACCCAAATCTAGTATTCACTCTGAACTGATTTCAACATCAGTTTTAAAGCACAGAAAACTCCATTCAGCATCTGAAATCAAAACCACAAACACAGATGAGGAGCTGAAAACGCCTAATTTTCCATTTGGAAATCTCTAACAGCTGTCAAAATAGACACCTAATGGTAAAAAGGTGGAATATGAGCAGAAAAGAAGCAACAAGCAACATGGTCAAGAATAGAATACCATCTTACCCAGAGAGAAGACAAGCAGTGAAAAGGTATATGCACTTACATCAACACACTTGTTTCCTTTTAGAGGTTTGAGAGGTCTGTCAAATCGAGCTAGTAGGGGTCACAAGAAGAAGTGTTCCTTGAGTTAAGAACAAACTTTCTGTTCTGTTAGTGTGCAACATCCTGTGCACTGAGACCAGTGTCTTCCCAGGCATGCCAAGAAATCCTGCTTTAAATCAGTATCAAATACATATGTATACACACATACACACACACATATCACACACATATATATATATATCATATATATACATAATATGTGGCTGGAAAAAAAAAGTCACCTTTCTGTATATATCTAGGAAGAACAGAACTGGAATAACAAACAAAGAAAAATAAAAAGACAACAAACAAACAAACAAAACAAAACTCCAACAAACAAAACTGAAAGAAAAAATCCACAAAAGGCAAATCCCCCAAAAAGCTCAGTTCTGTACCAGATGCTATAACATGCCTTCCTGGAATGGTGCATTTGTCATGGAACCATTTACCGTGAGATCATGGTTTAATAAGCATGGGAATCCCTCATTAAGAGAAATCCTTGGAAGCTTCTGGTCTTTGAACTGCTGGCAATTCTAAGAAATGATTGAGCAACTTTACAAAATCCAGCTCTATATACAGCATGCTTAAGCTTATCCAGGATGTTTTACAGTTCAAGATATTTTGCCTTGTAGGTAATTTTCCCTGTCTTAAGATGAAGGAAAGAAATTACAGATCTATACCTTGACTTTTAAGTGTGCTTTCTTGAAAGTAAGTTTGAAATATTTTGCTTAGAGTATGTTATTTGCTTGGGTGTCTGGAATCAAACAGAAATAAGGTTGTCCTGAAACTCATAAATGGTATTGTTCATCTAGTCAAGTCTTTAATTATAAAAAATTCACACAAACCTGTAATGCCCTTCCTAAGGAGAAACTTTCAGTATGGAGCTCTGCTATGACTAATACTCTGACCTACTCTAATAAATTCTCCAAAGAGACTACTGTCTTATTTTAGATAGCAATCTAGACTATAGAGTGCAATTAAAAAGAATATTAAAAGCCATAAAGTTGCTACTTCATATTACCTTCAGATAGGGCTTGCAGTCATAGCTTAAACCAAGCATGTTCATAACCGCAGGCAAACTGTGACAGATTTTGTTTTACACAGGTAAGATTCCTTCCTCCACTAAATGAAGACATTAACCTCTTAAATTCTATAGTCTTCATCTCCTCATCACTGCCTTAGATTGTTGGGATAGACATACTAACCTCAGAGAACACTGAAGGATTTCAGGTTCACCTACGAGGTTAGAAAAGGGATCGTTTTTCTGTGTCGTTCTTCCCCAGTGTTGTAGCTGATTATTTTGTGGAAAAGCAGCACACGAGGTCAAGATGTTCCACAGTACATGATCAAGGAAGACTACACACTTCCTAGGGTGTCTGTTCTCAGCGTGAGGGTCCAAGCAGGCAAGCTTTCTGCCCTCCCAGGCAGGAGCTCTGAAGTAAAGGGAAATGACACTGGAGCAGAGGACCAAGTATTAGCCTCTGTGCACCACTGACTTTGCCTGCAAACAGGAACTGGCAAATTGTGTACACCTCTGAGGATAAAAGAAAACTAAAATACCGAATACTTATCTGTGCACTTCCGTGAAACTTGCCTGCAAAGCCACACAACCACCATGCAACGATCGAGCACGTGGGGGTGGAAATCTGCCTGCTGTAACACACTTGCCTGAATTCTGTCATGAAACAAAGGTTTGCACACAAGGCAGTCAGAAAGAAAAAGAAAGGTCTGTAAATGTGAGGAGAGGACAAAAGTGTAGAAAAAGAAAAATGGGGGGGAGGGAAATTGAAGAGGTGGAGAATTCTGAGAAATGGAAACGTCCAGTTTGGCTTCAGATACAAAGGGAGCTTTCTAACCTCCCAACACATGGTTTCCTAGCAAATACAGTGTTAGCATAGCCATGGATATTTCCAGACAAGGAATCCAGTCATAAAAATTATGAAGTCAAATAAATAAGTATTGTCTCAAATGCAATAGACTCATGTAAGTCAATTATAATTCATTTTTAAGCCATCTTAAGTAGAACTATTATTCGAAAAGAAAAGATCTATCATGGACTTAACTAAATTGATGCAGAACTCTGTTAAGGATATTGATTGTAGTTGGAAAAGTACTGACAAATGAAGAGAAAAATGAGGGTTTTTTTAAAATAATTTTATCTATGGTTTTCAGTCCTGCTGTAAGTAGGCTGGAAGTGAAAACAATTGCTTTAGATTGTTTTACAGTGACAGCTGTGGCTGTTGAAATTGCTACAGACATTAAGCATCAGATCTCCCTGTGAAAGGATGACCCGTGCTCTGCTGACTATGAATCTATGCTGACTTACACCAAGCACACACTGCACAGTCCTGGTCACACGGGAAAGCAGATGGGAGGAGAAAAGAGGGAAAATAAATTACTTTTATTTGTATTTAATAAAATTTGGCCCACAGGCTTTCTGTGACTCAGTACTGAACATCTGGGATTGATCACAGGATCACAGACCGAGAAGCAGTCATCTGGCTTCTAGAAATAAACACATTCAGTCCCTCTTCCACAACATTATTTTCTTAATGATAAAATGCAACGGCCATTTTAAGTCTTTTCAATACTTGCAGCCACAGTACTTTTAACTTTTCAGTACTTTCTAGTGTTACTTTTTCACATCGGGGCATCAGACGATGTTAAATTTCATTTGAGCTTGGACTGGCAGCATTTGGGACTGCCCTCCACACACACACGCACACGCAGTTAATTCACTGCTGTTCTGCTTCAAAATTTTATGATACAATGGCAGTCCTGCAAGTCCAGCTTTTGTTAGTTCCCTTCCTCACGAGCACCCTGGGAGCAGCGCAGTACCTGGTGCAGGATGCAGCGCTGATGAACTACATGGACCGGCGTTTCCTCTCCCTGGAGGTACGTGCTACCTGCATCCTTCTGCAACTCTGCCTGCCTGCAAAGAGCTTTGAACACGTGTGAATGCTCTCCTGTGTGTGTGGACACAGAACAGACTGTATGATATACAATACCAGGATGACACACTTCCAGCTTTTTCAAATAAATAAGTAAAATTGTGGCTAAACCTTGAACTATAATGATTCCTACTTGCCACGTCATTTACTGCACGATGTAATTTCATAATGTTATATTTTCATTCTGTTATCATGTGTATGTTTTGTTTTACAACACCAATGAATTTAGCTAAAAATGCAACTGTTTATATAGTACTGCTACAGTCCATCCTAGGGAATAGTAATAAACATATTGTCAGCAGTAGAAGTGCTGTCAAGTGTTAACAAGGAGATAGAAGTTTATCAGGTGTTTTTTCTATGTACAGATAAACTACTGTTCCAGGTGGGTTTAAGACACATTTCTGTAAACTAGAAGTGTATCTTCACTTTAAATAATCCCCTTACAGCTGGGAGACTGAAATAAGTACTTCCTTTCAATTAATTACATAAATGTACTAGTTCTTGCTTCTTTTTCTGCAGTAAAAATGCTACCAGTACTGCAAAATATCTCTTCAGTATTGGTGTGCTATAATCATGTATTATTTATCTTAAATGATTAACATGTCCTTGGCTCCTGGCCTGCACTGGCAGACTTTTAGAGAAGCTCTAACTTGCCTTGTCTCATGTCTCTTTTTGTACAAAACTCCCACCGGTCTAAACTTCACAACACAGAAAGAACTGAAGGATTATTCTGACATTCTGTTCCCATTGTGCAGAGTGAGAATTAAATTTTCTTAGCCACTATAGAAATAACTTCACATGGTAATTCCTGTTCTTTTTGGCACCTACTAAAAATTATGCAACTCCACCTGTGGCATTTGGTGCAAAGGGCACCAAACAAAGAACAGGACAAAGGGTGAGGCAGACACTGAAGGCAGCACTTAGAAACATTTAAAATAAAGTCCTTGTAGAAAGTCATTGAAGAGCTTCCTGGGGACTTACAGTCATGTATAAATGGGGGAGGGAGGGAGGCACAAAGCAAACAAACCACCACCACCAAGTTTACATGGAACATGTGCAGACTGCACTAATCACTCGGGAAACTCAGACATCCCCTACTCAAACACCACCTTAAAACCAAAATACCTGAAATCTGTGCGTGAAGCACCAAACCAGAACACCCAATCTAGCAGTTAGATGTGCTATGGTTGTGTGTTTGGGCTCAAAGATTGGCTCAAATTCCTCATTTTCCCAAAGTGGCAGCTGGGCTACTATTTTCAGGACACCTATGATCTTAATAGAAGCAGCTGCATTGCAACAGAGAAATCACATTTCTCACCATTGAAAACATTACTAATTTGAATTTAGGTGAAAAGAAACATGTTCAGGTTTGGTTTTGTTTTTTTAAATATAACCAATTATTTGACACAGAAAAGAACCCCAAACAAACAACAAAACAAAAAAAAAAATCAACTAAAACTTCTTCAAATATAGCACACCAGTATTTTCATTTTCCCTTTTAAATGGATGTAAAATGGCTCCACTAGATTCTGCCTTGATCAGAAGAGGTGTATTTATGTGAAATGTTCCTGTTGATAGATCTGCAGAAAACTTTGAGACTGCTTCACCAGTGGTCCTACAGGATGAATTCCAAAGTTTCTGGAAAGCAAGTCATGATAGGTTATTAAGTACCATTAAGTACCTCTGGCTGTTTCCACTGGATAACTTTTCCTTCTTTAAGCAGCAAAACAAAGTATTTGGCTGTCAGTAAACACATCAAGGCAAAAAATGTGGGGTTTTGTCCAGACCTTGTGCCAGTCTCATGTGTCCTCTTCACATAGATAGCCAGCAACAGCCACTGGTTTGAAACAGATGGGGGGCAGGACTGGAGAGAATAGCATGTGTTTTTTTTAAAGCAATCGTGAATGATGTTGAAATGTATACAGAATATCCATGTATTTTCTTCCTGTGTTCCAACTTAAGAAGAGGCTGGAAAAATGCAACCAAGACATACTGGATTATGTGGACGAATTCCGAGGCTTTTCAAAGATGGCACTGTCGCGCCTGGCGGGACTGAACTCTTATAAGGCTGAGGTTAAAAGTGAAGTACAGAATTTGCTCACAAGAATTGAACGAGCACAAAGGGACATTGACTATTTTGGATCTGTCACAGATTCTAACCCATGCATAGAAGTGCACGAAGACCTGGTGAAACAGCAGCTACTTGAAGAGGCAGAAGGAAAAAAGAAACTTAAACTCATGCTTAATGCAAGTAAGAACAGTTTGCTTTTCAGAATGAGCCAGTACCTTAACCAATGTGTGAATGCTGATAGAGGGATAACAGATTTCCATTACCTATGTGGATACTACAGATAATTGCAAGGGGGTTTAGCTGTGAAAATATTACACTTATAAAAACGATGTATATGCAAAAAAGGTATGGGAGAGGGATAGAAGAAAGTACAAATCAAACATTTATTTTGCAGACATCCTAGCTGCATATCAAATTAATTCTTTGGAAGCTGCTTTTTATTATAAAGTAATGTAAAATCCTCTGAAGATATGCATTTCTGAGTACTGCAGCTATAATGAGGAATTAATGGTGGCCTTTGTTTTCTGGAGTGGGCAAGGGTCAAAACCTCAACTCAAAAGTGAGTTAATAAACACTTCATTCACAATTTGCATCTGGTTTACTGTCCTCCTCTGTTACTCTTTCTCTCTCTCTCCCCTCCTAGGTACTTTATCAGGAGAGCACTCTGGCTTAGCCATAAGCAAAGCTCAGTTCTGATTTGAAAATTAAATGTTATGGTACCTAGCATGAAGCATATATATACACACATATAAAATCTATACTTAAAAAAAAATTAAATTTATAATTATAAGTATTTTGCCCTTAAAAGGTTGAGTTATAAATGTAAATTATGTATTGTAGACATGTTTAAAAGTAGTCTGTTTTCTTTTCATAAAGTAAGAAATGAAAAATAAACAATAAGACATATAAACTGTTATTTTTTTAAAAAGACAGGTGAAAGACCTCTAGCATCATCAGTTATATAATTCCACTAAGTTCAAGAGAATTAGACTGACTGAATTTTACAAATAAGTTTACAATTTCTTCCTTGAACTTTTCTAGCAAAACAGTATTAAGGCAGATGGTTACAAAAGCAATCACCTATTCTGCTTCTAAGCTCTAATCATACACCACGATTGAGTGCTTTGACTATCAATATTTCTGTTCCATATACAGAACTTTTCAACATTAGGCATTTTTTTAGAGAGGCAAAAGAAATGAAGAATTTTTAAACTGACTGTGTTTAGGACACTTCGAAAATTATATCTTTCTGAGAGTTTAAGGGGGAGAAAATTACTTTCCATTTTCCCTTGCTGGAAATTATTGTGGCAGTTCTTAGTCACTTTACTTTCAACTTTTATTTTACTGTCAATACTAGTCAGAAGCTTTTCCCATTGAAGTCGATGGCAAAACTAATCCCTGCATAGATTTTACAGCACTTGGAAAAAGTAGAAAGACCCTCAACTCTAGCAAATAGCATCTCTGCTTCTATGCCATCATATCTTATCCAGAATCTATGATTATTTTTGCTGAGTCACTCTAAAACTCAGGCAGGAAAGTGTTTTTGAAGTCCAGCTATGTTACTGGTTTTGGTTCAAGTTCACACAGCCTTGAAAAGAACGATGTAGAATCACTGTTTTTACATGCAATAGCCAATGCCTTTGGGTGGAAAATGCAAAATTATCTTCTGCACATTTTGGGGTGTGATAAGAAATAGTGGGCTTTGAAGGTATCATTACCAAAATTTTTCCACGTTCTCTGCAGACTTTTTGCTTACTGTGAATGTCTCGATTTCTCTGTCTCCCTCCAAACTGTTATAAAAACCAAGGGGGGTTAAAAATTTTCTCTCAAGAAGAGAGACACTCCATAGATTTGTGATAGTAACCCAGTTATTTCTCCTGCAGAGGAAGATGTTGCTAATGTTGGTTAGGTATTTTGATTCAGCAGCTTAAAGTTTCTAGAATCTATCTAATCAAGAAACATTACTTTTGAGAAAGCTATTATGCCTTGTTCAGAGATGGTGCTTCCAGAGTGAGAACTTCCAAACCCCTCCCCCAAAAAAACTCCATGCTGTAGCAGTAACATCCAAATTCTTTGATTAGAGGGTATCAGTACACACAAATGACATAAAGATTGCTTTCTACAGGCAACTGGAATCTTGCCACTGACTTCAATAGGTTCATATCAGGCCAAATAGGGAGGCTGGTTTTGCTTTCTCTATTTCATCCGCTGCCAGAACTTCCTGCCTTAGAGCTTTGTTTGTTCTGTTTACTGAAATGGCTGCACTTCACTGAGAGCAATTCTTTAAACTTCAAATACTCTGCCTTGTAATTTATGGGTGCCTTTGGTAAACAAGCTTGTTAATACGCTTTGCAATAGAGTTTTTGCTGGAAAGGATGGTGCTTGATAAAGATCTTAGCGTCTAAATGCCGGAGTCTTCACAAGCTTGATGCTTTTTGGTTTTAAACTTCTATGCAGAGTGCATACAAAATGCAATGAAGCCAAAATTATGACTGGGTCTCTGTGATGCCAATTTTAATCCTATAGTGAGGTAAACAACTATGCAATCCCACCAGCCATGCCCCTGGCACAAGAATTGATAACACAGATGCCATACCAGTTCTTTTAAGAATGTATGCACATTCCTGGTTTTGTGATCTATGCATTTGTTCTAGTTCCTTTGTGCTGCAGGTGTTGGGAAGGGGAATGGGAAGATAGCCCAGTGTTCTGGATTTCTGTTGTGCTGATCTATTTTTATTTGTCTTTATAATATAAATGCATAAAAAGAGGCTAAGTGAGGATAAGAGAAGTCCTGAAAGAAAAATACTATACATGTGGCATATCAGGAAAATGGATTTTGATTTGTACGCCTTCAATAGGACATAAATGTGATTATTTTTACTGTGTTAACCTAAATCAGAAGTCAGTTCTCTGAAGTAAAAATTATAACCCTGTAAAAGAACTGACAAGAATAAGCACAGAATCAGTAACTGTGCTCTTGGTCTCCTCTCAGGTACACAAATGGAATCCCTTTTGGATAACACTGGTCTAACAGAACAAAGCCCAACACACTATGGGTAGCTGAAGGCACACAGTTTTCTTAGCAGGAATATCTCATATAAAACTATCTTCAGCACTATTTGTCATAGCCACTCTGCTGACATCTACTGATACACTGACCCTCGTCTTAGAGTGGAATTGAAAGGAAACTAAGTATTTCAAAGAAAGGTAACTAGAAAATTCACAGATATCCTAATTTTCTTTTCCTCTGGGTGTTTCCTTGCAGGTTGTGACCACATGCTTGCAGGTATTAAGTCCCTAAAGATAGTTAAGAAGACTGGAGATAAGCATGGCTCTTGGATGAAAGATCCTGGCAAAAAGCATACGAAGATTTATTTATTAAATGGTTCTGTAAATAATGTTATTTTTGAATTTGCAAATATAATGACATTCATGGAAAACAATCAGGCACTGAGTGCTCGCAGAGTCACATTGCCATTTCCCTGGGAAGGAACTGGCCACGTCATATACCGGGGTTTCCTGTTCTATCATAGATACGGCTCCTTAAATGAGATTATTAAATTCAATATGCAGAGCAGAAAAGTAACCGACCAAATGCTACTGCCAGGGGCTGGAAGGATTCCTGCCTATCAGCTTTCCCCACACACAAAAATAGATCTTGCCATTGATGAGCAAGGGCTCTGGGCAATCCATGCAGAGCCAGAGACTGGAGGAAACATTGTCATTACTAAAATCAACCACATAACCCTGGCAGTGGAGCACACTTGGGACACACCCTGCAGCAGCAAGGATGCTGAAGCAGCTTTCATGGCATGCAACACGCTCTACGTTGTCTACAACTCTCCTAGCGGAGGCACCTCTCGCATACGATGTGTTTATGATGTTTTGGATGCTGTAAGCACCTATGAAATCCCAGCACTGCATTTCCCAAGACGTCAGGGGAGCCACTCCACTATACATTACAATCCTAAAGAAAAGCAACTCTTCGCTTGGGGTGATGGATCCCAGATCATTTACAAGCTTCGCACACAGCAGAAAGTTTAGAATCTTTAGCAACTTTTCAAATAGACTTAAAAGCTGCCAGTCCCATGTCAACATGACCATTAATGTGCACTAAAATTACATTATGCCCATCCATTACAACTTTCACCTATTTCACATGACTTTAGGCTTATGTACCCCAGTGATCTTAAACTAACTCCCCATTAATATAAATTACATGATGACTAAATGCTACATGTGGACAACCCATACACACACATGCTAGTCCTAAAGAGTAAGGAATAACAATCCATCTCTGACATGTTCTCTTCCTCTCAAAATTATGTATTCTACTTCAGTGCTGTGGAAATCAAATCACAAGTCCTTCCTGTCCAATACACACTATCTGACAATCTCCACCGCTCTGAAGGTCGGTTTAGAAAGCCTTCTGGTAAGCAATATAAAATCACATGCTTCCAGAGAAATTATCCGTAAGTTTTAACTGCAGAGGTTTATTACATCACAAAGTATAAGAGTACAGACCCTCACAAACATAGTTTATATTTAACATTTAACTCTCATATATCACATCAAGGTTATTCTTAATCATTGAACTTCTACAGTATTTCCATTATATTTCCACATTTTTCTTATCCATATAGCTGTACGGTCCACTTTTGAACCTGACCATACATTAGTTGCAGCTAAATATTCACTCTTATCAGCCTCAAGTTGCCACTTTTCAGTATTTTTTTAGTGCATAACTGCTTGTGTGACAGAAGGAATGTTCCTAGATTATCCTGTTCTGTATCAAACACTATTTTTTTTAAATGTTCTACATGTCACTCTTTGTTTCCCTTCTAGTTGTGAGGCATTTCCCAATGCTTCAAATCACTTCCACTGGTCGTAGCAGAATCTTTCTCATCCTGTCCTCCAGCTCCAGGAAAATACCTGTTCAAAAAGGTGGCCCTGATGAGCACAATGATGCAAGAGAGGGCATGTCATTGCTCAGTCCTGTGTTAGTGAGTAACAGACAAACTCCAGGTAAATACAAATACACTTTTGTTTCAAAAACCAAACTGACTTTTAGTGTGAAATATAGGTACTGGCTGTAGTTTTGAGTTGTTGTGGGTTTTTAATTTTAATGACATCTGTATTTCTGTTTAATAACAAATAAGAAAAAAAAAAAAACTAGAGGAAAAATAAACACAACAAAAAAAGTCTCCCCCAAAACCCACAAAGAGTGGTGCTTGAATAGCAATCCACAGCTGTTTCTACAGAAAGCCCATTTAGTTCTTTAGACTGAAAGAGCTGTTGTTCTGCCTAAAAATAGCCTCAACAGAACAGCCAAACATCAGAGAATGATTTTGAAAAGGACTTCCAGAATTCAACTAAGAGTGTATAGACTCCTGAGCTGCAATAGTGATACTCTGCTTTTAGAAAAAAAAAAAAACTGTAGCATTCTAAGCAGCCTTAATGATTAGAGCACTACTTCTGTGTTACAGAAGCCATAGGAAAGCACAGTTAAAGACATCTCAGGCTGAAAGTAAGGTGAGTTGGCACTGGTTTCCTGCGTGACCATGGGCTAAAGGCAGGCTTGACTATTTGGCCTTTTATTCCTCATCTGTAAAAATAAAAACACCTAAATACAAAATGGTATTAGCCACCTTTGGAAGGCTTTGAGATCTTTTACTGCAAAAAGATGTGCAATTTTCTTTATTTAAGAAATAAAAGCTTTTGATGCAAACATGGATTGAGTCTGTTCTTTAGAAAAGGCATTCTTGGGATGTGCCATGTGCCATACTATTATTACACAACAGAGAAAGCCCATGTTACTGTTCTATGTAAAGTTTTTAATGAGCCATCCTCAAAAGTTCAAGCAGGGTCTTCGCTGAACCTTGCTGTCTGGGAAATCCAAGCTTTATAATAAATTTAAAGCACCCTGTGCCTGACAGCAGCCAAGACTTCCCACCTGCAGGAGATGGAGACACAGCCACCTTGCACAAGGTCTCCCAGCACCCCATAAAAGAATTGCTCGTTGCCAAGTGCTGTGTACGCCCTTCTTCCCCATCATGTGGTCCTGTCTCTGAAGTGTGAGGAGATTCCATCTCCTCTGCATGGAGCCCCAAGGAAGAGGGGAGGAGAGGGGTTGGAATCCTTTGAGCCACTGTGCCAGCACCACACAAGGAGTCTGTTGCAGGCCACTGAAGGAGTTCCTTGGGACCTGGAGGTGGGGGTGGTTCTTTTGAGTCTGAGGCTCGCTCTGGCTCTATTTTATAGTTTTGAGGATGAACTTTCACACTGCTTTTGTTTTTCTAAATCCCCATGGATATTTTTAGTGTTCTCTAACACAAAGTATGATCTGATCTCTGCACTCATCTGTGAGTTTCCACCACGTGCATTTCACCACGGCTATAACAAAGATAAAGAACAACTTATAACACTTCACTCTTGCTCATAGTCTTCCTGGAGCACAACAAAGACTAGGTTACTGGTCCTGCAGTATGAAATAAGATGGGAAATGGGCTGTGGGTTTGGGTAGCATATGAATTTTGCAGACTGAAGTGACCACAGTATCTTGGGCTTACAGCAGCAATGACACAGTTGAGAGAGTCATGTGTGTGAATATGCTCTGTGCTGCTGATCAATTCACATTCAGGTAAGAAAAAGACAGTATGCTTTCTCCTCCAACTTTTTGGTAATCTCATAAATATATATGATCTCATTAATTTTCATAACTGATAACACACAAGCAGATATTTTTGAGGAAGTCAGAAGAGGCATTTGCTTAACTCCTGGATGAAAAAGGGCAAAAGTGAGGACTGCCTGTTCAGAAATGGGAAGGATCACGAATATCTGAAATGAATATTATCTGCTCCAGCATAGCAGTCTCCAAAAAGCAAGGACAAAGCACTGTTGGCAAAGCAGTAGTAAGCCGTGACAAGACTGCATGAAAGAGGGCACTGACTCCCAGTTCAGGTAGATGATACGATTGTTACCATGGGAATGAAATTGGTACAAGGAGATGAACACAGAGAAGTCTTCATCAGGAACAAAAAACACAAATGAGTTTATGACCTCTACCTTCACCATCTAGATAACATCCATTACTGCCCTTGTCCTCTCACAGTGTGCCTTCTCCATGTGCTCATTTCATCTGAACCACTGGCTTTTTGCTTCTTCAGAGCTGCATTGTCATGTTCGGACTCGACAGACAGGTCCCTCTTGTGTTGGCTCTTTTGCTTTGCTGCAGCTCTCAGGGTAGAATCCAGTGCTCTCCACTATGACAGCGGGATCATCATCCTCCTAACAACAGCAGCACTCCTCGATGCTTTGGCTGCCATAAAGGCCCCTCACCTCTTCACTGATACCAAAGTTACCTTGTCCTTTCCTGCATTAAATCATGACTGACTCTTCTGCAGAAAGCTGGCTCACGTCAGGATAATCTACAAGGATTATGTCCTGTTTGCACTTGAAACAATCAGAATTATCACAGACAGAAAGGTTTTCAGCCTTCTCTGATTTGTTGACACCCGTGTGATGAATTTAAGCTTTCTAAAAACACTGTACTTGCTTACTTTTTTGTGGATGTCAAGGATCTGTGGACTGTATGTTAAAAGCAACTTGCCAGTACAGCAGAGCTTGATGTTGGGAGCATGGTGTAAATTATGTCAGTATAAATGGTTTTGTTTCTACAGTGCCCATCAAAGATAAGCTTGACCCTCAGAAAATATTCTTCCTTTCTCTTCTTTTCTATCTGCCTGGATCTGGAGGATGTGAGCCTGTATTAGCATTCATGCAAGCAGACACCATATAAGAAAAACTCACACTACATATTTATTACAGATGGGTTTACCACTAAGCAGCACAAATATTACATGCCTACTGTCATCCTGCTTTGTAGCAGTGCATTTTTTCCCCCACACGCTGTTTCCCACCCCTTGTGCCAGGGTCACCAGTCAGAGGACACGGCTGCAGAGACAGTGCATGGAAGCTCAGCAAACAAACTGCAGAACCGAAATCATTAAGATGCGGTTCTCCTAATACTGAAGAAATAGCTCCTCCTGAAGGCAGAAATCCAGACCTGTGACTTTTTAAGTTATTTGAACTTTTCATGGGTTTGCATTGCATATAAGAAAATAACATTTTATTATACTTGCACCGTATTGAGCCCTAAGCCTAGAAAAAAAACAATGTACAGAATCACAGAGTCAACTAAGTTGGAGAAGACCTCTGACATCATTGAGTCCAACCTTTGCGTGAACACCACCTTGTCAACTAAACCACGGCACTAGGTGCCACATCCAGCCTTTCCTTAAACACCTTCAGGGATGGTGACTCCATCACTTCCCCAGGCAGCCCATTCCAATGCTTGATAATCCTTTCTGCGAAAAAATTCCCCCTGATGTCCAGTCTGAACCTCCTCTGGTGCAGCTTAAGTCTATGTCCTCTCATCCTGCCAGTGATTGCCTGGGAGAAGAGGCTGACCCCCACCTGGCTACACCCTCCTTTCAGAGAGTTGTGGAGAGTGATAAGGTCACCCCTGAGCCTGTTTTTCTCCAGGCTAAACAACCCCACTTTCCCCAGCTGCTCCTCACAGGACTTGTGCTCCAGATCCTTCACCAGCTCCATTGCCCTTCTCTGGACACACTCCAGCACCTCAATGTCCTTCCTGAACTGAGGGGCTCAGAACTGGACATGGGACTCGAGATGTGGCCTCGCCAGTGCCAAGTACAGAAGGACACTCACTTCCCTGGTCCTGATGGACACACTATTCCTGATACAAGCCATGTGCCATTGGCCTTCTTGGGCACCTGGGCACACTGCTGGCTCATGTTCAGCAGCTGTCAACCAGCATCTCTGGGTCCTTTTCCATCAGACAACTTTCCAGCCACTCATCCCCAAGCCTGTAGCAATGCATGACACAAGTGCAGGAACTGGCACTTCTCCTTAGAGACCTTTTCTATTAAACATGCCATAAGTTCTGTGACATCGTTACTGCAACTACACAGGGCATTTAGAAAAACAAACTATTGCTAATAGTAGCTGATATTTTAAGGAATAAGACTAAATAACTGACTATGCACAAGAATTAGCAAATCATATGGGGAGTTTCCCTAAGAAACAAGATCAATTTAGAAACATACCTCTCACCGTGGGTTATGGTAAAACAGGTATAAAAAAAGACAATATTGAAGTTTTTTTCCATTTTGTTCATATCTTATAAGTATAAAAATTTTCTCTTGTGATTGAAATGAACAGTTAATTTCAGTTAAAAAATCTTGTGCTCACTGACATGAGAATAAAGTCATCTGGAGATTGCATACAAAGCATAAAGGGGATGTGCACACATGCCCATTATGACAGGATTCTCAGTATTAGGAGGAGGTTTAATTTATGACTCAACATTTTCCAATGTTATGTGTGCAAATATACGTGTTGTGCACACACACATATATATATGTATTTATAAAGCCTTAAAAGTTTTCTGTTGGTGATATCTGGGTGTTACTCAGTTTTTTCAGCTGTTCACACTGACAGTATAAACCCCGGGTTTAATTTGCCTTGGAATTTATTATTGCAAAATATTTCAAAACGACAGTTGTTTGAAACCCCTTTTAAAATAATTTTGAACAAGTAAAATCTTTATGTAGAAAAGGTTAACAAAAAAAAAATCTCTGAAATGCTCCCTATGTGAGTGTCATATTTATTACAGATAACCATCTGCCTTTCCTTTTTATTTTGAGCTGACTTCTCAGTGGGACTGACCCCATGCAGTGAGTCAATGCCCACTCCATGATTACAAGACTGAGGCTTTTCTTTCTGCTCTTTGAACTGTTTCTTAAGAGTAGAGGAACAAGGGAAAAAAATATCTGTAGAAAACATTTTGTTATTTGATAGACCTTTAGGAGTATCTCAAAAAGTAAATACTTCTAAAATGGCTAATTTTTGGGAGTTCTAAGTAGTCTCTGACCTGATTTTCCATTTCCCAATACTGTCTTCATCCAACTAATGACAGTCTGAAAGATCCAGCATTTGGGAGCAGCGGTAGAAATACCCACTTTAGGACATGTTGGGCCTGTAAAGGAAAATACATCTTTGTTTCTGACTAGTTTAGTTAAACTTCTAGAAGTAGAAAATGTGTTACATGAGTGTTTCTGTCCCAATAAAATGAAAAACAATTTAGTTCAGGTTAGTTTTTTATTCCCAGAGCAAACATATTCTAAATCATCACTTTGTTTTTATAAAATAAATCCATTATATACATCAGAATTTGAGAATGTTATGGCCTAGATTTCCTTTACATTAGATGAGAAGCAGAAAATATCAAAATTGACAAAAAATGTCTTAATCTTGAGAGTTGGTCATTTTTTTTTTTCATAATGCCTGTAATAAGTTATGTTTGCCTGTACACAGGATTCTCTTGACCTGTTTGGAGTAGTCAGATATCTTTTTTCTGTTCAGACCCATATGGAGGTTTAGATAAACCTGCAAGAATGTGCTTTTATAAAGTCAATTTTTTTAAACAAATCTTTGGCATTCTGGAGTAAACACATTTATTTACTAGTATGTACAACAACCAACTTTTGTATTTTCATGATTTACATTGTGTATGCCACAGGGGTTCCAGTGGTTGTCATAAAGAATGTACAGAAATATTGAATTTAATTTGTTTGAAGCAACTGTGGTTTTCCCTACACAAAGTAATACCTACACGGAGTACGGAGGTTGTTTAACATAAGGAGTTTCCAATGCTGTTTTAACTGCATTTTTACCTTAAACACTAATATGATTTCCAAACAAAACCATAGCCACAGAAAGTCACACTATCAGTCCTAACTTTACTAGATCTGTCTGTCCTCATTTTTAGCCTGTAAGTGTTCACAAACTGTGAGCTCAAAGGCTTGGAATTGCTACACTGAGGAACTTACCCACCCTCATGAAGAGGACAGTGAGATCTCTAATGAACACAGGCTAAGCAGAGGCCCAGTTGTTTGCTGCCTTGGGTCCCTACTATCAAAGCATTATATCCCGTTCCTGCTACCTCAATGCTGTTTTCTGTGTGCTAAACCAACTCTTTCCAAGTTTAGCTGTCGTCAAAGACTCAACTTTTGGCCTTTCTAACAAAATTCATCTGAAAAATGGTCAGAAAAAAATAGGATAAAATTCCGTAAGGACAAGAGCAAAGACTACCTTTGGGCAGGAATGGTTTTCACAATTACAAGAAAAGCTCCCAAGCTTCAAATATGTAAAAAGCTATTGCAAAGCAGAAGAGAAGCATCTGTGCCCTTTATCACTGATGGTCAGAAATAATTCAAACTGCAGTCAGGTTAAACATCACAGAGTTCTCTGACTACAAGGCTAGTGAGCCTTGGCACAGACCTTTTCATCTCAGAAATTTTCAGTGACAGGAGACTCGCAATATCCACTGTCAGGAACAATATTGGTTTGAGCAACCTTGAATTTTGGCAGGCGATTGATCACAAGAGCAGCTACCTGCAGAGAGGAGGAGCGGTCTCTGGGGCCCTATCTAAGCCATCCTGGCAAGTTAACTGAGAAAAATGAACATATTGTCAGGTGTCTATTTTTTTCTCTAGGAATCAGTGCCCCTCCTGAAAACTGGTAAAGCTCCAAAGCTGACAAAAATCACTTGAATGGACCAGCTTTTCTGTATTTGCATATGGGACACTCAGTCTGTGTGGTCTGATGTTGCATTCATTTGATTTGAAATATGATTGGCAATCATTGAAAAATAGATCATTTTATTATCCTTCCCTGGGTTCTCTTGTCCCATGTTTGTAATAAATGAGGTTAGAAACAGTATTTTAATCAGGATGTCCAAGTAAAGATCATTTAAATAGAGGACTGTTGCACCTGATTGTTATGTGACCTCAAGTTAATCGTTATTTTCTTATTCTTAATTGGCTGGAAAAGGAAAGAATCAAAGATATGAACACTAGCTGCTAATGCAATGAATTAGATCCTAAACTTACACATTTATCTGTTATCCAAATACTATTTTATAAGTAGTCATCTTACAGTATTTTTAGGAGCAGCACTGATCTTATATTTTGTACTTTTTTCTCTGATCCCATGTAATACCTGCAACTTTCTGTAATCATTAACACCCAGAAAGAATTACGTGCTTTGGGGAGTTTTTCAATATAGCGGTTTTGTCAGACTATTTAGTTTAAACAACACATACGACCGATTATTTTTCCTCTTAAAGGCCCAGTCTTATACTGCTTACATTATTACTGTCCATTTACTTCAACTGAGGATTAGAAGATAGTGCCAACATCATTTCCTGTGTATATACTCAATTTAAAATCAATACTGTCCCATACAGAACGATGGCTCTCCCTGTAAGAACTGCAAAGATTTACTTTGGCTTTATGCTCACACTGTATTTTTCCAAAAGCAATTTTAATGTGTCTGCAAGATGCATACTGCTTTAATGCCAGCTTTCCAGTGCCACATACACAGTTGGTAGAAACAGCTTTGACAGAAAAGATTCATAACCTGGTTTAAAGCCTTAGCTCTTCTTTATACAGAAGCAAAAAAAAAAAAAACCACCAAGAAAGAGGGAACCATCTGAAATCAGGCATTTCAGTCCCAGAGGCAATCACCTCTGAAGTCTGTGCAGAACTTGTATCACCATGGAAAATGTTATATCCTAGCAGTGTCTCAAAAAGAAAAAAAAATTTATTTCAGTAATCTTTCTAGCAAAAGCAATTTTGCTGAATGCTATGAATTGTTTGTCTGCTCCCCCGTTTCAGAAGCTAGTGAGTACATCCAGAAAAAATGCATTTCCTATTCAACTGTTTGGCCATAAAATGCAAACATAAACTTTCAGGATTAATAACAGCAGTAAAGTCAAAATGTATTGTTTTAAGTTTACAGAACTTGCATGTTGACAAACTGGAAAAACCTCCAGGCTACTCTGAATCCTTTTTTCCCCCCCCCCCATAGTACTCGTATCATAAGAAAAATCACATAATCCCATTCTCGTTGCCCTTTTAGTACCACTACATTTCTGGTCAGTCTTATCAACAAATAATTTCTTACTAAATTTCAAAGAAATATCATTAATTCCCCAACCATAAATTGTATGATACAGAATTACAGAATCATTAAAGTTGGAAAAGACCCCCAAGATCATCAAGTCCAATCGTCAACTGAACACCATCCTGTCAACTAAAATATAGTATTAAGTGCCACATCTACTCATTTTTTGAACACCTCCAGGGATGGTGACTCCACAACTTCCTTGGACAGCCCATTCCAATGCTTAACAACCCTTTTGGGGAGGAAATTTTTTCCTAATATCCAAACTGAACCTCCCCTGGTGCAACCTGAGGCCATTGCCCCTTGTACTGTCGATAGTTGCCTGGTAGAGAGTTGTAGAGGTCTCTCTGAGCATCCTCTTCTCCAGGCTAAACAACCTCAGCTCCCTCAGCTGCTCCTCATTGTGGTCCAGACCCTTCACCATCTCCCTGCCTCCCCTCAATGTCTTTCTCACAGTGAGCAGCCCAGAACTTTAAATATGCACTTTGAATAAATCTTTTTTTCCTTATCAAATTTTTACTGAAAGATGAAATGTTTGTTTTACTAACCAATAGGTATGAGGGATGTACATTTTTTTTTCTACCCAAGAAGTTCAAAATATGTTGGCAATGGTCAGAAACTTGTATGTTTATGTTTTGACATGCACAAGTGCACATACATAAGCAGGAAAAAAAAAAAGGTACACAAGTGTACAAATACAAAACAATCCATATGAGCCATTATAGTTTTCCAGGTGAAATCAAAACTCTACAACCATGTATCTTGATCTTATTTCATAACAGCACCATCTTTTTCTTGAAGAGTAGAAGAGATGTAATTTTTTAAAATGAAAACATTTGTGTTCTTGCCACCCACCACCATCCAGCTACTTCTGCAAATAAACCTCCAAAGATTTATCAGTCAGAGCACAGCACTGAAATCCAGGTGGCACAATTAAGTTGCAGTTTATCTTACTATACATTTTATTGACTCCCTCTAATGGAATTATAGGGCAAGGAAGGTGCTGATTATCATATCCATAAGCAAAATTTTGGTGAAATATTTATATTAACATTTGCTGTCATTATATTTTTCTGATACTACTCACAACATCAAATTAACTTCAACACTGTAAGTATTAGTATCCATAAACATCACTTCTAATTTCACCCTTGTTTGTGTCTATGCTAAAAGAATTTGTTTGGCTGTTTGATGAGGAAATACAACATCACATGACTGACTAACCAGAAAAACAATAAGGAATGCTCATAAACAAGGTATGAATACTTTTTGAAAAGGAATGTGGTATGTACACAGAAAGAGAATCCTGGTATCTGACAATGTGCAGGCACGACAAAGGAGAACTAAATTCATATCCTTATTCTTTCCATTCCTTCAGGGAAACAAATATTTAATCTCTGTACAGTTGCACTGAATAAAGTCACTGTTCTAGTTTCTCTATGAGTGGTGAACTAGGCTTTAAGACCAAAGGAGTTTTTTAAAGGAGCCTGAAAGAAGTGAACCTTTTCCTGAATATATCAGCTAAAAAAAAGATCTTAACAGCAGGAATAAATGATTTACAATATCAAAAAGTGAAACATTTCTCAGGCTGAATCTGTGAGATACAATTCAGGTCTGGATGCAGAAAGCAACTGTCTTAAGCTACATCAATGACAGAAGTGCAGCCATTATCATACCAGCAGGTTTTTGATACTGGAGTGCTTCTTTTGACTTGACATAAGTTCACATTTAGGAAAACAATTAGGACCATAAATTATAAATACATTAAAAAAAAAAAAATCTAGTTCCATATCAAGATAGAGCACTTCTAAAACAAATCAGAGCCACAATAAAGATGACTGACCATAGTTATTTCCTGTTCAGAGAGGATTTTTTGGGAGATAGAATCTCCTAACTATTTATTAACATAGCAAGTCAAAGACAGTTCACATTAAGAAGACACAGAGAATAAAATAGTGTTATGATAACACACAGTAACACATACATTTTAAATGTAAGTTTGAATCTGTATAACATAATTAAACCACAAATTACCTGAAAGGGTTTGCTGACTCCCCAGGTGTCAAAATTCACAGTGTTCATAAACAACTTCTATGACTAATCCTCTTTTTGTTTGAACTAACAGAAACTACAGCAAGGCACAGAAGGCAAGTTTTAGTTTTCAGAGGCAAGTTCCTTTAGAGGCTTATATAGCTGCAATCAGTGTGAAATCACAACAGGATTCTGAGGTCATTGGCAGGTTTTTCTCAGAATCAACCAAAACTCCTGCAGCTGTGGCACTGTGATCAAGCTAAAAACCACCTTTCTCATGCTGGTACTTAACTTGTTTCCTTACCAGCTCCAGTCCCAAGGTGCATGAAGACTGTATAGCTTCTACCCACGAGTTTTAGACCAGTTCAGCTCCCGTCATGGGATGGGGGCAGAATGCATGATTTATAAGGAACACGTCCCTGATTTCCTAACTGGAAATGTGTAAATAGGCAGCTCACAGAGAAGACTTTGGTTTTGATTTGTTTGCTTCCAACCAACAGAAACATATGCTGAGACTTTCATTTGTGATAAGATCCATTCATCTATGCAGAGACCATAAAGTGCACAAGATATGTATCTAAATTTAAGAGAAGAGGGCAAGGTGGTTTGTTTTGGCCATGCAAGAGAAAGAAGAATTTTAAAGTGGCTGACATTATTTATAGTCCCCCACTAATGCTTTCAAATTTACATAAAATCTGCCATAAATTCAAATCTTAATCATCTGAAATTGATTCTGTTTCTCGATAATGAGCTTTAAATTTATAGGCCATACACTGGAAAACTAACATTGCTGCAGTCAGGTTTTGTGGTATGAGACTTTAGATCACTATGCTAGCTAATTTAAAAAATAAAAACACATTAGGATATATTTCTCTGGTTACTTCTGAAATCTAATGAAAGTATAGTGACCAGTAGGTGAGCAGTCATCTGCAAAACAGGCTTACAGCTCAAAGGCAGGGCAGAGAGGAGACATTTTAGCCTTAAAAAAAAGCAAACAATCAAAACCAAAAAAACCTAAGAGTGGAGAAAAGTTGAAAACCAGCAGTCTGGTGAATGAATAAAATAAGTCTTACATGCTAGATCAAGTTTCAGAAAAACACAAAGTTTATCTCTGAAGGTAGAGAGGGGAAAAAAGGAAATGGAGAAACAGATAAAATTCAGATTACAGAAAGAGTCAAGAAGGATTCTTTGACAGGAAACCTGTATTGTGTAAAAACAAGCTACATGTCCCCAGGGAAACTGTAAACCTGGGAGCTCCTGTTGATTTGTCAATCACAGTCAATTACTCATAATTTCCAGGCCATGCATGCTACAGTACACTAATGTAGGTGATAAGCTACTGGGTCCAAGGTAAGAATTAGAGATAGGGACTTGCTGCTTTTTTCTGTTGTTGGGTTGGCTTTTGGGGCTGGGTTTTTTGGTTGGTTGGGTTTTTTTCTAACAGACCTTTGTGACTGCTTGCAGACTGACCTTAAGATAATTTTAAGATGTGTATCAGTAGAGACTCAGCTATGCAGTTGCCCACTCTTCTTTAATCTCCACAGAAGGTATCATTTATCCTCTATGAAGTCACATCTCAGCAGACATCAGAAAACACCAAAAGACAGCTGATCAGTAAACAAATCAAGAGCTCAGGCATGTGACTGAGTTCCTGCATATCAGCTGAGTCACAGTGACTGACCTTATCTGCTCTGGCTAATGTCGAGCTCAGATGAAAGTGGCTTAAGCTAATCTTCCCTGCCTGAGAGCTGTGACAAGTCACACACCACAGCTCATTTCTGCAGCTAAGCAAGCACAGAGTGTTTTGTTCATCAGACTAACTGAATTGTAACACCAAACCACATCAGCCAGAGCTGCCCAACGTCTGCCTCCAGAGCAGAGGTGAAGGCATGACTTACTGTGTGTGTACACATGATTGTGAGGAAAAGAACTGTGTGATAGCAACCATCCCAATCACAGACAGAAGTAACCAAGAACACTGTCTGGAAAAAACAGTGGACAGAGACCCCTGTCTTCTGCCTCAAAGCTTGCAGGTAAGATGAACTTGGAATTTTTCTGCTGTTACATTCTTTCCTATGTTTGAAGGTACAGGATTTCATGGTTTATTTTTTTTTAAGTAAGAACTATCTTATCAAAAAAAGAAAAAGTCTTAGTTGAATCAAACCCAAATGCTGGCCGGAAGAGTTCATGAAGAGATAATAGAACAATGGATATCTTCTCAGTCAAGAAATTGCTTAATAACATCTTGTGTAATTCACAATACTTTCTAGCATGTGGGGTTTTTTTACCCCATAACTTTTTAATGCAACAAATTTAGACAAATGTCAAATTCCCTAATGTCGTGAGTTCAGTCTGACTGAAACAAGTCCTACAACTCCACATTGCCTCACCAAAGTAGGTGGAATAGCAGCTTATAATGGGACTGCATTCTCTACATACATTCATGCAGTGATGTACAGTATAAGCTCTATTTTCCAGGCTACAATTAGAAGGCCTTTGCCTGATGGTGAGAGCAAATGAAACATTATAAACAGCTGTGTCTGCCTGAGGAGACACAGGAGGAGCTGTCCTCCATTAGCTTTCAATTTGCTATGGTAGGCTTGCTACCCCCAAAATTTATAAAATGCCTCAACACATGGAGGTAGTGTTTTCCTGGGGGCCAAAACCGCTCATCCCAAAAACTCTTAGGATGACTCGTGTGTGATTTAAAATCTGAACACGAGATGGCGCTAAGTCCTTGTAGCACCGCCGCCCAAATTTGGATCGTTGCACCTGGCTCAGGTGTCATTCCATCAGTCACACGCGAGCGGCCAGATCAATGGCTTGCTTAAATGTCTTTTAAAATGCTGAACAAAAGTAACAAAGCTTTCCTGAAAGACTTTTTTAAGAACCGCATGGGCTTGTGAAAGCTTCTGGGATACAAAGAGAGGACTGGGGGGAAAAAACGAAACTGCTCAACAAATATAGCGCGCTCTAACAAAACTATCTATATATTAAGGATTTTTTTTAAGTGTATTTCATCTGTCCTAGTAAGAAATACCTGAAAAGAAGACTTTTATATCATGTGTTCTGTTGCAGAACAGATAATGCTCTAAACGGTGACAGAGGAAAAGAAAAAGTAGTAAGTTCTGTTTTGGTATCAAGCAGCTGTAGCTATCCAACAAGATTTCAAGAAAATTTCAATTGCAATTTTATGTAGAGGTCAAATTTCTTTATTTAAACTCTCATCTTGAATATTTCAAGTGAACTCTACCAAATAACAACAGGTGGGGGAAAAAAATAACACAAAAAAAAAAACCACTGAAAAAAGAGCACACCACATATGCTAGAAAAAGTTTTGAAGGGCGAGAGAAGGTTGTGCACCTTACCAGAGGAAACTGGTGACATGACTGGCCACAAATCTCTATTAAAGATAAGGCAGGCTATGCTTTCTAATGAGACATAATGGATTAGCTGTACTGAGTTAATGGGGAAGGATTCTTCAATACATTATTTCCTATCTACAGCTGATTTAACCACGTTTACATGATAAGCAATCTCTGAGCATTTAAGTGGATTGCTTTTTTTTCCACAAACAAGAGATCACACAGTACTGCAGCTTTCACAGTCCTGCATCACAGTATTTATTCATTGTTCTAAGGCTGATGTTTCAAAGCCTGTACATACTATGAGGACTGTGATTTGAGGAAAGCAATGAAACCATACTCTGACTAATCTTTGCTGTAGTCTTTTTGAAACAAAGCTTTTGATAAAGAAGGGCATGAGGTCTCAGGTATCTCTTATGAGAATTTTTGAATGAATTGATAGTAAAATATCAGAGTGGTTGGGACTGAATTTAGACTACATTAGTTGCAGTTAATTTACTCTGTTTTATAAACAGGGAAATTAAAGCTTTATAAAAACCTTTCAGCAAATAAACCAGCAATTTGGAACATGCTGCAAACTGATGTATCAAAACATAGATGTTTTTTCCTGCCTTGTAGCCACAAGTTTCTATCTAGGGAGCACAGTCACTTAGAGCCCTCATCTAAGTGTCTGTTTTGGCCCTTACCCTTCAGGGATTATGAGCCATTTTGCCACTTTTCTGCATAATCCAGTAATGGACCAAACAGCACTAGGAAAGAACCACCAAATGCATAAGCCTAAGCACCAATCAGGCACACTTGCAGGATCAGGAATATGGCCTGAACTGAAACACAGGGTCTCCCAGCATTGTCAGAGTGACCATAATGTGACACTGAGGAAGAGAAACTCAGACAGTTCTGCTCAGTAAGTTTTAAGAACAAAAAATAAACCCTGGTCTTTATATCTAGTTAAGATAAACTGCTATAGAGCAACACGTGGGATCTTACAGACAGCTTTGCACCGTTTTTTCAGATGGAAGAAATGAAGATGGTCAATAAAGCAATGTCCAGCAGCGTCCTCTTTTGGGGTTCCTAACTTCTTTTTTTTCTTAGGTCTTTTCCGAGAAGGATGATTCTGCTCTCACTGAATAAACTCCATTGTTATATAAGAGAGGCAAAGACTTAACACAATGCCAGCTTTGTGACAGTCATGAGTCTGCACCACTGCAGCAGAGAAACAAACCACTCTTATTGAAGGGGGGACTTCTGGAATGGTAATTAGCCAAGAGGGCAGGACAGCTGAGGGAGTGCTTCTGAAACCCGCCACACTGAGAGAGATGCAGAATTAATGAACTTTTTACAGTGATATTAAACAGGATAGACAGGAACAAAAAGCTTAAGGGAGCCCGAAATTAGGATTCTCTCTGCTTTCCAGTGATGCAATAATATAACGTCAAGAAATGCAGAAACAGAACTGTAAAATGATGGTATGTGAACATTGCAGCAGCAGCAGGACAGCGTTTTGTGTTCTGTCCTTGTGCTGTTCAGCCTCTCTCTGCTTCTGCCTGTCCTTCCCAAGGGAGTGGCAGTAATTGCAGAGCCTCTCTGTTCCAGGCCCTTCCCCTTCACAGCACCAGGGCAAGGCCACGCTCGCCTTCCCGTGCACTGGCTGACACTGCTTTTCCCAACCCAACACTGGGGTACAGCATGTACCAGCAGGGTTTTGGCTATTCCAGGTCAAGAATAAACAAGAAAGGAGGTAACAACCCTACATGGTCATAGCAGAGCAAATTATGTCCCAGATACTGCTTCTATCACATGGAAAGTTGCCCAGACACCTGTCCTAGACCTCCAGTGAGCTGGGGAAAAGCAGGGGAAACCAGACTGGTGTTGAAAAGCTGTTCAGCTTCACCTAGATTTTTCTAAATTCCACTGACTCTTTCCTAAACGGTTTAAGGATATTGCAACAAGCAGTGCTATATCATTTTTGGTACATAATTTTTTGTGTCAGTATTACAAAAGATGCAAATGTTATCAACCACTGTAATTTGCACCACTCCTCTACGAGACCCATGTAAGATGACTACCTCAAAGCTGGGAGGAAAGACAAGAAAAATTCAAAAGCCGAGTTAATACGCAGCCCGTGGATTCTTGCCAGTTTTTAATTATTCTTCAGCATGTTCAGAGATGTTTCAAAGGCGTTCACTTCCCATTCTCTCCCTCTTACACCTTGGGCATGTTTTCTCTGTACGTGAGGTCCAATTCCTTATCTGGAATATCTGGTGTGTGATTCATAGTTTTGGTGTTACGTGCAAGTTTAAAACAAAACTGAAATAATAAATAATTCTTCCAAGGTCAGAGAGTGCATCAGTTGGTAACAGGGAACGAGATGTTTCAACATTCCAAATACACTGGAAGCTTATGTCAGGCAAAAAGAGATTCTAAAATTCAGGTAGGTTGTTATAAGTGACAAAATTACATTAAAACATCGTGCATACTAAACATGCTTAGACTATTTAGGTGAAAGCATCATCATAGAAGGAAGACAACAAACTGTGCTTGTTAAACACAGCCACTCCACACAGGAAAAGTGTGTGCTAATTACATTGTATATGTGACTCCTAACTCTTTATCTCACTTTCTGCTAAATGGTTAATTTTGTTTTGCCAACTCACTGGAAAAATGACATCATCAGAAGTACTTGGCACACACATATGCTGTGAAAGAGCTGTGTCAGTGTTGCACAGGTGGGATGACCTGTTTGGTCACCAGAAACCCTTATCAGATGTTGGATCAGTAAGGCACTCAGTGACCAGCAAACTCCCAAGGACTAAAACTTGCAGCACTTTCCACATTTCTAGAAGTAATCCAGGAATCTCTAGAGGCGCAAGAAAATCCTACACATTTTGAACGTGAGTTTTTGTTTAATGTTTGCTTCCTTGGAGACTTCCTGTACTAGAGATTTTTGCCATCATAAACAGAACACCAGAGAATGTTTTTTAAACAGGAGTCAACAGGAATATGATATGAAACGCTTTTACTAATATAAATGACCCATGCTATTGTTTTATTAGTAGAATTAAAGTAGATGAGAAGCGCTTTAAGTACAGAAATACTTGATTTTTAAATCTCTGGAGAAAGAGTGTATTGTTTTCCTCTGTTAATAATATAATGTTTTTGCTAACCTAGAAAATCCCTGGTATGCGGGAAGAAGTGCCGGGTAGAATGTTTTAGTTAATAAACTAAACGTAGTTTTAGCCAATAGCTCTTCTTCTAGCAATAACGACACGAAGAATAAAACTCAGAAACTGATGGCAAATTTTCCAGACCCTTGGTTGGGTCCGCGCAGAAATTCCCTGGAGCACCTGCCCGCGAGGGGGGGCGGGAGCGCCGGGCGCTGTCACGTGGGGGCGGCCCCGAGCGGAGCCGGGTCGGGATCGGGACCAGGGTCGGGAAGGATCGGGACGGGTTGCGGGGGAGGATTCGGGCGCTCCCCGGGCGTCCCCCGGCGCGAGGAGGCGGTGGAGAGCGATCCCGGGCAATCCCGGCTGTCCCAGCTATCCCGGCGGTCCCGGCGCGGCGCTGCGGAGGCGGCGGAGGCACCGTCGGGCAGGAGCGGGAGCGGGAGCAGGAGCAGGTCAGCGGGGCGCTTTGGTCGGTGTGTAAACGGGGGGACCGGACCTGTTGCTTCTCCCTCCTCTGCCCTGCCGCGGGAGTTCAGCGCTCCCCACCGCCTGGAGGGGTTTTTAAACAGCCGCGGCTCCTGTAAGTTAAATATTTATCCTCGCAGCTCCGAAACTCGAGTTGGGCTGGCGGTTCAGTAAATACACCGCTCTGCTGGCATGGAACGGTCGGTTCGGTGCTGTCGGTAATGGCATCCAGCTGCGGCCAAGTTCTCTGAAGTGGAAGCGAGGTGTTCACCGCCCCCGCCGCCCCCAGTCTGTGTTTGAGAATTGACTGGGAAAAAAAAAAAAGAGGTATGTGGGTCATCTGGGTCGTCGCAGTGGGGAAATAAGATCATTCAAAGGATATTCGGAAAAGAACAGCTGGAAGATGAAAGGGGCTGTTTTAAACTTTAGTGGGTGTTTTAGCAGTGCAGAGATAAGGGAGGTAGGAGTGTGAGGAGATGTCAGGGGATCTCCCGTTCCATCGGCCAGCACTCATGTTATCATGCTGCTATGATGAAAATACCTCCCCCTTAAACATTTGCAAGAAGGATAAGGAATTACACCCATTTGTGTATCATCAGTTGTTCAGTTTTGCATGGGGCAGAATAGGATGCTAAGTAACAATTTGGTATGTCAGTAACTGCACTGTACATAAGTGCAGTGCAACATGTGCTTTTGAAGATTTGCGTGTAGGACACATTGTATTTCCACAGTAATCAAGGTCCTTTGCAATTTCAGATTTTTAATTTTAAGGTTTTGGCAGGAGGGGGGATACTGAGGAGCTCTTTGCTGTTGTTTCTTGTTGTTTTGGGGGTTTTTTAAGCAGGAATATGTGACGAGGTGCATGAAGGACTTCATTCTGAAACTTGTATGGAAATGTGGAAAGAGTAGATGGGAGAGTAAAGAAAGCAGAATTTCAGCTTTCCAAGTTTATTGATTTTCTTTGCTTGTGTTCCTGATTTTTGCTTGGGTCTGCTGTATGAATTTGTCTAAAACCAATGAATCTTTATGCTCCCTTCTGTCTTCCTAATGGGGAAATGTTGGGAGTAGAACTAAGTGTACTAGGAGAGTGAAAGGACAAATTGGGACAAACCAAGTAAATATGTATTGGATTTAAATGATATGGATTTTCTGCCCACTTGCTCATAGTTCCAGCTGGGAGCAATTATAAGGGCCTCTTGAACCTGAAGGAAACCCAGTGTCAATTAGAGCAGAGGTAGAACTCAAAAGAACCTTAGCTTCATCTTGAGGACAAGTATAGCTTGGTACCAGAATGTGAGGAAAAATAATATGTAAAAAAAATGTAATTTGTAATATATAAAATAATTTCAAGTCCCCAGTAACAAGACTTGAGCTGAGGGATAGTTCAAGACTAGTCTTACCACTGACTGCTGATGTATCTGCTGTAGAGACATATGACACACCTGTAACAGTTTCAAACTAATCTTAGCATCACTTTAGAAAACTTAAATGCTTTATTTACCTAAGCCAGCTAGTAATCAAGTGTCTTGGCAAAACATATAGCAGTTTATCTGTCATTCATCTGGGACTCTGCCCTATGGAAGGCCCAAATTAAAGGGAGGGGGCAGAAACTTCTTAATCTGTGTGACTGAAGTGTGGTAGGAATTGGGCTGGGAGCATTGTTCCCTGATTCCATGTTCCCTTGCTGCTTTCATCTGCTGTCCCAGAAAGTAGAGGAATTAGAGGAATGATGGCAGAGGGCACTGCTGCTACCATCTTGATTTCACTCCAGCAACCCTATCCATGTGAGGACTCAGCTATAAGCAGGGAGGACAGGAAGGAAATAGGAAAGAAATAAGATGAGATAATAAGCACTATCCTCCCCTCTCCCCTACTGTATCCGATGTCACTTCATCTGTCTTCACGTGGGACCAGCAGTGTGGACAAGTGATCAGGGTGGGTGTGTATGTAAACAAAGGGAGAATGTATTGATGTAGGCATGGACTAGAGAAGTGCTTTCTGGGCTCTTGAATCAATTCTCCCAGTTTCCTGTCATGCCTGTTACACTGAGTCTCTTGGTTTCTCTGGACTGACTGTTCAGGCTCTAAGGCAGCATAATGTGACCTCATGTGGAAGAGTGTGTTTGAATGGAGAATGGGAAGAGAACAGATGGAAGAGAGTAAGTGGAGACCTTGAGAATCACCTCCCCTGAACACTTTGATAGGGTCAGCAAACAGGCAGGAATGGCAGGGGGACAATGTCCTCTGAGTGCAAAAGATGGGAAAATGAAACAGAACAGAAGTTACTGAGCCACCTCTTTGTTTTTCCATGTGCAGCCCTGCTTCTAGCCCTCGTTTACCTAACTTGTTTCCTGTTTGCCTCTTTCTGGTCTCTCTCTTCAAAACAAACAAACTCCCACAAAACCTTATAAAGCACTTACACACTGCTTTCACTCTTATTAGGCTACTCAGAGGCAGACCAGAAACTTAGCTCATTTTCCCCACAGCTAAGGATTTGTTTAAGCTCAAACAACCTTGACCTGGTGAGATTAGCAAAAGATTACCTCATGTAGGTAAAACAGAGCCTCAGTGGGGTTTTGCTTATTAGCAAAAAATCCACCGTCCTCCAGTTCCCCTCCCCCAAAAAAAGATACAGGAATAGGATGAAACCATCTCCTTGCTTTAGAAGTCTATAATATAATGATTTAGTGTTTATCAAAGCAGAGAATTATGGATAAGGAAATGTGTTTTGTGATAATGATCACTCAGTATAGGTGCAAACATGTCAGCATTGAACAAGCTGTGCAAAGAAAGGCTTTTTTGTGTTTTCCAGAAATATTCAGTAGTGTAGAAATAGTAATACAACAGATGCCATCGTTTAGGGCAGTAGACTAGAACCTTCAGAAGTCACTTTTCTGTCAGTCAAATGGCATCATTCAGTCTTTGGAGATGTTTATTGTCTATTTGCCACTTCATTGTCAGAGATCCTTTCAACTTCTTAAGGTATGATCTTGAAATTTTCCTAAGCTGCTGAATAAAGTTTAGCAGCAGTGGCTGCCCCTGGAGGCACACTGGAGGCACACTTGATCACTTACCAGACTTCAGTTCATGGCTATGAAATAACTTTGCTTCAGTAACTTGACTCAAACTAAGAAAGTTTGAGCCATGAATTATTTTAAGTTCTCTAAATTTTCCCCAGTTTGCTTTTGTCTGTTCAGTGCCATCAACTCACCTACTACTCTGTAGATATGAAGAAACTGAGACTCCCACCCTTGGACAATCTCTCCTTTATCTTTGTCTAAGCACCAGCTCTGAGGTGATAACATGTCTTTGATAAACTGTGACAGCTTGAATTTCTTCCTGTCACACCTTTACAGTTTTTACATAGCTCTCTTCTAAATAGATGCACATTAAGCAACAAAATAAAGGTGCTTTTTATTTTTTTTTTTTTTTAGCTAGATGCCTCTGCCTATAAGTTTTAGCATGATGTTTTTATTTCAAGTCTCTGTGACCTTCAACATTACTTTTGTTTCCTTGCATCTTCATGTGTTTATTTACTATAAAACCATTTCCCAATAGCTCTTATTTGGCAATTCATTGATGTAGACAACAAAGTTAAATTACAAAGATAATTTCTTTCTGAAATAAATATAAAAAGTAAACCCTGATGGCACTGTTGCCAGTTTAGGTCAATTTGTGTTTATACTGTGCAGCTACCAAGTTACAATGTAGGCATTTAAAGGACTGTAAGCACGACCTGGATTTTAAACTCTAATTTGATAACCTGTAAAGCAAGATTTTTATGAATATTCTGTAGCTTACTAGTATTTCTGGAAGACCTGTGACCCAGAGTTGCTGAGGGCAAAAAGCTGTATATTTTCATACTGATCAAAAAGGAAAATTTATCTTCGCATCCATAAGACAGGACATTATTTCTCTGTCAGATTACCACCAAACAAATGGGTAACCATTAGTGGCTTTCTCAACTTTGTGTGTATGTGATGCATAAAATATAATCTTATATTTATTTCATGTCCACATAAAAATGTGTGTTTGTCCGTTTAGCTGAGTTTTCCGGGTAAAACCTGAAGTAACTGAAGATAAAAGTTGAAAACTGAATACAGGGAAAACCAGAGCATTTTTTTTTGGGGGGGGGGGAAGATAAGAAAGCTGATGGTGACCAGATAGTATGTGGCAGACAGCATTCCTTGAATGCTAAAAGATGTATATGACTTCCAAAAATGGCAGAGTGTGAACTGGCGATTGTATGGGAAGTCTTTTGCGTATCACCAAAGATACTGGTACTAAGTTGATGATGGTTTCCTGAAGCAGATATGAATTTGGAGAGAACAGATCAGCAGGCCTGATTGTCCTTCAGCAAAATCTTGAATTAAAGTAGAGGGGTGAAATAAGGCTGAATGACCAAAGTCAGTTCACACTGATGGAAGACAGAGGTCCAAAGCCTGCCTCTGCTGACTGTGCATCTTGTTTTCATTAGAGCAACAGAACGTGAATGAATATTCATAGAGAATGATTCACTTGTTGGTTAGGTCCTCATACTCTTTAAGATCAACAGATTGTGTGCCAGTTAAAGTAATTACTAAAGATAAATCTAAGCTGTTGCATTCTAATCTGGATTTCCAGCACTTACAGTATGGGAACTGCTGTTTTCCTTTATCTTCTTCTGGAAACAGGTTTGGTTGGTCTCCCCATTCAGAGGTGACTTAGCTGGGGATTGCCTTCTTATTTCTGTCTCTACTGCTCATACAAAAAAGTAATTTTGTTTCCAGTTTGCCCTATTTTTGACCCAAAGTTTACTTCAGAAGTCTTAGTTGGACAGGGGAACATATCCAATGTCTCTTGAATATAGTGAATCATAATTTTATTCCACAGTACAGTGCAGATGGAAGCATCTGCTTTAATAACACACAATCAGAACATCTTATTCTAATGACATTGCAGTAAGATTTATGAATGTGATGGCGATAAACTAATGCACATAATCCAGTCAGCTCTTAAACAGAAGTATTCTGATGTTTCACTGCAGAGGAAAAAAATTCTCTAGCAATGACCTTGAGGAGGAAAATCTAATATTTTAGATAGGAAACAAGCACAAACCATCCCAGGGAGCAAAGTTTCTGCCTTTCTCCTGGTGTTTGCTGTTTGCAGTATTAGACAGGGAATGTATTAAGATCTTCTTGCACAAGACTTTTTCATATTTTACTTACAATGTTCTATCATTCTGTAGCTCATATGAAATTTCTGTTAGATCATCTTTGGTGTCAGTGCCTTGGTGACATTCTGGCCAATGTTAACCCGAGCATGGAATGGTGATCTCCTAGGAATGGAAGTAGATATTCTGAAGACGTGCCTTCCAACCTCAACTGTTCTGTGACTCAATTATTGTGATAACATTCCCTGCATAAAAACACTGTTTCAAATAGGTTTAAGTGCAGGCCTCTTACCTAAAGTTTAGCATTAATTCCATTCCTTTCTTTCTTGTGGAACTTCACATTTTTTATGCCCAAGGTAAGGTATGAAGTTGTGCTTTGGTTTATTTGTGACTGTAACCTCCTATGTACTTTGCAGTGAGGGTACAAGTGCTGTAAACTCTTTTGCAATACATCCTTGAATAACTGTTTCAAGAATGCAAGAAGAACAAATCTTAAAATTTGGAGGTTACTTACGTGGACCAGAAACACAGACTGGTTGTAAAATAGCAATGAAAGTAGGATATGTGATTCTCTTAAAAATGTACTCATTACATCTGAAAAAAAGTCAAAATTAGTGAGTATTTTCTTTTCTCAAGAGTAGTCTTCTGTAACTAAAAGTGTATGTACAAAATACTTTGGTGTTAGTACAGATAATGCTAACCTGGAAATCTCAGTCATAAACATTATAAATGATTAGTTAACTATTTCTTGAATTAAAATGTTCTTCAATTTAGAAAGCTGAATGAATCCAAAGTAGTAGTAATTTTACCTGAAACTCTGAAGTGCAGTCTGTAGTCTGATCTAGCAAACTTCACATGTACAAAAGCAAAATTATATTAGAAACTTTTGTTATTAGAACAAAGGAGAGTTGTTAAAAAAAGCTTTTGTGCAACAAAAAGATCTGTTCTGGCCTGCTTTTGCAGAGCATACAGTAGTGTTGTGAAAAATACTTAATAACCCACAGTAGTTACTCAACCATACTTTGTCCAGTGCGTGCAACATTTCATAATAGTTGTAAATTAGGCTAAGGATTAAGAAACTGTTTCAAGAATTGTGGTCCAAATCTCTTTTGCTTTGATTGCCTTCTCCATTTTAATTGGGAAATGTGGTAGAATCTTCAGTTTCCTTTGTAGATTGTGAAGTGCAGCTGGTTCTCATTTCACATAAACCACTGGCTAAAGAGGGACTTCAGAAGACTGCATTTTTATATATATTTTTTTTTTAACATGGGGAGAGGAGTTTGTGTTCAGAGTAAATGATTTGTTATAAAAGTTATAAATACTCCAGAGTGAATTTAGCTTGGATTCACCAGTCATTTGTAGTTTTCCTTTAATCAGAGCTGCTGATTATCCAGGACTAATTGCGAATGGGACTAGCAGCTGCTCGTTTCCTTTGGAAACCCAGATTTGGGTACTTAGAAGAAGAGCTTCCAAATTAGTTGAGACTGATAAAAGTGCCACGCTAGGCAGCTTGCCGAGTTTGCCAGGCAGTATGCTCATAAATATAATTTTACTGTAAATGTGTTTTATTTGCTTTCCTTACCTAACAGAGTAAACAGTACTGTTTGCAGCACAGTATGTCATGAAGCAGAACAATCCCTTATCAGTAAGGACTAATAGAGAAGAAGAAATTTCTTCATGACAGAACAGTCTTTTAGTGTTTGTCAATATGGCCATATTTTTCTTTTCAAGTAGGAAAGGACTGGATATTTATTATTTTGGAGTTAATAAAACTGTCTTGTATATTCCCACTTGGAATTTTTGAAAACCACTGAAACACAGGGGACTAAATCTCTTATATAATAAGTAGCAAATCAAATTTTCCTTACAAATTTAGTATGAAAGTATAAAGAGGTCATGATTACTGGTATGGAAGCAGATTTTAGTCCATTTTCTGAAAAATTAAATAAACTAAGAAACTGATAATAAATTCTGAAGAGAAAATTAACTTCCTGCAATGGATAGTAATTTGGATAGTTTAGTCTTTTTTCTAATTTTTTTTCTTTTAATTTTGATTTTGATGCAATGTCGCTTGGCCCCAAATGGCAAGAAACTTGTGAGATACTTTTCATCCAGATAAATCAATTGGTAGCTGTTAGGGATTAAAGGACTTTGCAAGTCATTAGCCTGAAATAATTCCATTTTGTGGTTGTTTTAATAAAAAGGTCCAATAAAGGTGTTGTTATCGAACAGTAAAATACATGATTAAGATACCTCAGGAAACTCCATAGATGTATTCACATTCACACCAAATATGAGTAGTAGGACTTTCAAACAGTTCCAAGACTCAGTTGCTCTGAGTCTTAACATGAAATACTCTGAAGTAAAACAGGATGTGTAAAAGCCTGACACTCAGTATGCCCTCAGGTGTCATTGCTGGTTTTGACAGTGTGTTTTACAACTTCTGGCCTTGCTATAATGACATTTGGGCCCCTTAAAGTAATATAAGAATTCTGTTTCTATCCCAGTACAAAGGTGCATTTATTTCAGAGCCAGTAAAAATCTGACTAACTTTATAACAATATGCTGCTTCAGGTGCTTCTATACTGTAGCACTTGCCGTAACAATTGCAATTTTTCTTTTTATTTCAATAATATGAAAGAGTTTTACTTTGGACTGGAAGTAACACATAGTAGCACAAATTTTAGGCTACAGTTTTATTTTTTGGCAAATACTTTTGGCTCATTGCTTGTGTTCAAGTAGTCAAAATACTTATCTAGAAAGGAATCTAAAGAAATCCTATGTATGTTCATTATGATAGCTTAGCTTTTCCTCTTTTCATACCATAATGGGAATTCACTATTAAAAAAAACAAAAGGGATCCTTTATATATACCCCAGTGATGAATTATGCTGACAGCATCCTGAACTTCGGATGTAAATATGTATATAAAAACTAGAAGATTACTGAGGTTATGAATAAGTCTGTTTCTAGGTTCAGTTCTTGCATTCAGTTCGTGTCGAGAAAGGCATTTTTTAATTTGGAAAACTTCCAGAAGCTTTCTGCATCAAGTGTCCTAGCAAAACTGTAAGCTAAACTGATTGAACTGGAATATGGTAGCTTTAGAGACTCATATGGGGAACCAGTTTTACTGAGCAATTAGTCTCTATCTGGAAATGACACATAATTTTAAAGTTTTGCAAATTCAAATAGGCATTCTGAGGTGACGAACTGTGGCTGTGATTTTTTCTTATCTCTTTCCCAGTCCTTCATATCATGTATAATTTATAAGGAGAAATATATATATGTTGATTTTGCTTACCCTTGATAACGTGATTTGACATGGAAACTTACTCATTTTACATTTTTATAGAACTGATAATAAATGCCTTGAAATGGTTGGCAGAAACGGCATGATGGGCTCTGTGGGTGGTAAGAACTTGAGAACACCTGCCATGGTTGGTACTAAAAGGTGCTGTATGTAACAGTAGAGTTTGAGGATCTCTTTTGCATCCTTTGCCATTGGATGTATCTACTATATGGAAGCGGCGTGCTGAGCACTTCAGAACTCTTTTAAGTGTATGAAAAGTTTTTACCAGATACTCAAAACTGGGTATACAATTACCTTTTTTTTTTTTTTAATTACCTTCTTATTACCTAACTTACTTGTTTCAGTTGTGGTGATGGAACCAAAACAATAACAGTGCACATAGATGAATGTGAAATAAAAAAACTGAGCCCTTGAGTGGGTTTTCAGTGAGGTGATTCTGTTTAAGATCCTTTGCTAGGTAAACATATGTTTCAGTGAGCAAATACAGCTCCTCTATAGAATAGGTCGTTGAGGAGACCTATATATCTTGTCACACATTCATTGTGGGCTGCATTCATTGTGTGTTCCCTCTAAAGTCAGCTTCTGGTTTCAGTGCATGCTTGATCTGTCTCTAGGCATCTTGGTATTCGTTTTTCTTCTAGGATCCACTGGATGAACAAGGATGAAGGATGTTGAATTATTCTTGCCACCTGTAACAATGTTTCTTCAGCTGGGAGATATTACAAGTTTCTCTCACTTATTGGAATCTTAAAAGTATTAAATGGTGCTCTTGGATATCGAGTTACTGTTCTGTCTGTCTTGCAGCATTACCTCTCTGTATAATGCTTTTTTAAAAAGTTATAAAATTAAGTAACTCCACTAACTATGGAAAGTAAGTATGGGAGGAGACTATATCATCCTCTGATTTAGAATTTGGCTGTGGCACAGTATTTGGTACAGCTACTTCCTTAGTGTTGGCTAGTTCTGCAAGTAGTTCTGAATAATGGAGGAGCAAAATCAATAAGATATATCATTTTAGATCAGATTTTAACTTGACATGAAGAATTGTTGCCTTTTGGTTATGATGTCCAGATGTTAAAAAGATAAATTATTCATCAGTAGAATTGTCTTGTTAAAATTTAGGGCTTGACATGGTTCAGTGATCTCAGGCCTAGGGGTCTGAGCTTGGGAAGAAGGATATACTACTGACAGCAGACACAAAAAATACAGAATTTACAAGCCACAAAGACTTTTATCAGAATTCCCAAGATAAGGAAGAAACTTATAAAGCCAACCCAGCAATTGTGCTGAAATCAGCTCCAGCTGGGTAAAAGGTAATTTTGGCAGGGAGAGATCATGACCACCAGTTCACAGACCATGACCCAAGAAACCCAGTGACTCAAAAGAAGAGAAGGACTGAGAATGTGGACTAATTAGCATAAGAAGCGATGGAATCATTAACCAATAGAAGATAGAATCCTAATTATTAAGAGAACTAGGTAACTTGTAGCCCATGAACATTAATGCCTCTGTTTGCTAAGATGTATGAATAGTGAAAAGTTTTGGTACTCGTTGTGCTGGCTTTGTGGATTTGCCACCCAACATCTCTTTCTGCACAGAATTGTGAATAAATCAGGTGTCTCAACTCTGTGTGTAGATTGGCCTCTTGCACACAGGGTGAAAGAACCTATTTTGGCACAACAGTTATACCTATTCCATAGGCAGAGAGAGAGGAAAACCTTGAAGATGGCCTTTTAGAAAGACATTTTCATTAATCTTCAGAAAGCAATCAATATAAGAATGTTTTGTTTATAAGCCCATGCATTAAACTGACACAGCTGTTAAAATTTATATTTTCATTGATATGTTGAGTAATGCAGGATACGGTGCTTTCACAGTGATCCACTTGTTGTTCCTACTTTAATGCTTTTAATCCAAGCCGATTGAATTTTGTTGAATTTGCTGTTTCTAGAAGAAGTATATTTTTCTTTTCTTTGTTTCCCACAGACACTTTCCTCAAAATAGCTACTGAAGCTTCCAGTTTATACAGAAGTTCTTGATATTGTCAGTTCCTGTTAGTATGAATTCAGCATATTTGTATTCACAGATGCAGGGTGGGTAATATTAAACCAGTCTAGTGATGTTTCCAGTTATTTATAAATTGCTGCACAGAATGTTTCAAAGAGGGAAAAATACTAATATAAAAATATACTTTACAAAGTCAAAAAGTTGTCTTTATAGTATTCATTTTTAAGCCTTACAGCTGAAGCTGAGTTTAGACTTCACAAAAGCCTTCACATTTTTGTGAAGTTGATACAAATTCAGGACTGAGCTTTATAATCTGAGTAACCCAAGAGCAGACCATTTCATAATAAGAAATAATTAAAAGAAATGTCTCTCTTCATCGTGTCTAGGTGGAATTGTTTCTCTGTGCAGTCTAACCCAGAATGCAGTTTTGTGGTTTTGTTTGTCTTCTTTTTTGTAATGTCATAGCATTCACTGAAAAATTATAGAAAAATTATTTGAAGAGAAATCAGATAAATCTTCAACACCTGTGAAACATCGTAGTTCCTATCCAGTCTGTGTTTCATAAACTCTTGGGCTTACTGATTATTGGAAGAGAGCAGGAGACTGCTCACTGTGTAGCTTGTGTTGCACTGAACATCACTGGAGACAAAGCACTAGGCCAGACAGGCTTTTGGTCTGAACGAGCGTGACTGTTCTTATGGTGTCGTAAGAGTTCCAAAAATACAGAGCTGTTTCTGTCTCTGAGTCATAAGAAGTTGATGGATACCTGTCTTGATTACATTGCAGGCAATAATAAATAAGAGGTCGAGGCACTAGGACCGAGGACAGCATGGGCTCTGTAGACTATGCCAGTTGGCTGAGGAGTGTTTGCTCTTTGTTGGCAAAGCAGCTGATTTATACAGTGATCCTCTGTGTACATCAAGGAACTGAAGAAATGGAGATTTGAAAATTGGACCTCCTTGCATTTCTTTGAGATATCAGATCTTCTGGCCCTACGTTGGCACTGGCTTCCTTCAGTGAAGCATCTTGCCTTTTCAGGCTAATGTTCCAAATGGTACTTGCAGAATTTAGTGTAAAATCTCTGTTTCACAGAGCTTATGTACACTTATATATCCCTAGTGGGATTTATACTTAGATTAATAAACTAAGTTAGTAGTAGTGCTTTTTCTGCTGAGTTGGTTCTGAATCATAGAAGTTGGAAGGGACCTCAAAAATAATCTAGTTCCAGCTCCTTGCCAGGGTCAGGGACACCTTCCACTAGACCAGGTTGCTCAGAGCCTTATCCATCCTGGCCTTGAACACTTCCAGGGTTGGGACATCCACTACTTCTCTGGGCAATCCATTCCAGTGCCTCACCACCCTCACAGTAAAGAATTTCTTCCTAGTATCTAATCTAAACCTACTGTCTTTCAGTCTGAATCCATTCCCCCCTGTCCTGTCACTACATGCTCTTGTAAAATGTCTCTCTCCATCTTCCTTGTCGGCTCCCTTCATGTACTGGGAGGCTGCAATTAGGTCTCTCCAAAGCTTCTCTTTCCCAGGCTCACCAACCCCAATTCTTTCAGCCTTTCCTCATAGGAGAGGTGCTCCTTCCCTCTAATCAACTTATTTCCATTTACACAACTTACTGAAATGCACAAAGCCAAACGAAAATTGGACAGTAGGATTTTCCATAAGGAGCTGGCCTGATCCAGTTGTCCCGGCCAGGATGAAAAGACTTTGTCTCAGAGAGTTTTGAAAAAAGCCCAAGAACTCTTTATGAACCATAAGAAATATTATTCCTAATTCTCAAGGTTTAAAGAGTGTTCTTTCCAGCAGTATAGCTTGTCTAATTTTTTATGAGTTTGACAGAGGATAGCATTGAAAACTTTTGCTAATCATTTATATCTGATGTCTCTCAATTTCTGTGAAGGGGTTTGCCCTCTGCTTTACTCCAGGGCAAAGAGTTAATTTGTGCATGAATTCTGTGTTTACTTTTATTATAACTTCTCACCTTTCAATTTACTAGAGCATGAATTTACTTTCACGGGGCGAGGGTGGGGGGAAGGTGTGGTGTGTGCAGCTTCCCAGGCATTGGATCTGGAGTTAAGTAACTTCAGAGATCTAGTTGAAATGTTGACCTTCGTGGAAGAAAATTTGAAGCTGTGACCTTGAGGCCAGTGAATACCTGAGAGTGGAAGAAAAATAAATAAACATAGTTTATTTTAAATGTCAGAATTTTGAGGATCTAACTCTTTCTAATTCTAAAACTCTTAGAACTAAATGCGAACTGTAATACAAAATCTGACTTTTGTTTACCATTCATATTTGTGTTTATTTTAAGAGCAGAAATGTTCATATTTTGGTTCAGAAACTTTCCTCTCATGTATTTTACCAGGTAGTGCTTTGTTCAGCTGAAGTTTAAATCCAAAGCATTTATTCTTTGTGGGTTTGGTGTTTCTTTTTAATTTTAACTAGTTAGCAGTTGGAACTAGTTAGATGGGTACTGAACTAAAATAATTAGGGTATTTTTTCACCTAATACAGTAACAAATAATGAATGAAGATTTGCAAAGTTGGAAGCTGTAACATTTTCCTTTATATCATGTATAACAGAGAAAACTTAAAATATCTGATAATTTAAAATTAAATTAAGAAGGACTTTATTAAGCTTTTATGAACAATGCTTAAAACAACACTGAAGGAATGAAGGGTTTTCAGTTCCTAGAGCTGTTATAGAGAGGAGCTGAAGGAAGCTCACTTTGCACATGCCATTCTGTCAGCGTCAGCTTTTATATGTAAGGATGAGACTTTGTACAAACATGAGTAATGAAATTTGGGTATGGTACCAATAGTAACTGTAACTCAATATCCATGAGTCCTGTGGAGGAGCTGCTGTGAGGTCATTTGTGTTCTTACAGCATCATAAAGTATCAGTCAGATTTAGCATTTTTTAAAGGGTGTTTTCTCTTTTCCTTCTCCTGAATTTCAGACTTGTATTAGCAAACTTAATGGGTTTATTTTTGGAAAGAAATGTTCAACTTTGCCTTTGGTACTTCATAGTGCAGTAAATTTAACTACATTCAGTTCCCTTTGTATCTTAAATTGAATTATTTAGCATAATACATTTAAAAGCATCATAGTTCTTAGTGCTTGTCACTCTAACTTTTATCAGTAGCACACAAAGGTGGTGGTTTTACAGTGCCAGGGTAATACCCAGCTGCCTGTATAAGCCAGTTTAGCTTATTAAGTTAGCTGGTTTTCATCATGGAGGTATTGCACTGTGCTTCACCTAAGGATGTCCCCTTATATAAGGACTGACCAGAGAGCTTAGCAGTTCTACCTGAAATAGTTCGGTATCAGGTCTTTGTTCAACTTTGGCTAATCTGTATTTCTCTATAAAACTTTCCCCTCTGCCTCAGTGCGGACACTTCGTACTTTCTTGCTGAAAATAAAAATAGTCTTGTTTTTACTTATTACATAATGGGTAATCAATGAAAGAATTTTTTTACCCTCCTGCCTATTCCAGTGAAGTGTATTAAGGGGAAATAGAGCAAGTACTGCCTGTATTAAGAAATAAAATTTGAGCCATAATCAGAGAATTATGGAATGGTTGGGATTGGAAGGGATGTTAAAGATCATCTAATTCCAACCCCCCCTACCGTGAGCAGGGACACCCTCCACTAGACCAAGTCCCATCCAGCCTGGCCTTGAACACTTCCAGGGATGGGGCATCCACTGTTCCAGTGCCACACCACCCTCACAATTAAAGAATTTCTTCCTAATGTCTAATCTAAACCTACTCTTCTTCAGATTAAGGCCATTACCCCTTGTCCTGTCATTACATGCCTTTGCAAAAAGTCCCTCTCCAGCTCTTTTGTAGCCCCTTTAGGTACTGGAAGGCTGCTGGAAGGTGTCCCTGAAGCCTTTTCTTCTCCAGGCTGAACAGCTCCAACTCTCTCAGCCTGTCAGATAAATAGGATTTGTGGCTGGGTAGCCCTGGAGCATCCTGTATAAACAGTGTTCCTTAGGCGGTCGTTCTAGTGATCATCAGGAATTCTTCTGCTCCCAGCAGCTGTGTATGGTTATTTAGGACTAAGGATTATCTTAATTAGAGAGTTATGGCAGGTTCTAAAAGGCCAGGATGCAAATATGCATTTATAACTTTTGTAGTTGACAGTGTCCTGAGTCCTGCAGAGCCAGTGGGAGACATGAATCAGCAGTTGTGCTCCTGTGGGGTGTCTGGATACAACAGAGCATGTGGCTGGGGGAGAAGCAAGGTGGGAAATAGCGAGGGTGGAAATTGTGCACATTTCTTCCTTCCAGGGCAGGAGTCGTCTTGCAGCTGAAGAAGAGCGTGGGGGACTTCTGAAGCTTACCCAAGGCACTCGTTATTTCATTATACCATTAAGTACAAAGCAGTGTAATACTTGAATTTGAGTATTTAAACAGTTTACAAACATGTATTTATTCATCCCAGGGGAAAAAATGGTGGTGATAGTTAATTATTAGCTGTGTCTGCTAAACGTTGGAGGAATTTGTAGGCCACAGACAAGATCCAAAGATCTGAATTTCTGGAGTTCTTGTCAAAAACTACACCCTTCTCCAAAACTGATAGTATTGGCAACCTCATTTTTAGGAGCAACCTTGGGAAAACATCTGAGTTGCCTAAATGTTAACATTCTTACCTCTGGATAGCTGCTGGTTCAAGCCAGCCATGAAAGATTCAAATTTAATTAAAGCTTTTCATAATTCTGAAGAACATCTTGTTCATAGTGAATACATCTGTTAAATATTATGTTCTTTTTGGACACAGTAACCTGTAGTTTTACATACAGAATGTAGGTTAAGAGATTTGCAAGGGATATTGACTCTAAGCACAATAGTTCTGCCAGAGCTTTTTCATTTTATTTGAAATGCAAATCTCAGACTGGGACTTATAGGGTAAAACTAGCTTAGCAAAATAAATTTAAGAGATTCAGACCAGTTTGCTCTGTCTGCACTTCCTGGAAGATCTCATTACTTAGGTAATTATAACAAACAGGGTTGCAATATCTCTGTGGGCTGGGCTCTAAATTAGTATGAGCGTGTGGCTTAGAAGGGTCAGTAGTAATTTAGACTTATGTCTGCTTAATAGTAAAACTTTGGCTATTAATAGCGAGGAATTTTTACTGATCAGGCAAAAAAGTAAATTCTTTTCTTCTTAGGGACCTCAAAAGGTGAGTAGATTGGTTCTTGTATTTTGCTGGCATATAAATTAATAAGTCCTGAAAGTTAGAATTTGCTAATATTAGAGCTTGTACTATAATATTAGGGATAGTTTTTGTTCAGTCCTTATCAAAGCTGAAAAAACCTTTTTTTACCAAATATATGTATATTTTTACATAGTTAAGTAAGTCTTCATGTTCTGCATCTGTTGATGTCATTCAGGAATGAAAACTGTAAAAGGAACTGTGATTAAAATACCAGCAAAGAGATGGATCCTGTTTGAGGGATTGATACAGGTGTCTTATTATTTAATAGTGTTAGAAAAAGAATCCACAATTGCAGGTATTTGTACAGAACTAGATGAGAAATGGTAACTGAAAACACGGGAGATCTAATGAGCTGTTTTCACAATATTGCTCAGAACAGTCCAGCTGTAAGAAGGGAGTGTCTGGGAAAGTAAGACTTGCCTGAAGCACAAGCAACAGGTCTGTCTAGAAAAAGATGTCAAGCAAGTAATATTACATTATCGCTATGGAGCAAAGAACATTGCTTTTATTAATAAATCGTTGTTTGGTAAGCAGGTTTTACTTTAGCTTAGTGCAGTTAAGCAGCAAATACACTGTGGGTACAGGTGAGAAAACAGGCTGAGTGTGGAGGCTGGGAGGAGATAGAAGACTTACTTGTGGTGGTGTTTTTCAGCAAAACTTCCTGGATTTTGCCAAGGTCTTGATGGAAGGTTTTTCTATAAGTAAATTTTCAAGTTTGCGATGGAGTGTATCAGCATTTTCTGTACCTTTGTCGCTACAGGTGGTCAAATAGTAGATATAAAAATATTAGATGTTCAGAAAAATGGTAGTTCTGCATTTCTTGTTGTAACAACAGCCATGCTTTAGCTGCTTTAAGCCCGTGGAGAAGTAGCCTACAGCACAAAGAAGGGCATGGACTGCAATCTAGAAATAGAAACTCTATGCTATTTTTAGTATTTTTCACTCTTTTTCCTCCTGATTTTGAGCCAGTCTGCTGTCCTGATTTACCAGCACAGCTGGTGGCCATGCATTTCTGGGGGAGTGGCCGGTGGCCACATCCGCCAAAGGCACAGGGTATCCTTGGTGCCTCTCTGGCAGCTGCTCATGTGGGTGGATTTCCTTTCACTAAGGTGATTATTACTGATGTTATGGCTGCTTTGAACTAGAGGAAATACTGCAAGCAAGGAGGCTCTCTGCAGTGGAGAATCGGGGATCTCTCAAGTCTTCAGTGGCATGTAAATGTGGCAACAGAAGATGGAAATCTCCCCGAACCAACAGACTGGAGAAACAGAATCAGAGGGAGTGTCTGTAAAGCTCATGTGTGCAAGGGTTCTGAAATTTTAAGTTTATATCAGCTGACTTTCCAGATTATTCTGAGCACAATTTTTGTTATTTCCGGTACCATTAAATGAAATATTTGTGTGACATGTATTTTGGGTAAGTTCAGTTACATTTAGCGTCGTTCATACTTAAAAGATTGTTTTGACAAAAAAGGGAGAGTCCAGAAACAACCATTCATTTACATTAATCTTTGCCTTGGGTGACACTAAAGATAACACATTCTCATATTGCTCTTCAGATCAATGTGATCTGAAGTTAGATAATGGCTTACCCATTATGACAAGCTATAAATGGCAGAGTTCAAATTAGAACACTGTAGTTTCTGACTCATTCCTGCATCTGTCTCTCTAGATAGTGGGGTTATATACATTGACTGGCATGGACATAGGGCACTGATAATACAGAGGTTACTAATAAATTAGCTTTCTTTGTGTATAATTCACCAGTACTATGGAGAAAAGTCTGTGTCTCAGGATTCTTAGTTTGCAAGAGAAGAAAATAATTTTGACTTGATAGTACAAATTTTCATTGACTCAGGCTTATTACTGAGACTGAACAGCAGTTGTGATGCAGTAATTTGGACTCAACCATAAGTGTACTTTTAGAGATTTTTTTTTTTTCCCTGACAGTCCCACTGAAAGAAAAAATTATTAAGATTTTATTTTAAAGCTAACTTTATCCTGAGTGCTGATTCTACATTCCAGTGTTTAGTCAGGCTGCAGCTGAGAGAATAAATGTGAGTGGTTTAGCTACCAGTCATGCAATTGGCCTTGGTGGCCAGTGCCTGAACTGTCACTGGATGGACACAGTGCAAATCTATGTGAATTGCCATTAAAGATTATTGTAATATTTATTTAAATTCAAAATACTTGATTTCTTAGTGTAAGTAATGACACGATAAATACAGATTAATGGCATTTCAGTAGCACTGGACAAATAGACCCCACAAACATAGGACCATTGCCTCTGCACTTACCTACAACCTGAGTCATTTGAAGGACATCTCTATCCATTGTCAGACAGGTGTCTTTTGTGAGGCTTAGAAAGCTGTCAAAATGGAACAGTTTTGAAATACAGATCTTAAAACTTGCTGTGTCAGAAGACTGAATGTCAAAAGACTGAATTGCACCCTTCATGGAAGAGAAATGAAAATACTATGACCCTTTGTAGGCTTTGTCAGTATTTTGAGTTGTGTGTTAGAGCACTGTGAAAGTCATGCATAAGTATGTTCCTCACTGTGTGGGCACTGGTCTCATGCTTCAGGGATGAAGTGATGTGCAAAAGGGCCTTATTTCAGAGGGAATTTTCTCACTGGCAGTGAAATGGGCTGCATAAATTATTTTCCCCTTTGAAATGTCATATGTTGACAACAGTGACTGCTACTTGTCTAAGAGTCCAGCAACACCAACTCACAAGTAGAGACTCATTTTGGAAGATTTTCTTTGTTACCCTCAATGTCAGACGGTAACATGAATGTATTTAATCCTGTTTTAAAGAGGCAGCAGTAACTTCAGACAATTCATACCTGGGGCATTTTTGTTATTTGTTCAAATCTGTTCAGAAAGAATTGTGTTTTCAGTGTCATGATGAAGTGGTGGAAATATTGAATAGGGATATAGAAAGGAGGAGTAAAAACTTTCAGAATTGTCTTTACTCTTAAGGCAGCAATCAAAAAGGAGAGTTTTGTTTATAGTTAGGTATGTTTTTCCCCATGTCTCCATTGTTTTATTGAACCCTAGTCAATCCTCTTTTTTTCCCACAGAACAAAAGGTTGAGGTGCACTGAATTTGAATCTAGGAAGCCATTGATAAGGATGAGGAGTAGGGGCATCTCAAGCTTCCAGTATTTGAGGTTGTTTGGTTTTGTTTTCCTTGTTTATTAGTAAAGTCTCTTTAAAAAATGAATCACTGATGAATTAAAACCTCAGAAATCCCAAGTCATCTATCAAGAATAGGAACAGGTTTTTTGTTAGTTTTCTTCTTACTAGGCTGTATTTTTGCTAGCATGGACTTGTGTTTCTGTGGCTTGATTTATAATGTAACAGTGACATATTTTTCTGTCAGGTTATTTAGTGTAATACACATGGTTTCATCTGTCTTTTCAGTAGAAAGAGTAGAGATCTGAAGAAATTCCAGATGATGGCTTCTGACGCGAGTCATATGCTGGAGGCAGCTTTGGAGCAGATGGATGACATCATTGCAGGTATAATAATGCTTTATTTTACACCATATTATTTTGAGATAAAGTATGTTTCTCTTTTTTTACTTTTTAATAATTATTCTGAATTTATCAAGTTCTCTGACACACATATTTCACTATTGACACTCTGGTTCAATAGTTAAGTGAAGAAAAGTGAAAGTAAATTAAAGGAAGAAAGCCTACAATTCCCCCTACTGAATATTGAAGCAAGAGATATTTGCTTTAATGCTATATGGTAACTTAAACACATCTTCAGCCATGTGGTAACATTCCATATTGCATATGTTAGTTTTTTATTTCAGTGTGTCTTTAAAAACAGTTTTCACCGAGTCTTCTGATTAGCTGGGTAGTATATATCTGTATTTTACACACACAAACCCACATAGGTATATAAAAATGTGTGTGTATATATAAAAATATACATCATTTTCTTTATGATGTATATATTCAAAATAGTTTGCCTAACAATTATCTTCACAGCCTAATGAGGTAGAATGTGTATCTTTTTGTCTACATTTATATCCAGAAGTGGAGCTGAGAACTGTATTTTACACAGCTGTCCACTAGAAAGGCATATGATGCAAGACAGGATTTGCTGTCTTTTGGTGCTCTCATGGTAAGGCAATTAAAAGATCTTCTCTCAACATTACAGCATTCAAGAAGAGAAGTTAATTTCTGTGGTTAGGCCTCGGTAGCCTTGGGGTTTGTGCTCACACACGTTCAGTGTCAGCTCCTAAAAGGAGTGTCTGGGTAGGGCCATGTTCTCACCTGTGCACAATGGGAAAGAATTCAGCAAAGCTTTAGAAATCTAAATAGTGACACCCATGCTGTGCCTTCTTCACTAATGATGATGATGATGATGATGACATCAGCCTCTTGTTGCTGCAGTTTTGCTTCTTCCTCATCTTCTTCCTGCTCTTCTACTGAAGCTTTCTATCCAGAGACTAATGTGGAGCTTCAAACCTCACCACCTGGCTAACTGTGATTAGGTTGGAAGTCATTATCCAGGATTTTTAGTTTAAAGAATCTCCAGGGTTTTGGGGTTTTTTTCTCATCCACATATGAGTCTTCGCTTCATTCGAAATGTGTCAGCTTTACCAGACTGCTAATTGTAAATGTGAATATGTGATAGATGTAACTACACAAATAACTTTTCACACCGATGGAACAAGCCCTAGACAAATAGGAAAAAAATTAGATATATATTTCCTTCTCCCTTCTGTTTGTGAATGCAAAACCTTATTCAAACAAGGTTTTAACCAACAGAGGATAATTGGGATTTTATTTTTTCACCCCTCACAACATATAAACAGGGAAGCATTGAACTCCCCTTAAATGTCTAAGGAGAGAACAAGTAAAACTAGTCCCAAACCATAACTCATAAACTAGGGAACTAAAATGGTTTTTTAGCCACTGCAAACATTGGATTATGATTCTGACTAGTGCTATAAAGTAACCAAAGTAGCATAGAAGGCCATGTCTGTTTGATGAGGATATGGAACCTGTGTCCACAAATCACCTGCATACGTATGGAATTCAGTGTCTCTCTTCTGTAGTGATTTATACACAGCTCAGCACACACTGGTGATATCATGGATGCACTAATTGATTCCATTTTTCAGAAAACTCAAGAAAGAAAAAAGAGTTGTTATATTTAAATCAATTTTCAAATTAGACACTTATTTTTTTCCAGGAACTGTCAGTTGTGAGTAAGACAATAGGTGTTTAGTGTTGGGTGTTGTTTCCATGCCATGGAAAGATAGCCTTATAATATGTGGCATAACTGATTAAATGGCAATATATGACTGCCTAAGAAATACACTTTTTTTTTTTTCTGGGTTTCATGCTAGGAAAATAATTGAGGTCAGCAGACAGATTTTATGTTGTTTGTTTGTTTCTAATATTCTTTTCCTTTCCCACACACCTTTTTCAGAGTGTTTGTGCCATTACATTTTAGGGTTTAATTATGATAAATAAAACTAAATTGTTCCAGGCTTCCAAACAGCATCACTTTTAACTCCCTCACTGAGTTGTCGTGATACAGAGAAGCAAAGCAAATGCTGGAAGAACTATTCTGTGTGAACCAGCTGCATGCAGGTCCTGTTCACAGTTGTTCTGTAGTGGTGTTGGTGACCAAGCTCTAAAACAAAAAGGCATACCAGTGGTATGTGGAGTTTGTTTCCAAAGTACATGGGCAGGTCATGACCAGATTGGCAACCTCTTCAAGAGAGTTGACTTTGTGGCTTTACATTACCTACTTTTTTAGTCTAATGTTCACTGATAATCAGTGTAACACTGAAAATGGGCTTATATAAATAAATCTAATGGGAGAAGAACCAAGATATTTCCCAGACAGTGCATCTGTCAAGTCTCATCAATGTTAATTGAATACTTCCCATATGATTCAGAATTGTGTCTACCTGTACCAATAAAGAATCATATTGTTTTAGTCCTTTACTTAGTAAAAGCTCAATTAGTTGGGAAGGTTGTCTTACCTTATTCATTTATTTAGTATTTTTCATAACTAGAAATAGATAAGACGTTTTAAGACAGGTTGAGTTAAGTCTGTTGTGGTCATTCTCCTCTAGCTGATGTTCTTTGTGTTCCAGAACTATTTCTTGAATATTCTGGTATGATTTAAGGACCAAATGTATCTGCTGGAGTCTATACTTGGATACAGTTATTATCCAAATTTGTCTCAAATTGAGGACCATAATGATTATTCAAGTTTGATTCTCTCTAATTCAATCCAATAAGCTTCTGTCTGCAATTTGGGCAGGGACTGGAAAACAGGAATGTTCTCTTGTCCTGTATGCTGAGAGAACAAATAAGGTAGAAAACTCCTTCAGAAGGATAACTGGATGAGTGTCATGAAACAAACCAGGACTGAGATTCTTCTAACTGCAGATTTACATATACCGTAGTTTGCAAATAATGGAAAAATAATCTGTACAAATGTAGCCACTCTTAGAGTCGACTGGAAACAGCAAAAAATCAACTGCTAAGAGCTTGTGCTGTTTCAGTTCCTGAAATATGGACATCTCTGGGTAGTACTGGATTCAAAGGCCAAGGCTAAACTTCATGACGGAGGTAAACTTAGGTAGGTGATGAAAACGATGTGTCCTTTGGAATGAGGCCTGAGTGGGTACTAGGAGAGCTCTGCTCTTCTCTTGACCTCAGAAACCTTGGCTTTAAGGCACAAAATTAGTATTAATCCCTGTTTTAGAGAAGTGAGAAGTCCAGAGCTGAATATCTGACCCTGGTTAATTTTTGAAGCTTGAGTATGTATGTATATATACACACTCAAAACCAGCATCCTCTCCATTTAATGAGAAAACATTCCTGATTTCTTTTCTTTTCTCAGTTACTATTAAAGTATTACATTGTTGTCTTGCACTCTAAGGTAAGAACTGGGCATGCAAATATATATTACCAATATTTACAGATTTTCAGTCCTACTTTTAGCCTTCTAATTCTAAAAGTCACATCCCTTGCTCCAATGGTTAACATCACTCATACATGAGTCTGATTAGTCCAACTAAGTCTCACTGTAGACTGTGCTCCTCAGTGCAATACAAAATGTTTTAGTGTTTAGAGTGCATGAGGGTAGGATTGTGAAGCAAGATTAACAAATTGAATTTCACTGGGCTTGATCAAATTTGACAGATAGGTCAGTGTTCCCAAGTCTTTTATGCTTCAGTACATCTGTGCTGATAACCCACCCTCATGGCTATATAAATTAGGCACGCTAAATGATTAGCCTTATTTGACTAAAATAGCAAAAAGGGCTAATGTGATTGTCAATGGACAAGACTTACCCATTAGCTGGAATGACTTGCACTCCAAACAGAGGCTTCCTCTAAAGAAAGCACCCATGTGTCAGGTCCATCTACCCATTCTTTGTTTGAGGTGCCTGACTTTGGCATTGCTTCCCTCTGAGGTTTAACCAGGTCATTACTCTTCCTTTTATTCAGCTTGTACCCATTTTTTAAAATTTGTTGCTTTGTAGGGCTGTAGATTTTGGTTATTTTTCTTTGTAATATATCCCAATGAATTAAAATAATTTTTATTTTATGCTTATTTTACGTCAAACTTCTTTTCTTTGTCAACGGTTTGGGAATCCATTGTTTCCCTTTGTGAATAATGACCATAACTGTAAGATTGAAAAGCTCCTGTCACAATATTAGAGTGTGCTGCAGCTCCAGAGTCTTCAAATCCACCAAGTAATAAGTGTAATTATTGAGTTTCCTTTTAACCAGAGCTCCTGCAATTATTGCTTACTGGAAAATAATGAGAAAGTTAAATGTGTTATCACATGGATGCTTACTAATATTACAGTATTAGCACTGCAAGATTACAAAGTAAATATAATTAAAAAGTTGTCCAAGACCTATGCTTGTTTTAATTCCCTTCTCTTGAGGTGGCAGAATGTTCAGTTCATGGCTTTGGCTTATGTGCTACAAACCCAACCACTTCCCACACCCTTGTTGAAAAAGAGGCCTTTAGAGGTAATTGTGCTTGAGAGATGAACAAGTTTTTAATTCAAGTTTAATATGTTTTCCTCATGGGATATACTTGCCAGACTTTGGAGGAGGACCTATTTGTGGGGGGGTTTTTTCTTTCTTTTATTGTCTGCCCCATCATAATTTTACTAAGAAAACAACAGAGTTTAAGCTTCAAAGCTACACTATGACCCTGGATGTGTTAGATTACTAAGTCACTGCTAGTTAAGTGATTTGAACCTGGATTCTAAATGCAGGAGTGGACAAAAAATACTGACATTCATTTGAACCTCTTTGGATGAACTTTAGGTTTTGTGAAATAAGTTCCTGTATCAATAATAGGAAATCAAAATATTTCCTAGTGACCTCATCCTTTACCATGAATAGTCATAGGTCATCACAGGATTCATTCAGTCTCACAGCACTTTAACTGAAGGAGATAGACACCTCTGTTCTGCTTCAGAAGGGATTGAAATTGTCCAGACCAGGCAGAAAGCACTTAATCCTATTTTTTTGTGGTGTGTGTTGGGGGGGTGCTGGTGGGTCTTATTGGAAATACATGCTGGGTGACATGCAGCTGATGGGCAGTAAAAGCCTGGGTAGGATGACTGGAGAATAGCTTTTATTTTTTCTTTTCAGTTTGTACACTTCCAGCTGGCTTTATTTCTTTGTCACTTATGTCCAACTCAAGGTTCACGATATTTTCAAATTAAAAATTTTGTTTCTATGGTAAAGGTGTATAACTTTTTAATAATTTTAATAGGAATCTTTGTAGAATTCCATTTTAGAGCACTGAACTGACTGTAGTTAAAATAATGATGAGAGAAACAGAAGAATTTAAATAATGAGCAATTTCTTTCATTGTAGATCAGAATAATTGAGCAGCTACAGCTGCAGTGGTTTTCTTGTATTTTCCAAATAAATCGTGATTGTGTTAAAAGGCTGTGCTTCAGTTATGATTAGTGTATTTCCCTTTCATTTTCTGCTCTTTTACAGTCAGTACCTCAGGAGTTTTTTTCTGAACAAAAAATAATGTATCTACAGCACTTGTTTATCTTGTTATTGCTATGCATTAAGTAAGGTGAGCATTTGTGAAGTTACAATATTGTGGCTTTTTTGAACCCTTAGTTACAGTGTGTTTTTGCTTAGATCTTATGGCAATAGAGCGATGAAAAAGGAACTTAAATAGTACATTACTTGAAATGAGGTCTTTGATAGAGAAATTTATAACTTCCTGTCATAACAGTTACAGAAAATTATGTATCAAGAATATTGTGAGGGGGAAGGAAAGATAAAAATCTAGTATATTAAAGGGGAAAATATAACAACCTAGCACAAATATTTAGGGTCTATAATTTGTAGTTCTTTATTTTATAACACTTCTTAGAGCTTGTTTTAGATGCTGGCACGTATCTTCAGATACTTGACTTCAAAAAAGCTAATTAGGTAATTCCTTAGACGTCAACTATAACAGATACATAAAAATTAAAAATGTTTTAAATCTTTAAAAACATAGCAGTTCACTCCCTATGTATTTAATGCATAACTTTTCAGGTCAGCTGTCTGTGGTCTAGCTTTTAGGTTTGTTAAAGACAATTTTAAGGCACGGCCTCTCAAACTGCACACACTCAAATAACCATTACAGCCATTTGTTACTGTGTTTTGTAGGGCCTTTACACTTGCTGTAGCCTTCAGGTGAAGGCCTTGCATAACTGTTCAGGTGCAGTTTTCATCTGTGTTTTAAAAGCATGTGAAGATCGTGGCAACTCGCGTGTTGATTTGTGCATGAGCAGCGTTGGCTACTCATTCCTCAGTCAGGGTTGCCAGAGCAACCTGAACTTTGGAATTTCCTCAGTTTTGAGTGCTTAACCTCGCCAGAGGTCATTGGAGCTATTTGGGCTACTGTTCCAAAATATACTCTCACTATCCTAAGCATACTTTCTCACAGATAGTGGGGCTCTGAGCGCGGGATAGAGTGAAGACTCTGAATCCTGTCTGTAGGACTGATGGATTCCTTCTGTAAACAGGACAGCACTACAGAATCTTATGAAGCTGAGAGCACTGAGAACTTGTTTTCTAAACACTTAATGATCTTCTACAAAAAATAAGTGTTTAAAATTGTTTTGCCTAAGACAAAATTTCCCTTTCAATGTCCAAGTCAAACTGATTTACTGACCCATTTCGTCTTTGACTTCCCTTGCCTTTCCAGAAAAACAACAAAATTAGAAGACTTCTTGAAAGTGAGAGTTTAAACTCATTTGAAATGGATGAATATTTACAGTTTAACTATGCTACTTTAAATTCTTCATCTCTGGCTACAGATAAACAGTTCTGTGAGTTTAAAACAGCAAAAATACTGCCATGTTCTCGACACCCACATCAGTTTACCAGAACTGCAGTACTGGATTGCACCTGTGCAAAACAAAATCCACACATCATAGCTGTTTGTATTAGGTTTTGAGGAAGGATTGAAAAGAAACAGAAACATAAATAGCTGCAGATACAATATGTAGCAAAGAAAGGCAGTTAAACCATGATGGCCATAACCCCATGGGATTGAAAATCTGAGGCACAAAGGTTCTTTTGTGGTTTGCATGATGTGATCTGTTTTTCAGTACATGAGAGAGTCAGTTGTTTAACAGGCAAGTGAACCAAGTTCTAAGACTTAAATTTAAACAAGTTTGAGATCTTTAAATTCAAGATTGTCTTGTCCACTGCTTTAAGGCAATGAAATTGATTTGAGAGTCTTTTTAAAAATCAAAATACTGTAATCTTTATAAAACAAGTTGCCTTTATATCCTCACAAAATGAATGGTCTTTTTTCCCCTATGCTTACAGAGACTAATTTTTTTTTTCATGAAATAGTATTCATGTTACCAGTACTTTACTACTGCTTACTACAAACAGTTATGAATTTTGTACTAAAAAGATGTATTTGTTGTACTTAGTACACTTAGTACTTAGACTACTGGTTACACTGGCCCTAAATACCTTCCTTTTTTATTTGTAATTTAAAAAAATAAAGGGAGAAAGTTGATGCAAGTATTTTTTATTCTTTGTCTTTAATAAATGTGTTGACCCTGTTTTTCCTTTGCAATGGAGACTCAGCCTCAAACCTCCATCATAGCTGCATAATCCCTCTTATTTTTCTCACCAGCTGTAAGGCTGCTTAGCTTGTGTTTCTGGACAGGAGAGATCTTTTTGTTGTAGCTGTGTATGCAGTACCTAAATGTGCTGCACATCACAGCTCAGCGTCTGGAAGCATTTGGAAGGGAAAAGTTTGAGTAATTACATACATCATTTACATAAATTATAGGCAGTTCTTGAAAATTGTCTCAAAGATTCCACGTGTGATTGTACGTAGAGCTCAGTGGAAAAATCATCTGAGCTGCACGAAACTTGCATCTGAATGTGGTCATTAACGTTTCTAGGCTTGGAAATTTTTTCCTAGGGCTTCCTGCTAATCCAGCTTAATAGTTACTGTTCCCTGTAGTTAAAGATCTAAAAGCAGAGATTTGAGGAGAAGTTAATGTAAGCTATGATTCAAAACATACCATTTGTGATGTATTTTGCATTACAGTATTAGAAGAAAGGATTGTGTGAGCTACCTCTTCACTCATTTGACAGAAGGCTTAGGAACGAGGACGCTGAAATATGTCCCATCTAGACCTTACTACTAGTTTACATAAATTCACATTTTCAAGGCTATCTTCATGAGAAAAAGAAAATTGTGCTTCAAAGAAAATTACACTTTGTAGTCTTGGAGGAGAGAGGAAGAACTTGGACAACCTATTTGCTCATTGAGTAAAAATTCAGGTAAAAAAATGTTCTCTAACAGTGTAATGATTAAGTGAAAGGCCAGATAAAATATATGTTTATAACTTTATTCTAACCACTGTTGGTCAGATATCAAAATTGTTGCTCTTGAGTATTTCAGCTTTACAGAAAGTCATCCTGACCCAGCATAGATGTAGCGTTTGGTTTTTGCTTTGGGGCTTTTGTTGTTTTTTGCTGGTTTCTGATCTAAAGGAGCCAGCAGTTTTAGGAAAACCTTTTTTTAACCACTGATGGTTGAGTTGTGCATTACCAGGATTTTTTTTTTTTTTTAAACTCAGCCAGTTTTAGAGCAAAAAGACTGAGGTGACGAGGATGAATGCAGGGGATCAGAAGCTAAGGTGCAAGGGAAAGTGAGAGATCAGACACAGTATCTACTGCTAAGAGAGATGAAAGTTGTGTGATGGACAAATGTGTAGAATATAAGCTCAGGAGAGTGGATTTTCAAACTGGCAAGCCTTTCTGCTTCTTTCATAACTTCTGCTTAGTAACTTATTTTTGCAGGCTACTGGGAGTGCTGTTTTCTGAATAGGTTATGTATTTGCCCAAAAGGAATGTTTCTTTGAAGCCATTCAGCTAATTGCAAGGGACTTTGAAATAAAAATGTGCTTTAATGGTCAGGGTATAAGAAATGTGTAACTTAAAAGTTGTTTTCCTTTTTGTACTGCTTATTTTACTTTCTTCCTCCGTATAATGTGCAGCTACATTTAACCTCCTTCATCCACTGGCTGTCTGGGGAAGCCAGAAGTGAGATACTTGGAATGTCATAGTTTCAACAGTTTTTTCTCCCTTTCTCTCCTACTTCTCTAAAGTGGACATTTATGGTGATTAATTGTGTTCCAGTAGTACACTAGGAAACCATGGTGTTGAGTATTATATAAAACATCATGACAGAAGATTCCCCTGTGTCCTGTTTATCCCTGGAAAAAAGTGAGGCACAAGAATACTGTGACTTGCTCAAGAAAAAAATGAGTCTTTTTCCAAGAGTTCAAAACTGCACTCATCTTTCCTGAGCATTCTTCATTTTTTTTTTTTTTTTTTAAATGAGTCTGCAAGGACATCCAAGTTCTTCCTGTCTGGTGCTAAAACTAATGCAAAGAAATATAATTATTTACTCCTACACACTTCTGTTTTTCAGGGTGTGTTCTTGTCCTGTTTAATATGAAACTACATGGAAAACAAATAAGAGAATCGAGCCTGTGAGTCATTTGAATTTTAGCAGTAAACCAGGAAGCTTTCTGAATTAAAATGCTGAGTTGAACTCTGTATTTCTGCATTTCCTTACCTAATATAAAGTGCATTAATTGTTGCATTCAGAGGAGTTTGATTTCCATTTCATCTAGGGAAATGAAAGGTACTGCATTAACAACCTATAGCAAACTAGTTTTAAAGTAATTTCAAATTTTGCAAAATGTGAGGCTGCTTAGAATTCTGCCACTCTGAGCAGTCAGTTGAAGAGCCTGGGATAACTCAAGCATGCATATGGAGTATGCCCAGTCTCAGGGAATCACATAATTCCTGACTGGCCCTACCTGTGCTCCAGCACTTAAGGATATTTACGTTTAGAGAACTGAGTTTCTTAAGGGTGACCATTCTTTCACTTACCAAGATTAAAGAATGTGAGTATATGTTGTTTTTCCTAGTGTTTTGATAGAGGCAAACCAAATAAAGGCATGCTGCAATGTCCCTGAATCTTCCTATGGAGTTTAAAGTTATTTTCTTTAGAAGGTGGATGTTGCCAGGAATGTTATAGTCATGATCATCTAAGGATGGAGGCAAGATGTGATACACAGTGAGACATTTAGACTGGTGAACAAAGATGTCACAGTGGCATGTGTGGTATGGCTGTGTGTTTGTCTGTATAAACTACCTACCAACTCTAATTAACTGAACTCCTGCACAGTTTTTTTAAGTTGTATTTAGCTTAAATGTGACAGCTTTTATTTCATACCTGAAGTATTGGTTGTTGGCCTGAAAGTTTGTGTGGTTTTGTTTGGATTGTGTGGAGTTTTGCTTGTTTGTTCCTCTCTTGTCTATAAATAAAAAGTATTCACATAAATAACATGAAGAGCTCCATAGCAGAATGCTCCTTTCAGTTTTTCCCATTCTATATCTATTTTAAATCCTCTGTTCACTGAAGGTGTAACTACCAAAGCTGGTTATGAAATAACTTTGAATCCTGTCCCCTTTTCTAGTGTTAAAGGTACTTGCTAAGCAAAAGATAGAAAAGAAGTAACGTGGAGTTTTCCGAAAGAAAGAGTGAGAAAACTATTTTACAAGTCCTAAAGCCACAGTAACCAAGGAGGCCACATCTTTCCAAGTGGCATCAATGCCACTTCAGCAGTCAGTGCCACATTTCAGTTTGTGTGCACATCTCTCAGAAAGTAAGTAGTGAGCCACCCTGGCTGAATGAAGGTTATATGATCCAGACGGCTCCTACACAATTTGGAAATCTGCTATTTTCAGTCACTAGAGTTTAATATTAATCTGCATTAGGAGCTACATAAACATAAACAAGCTGTCACGAGTGGCTGAGAGTATAGAAATACGTAAGAAAATACCTTTTAGCGAGCAAGTCCGGCAAAACAGTCAGTTGATCCTGAGCTCAAAAGGAAGTAATTCAGGAAGACAAGGTTGATTTACGAGGTGAGGTTATCTCATACAGCAGTCTTTGTAGCACCGGATATTGAAGAAACTTTATCTTGGACATGGTCTTAGCCAGAAATTAAGATGAGATCTTGCACTTGGGGTATTAAAATAAACTCGTGAGCAGCGGAAGTCAGCAGGATCAAAAGGAGTATTTTGAGTCTGAAAAGAGGTTAAGATAATATGAAATACTTCGGTAGTGAAAATTAGCGTTGCTTTAAAAAAAAAAGTTTAAAACCCTACTACTGAGCCTTGCAAAACTTCAGAAATTTCTAAGGATGGTTGGTTTTACATTGTTTAAAACAGTCAAAAAAAACCCCCACGCTCATTGTTCAGCAGAATTCAAGCCACACAATTTTTTGCAAATATCTGACAGAATGCTTTGTGTCATTAAAACAGAGGTTGAAGATAACCTGGTTAATATTATTTAAATTTTCCCCAAACTTTGCGTAGAGTTAAGCATTCACAAAATGAGAGCCAAAATATTGCCTTTGTTCAAAAACTGAGTGACATGGGGAATAACATTAGTATTAAATGATCAACTGGCATTTTGGTTAAAAGCTAATGTGGGTGCAGAAGGCATTTCAGGGTATTAGGACCCAGACTGTCAGTGTATTCATGAGTTGTGTTTCAGGCTACGTGCAAAATGAAACATTGGGTCCAAACATAGTTTGTAGTGTCTGAATCATGGTAGATAAATGACTGTAGCAGGCAAACTAACATTGATTAATGCAAAGTAGTGTGCATTCGAGAAGAACACTTGAATTCCTTACATGTTCATGCATCCCATTGGATCTGTGAGCTCAGGGGGAAAAAAAAAAGTTAGCAAATAATTTTCAAAGGCCCGGTGAAGGTTTTTGTTCCTTTCATAACTAAGATGTAAATTATGTTGAACACAGAGGTAAAATGAAGAATATAATAAGGAGATTATTATAATACCCTTGTGTTCATCAATTATGTAGTCTTCTAATGAACACTATATGGATCCAGTGAAGTATGAATGATCAAAAACCTAAAAAAACTCCATTAAGGTAAATAAAAGGGGGAAATGGGATGGCTTATGCCAGAGAGAACATGAAGACATCTGTACAACCTATTACATACACGAGGCAATGAATTGTAAATAAAAACTTTAAAAAGTAAAGGAGATAGTTTTCCACCTGACTAGTTCTTAAAGAAACAAAGGGATATTAAATGATACCAAGGTCTGAAATTCAGGACTGAGAAAAGAGAGTTTACTTTAGTGTGCATCTCATTGAAACACAAGGTATTAAGACAAAAAGGTTTAGAGATATTAGAATTTGTATTATTTATAATCCTTCCATAAGTGAGATATGTTTTTTACTGTGCTTAATGTTGTCGAGAAAATAATATTGGTACTGGAGGGCTGGCAGGAGGGAGGTGTTGTAATTTAGAGATCTTTTTGTAATTTAGAGAGCTAGCAAAGTTTTATGTGCCATTTTTATTGCTAACTTCTGGTGGGTTGTTCTTTGTGGGAGTTTTAAACCTGCCCACAGTCATATATTTTCCTAGATCTGGTTACATGATCTGTTTTGATCTAAGTTTCTTCTCAAAGGACTGCATCAGTTGTTCTTACATTGCTTAACACTGCTCTGTGTAGGGACTTCTGTGTAGCTGAGAAGTTAGTGACATCTCATGGCAACCGTGGAAAATTACAGGTGACTTGACAGAAAGGATTTGACCTTAACAAACATTGCAAATGTTTTCTAGGTCAAATTTCTTTTTTAATATGCTCGTATATCCCTTTCACATTTAATTCTCCAGTGCTCGTGATTTATCTAGAGACTAATGCAAGTATTTCTAAGCCTGAAATACTGGTATTTGTCAGTGAGCATCTGAAGCCCAAAAGTTGTAGTGCGTAGTATCTGTGTATTTGTCACCCAGAAAACAATTATATAACGTTATTGTCTCTCCTTTTTTTATTTGTTTTAGGTACAAAGTCAGCTACAGAGTATGCTAATGGTGGTTATGATATTGTGTCACCTGCTCCGTCAGTGTACTTGGGCACATTTCAAATTCTGCATCTCCTGGAAGATCTAAAGATGGCATTGGAAATGCTGGAGGATCCTCAGGAGAAAGAGGCATTGAGAAATCAAATTCCAGGGGCCACAGCAGTGTGTCTGCGGGAGTGGTTCGAAGAGAATCTGGTGAGTAGCTATTTGAGCTTTTCCATTTTGTTTGCAATGGAAACAATGGATTGGTTCAAGTGTTTTCATATTACTGCTTTATGTGCTGATTATCAGAGCAATGCAGATGAGAAGTTGATAAAATACCTTATTTTGTCCCTGGTGAGGGAAAGGATGGTAAAAATCAACTGCAACAAAAGTTGCCTTTTCCGTGGGTTATTTTTGGTTTGGTTTACTTTGGTTCATTCTTTGCTGGAGATAACAAATTTATGAATAGTTAGAAAACTTTTAATTTTTAAAGTATCAGTTTGGAATGCAGTGTCATTGTCTGTTGAAGGAACAAATTCAGACTGGATGATTCTCCTGTCCTTTCCCTTAACTCTTGGTATAACAAATCTCCAAACTATGTTGTCTACCAGGCAGAGGTGGTAAATCCAGGAACACTCTTGATTCTGCAGGTGAGACATTCATATTGGGATAGATGGGGAATAAACATTTGGCTGTACTGGGAAAGACTGAGGCTTACCAGGTGGGGAGCAGATCTTCAGACAGACCTCAAAAGAAGAGGGACATTGTGGATATAAAGGAATAGAAGCAGCAGGTCCTGCCACAACACCAAGCCTGACACTGCAGGTGAATGGTGGTGTTCCTCAGGTGTAAAAGCTACTTGTCACTGTCTCAACATCAGAAAACTTTTCTAGATGAATAGATTTTCTTCTGGTTTTGTCAATGGATGTGACCTTTTATGTAATTTGTCCTGTGGCTTATGTTTTAGTGTTTATCTTCTGCCGCAGCTGCCGTGTGTGAATTGCAACCTGATGTTGTTGGAAGTGTAGTTGCTTTTGTTTGAACTTGTCAGCTGCTGGTTTTTGGCATTCTTCACAGAGTGCAGGTCTGTGGCTGGAAAATCCTGTTTGGGTCCATATGAGAGAAAGGAATGAGAATTTGGTACCAGGTTTGAAAACAAAAGGCGTAGGCAATGTTTGATTTGGATTTATAGTTTTAGCTTTTGGATTTAGATATCCTTAGGGCCAGCTCTTACTGAATTCCTGCCTAAGCAGAAATGTTAATGTTTATTGAAGTCTTTACAATAGCTAAAAGATGTTTTTAGTGCATAAAAGACATAAATTTTCAGAGTTGTTCACAATAAAGATAGCCCTAGACCACCAAGTTGAAGAGTTTGAATCTGGTAATCTGGCTTTTGGTCTTCTGGTGTAGAAATATTAAGCTCACCTTGCAGCCCTGCAACGTAGGTAACCTTTGATGGTTTGACTTCTCATATTAACTATATATGTGTGTCTCTTCTGTTTCATGGGTAATCAGCCAAAACAGAAGCCACAGACTTCTGCCTTTTAGACTTGCAGTTTACTGATGTCCTAAAAGCCTTGTCTGCTGCATCAAGAGTAGTATTTGTTTGATAAAGCAACTGGGGAGTCTGGATTCAGGGGCAACAGAACAGGGGAAGTTGATGGCATAGAGTATCTCTAGTGCACTATGTTGAGATCACTGTTTTTAAAATATTTTGCCATGTTCCGTGTCAAGGGAGGGTAGGGCACAGCTGCTGTGTCTGTTATTTGAAAATGGATAGTAATCTGTGTATTTGTAGACCTTTCTCATATTTTTTTTAAGTGCAGATAATTTGTAAGCGTGCACATAACTTCCGTGACCTTTGAATTTGGGAGAGCTTTCTCCACTGGCAAGCTGCAGTTCCACTTGGAAATTGGGAAGAAATCTGGTAAAATTTGGGTCAGTTCAGTGAAATGGAATATGTGTTTCGTAGTTATGTCCCATACTGGAATTTCTTTCATTCCAGCCCAGAGCTATGAAACATGACACTTAATATGTGGATAAGGACAGTTGAGGTAGTAAGCTATAAAGAATGAGAACTCTCTGTCTCCATGAATCCATTCACATTGGAAGCCTCAAATGGAGTTTGGTAATCATTACTCTGTGAAATGCAGAAGTGGCATTAAGTAAACCTCACTCAGTTCCCATGGTTTAAACACATCAGGATGGAGACAGTTTGCTGATTTATTAAAAGCATAATTAACTAGAGATCAGGGAACTATATATTTAGGACGAACATCAGCAATACATTAGATAAACCATGATACTAGATGCTTAAGAAATGTTAAGGAACACCTACAAATTTCTAAATGCAGCCCTAAAACTAATTCCAAAAAGTTAAAATGCCACGGACATGCACACGCACATTCACAGTTACACATTTCCTCTCTCACAGCTGGTGTTGGTTACAAGCCTGAACAGCCTCCTCTGTGGATGTGGGTTCCCCTGTTTTACACACATCCCCTCACACACGTGGGTGCTTTAGCTTTTGTGTGTACTCGTGGACTACTGATGCCTTTGAGCTTTTTTTTTTTTTAGAGCTATTGCAGGTTGGAGAGGGCCTTTTTTTTTTTTTGTGGATGATTAATTCCACATCTGTTTTCTTTGGAGGTCCATGGACCTTCCTTTGAAGCTGGAGGGCTGCTCTAGCATGTAACTGAATAGCTTTAGAGACTACAACAATTGCTGTGTTTCTAACATTTTGCATAAATAGGTGTCAAAAATATTCCCAGTTTATACTGGTTAGGCATGCAGTGGAAACTAAAGAGAAAAAAAGCAATCTGATGTTTATCTTAAAAGCATATAAGCATGCTTCATTCAAGAAGAGAGTGTTATTTTATGATTCTTCTTCACTTAAATGTGTAATTAAATATATTATTAAAAAAATTGTTGCAGCTGCCATTGTTAGTGAAGCATACAAATGATGTGCCTTATGGAAATAATTTGAGTATGTGTTTTGCTACTGCCCCATATTGCTTTTATGGGAAACCACAGAAAGGGAAGTCAGAAAGATGACTTGAGACTCATTCCTGCTGGATAGTATCAAACACCAGCATTTAACAGCATTTGGGTTTGAGCAGAATACGGAATTACTGATTAGTCAGGAAGTTTCTGTGATGATTATGGATGCTAGAGCTGATCTCACCTTCGTTCTGTTCCATAGCAGCAAACTATGGAATTTATCAGACATGAAATACCACCAAATTATGTTTGATGGTTTGATCAATTGGATTATTTACTTCTTTTAACCAATGGTAGCTGTTATGCTCTTTGGTCTGTCTCCTCTAGGTGTGAATACCAAATCTGTGGGAAAATTCAGATATTTGTTTTATACCTGATACTGCCCTGTTTACTTGCCCTTTTGAGAACATCTCCTTTATTCTTTTTCTTGAACCATTGGTGATTTATTTTTCTCTAAGGAAGAGGCACACCATTTGTGGAGCTAAAGGTGTGCTTTTTGGAAAGGCTCCTTTGATTGTTTCCGTGGTCTGGGATCTATGAACATATCAGGTTCCTGAGTTTGTAATATAACTGGGCACCATAACTGTGCTGTCACTGCTCTGAGGGAGACGAAACAGGTTTGACAAAATTAGCACTGAATTTAGAAAGGTTGTTACTGTGCACCATGGAATGAGGATTTTATAGTTTGCTGCAGTTGCACAAATCTTTTGACAAACCTAAATAAAAAATTATTAATTATAGGCTTTTAACTACTTAAGAATTGTATTAAAAAGTTCTGCCTCGAAGAGCATGTCTGAAGTGTTTTATATGGCTTTATGATTGTAAATTCTTTGGCCTTAAAAGCAGAACAAAAAGACCTGGGGATTAGCATGCAGAGTTCGTATAAAACAAACTTGTGGATGGTATCAATGCTTCTTGTTAAATATTTTAGTATTGCCAGTGACCACGTGACATATCACAAAGCAGGTAGTCATTTCAGCATTAAAAATTAATTGCTGCAGTAACAATTTGACTGCGTTTGGCTCTGTGAGCTACGAGAGAATATATTTGTTTACAGTTTCATAACTCTAAATGGACTTCTACGCTGTTTAATTCTGGTTTTTTATTCCATACATCTTTATGGAACTCTTTTTTGAGTAAAGAGGAACACTACTGTTCTTATAATGGTCCTTGAGCATGAGTGAAGGACTCATTTTCAGGATTACAGAACACAATCTTCCTCCTAGTGGAACATCTGTGTTTAAAGCACCATTTCATGATGTAGTTTTATTTACTGACCCTTAAAGTGTTGATTTTTGAAAACCCATTAGTATTTTCCTTGTTACGGGGTTGGTGGGGTTTTTTTGTTTCTTGGAAGCCTAAGTCTGAAAATCTTTCTAAATATTCTAAATTTGAGGAAACAGAAAGGGAGAGAAGAGCATAGGAGATAGCAGAGGAATGTGTGTTAGATGCATTTTTAAATATAATGTGATTTGCCTTGTGATATATGTTGTGCCTTGTTTCTTTTCATGATCTGTTTTATTGGTAAAACCAGACTTTTTAGCAGAAACAGAATAAATTCCTTAGAGTCTTGACTGCTATTTGGTCATGATTAAAGTTCATAAGAGATTGTTTACACTATGTGTTAAAATGAAGGGATTTTTTTTCTCCAATGTGTTCACAGGGACTTGGATTAAAAGAGTAAACCCCAGTTCAGAATTCTGACTTGGTGGAGTTTGTGAAGTTTTGAACTTACTTCAAAGTTTTATTTTAAGCATGTGTTGAAGTGCTCTGCTGAAACATAATCACTGGTCTCTCTATTTCACTTTTGTCTGAGATTCATTTCACAGAGTTATCTGTCCAGAGCAGAGGCAGAAAACAACTGCACTTTGGGGCACTTCCATATACTTGAAAACGTGCTTTTATAAAAGTATCAATAGCATTTTTCAGCAACAGCTGAGTGGGAATCTTAGCCATGCCAATTAAAGCCAGTATATTTGTCTGCTGGTAGATTTGACTGTGGAACTCAACTGTTGAGAGCCATGATGGAACTATATATAGCTGAATCTTCCCGTTGCCAAGTGGTATTAACACATGTTAAATTGAAAATGGAGCAGTAGAGCCTGCTTGGGATAGTGTAGAAAAGCTGTCATTCTGAAAGCATTCATGTTTATTTTTGCCAGCTCGAAACATTGGATGGGTTATGTTTTTCTGAGGAGGAGTCAGAGTTCAAAGCTGTATGATCCGGTCCTCCAGCTCCTTTTCAATGAGTTGATGATGCAAGGCAGTCCTGAAGTGGAAGATTTGGTCGTCTCAGAGTTCCCCAAGCGTGTTAGAGCAATTCATGGTGCACGAGAAACAGCAGAGAAACGTCCCTCATACGTGCAGCTATTTCTGAATACCAGAGAGTGCCCTGGAGCTGGTGGAACAGGGGTGTACAGAGCTTGCATGGCATTTTTCTAAACCAGACCTAACATTTTCAGTGTTCTGTAGTTGTTTTGTCTGGGAGCCAACCAGACAAACCAGACACCTCTCCCTGTGCCTGCTCACTGCAGTAGCTCTCAGCAGAGGTAGGAAGCTTCTCTGTGTGAAGAACTGATAGAAGCTTAAAATAGCTTTGCAGCGAGCAGGGCTGATTTAGATCTCTTTCTTAAAATGAGATTAGGTTTTGGCTACTTCTTTCAACTTTGTAATGGTCAGTAATGTTTAACAGAGCCACCTTAAACTACAATGACCAGAAGTGCTCAAACAGAATCGTGTTATGGCCTTAGGCTTAGAGTACTCATGGAAGAAAGGTCGTATTCCTGTTCATCTTTCCTTTTGTGTCTGATGTAATATATGGTGTCCCTTTTTCATTTCACATTATGATCTGTCACTAGAATTTCCAGCTCTTTTGGCTTTTCACAGATTTAAATATTATGCACTGCATTAATTTAACAAACATTAATGCATAAATGTAAATAGTATGAAGTATCTACCTTTTGAAGTGGAGATAGAGGAAACATAGGAAAATGTTTTCCATAAAGTAATTAACAGAGGGACTGGTAAGAGAAATTATTTAATTAAGCAATGGTGCTGACAGATAACGATGGAAAGGTAATGGTCACGTAAAGAAGATGGGGACAAAATTTTCTTTTAAAAAGTCCCGTGTTGATTCAGGTATTACCTGAATGTTAGAGAAACAGCATAACATTTCCATATGTATTTCTATATATAAACTCTATTCAGATTACACAGAATTTGAGTAGGTTGATTTACCTCATTTTCTAAATTTTATGAGTTATGACAAACATGGCAATAACGTATCAACAACAAAATTATTTCATTCTCTCTTGGATTAGTGTGCTAATAACAGCAGTAAACAGACCTGTATTTAGTTAAAGTGTAGCTAAATATATTTTCAGGTTTTGTGATCTTTCAAAAACAGAAGCAAATTATGCTTCTTTTAGACACATAGTACATACATGTCGGCATGCTACTCTTCTTCATGAGTAGATCAGAAATGTGCTTTATTTTCCTAAATAATTAAATACTTAAGAAGAAATTTATGAATATTTGTATATTCCTTATCAGAAATAAGGACTTCTAAAGGTGTATCTGCAGCTTATTCTGTTTTGAGTCTTGTTACATTTTTTTTCTGTTCTGAAATTTAGAAGAGAAAATCTGATGTGTGTCATAGTGAGGAGAGGCAAAAATGTTACCTGCAATGTTGTTGATATATGTGCAAGTATTTGGTAAATATCCTGTTCCAAATGTTTCATATACTGACTTACTGCATGTTTAGTAGTTTCAGCAGTGCTTTGAAACCTTTCGGACTGGAAACTAAACCTGAATTATTGTAATGTGTTGTGTGGTAGGATGTAAATATATATCTTTAATTATTTTCTCTACGTATCAGTGCACTCTTGCATATAACAACTGGAGGAGGTGTTCACAGTGGTTTGGATGTTCTGCTAAGTAGAAGAAAATACCTTTTGCTTTTCATGTAAAAATATACTACTCAAGTTTCTTACAATCTACATTCTCTTCTCAATAAGCTTCATCCAAAAAGTCGTATTTCTTGTAGAACTTGGACTGAGAAAAGCATTTCAGCATATGACAAGGAATGTTTGAAACTGCCAAGAATGTGCAAATGTCTGTGAATGAATTAATAAACAGTAACTTCATCTAAGCATCAGTAATACATTCTTTGTGCAAGCCAAGGGAAGAGAGCTACTTATTGCTTGAGCAGTAGCCTGAAAGGACATGGTAGTGCTGGAGATACGTGATATCATACAGCCTGCAGATGGGAATGGCTCCAGAGATGTCAGCACCTGTTTGAAGTATTACCTCCCCCCTCCCCCAAATATGGAATAAGAATAAGGGTTAACCCTGCTGGCAGGGAACTAATGGCCATCTAAATCTGTTTAATTCTGAAATACAGATTTTAATCAAAGAATTAAGCCATTACGATTGAGTGTGTTTAGTGTATTTTATGCTGGGAAAGGATTATTTGTTCGTGTATCTACATAATGTTATTTGTTGTCTGTTTCCCAGGACATGGTTTATTTTTTTTTAAATTATCACAAGTAAAGCAAATTTGCTCATCCACAGAATGCAGTAATTTTTTTTCCTTTTGTTCCAAGAATTTCTTATTTCTCTTGTCACTTAGGCATTATTGTTAGTGATGATTAAGACTCTAAGACACATTTCATTTCTGGAAATAATTCATCTAGATTCCTGAAGCCATTGCTCACCATGAAACAGGAATTTCTTCCTCCATTGTTTTCTGCACAAATGGCCTGAGTTTCTTTATACACAAGTTTTCTCATATTTTCTCTCTCTTTCTTCAGTCTGAAACTCTCACATATTTCTGCAGCGTGGGAATGACATCTGTGAATTGGCATGCTGAAAAAAATCTTCCCTTTTAAAATCTGGTCCTAATCCTTTTGTTTCCAAACCAGCCCAAACACTAGGACTGGAAAAAACATGTAGGCAGAGTTGATGCTAATTCTTGGGAATGGGCAAATTTTTGTTGCATGTCCATCCTCAGCTGGACTCCCCTGATGAGGCTGGAAAGATTCATAGCTGGACATTGCATTTCTTGGCCTAAGAAGCCAAGTTTGTTTTCTTTTAGCGTTTTCAGAGCCTGATGGGTTTTGAAACCAAAATGATCTGTAAGTTACTGCTGAAAAGGCAGACAGGTGCTATGGTCCAGGGACTTGGACCTGTTAGAGGCTGAAGAACTGCTCTGATTCCTATTCCTTTGTCCTCTGATTTTCCAGGAAATTCAGTGGCAGTAGAACTCTATTGACTGTTTGCATTTGTGCTACTCTGAGAGATCACAAAAGCATGTATTTTATCACAAACTTAACTGAATAAAAAGTAAAATTGCTAAAACAACAATAATAAATATATTTTTATAATGTTCCTCAAGCCACAGTTGGATGGAAGAAAGAGGGACAGACAACTGTTTTTTTCTCAGCTCAGTGTTGGTGGAAGAGGGAGTACACCAGACAGTCAGATTGCCTTTTCCTCCACAATTCTAAGAGGATTTGTGGATGTTTTCTTCCCTCTTCAAAGGCCTGGAATGGAGGGACATGAGAAGCATAACTGAATGTTTAAAGCGTTCTAGTACTTTCAGTTTCAAAGCTCGTGCAGCATGTTTATTTACTATTTGAAACATTTAAAATCTCGTTTGAAGTATTTGACATGCTGACTAACAGAATACTGGGTCATTTAGCTGGGTGTTTTTTATAGGTTGTGTATCAGCAGACCTTCTTGTGACTAGCAGCTTTGGTGTTCTGCAAACTGAGTTTTTACTTCTATCAACACTGGCAGGAGTCAGCAGTTTTCTATGGAAGTAGAGAATTGGCAAAGAAATCCTAATGGGTTTTCATACAGGTTGTAGAGTATATAAACCTTGTTAACTTTAAACATTTTAGTGCTCAAAATTGCATTTGTATTGGAGACAACACTAAGAAAAATAATTTGTTGGGGAAGGGAGCAATAGCTGGATCACTCTCTGTGGGGTAACACTTGAAGGTGGTGGATTTTCAGTAGTAGTGTGGCATTTTTGCTTGTTTGATTTTTAACTCTCCACTGAACCAGAAGCTGGTGCTCAGTGAAGAACTGCACACAGACATGGATTTCCTGAAAATAAGAAAAACATACAGTGGTAACCTGATGAAGCAATCCTCAGGTTTCAACATATTTTCCTTATTTTCACGCTGCTCAGAGAGACTAACCTGCTTTTCTAGTGAAATGGAAGAGCATTCTAAGCAAATCTGGGGCAATTGATTTGCATTCAGTTGGTATCTGAAACTCGCAGGCCAAAGCTCAAGCAGGACGTAAAGTTCAGCGTGCAGGTGACAGGCTCAGAGTGAGCATGTGACTGTCTGGAATGTATGCTGTCAACATTCGTGGCTGATAAGATGCAGAAAATTCAGACACTTGCCTTTTAATCAGGAAGAATGACTAGCAGAAATCCTTTGCATGAAATCCAGCAGAAATGACAGGGCAGAAATAAGGTATGTTTGTCATTTTTAATGCTTTTGAAAGAAGAAATGGATACTAACCTAGCTGCAGATGGTACACTGAGGCACTAGTAAGTGGAGTAATATAGTTTTTTGTAGGTTTTATATGAAAAACAAAATCATTAGCTGATAATGCATGGTGGAGTGTTTTAAGAAAGGCGTTTCCTTCTTCCCTGAAATAAGAGTCTTAGAGCCCATGTTTTGAAACAGATGAAATGTGGAACTTGAGGCACCATAGTGGTGGTGCTATGGGATACACAATACTGTGAGATAAAGTTTGATGTATTTGCTGTTCTTTGTAATTAGATAACAAGTTTTCAGGGGAAAAAATGCCTTAAGCTGTTGGAAGTTCATTATTTAATGTCAAGAGAACCTCTGTTCAGTCTTCAGTTTGTCAGCCATGACAGAGGCTGTAGTGCATAGAGAAGTGTACTATATTAAGTATTAATTATTTTTTTTTTAAAAGGACCATTGACAATGTACTGAGACTTTTGCCAGACGGTGTAAACTATTCAAGAAATAGTTGCCCTCATCAACTTTAATATAGCATAAAAACAACCACATTCTATGCACACAGCAAGTCAAGTCCCCTTCTGATCTGCTTTTTGGAACTGACAGTTCTTTTATCTTATCACATTTACTGGTGATTTTAGATATCCTAGCACCTCTAGAAAACTCTTAGCACTAACTTTCTAAAAATTGTAATGTCTTCCTTGTCATGTGACTTTAAATAAGATAATAAATACACAAAGGAAACCGAAAGTCTAGGTTTATATTCTTCCCTCTTTGTGTTATGGAAGGTTCTCAAAGAGCTCCATCAGGTCCAAAGGATCGAGATGGCTGAAACAATAAAAACCCACATCTCTTGCAGAAACTTCATCACATGTCTGTGACTTCCCCAGCTTGGAATGTGGGTAGATGCCTAAGTGAGGCAGGTCCCAGTAAGAACAGCTTTTCAGGGTATTATACAGACTCAGACTTTGAGTCCTCTGTATCTATCATTGGTGTCATGGGCTACTTTGACACTGGCTCTTCCAAACTGCTGTTTTACTGCTTCTTAAATGCAGGGGTCAGTTTGGCTGTAGAATCTGAAGAAAATGAGGAAATAACTAAACGTTCTGAGATCATCACAAAAATTCCATGGAGACAACTGTGTTTAGGTCTCAACAGGCATTGCCCAAGCAGTTGTCCTTGTGTGTGTAACAATCAGTTTCCCAGTTCAAATCCAAAGCCACTCTTAAGCAGGGGGAGATACAACATTGAAAACTGGAGTTTACTGGGAAAAAATTATGAGTTATGAATAACTACTCTGTGAAGGCACTAGAGGACACCGCAGTAACAGGCAACACTTTTAAACTTCCCTTCTTGCCAGAGCATTGCGTTGCATATGCATTTATCTTGGTGTTGCAAGTTTGAAAAGTTGCCATGCTATGAGATTTCAGCTTCAGCAGGAACAGACAAATATCTTGGAAGGGTATCATCATCTTCAGTTAAGATGGAAAATCGCCTCTTTGGCAATAGCAGTATTTATGGGATCATTAACTTATTCACAGGATCGTCCTTGAATTCCTCCTCTTTTATAATATGTTTGGAGAGGACAGGCAAGTAATTCAAAGAACAGAGCTTATTTTTAGGTTTAGTCTGAGCCTGAAATAAATTGAGAAGGCTGAGTAGTGTTACAATAAACAGGGAGTAAAACAGAGACAGGAAATAGGGGGTCTTTGGTAATGAGTTCCAGCCACTCTTGAAACAGAAAGCCAGAGAAAGCATTACTTGAAAAATAGTTTCTCAGTGACAGCTTAATAATTTTTAGCTTGTTATTCAACATTAAAGGGGAACAGTTTTTGCAGTTTTTTCTACTGTTCTTGAAAGATCCTTTTTTAAAGATCATTTAGCAAGTTATATTTTTGATGATTTCAGAGTCGCATTGTTCTTGTTGCTAACTGATCTGCTGTTTAAAAAAACCAGATGTTTGGGGGAGAGCCTGAAGTTTATACAGTTGTGTGTTATATATACATCTGTGAGAAGCCTTTGGGATAAGACCGTGGGACAGGGGCAGGAGATTTAGCTTAAAATATGAACAGGCACTGAAGGTTTCAGAAGTTGAGGGTTGAAAGGGGAAGAAATCACAGCTATATCCTGTAGAACAAAGCAGTGCGCTCGCTTCCAAAAGTTTCTTTTTAACCCTGGGAATGTAACTGCTGAGATGGGCCCAAAGCATGGATGGTGAGATTGATATTTACAAGCACTTCACGTGGCTAAAGAGGGTAAGTGATTTGCTGGGCTTTTGTTTTCTCTTTCTAAATGCACATTAGCAAAAATCCTAGTCAGAATAGTCAGCTTTGTGAAAGGAAACGTATTCAGTGTCTGAGGCATAAAGTAGTGTAAGTTTCTTCATGAGAAATGAATTAAAGACGTTTCTTGATGTAGGAGGAGAAGGCTTAGGGAGGGGGGGGAGAGAATCAGCTGTCTTTGTCTTTAAAAATGAAACTCTAGGATCAAACTTTGAGCAAATGGCAATAGATTCTAGCAAGTGCTCGTGCTTTCCTGAGGTTGCAGTACAACAAAGCAAGTCCTGCATGGGAATGTATGGCAGAAAAAGGAGAGTATGTTTATCATGTTGTGCTTTAAAGTGAAAAATTATTTGCAGTAGCTCTTCGCTTAATTGATTCTTCATCAGGGTAACTGTATGAAACCTTTCTGGATGCCTTTGTTCTGGATAAAAATGGTGGTACTTTTTTCTGTGCATGTTACTCTGATAAAATAACTTTTTTTTTAAAAGAAAAGACACTGCTATTTATTTTGTGATGAACTGCCTGAACATAAATTAACTGCATGAGATTGTTTTTGTCTCCCTATAAAAACAAAGTAGGTTTGTGTAGTAGTTTCATCATCTTGGAAAAATCACTTTGTTTTTGTCAGATTTTAGATTTTTTTTATGTTCTAATTATTTATTTTTCAGTGTTAGAGATTATGAATGGTATGTGAATGGATCCCTTACAGTAGGCTGGTTTTTAAATTACTATATGAATTTAATTGTGTGTCATGAAAGCAGCACATGTTCTCATTATACTCTTAAAAATCTATTTTAACCTGTGTGTACTTTTTTTGCAAATTCTTGTATGTGTATATGTATACATATGCACATGCACTCTGGTTTTTTACTGACTGTATAAACATAAAATATAGGTCCATACTTACGTGAAATATGATAAGGAAGTTTAATTTGGGTAGTTTCTTGAATTAAATATAAAATATTAATGATGTGTAAGTCTTTAATAAAAGCTTGAGAATCTTGAAGTCAATTTACAAACTGTTTATATCAGGTTCTGGAAACTTTTACATTTCTGGAGTGTGTCTGGGTGGGGATTAAATGGGAAGCAAATGGGATAGTGAAGGAGAAGAGGCAACAGGAAGTAGCTGTCTGTAGCATTATATATTAGGTTAACCTGTGCTCTGTGCAGTTAAAGCCAACTACCTATTAAAAAAGGTGTATTTTGAGCTCACATGTTAATTTGTTAATTAAATGAGGCCATGAATACAGTGTGCCTGCCTGAAATTTCCTGGTGCAAATTTCAGTTCTGTGAAGAGAGGTTTGCTAACAAAAAGCTAATAAGGTGTGCTGCTATCAGGTTCTGTGTATTCAGAAAGGATACTGCATTCAAAGGTAGCACAGAATTTTACTGAAATTAATAATACCCTTGCTGCTGTTGCATGTAATTCCTTTAATGTCAGGTATATAAAGGAGAATATCAGTACTGCTGCTTTTCCTTGCTCTTTAAAGCTCTTTAAAGAGGTGTGCATATGTGGAAGAAGGGAAGAGTACTGAAAATGAGCTTGTGTTGTTGCCAGGAGAACTTAAACAGTTTGTTCCCAAATTCCTCTGACAAGTGATTTAGAAATAAAATTTTTTATTTTCCTTTTTTTTTTGAAGTTGAAACAGCATAAGTTGTGTATTTAATTCTCACGTTCACGAATACCAGCATCACGCCTGGCACTGACTGTTACAACATATAAAGATTTCAGTTCTTGCGATCATAAACTGTTGCTCTTTGGCTGATAATAAAAGTAAGAGTTGCTTTCAGAGTAACAAATGGCATTTAACAGAGAATAACTGGAGCAGACTTCCATAAAGCCTTGGTGAAGTATGCCAGAGCTGGCTCAAATTTCATCATTAGCAGAAATCACTTCAGAGACCAGGATTGGTTTTGCTGTTGCAGTGGTTGGCTAAGACAGACTTGTGTGGTATCTGTGGCCTGGACTGGGTTAGGGCAGTAAACAAATACAAAAATCATGGGATCCAGGCAGGCAAAATGACAGATACAACTGCTATTTTCAGACGCTTAGAAGAGAGGGTCTGGTTTTAAGCAGAGGTCTTGTAACATAGTCTGTATAGTAGCATCAGCTGCTGTTGTTTCCGTGCAACAACAGCAGGGAAAAAGCAATATTTAGATCAAATTGAAATAAAGTGTCACCACACTTCAGTGCTTTCCATTGGACTTCGCTGTCTTAACATGACCTGTGGAAATGCTGTGCCAAGAATGGCCAAAGGTGTGGACAGAGTGGGCAGTAAAATGCAAGAGCAGACGGACAGAGCAAAGAAACAATTTAGAACTTGTCTCAGTTCTGTGTGAGGCACAGTTCACAGTTCTGCAGTAGTACCTCTCACGAGAGAAAGAACTTCCTCTGATAATATCTTGCCTAATATCAGAAAAACAAAACTCTGCAGTGGGTACAGCTGTACTGGACTTCACGGCATGTCATACTTCGATGGCAATTTCAGAATTGTCCCAGTTAGCTTATTTTGCCTGAAAAGCTGAATGTCTGACACAGGCACACAGAACCACCCTGGTTTCATGCCATGTTGTGAGTTTGTGACAGTGCAGGTATGTGAGAATACCTTGTTAGTAAGACTGAAAGTCTGGATAAGGAGGTCACAGGAATTATTAAGAGGGACATGTCTCTCAGCAGTCTGCTTATGGAAGGATATGGAAAAGTCCTTGTGTATGTACAGTGTGCTTTTAACGTTACAGCTTGGGCAACAGCACAGTTCTCATGAAGTAGCTGGTGGGCAGTTTATGGGAAGCATTTTGCAGATAACTAACGTTGGGTTCTTTCACAAGGTGTAAGCGTGAACCTGTCAATGTTCAAAGTTTCTGTTGCAAACTAAGGAACCTGAGATACCTCCACTACCTGAAGCTGAAAGTGAGCCATTTTTAGCAAATGTTCTTTGGTTCTCCCAAGGGATTTGGGTCAGAGGGTTCACATACAATTTTATGTTGTCCTGCTGCTTTATTCTTAATCTTTCCCTCTGACTTTAATTGGAATGCACTATTCCAAATAAAAACAGCACAACTCCCATTTTGGTATGTAGACATGTAGGCATAACCACAAATTATTAATACAAATGCTAATATTTACTACAAAAAGTGTTATGGGCTCTCTAAGGATATGTTAAATTAACTGAGCTATTTGAACAGGGATGGATGGAGTCCGAATGGAAGGTCTCCAACATCTGGAAAACTTTGTGCAATGGTCAGATGTCTTGTTTGGGAAGAGAGATACCTTCATGGGAAGTGGGGGCATCTGATAACTGTCGTAGCTTGCTTTAGACTTACCTTTTGAAGTGCTTGCAGCACAAAGCTGATGGTTGACCTGAAATAGGTGTACATTGTTCTTTTACTTTCCTTTCTTCTGAAGCAGATTCATAACCTGTACTAGCAAGAGGTGGAGTGATCAAACCCATGATATAGCTATTAAGTTCAAAGTACTGAAAGTGAATCTTATGACTTCTGTAAGGATATCTTCCTTTAAATGATGTAACTATCTGGAGGAAAAAAACAGATATTAGTTTTCAGAAAAATTGTCTGGGTAAAATATAAGTATTTGTTCAAAAATCTTTATTTTAATGACTACCAAAATTTACCTACCTCTCTCTTTGCTTAATTTCAGACTATACACTGTTAACTTTGTCAAAGTGACTGCCACTTTCATTTAACCAACAAGTCACAATGGCAAATAAAAAATCCTGCTGTTGATTTACTAATTACTTTCAGATGAAAGGCAAGAATTATAGATCCAGAAATCATGTTCCAGCCTTCTCCTCCTCCTCTCAGGTACACTGAGGGAATGTACATATATTCAGATGGGTGTGTTTCTGGGGTAACATTAACATGCCAAGAGATTAAATTTGTATTGCATCCACAGTCAGAAGCAAATAAAAATGTTTACTGTGTAGGCTGTTCAATCATCACTTCATAATACTACTGTGACTCATAACATAATTCTACTGACCAAAAAGAATATGACAGAGATGGAAAGACCATAGTCTCGTAAATATTATCAGCTCCAAATAGGCTGGAAGAAGTCTGTAGTCTACATTTTCTTGTGTTGAAATGTAATACTGTTGTTTGTGTGCTGCTGGTAGTTTGTGGTAAAGCTGACTGGTTGAACTCTGCTGACTCTACTCCTTGTTTTCAGCTTCTAAACTATAACAAAAAGCAATACGTGAAGCATGTCCCTAATCTTCCCCATTAATATGAGTATTACTGTTGCCACAGTCATCCTATTCAACTATCAGTGGAACTGAAGGTGATTCATGTGACTGAATAAGAAGAGAGGAGGGTTATGACATAATCTGTCTTCTCAAAGAGGCGGGTGACTTGTTGAAAAAGCTTACAAATCACCACTTTAACTGACTGCCAGGTTTCTTTTCCCAGCTCCTCCCCGCTCCACAGCCCAGTATGAGATCCATGGTATTCGTGACAAATTTCTGTGTAACAGCTTGCTGCTCAACTTCACAAGTTGGTGGGGTTTGTGTTAAAATTAGCTGTGCTGGAGACACTTTGTGCTGAAACATCACACACGCTAGGAAAACATGAACTGGCCTGTATTGAGCTTCATTACCTTGCACATGTGCTTGCTTTCAGGGTCTTACTTTTGTAGTCCATCAAGATACAGCTAGAAGTTCCCTTACAAAAGCTTCCCAACAGAACCTCTGTAGAGAAACACCATACAACAGCTGTCACTCCGTTCTGACAATAAACTTCATTCTGAATTATTTCCTATTAAAATAACATGCAAGAAAAAATAACATTCTATGCATAACAGACTCTGAGAAAACTACTGAAAATTAAGATAGCTGAACTGATCAAGCATTTCATCCCTTTCTTGCCATATTCTTTTATACTTTTGCTGATTACCACCATTTTAAATTAAACCTGCAGAATCATTCTCCAAAGTCTGATTTTTTGTGTCATGTATTCTGAAGGAAAATTTAAGCCCTTTTCTTGGAAAAGGACTCTGTAATGACTGGATCATGTAAGTGATACTTAGACACTTAGAAGTTTCCAGCAGCTACCAATATTGTGTTCAGATTAAAGAAAGGAGCGTATTCCAAAGAGAGATTTGGAACCTAAAAATGAACAAGAAGCTAAAGCAGGTGATGGAATGCAAAAGCTTTGCTTTTTTTTTTTTTTTCTTGCTTTTCTTTTTCTAGAACTGGGTGAGTCAGTTGATTTGGAATTGTTTCAGGAAACTTTTCGTGCTAATATCTTTTGCAGTATGACGCGCATTAAAGTACACCCAAAATCTCTAAGGAGACCATAATGCAGGTGCTTCAAGAAATTGCTTTGCAACTCCTGGCTTCCCATGGTGTGGACAGGTGTACTTTTCACTGGGTAAAAACTGGCTGGATGGCCGGGCCCAGAGAGTGGTGGTGAATGGAGTTACATCCAGATGGTGGCCAGTCACGGATGCTGTTCCCCAGGATCAGTGTTGGGTCCAGCCCTACTGAGCATCTTCGTGGACAGCCTGGGCATTTAGTGCACCCTCAGAAAGTTTGAAGGTAACACCACGTTGGGTGGGAGTGTTGGTCTGCTCATAGGGTAGGAGGGCTCTGTGGAGGGATCTGGACAGGCTGGATCAATGGGCTGAGACCAGTTGTATGAGGGTCAACAAGGCCAAGTGCCAGGTCCTGCACTTTGGTCACAACAACCCCAGGCAGCACTACAGGCTGGGGGTAGAGTGGCTGGAAAGCTGCCTGGCAGCAAAGGACATGGGTGTGGTGGTCAACAGTGGCTGAACATGAGCCAGTGTGTGCCCAGGTGGCCAAGAAGGCCAGTGGAATCCTGGCTTGGATCAGGAATAGTGTGGCCAGCAGGACCAGAGCAGTGATTGTCCCCCTGTACTCAGCACTGGTGAGACCACACCTCGAGTGCTGTGTCCAGTTCTGGGCCCCTCAGGACAACGAAGGAATTGAGGTGCTGGAACGAGTCCAGAGAAGGGCAACAAAGCTGGTGAAGTGTCTAGAGAGTAAGTCCTAGGAGAAGCAGCTGAGGGAGCTGGGACTGTTTAGCCTGGAGAAAAGGAGGCTCAAGGGAGACCTTATTGCTCTCTACAACTGCCTGAAAGGAGGATGTAGTGACGTGAGGGTCAGTTCCTTCTCCCAGATAACAAGTGACAGGATAAGAGGAAATGGTCTCAAGTTGTGTCATGGGAGGTTTAGATTAGACATTAGGAAAAATTTCTTCACATAAAGGAGACGCCATCCCTGGAAGAGTTCAGAAAATGTGTAGATATGGCACTTGAGGACATGGTTTAATGGTGCAAAAGGAGGAGGTGCTGGTTGCTGGTTAAGGATTCCTGGAGGCAAAGTATTTATGGTATGCAGTTGATTTTTCATCTGCAGTGGTACTTTGCTTCTACTTTGCTATCATGTGTTATCATGAACTTCTTTACATGTTTTATGCAATTTCTCTCATTCTTTCATTATAAGAAACATAATTAATATTAACGTTAACTTATAATTTGTCAAGCCCAGGTAACAATTTTTGGTCTTTGATGCTACATCTTCTGAAATATTAGCTTAGTAGAAAATCTTGTTGATTCAACCTTTTAGACTTGTGCAACCACATGACCTGTGTTTATTGTTTGTGAACTGTTACACCAACTGGAATTCATCCACAGCCTTATGTCTTTAGTGTTACAAGTCTTTTATTCAGTTGCTGCTGATACGTGTGACACGTTGACTACACTTGCTGTTTCCTCTCAGTGCTGACTTTCACAACTGCAGAATGCACTCCAACCATCCACAGATGACCTTGGTTCATGTTACATTGTTTTATCTTGTCTTTATACATGCCAGGAAGAATTACCAAGTCTGAAACAACTGCTGGGTGTCAATCAGACACTTTTATCTAGCAGGTCATTTTTCTGTCTACTGTACTTTCCTGTCTCACTGACCTATGGGCAGGGTTGATATTTTGGTGTAGTGTTGTTCCCCCTTTTCTGTTCCCATGGGTGATTCACTAGGCTTTACATTGGTATATAGTGAAATATCTATTGATTCTGTGTTGAACTAATTCTAAATTATGGATTATAAAAAATGTTGAACTCCACTTTGCATTGACGGCAGATTGTTTATGTAACAATGCATTGGCAGTAATGCTTGCACAAGTGGTTACAGGTAAGTTTCTTAAATCTAGCCTAGAAAAAATAGCACATGATGGCAGGAGAAGGGGTGCAAAATCTACTTGATTAGGTTCTGTCATTAGGAGACTCTTTTCCTGCCTAGCAACATGCGGTTCTTCCCTGAATACTTGATGTTCCAGGTGCAGGAAAGCCTCCCCCAACCACTGGATGTGAACCAGAGATATACTGGGGAAGGCTGGTGGGCTCTCCATTGAGAAAACTCATTTAATGGCATGTAATGAAGTCTTAACCCTGATGGAAACATAGCTGCTAAGGCTAAAGATTTTGGATTCTTAAGTGCAGTGTAAGACTTTGCTCTCTCTGTGGAGTAAGGACCCAGGCAGGATGTCTGGTAGGATGATTGAGGATGCAGAGCTGAGGTCAAAGGTTTGTCTAGGCAGACATACAGAAATGCATACTGTTTACTTATAAAGAATGTTTAGTTTCATTACAGTACCACAAAAATTAATAAGGAACAAACTTTAAGACCACAGAGAGTGGCTGACTGACTGACTAACTCAACACAGAGGGCCTAAGTTAAACATGTTTTATGAAAACTGGGAGGGGGGTTTAAGGGGTGGAGGTTTTTCTTAATAACAGGACGAGGCTTGAAAAAATTAACACTGAGATGTGAGGATAGAAATTCTAAAACATTAAAACTCGTTAGGAGAAAAATAGTGAGTGAGGTCATCATTCCTTTAATGCATGGGCCATCTCCTTACGGGTGCCACGGTAAAACTTTATCAGAGACTTCTGTTTGTGTATGTTGTGCACTCACATCTGCATGTTTAGAGCCATTTCTCTTAGGTCTTGAATCTTAGCTGTACTTGCTATAAACTGGTCAAAACCTTGTGACAAAGGTGTATTTGGGTAGAGTTAACATATTCTTCTTTTGACAATGAATAATAAGTGAGGTGTGGAGTGAGGTTCTGCACATCCTGTTTTTAATGTTCCTGTTGACCCTCTAAACAGAGACAAAGGACAAAGCTTAGTGAATTTATAGGTGATTCTAGTTAAGGACCTTGCAGCCATGATTAAAACATAAGAGCCTGATGCATAGGAAAAGATTATAAATAATAGGATGCAATTCAGTGTAGACTAGCTCAAAGTTACACATTTAGGCAGAAACAGAGAGTAAACACTGAGTGAGGAACAGGATGGCAGCTAAATAAGAGCATTAAAAAAGTTATGGGAAGTTATGGGTCCTAGGCTGAAAATATGTGAGTTTTACTATATGGTTAATATGAAAAGAAATACGGCCCAAGGGTCTGTGAAAAGGTTTTTCCACTGAAGCCAATTGCAGCTGGAGTGCTGTGTCTCCTCTTAGGCACTTAATTTCAAAAGAAGTCAAGGAACAATTGGTGCAAAGGAACCAAAAGAAAGCAACAAACCAGTTCTTGAGAAATTAACCTGTGAGGAAAAGGCAGAAAAACTTGTGTATGTTTAACTGAAGGGGGATATGCTAGTTAGAGATCCACAGACAGTCTTGCAATAACTAAAAAAAAAATTTTGAAGTGAAGAACCTTTCTTTTATCCATGGTGGTATGATGAACACCAGTAGGTTGAAGTTGAAGAGATGATGATTCAGGTTGGACATTAAGAAAAATGTTCTAATGATGGGTACCTAAGAAGAAGATGGAAAGTCTCTGTAATCCAAACAGTGAACCAGATGATCTCTTCAGACATCTCTCACCACTGTTTGTTGGTGTTTTTGTAATTCTCTCAATTTCTTTCAGCTTAATCAGAGACAAGGGTGCTTGGTTTCTCTCAGCTTGTAAAGATTCCATACTTATATCTAGTTTAGCACTTTATGGCTTGAAAAGTCTCTTCTGATTGAATAAAAATTTGATTTCTTGGTTTGCATTAATTAGCACCACGTGTATTTTCATCATCTGTGTTACATTTGTGCCTGTAGACCTCAGTGTAGATCAAGAAGCTATGTATATAGCTAATAATTTTTTTAAATCCTGTTCACAAGTGTTCAGTTGAAAAAGAAAGGACAGTTGGGGAGGAGGATTATCATTATATTGGTGCCATTATGCAAGTAACTATAAATGAGGAGTCAGCTGCAGATGAGTGCAGTTGAAGGGAACTCATTGAAGTTGGATTCTTGGGTTAGCTGACAAGCCAGGCACAGTGTTACATTCCCTGGCAGAAATGCATTGCCTGCAACAGAGCTGGGAAATGAACCTCTGAGGGCTCAGGTTACTTTTGATGCTCTGAGCAAACATTCCCACAGTTACACAATGGTTTGGTATGGAGGATAAGGCTATGAGACTCTTCCAAACTTTTTAAAATACATCTGCAGATTTTTTAATTGTGGTGTTTCTATCTGAAGTATTAAAATTCATAGGAAATGGGACCTAACAGTTAGAAGCAGGCCATGTTTTAGAAGGTTTTGCTCCCTAGAGCCGTTTAGCAATCCATAAGTGATTATGTGGCTAGAGTAATTTCCAATGAGAATTTGATAACTTAAATAATTTTTTAATTGCTAACAAAAAAATTCGACTTTTCTTTCAGTAATTTCAAGGAATAGTATAATACCTATGGCAGATTTTACCACTGAAACACCAAGATTCCTTGACCTTGGCAAAAGAGTGTCAAGACCAGATATTTCAAATTAGAGGGTTTTTGTTTTGATAAGATGGTATTTTTCATTGAAATTATAATTTGATAGAAAATATCAGTCTATTCCTATACCATTCTTGATTGCTGCAAATGACACAGTATTTAAAATCCAGCTAAAAAAAAGTGCATTCAGATGTACAAAGGTACATTTAATGCACATGAAATGAACATTTTTTGTCTGTAGACACTTTTTTTTCATATTTTTGGTATCATAAAACCCACTTAATATATATAATTTTTGTTAAATATTGCTTGAAACTGTAAAAATTCTCACAGCACTTTTTTTCCCCAGTCACAGGTGAATCATCATCCATCCAATAATGAAACTTATCAAGAGAGGCTGGCACGATTAGAAGGTGATAAAGAGTCACTCATACTGCAGGTATGTCCTAAAGAGAGACATTGTCTACAGAGTTGCTGTTCAGTGAATAAATGATGAAGTGAAAGAGTATTTTCTGTTATACAAATGTGAGCAGATCACCAAATGTAACTGATATTTGATCAGGAATTAATTTATAATTTGTATGATCCCTCTGATTGATTTCGTGGTGGGGTAGGGGGAGTAACAGCACTAAGAGGAGGGAGACTGACAGAGAGATGAAAAATAATGCTGTGGAGTCCCAAGACACTGCTGTGATAGTGGTTCTCATTCTAGATTTGCTCAGCTGTACCAGTTTTCTAGGTTCTGTGTGTCACCGTTTTTAGTGAACTGGAAGACTGTCATGTAGAGAGAACAGCTATTTTTCCTGCTTGTATGCTGTACCAAAATTGTTTACATCATCAAAAAACTTAAGGGGAAGATAAAGGGGGGAAAAAAATGACATTTTTAAAATTCATGCCTAAGCTCCTCCAGGTTTCCTGTTTCTCAGTTTACCAACCCTTTGTCAAACAGATCCTCTGTCCCATATAAATTTTCCTCCTGGAGAAAACGCATGTTCAACAAATTAAAAAAAAACTTAATTATTTTTTTCTGCGTATTTTTGCTATTACTGAACTGTATATTCCATGCTTTTCAGAACTGAAGCTGGAGATTCTTTAAATGGTCTTTGCCTATCCTTTCTCTTCTTGCTTACAAAAACATATTATAAGCACATATATTTATATCAAACAAAACTTAAGTATGTTGGGTAGCTGTTTCAGTCACCAATTTCTGTAAGCATGTCTTATCCTGTATGTTCTGTTCACACTTGTGTTCATTTACTGAGCAGAAGTCTCACTGCTGTTGTTAAATAAACAATAAATGTTTTGTGAGACACAAGCTTTGGCTTGGTTGGATTTTCTTCATTACTGTTAAACTAAAATTGCTATTGCCAAATTTAGGGAAAAACAAAACCCAACCCTGAACGAAAAACAAACTTCTGGTTGGAGTTTAGGTGTTTAAGTGTGTGCTACAAATTCCCCTTTTTCTGAGGGAGGCAACATCACTGCTGATATCTGTGAGAACACCTTTCATTAATCAAGGGGTTGTTAACTCCTGCATCCTGATCCCATTAGTAACAGCAAACAACTTTTCACACGGCACATTCACGTCTCGCACAGTCACTTGCGCACACGAGCAGCTCGTAACTGGAGCAGCAATTAGGAGGCCAAACCCAGCTGTTTATTCCAAAGCAGAGGCTTGCACTGGTGCACCTGTGGCTTTGCTTGTGAGACCCTCCTTTGTTTCTCATGTGTCTGTTTAGCCCTGTGATCTTGCTGTAGATCTGTTCGTGCTACCCGGTGGTCGATGGTCGTGGGTGCTGGTGGGCTTGAACAGGTTTGGCAGAGTCTTGGTGTTCAAAGTGTATCAGCTTGTGTGGATTTAACAGGACCACAACTCTCCAGTGCTTAAAAGTTCCTGAAGGAACTTTCCTTCAGGAAAGTAGCCTCCAGGCTACTGCTCAGTGTGTGCTTTCCCTGTCTTTGTCCCGCAGATTTTTAGTAACTATTTCTTCGTCCGCACAAATAGGTACCCAAGGATGGAGCAAGCCAAATGCACAAAGAAGGTATTCCTATTACATGGTTTGGAGACCTGCCTACAGTTTTTCTTAAAAGGAATATAGTAAAATCAGGTGTAGAAATTGTCCTTCTCTTGCCTTTTACTCCCATCACCCTCCCATAAAATCAAAAAGCTTAGTCAATATTTATGAATTTTTCCGTTCCCACTGCACAGCTCTGCAGTAGAATTGCAAAAGCCCCAGGCAAATAAGATAGACAAAAACCTCAGTCTGGTAGATGAACATCAACAACAACAACAACAACAACAGAGATGCCATGATGGTGCTGGGTTTAGAACCTGGTTTGCACCAGCTGTGCATACTCAATCTAGGCAGTCGAATATGAGGAGCACAGGCAAGTCCCATGGTGAGGTTACACTGGCCTGAGGGAGTCTGCTGGTACAAACCTGGCTCCTGGGTGTAACCATTGGCATGAAGGATGAGAAAGGAATGGGAAACAGAGCACCTCTATTCTATGGCTCATGTTGGATTGTGCTAATGACTGTGGCCTGTAGCTGTAATCTGCAGGGAATATGAGGCTGGGAGCACTCCAGTCTTGCATCAGACTTGCTGCATGAATAGCAGCACAAGGCACTTTGTACTGGGCACAGGCAGTGCCCACTACTCCTGTCCACCAAGGCTGAGTCAAACAGTGCACCTGGAAACCTACTTCCACTGTTCAGTCTGAAGTGGAGGCTGGAAATGAATGCTACAGCATCTGGGATACCTTCTTACAGCTCACTGCCTATGTGAAGCAGCTAATGTTCTCCTTTAGGCATTTTTGGGGGGGATTTTTTTTGTTTTGATTTGGATTTTTTCTCGCAAAGAAGTTTTTAACCTCTATACCACTTGGTTTTTTAGCTAATTGTTCAGTATGCCTCACTTTTATAGATACTCACAGAAAATATGTTACCTACAGGCTGAGTGTTGCAGGTGTTGCCCTCCTAAGGCAAGATGGACTTGGCAGGGTAGCATAAACTGGGATTATGTTCTGTGTGCAGCCTACTGATTCCCTGAAGAGTCTGGCAGATGTGTTCCTGAGCAGAGGGGAAAATATGAGCTCAAAGTGGCTAATGTGCCTCTCAGCCTAACTCCTGGAGCAGCCAACACATGCTTTTAAAGCTACTAAGGTTTTACTGAATTCCTTTGCAGGTCACATTTAACATACAGAGTTTTGCTTCTCGGTTGCAGTGCTGGTTGGAACCTAACCTGACACTCTAAACAGAGCTGGTTTTCTTTCTCTGGAACCTGCATCAGGCTGTTTCCTCTTGCTTTCTGACCTCACAGGGGGCATTTGTGTGACATCCCTGTTTTAATGAGAGCAAAACAGAAAAGCAGACAAGCAGAAGACTTCCTTGCAGGGAGTTCTCCTCCTGCCCCAGCTTGGATGTGTCCCCCTGCCATCTGCCTCCACCCACTCCTTCCTATCTTCTCTCATCCTCAGTTCATCTGTACTCTGTGCTGCAGCCAGCTACTTTAAAGGGGGGGGAAATTAGTCTTTTTTGGTTTATTTCTTTTTTTTCTGTGTTCCTTTCCCAGGCATGCTTGTCATTATGTTTGCAGGTAAAACAAAAACAGATCATTCAGTCTCTCCCTCTGCAGCTTCCCTGAAATGAACTCAGTTGTTCACTGGGTTTTAGAAATGCTGTGTAGTGGGTACATCTTAAAAGTTTCACTTAGATATACTGTACCTTTGTTTTTTCTTTTTTTTTCTATTAAACGTGTTGCGGGGTTGGATATGAGAGCATGGATAAGGTTTTGTTAATGCATTTCCCTCAAAATGGACTTTAAACACCTTAGGCTCCTTTTCTTTGTTTGTTTGAGATAATATTTTTCTGATATAATCAAGGCTTTTATATAAATAAATAGTGAAAATGAACATACAGACAGTATATGCTGCTTAACACAGGAATTAACACTGGGGTGTTTTTCCACATCTTTCCAATGTTATCCTGGCCGTAGTTTTTTTTGCTTTGCAAGCTTTGAATTCAGCTGCTGGGCTTTTCTTATTACACACTGGTCTGTACCACCATTCCCACAGTTCTTTACCAGTATTGTTTATTGTTTCTTTTCCTGGGATTCATTGTCTGTATCTCACTTCTTTTGGTTTCGTGTTCTGGCTTGCCAAAGCCTGGGAATTTTTCTTGGAATAGAACTTTGTCACTGCTAAAACATGCCTTTTACTCATTACATTCTTTATAACTTCAGAAGGCTTTATTGATAGGTAAGCTGGTTTTCTGGTCTTGTAAGAAGTAAAGTAATTGGTTGGTTTCGGAATGAACAGTTTTCCTATTTATCTGTTTTGGGGAGTGAAATGCCAACAGAACTTGAAATAGCAGTGTGTGCTCCAAAACCACATAAAATATTTTCAGCATCCTATGTTCTTGTTTGCTGCTTTTTAATTTTTCAGACTTTTGCATGAAATGCCTACCTGTGGGTAGCATTCCATCTCTTCTAGAAACGCTCTCTCTTTTTTATATCGAAACAAAATAATTGTGGGGGAGGGGGGGATGAGAGGGCGTGGTTGAAGCAAAGTAGAGGTAAGACTGAAAAATCTTGGTAGAGCAGGTTGCTGCAGTGCACAAGAATATTAAACTTGCTGTTAAAACGTGCCTTTGGATGTTATGTGTATAAGGTAATTGAAACTTATTTACAGTCAGTTCAGTGGCATTGTACTTCTCTGCTCAAATTACAGGTGAGTGTTCTTACAGACCAGGTGGAAGCTCAGGGAGAAAAAATCCGGGACTTGGAAATCTGTCTTGAGGGGCATCAGTTGAAGCTGAATGCTACAGAAGAAATGCTTCAACAGGTAAAAACCTGGATTGCAAACCATCTTGCATAATCTTCTCCAGCGGAGGGGGTGAACATACATGGTCAGCTCGTCTGCATGTGTGAGTGCCTTTGGCAACAAGATAAAACAGGCATTAAAAAAATGCCTCTTTTATTGTTCTCTTGCTGCTTTGCACTTTTTTTCCCCCCCCAAAGAATGTTTCTTTGTTTTCCTGTTGCAGAAGAGTTTTACTGGCTGGTTGCATAATACTGTACGTGGCAGCATGTAAAATGAAACTATTGTGTCTTATTTGTACTGTGCTCATTTGGACATGGCTGAGTAACTGGTTAGACAGGTTAAATGTATCTAATATATGTAGGAGTTATAGAATTAAGAAGTTTTATTTAAATGTCTTCTGTTTTCCTATGGCTTTGAAGTTGAACAAGTAGCTGGTTGAAATGAATTACTCTAACAAGTTCTGTTCTAGAACCATTTTTGCTTAACTTAAGAACTTTCTCTTTATTTTTATATAGGAAAATTAGTATATAATGACATATTTTTCTTTATTTCAGTTGACACTTTCAGGCTCTTTGATGTTCTATGTTGAGGGAGCAGAACAAATGATAGGTTAAATATGTTTAATTTCATATGTTACTGCAGAGCTTGCAGGTCTGTTGATGTGAAAGAGCTTTCATGTTTTTACAGATGCAGATCTTCTGTGAATACAGTATATAGATACAAAAATAGGTCTGAAACTGTAAATAACCCTGAAAATCTATGCCAGAAATTTGCAGGATAGATACTGTCCCTGATGAACCTAGTTCTCACCACACGAAATTTTTATTAAAAATTTACTATTTTATGTGAAATATAAAGGTCTTTCTATGAACTGATCATAGCTTGAAATTATTATAAGCAGCCTTGTACATATCTATGTAAACAGCAGCAGTTTCTGTAAGATAAAGTTCTATCCTAAACCTTTGAAATTACTACTCTCAAAGATTCTTGGGAAAAAAACCTTCCAGGTCACACAACTCTTGCAGCCCAAAATGCTTCTGACTGGAAAAGGTTTTATTTTGAGGGGACATTTTTAAAAATGCAAATAGCGAGTGCATTTAGTTGTCCAGTGAGATCTGAAGTGAAATTCAAAGAACAGTAACTGTTTAAGTTATGAAAATCTGTTTTCAGACTTCAGGAAGGCGTTCACAATAGAATGTAGAAGCTTCCTGTTTCAACCTAAAAACTGGATAGTTGTTCTGTGGCTTCTGCTAAAACTGTTCATTGTTTCTCTGACTTCAGTTTTTTTGCCCTGATAGTCTTCTGAGGAAACTGTGAATTTAAAGCCTTATTTAACATAAAACTGAGGCGTCTGAAAATAGAATATAATGGTGCACCTACTTTGCTGTTTCAGTGAAAACATTTGCATCTACTCGTCTGGCATTATGCACGTGCACAAACTGCTTACAAAGCTGATCCTAAAGGGATAAGCTACAAAGGACTGTACTGAAGCTAAAGAAGTCAGAGAATCTCCAGATATGTTTAAACATAAACCTTAAATCTAAATTTTGAGATAACTCCGAACGGCTGTAGTTGTTGTTTCTCACACAGATTACATCTCCCAGTAGAGGGTGGGTTATGGGAAACCCGGGTTAGGTCTCTCAACATCCCAATAGTCAGAGAACTTGTGCATTCATTAGGGCTCAGCAGAGGGTCCTATTTATTGTAGTTTATTTTGAAGGTTCTTTTCTCAGTTCATCTTGTTGAAAAGATGGGAGCGAGCTGAGATTTAGAGAGAAGAGAATGATCTAATCGTGTGGTGATTCTGACATTCCTGTAAGATATGTGGCCAACAGACCTTCCTGCAGACCATTTGTCAGAAAGTTGAGTGGGTATGTGGCCTCAGGGGCTTCAGAAGATGGATTTGGGGGAGATTTGGGTTCAGATCTCAGCCAGCAGTTGCTAGTGTCCTGCTTTTCAGTGACTTCTGTTACCTTCCTGAGGTGTGTGTAAATTCAGTTTTATTTCATGGTTCTACTTGTTTATTTACAATATACTTAATTCCACCCATTTTTGTCTTTGTGAACTTAAGTCAACTGCTTCTTCTAAATGGAGTGATAAAGATAACTGCTCCAGCTTGAAAAATCTTTCATGTATATTAGTAGAACTCAGCTAACTGCAGTATGGATAAGCATATTACTGACTTAATATACCTGAGTTCAGGATAAGCCCTAGCTTTTTAATTTTGGGAACTGTAAGAAAAGTGACTCTTAATTAGTTCTGTACCCAAAATGCTACAATAAAAACAAAAATCATATACTTTAGGATAATTTAATGATGATACATGGCAGTCCCACGACAGAAAGGGTATGCAATGCTACCCTGAAAAATACTTTTTGCTGAATCTATGCTAGCAGAGACTTGTTCTCTTTTTCAGGGTGGGGTTACTGGCTAAAATCCTTCTGGCTTATGATTTATGCACAGTTGTTTTGAACCTTGCTACAAAGTGATCATGGAACCACTTCTGAGACAGCAGCTAAAATAAAATTTATACAAATAACATAAAATGGCTGTTCAGCATTTTGGATGGACATCTTGAATGTGGAATAGTAGCAACAGATACTGCTGCTGCTTTGAAGAAAATCACAATTCTTCATTGCTCTGAGAAGATGGTGCAACATCCCTTAGTCAAATCTGAACTTTCAAGAAATGAGCTGAACCAATCTAAAGGTTGCTGCAACAAAAAGGAGAAGGTCTCTTTCTCCTTTCATCCTTCTCCCTCTTCCTTACTATGTGCTTCTGCAACTGATTTGATACTGTCATGCTCATCAAACTCAGTGACTGGGACAAAACTAAACTTGGGGTTTAAAAGGAAGGGGGTGTGTTGCTGGGTGAGTTGAAACAGCTCACAGAAAAGGTCAAGGTGTGGCACAGGGGCAATGGAGAGATGTGTGTTTGACTTACCTGTCTGTGGAACCACAGCCAAAGAAAATACAGCTCAGCAGCATTTGAGGAGCAAGAGAACCCTGTGTAAGAGAGGCAGAGATGCCCTGGTGTGCACAGTTACAGATAATGCAGGCATGTGATGCTTATGGTGTGTCAAACTCAACATTTTACTTTTGTAAGGATACTTTTTCCAGTACAGACTACAATCAAGAAAAGCCATTTTCACCTTGAAGGTGTTTGCATTTTCTTTCTTCAAAAACAAAGCAGGTCTTTCAAAAACTCGAGAAAGTCAATGACAAAACTTCAGATCACTCTTTAAGTATGATTCTTGTTTGGGCCAAGAAACAAGGTCAACCTTCATAGTAAATGGTAAGAGAAAATTTCCTCGAGCATGACTGGGGGCAGAACACAAGTTTGATCTCATTGAGTTGCCTTCCAGTGGTGTCTCTGTCTTGCCGTTAAATGTGTGAATGATATGGAAAAGCTGGCCTGTGTGAATAGTTACCTGCATTTCCCCTTAGCACATTGTAATGAATATGTCAAAAATAAAATAAAAAAACTGCCTAGAATTATCCTGTGAAGACAGTGTATGCTGTGACATAGTCCATTTCCAGTATATCAACTGCTTTAAAATGTAAAGTTACAGCCAGTTTTAGGAAGCAATGATGTATATGTGTCTTGTTCCAAGTTACTTTGTGGCATCACTTAAGTACCTTCTTCCAGTCAATTTTAAGAAAGAAATATATTTTTTTCTAAGAGAAAAGAGGATGTTGAACATTGCTGTGTTAGCCTTGGGAGAATCTCCTATCAGCTTGCTATAGAATTGGAAAGCAGAAGGAAATTTTGCTCTGTAAAGTTGCCTAAACTGTCCCATAGCAGAAAGTACCAGCCATGCCTAATGTAAACACATCAGTGCTCTGGAATCTGTGCTGTTAGGCTTGACAGCTGAGTTAAGTCAGTTTGAAAAGTGAATTTTCTGCACATACAGATTTCACCTCCACAGTTCTTTCACGTGTATTTTTTGGTAGTTATTGTAAGATTAGTTAGTTACCCCTTTGCTATTCCAGAGCTGCATTTGATTTATTTAACAGATACTAATTCCCATTGAAGCTCTCTGGCATAAAGTATAGCAGTTTGTTTTGCCAATGAAAATACTGGTCTGTGTGGCAATGTCTTTCCTGTAGCTGATCTGTACCAAATCCTGGATGTGGTCCTTCTGCCTTCCACATTATTTCTGACACATAATTGCAAGATGCAATCCAAGGGACTCTTGTTGCATGGTTGTGTTGTGTAAACTCAGTTTTGTCTTCAGTGAAGTAAATTATCTTGCAATGTAGAAAGCACTTGGTTTTAGGACTCTTTCTATCTTAAAAAATAAACAAAAGAAACCGAAATGTTTGAATGCTAGCAGGATTGGATCTCTTTTCTCGTGTCAGTTTATGTCCCACTTCTACCTTGAGCGCAAGGGCCAGGGGAAGGTGTGGCAGACAGTGCCCTGTGTGGGGCACGGTGGAGGATCTTTTGAAAAACAGTGGATTAGAAGAAGGCAGGGAGGAGCTGTATGAGAGTAGGAACTTGAATCCAATGCTGTTTCATGTGTACCTGCTCTGGTTTTGCAGTTGTCTTATAGTCAGGGGAGCCAGAATCCTGTCTTGGTTGCAGGGTATAAATCTGGTGTGTATCTGCTTGCTTCTCAGGAACATTGCTGGCTGGCAAAGATCATTCCTTCAACTTTCAGTTGCCTGAGTTATCTGATCTTAGATGAATTTCAGCACTTGTTTATAGCATGCAGTAACTTCTTGCCAGCAGCTGGCTTAGCGTTTCAGATTTTCAAGTGTGCTCTGTGCTGCTCTGGTGTGAGCCATAAGGTTTTCAGAGTGTTTCCCTCAAGTTGTCCAGCTTATCTGTACAGGTGAGCATTCCACTGCTTTGTTATTTTGCAGCTAATGTAGGCAGGAGTCCTGCTGGTCAGGCGGATTCGAATTGGCAGTGCAGTGGGAAGTTCTGTCCTTTCCCTTGCTTAGCTATATAATGGGCAGATGATGAATTGGAGGGCTGTAATTCACTGACTGCTACTGACTTGCACCATTTCATGGTGATTACAGATGTACATTGCTCTCAGCTGTGTTTTCAGCTAAGCAAATATCTTATTTCTACCACAGCTGACACACAGCACTTGAGAAGTGCAGTCCTCATTAGTGGTGGCTCTGGCTGGATGTTGCTTACCAGGTAGGTCAGTTGGTCTGTCTCTCTCTCTCAACTCTTTTAATAAGCGTGAAAAGTTAGGAATTTTTTGAATGTTTGTATTTTGTGTGGTGCACAAGTGCAAAATGGGATCTTCGGGGGGGGGTTCTTCCCCCCCCCCCTCAACTAAACTCTTACTTGTGGTTTCTCAATCAGTGTATGGCATGATTGTTTCTTCTGTTTTATGAAGAGCTAAATATCCTGGAATTTTCTGTGCTTGCAGCTGACACCCTAGAAAAGTGTAGGGTCCACTTTTCAAGCTGTTTTCTGTCATGTTAAATTTTATAAGCTGCTTTATAAGAATTATGTATTTCCAAGAGGATAAAATGTGAATGTGAGATATAGAGCATATGCTGCAGTTTCATTGGGAATATTGGAAAAGTCGGTTAAATGTTTTAGAAGTATACAGTGTGAATTTTAAAAATACGTTTGTACTTGGAAATAGTTTGCTGTTCCTTGATCTGTCTCGTACATACATGTTGTGGCTTCTGCAGGACTCATCTTTGTAATTATTCTACTCAAAAATAACTTTTTTCCCTTAATTTTTAAAGTTAAAGGTTGAGTTTCAAACAAAGAACTTTAAGAAATTAAATTATACTTATAGTACGTTTTAAAATTAAAACTAAAACAAAGTATCTTGTTTCTAAAGAAGATTCTCTATGATATGTTCTATTTCTGTTCTGTATTTCAGCTCTTTAGGATCCTCCTAAAGCTGCTACAGCCCAAATTACCACTTTGCCTGTCTTGTATTATCTTTTATTTTTTGCTTTAAAATCAATAACATAAATTTGTGTTTTCTTTTCTTACAATTGCATATTTATTCTGGCCGAATTGAAGTTGCATCATACCACTGAAATACACTATAATTTCTCTGCAACAAAATGGGTCACATTCTTAATGAGCTGTTCACTGTGAGCATCTGCTTGAAGATGAAAATAATTGCTTCCAGATGTTACCATTTCAAGAGGGGACATTTACTTTAAACGGCACTTGCTTTCAAAGCAAAAGTTAGATTCTCTAGATGCAAGAGAAATTGTCAGCTGTTTTAAATCAGTGTAGCTCCATTGAAAACAAACTAGGGATAGTTAGCTGTTTTGTCTATTTTAAGTCAAGAGTTTTGTGCCAGTTTACTCTAGCTGGGAATCTGATTCTCCAGCCTGAGAGCAAACTGCAAAATTTTGTTAGAGCTGATTAAAAAAAAAAAAAAAAGAAAATCAGCTGCCTTCATGCTCACTTATACCTGGTGGTGCCTTCGTGTTCACACGGAGCTACTGAACTTGGAAGGAGAGCAGTGAGTGTGTATTGCTCTGCATTGCATAACTTAGTGTCATTTAGGAGTCTATGGAAAAAAAAAATAAAGGAGTAATGCCAGATGGTGCATTCAAAGGATAGATCTTTTGTTAAAAATCTCCAGAGGGATGCCGTGTCTCCTTGCCTTATTAAGAAATCCTTCTCTCATATCATGGAACATCATGTCAGTGTCCAAAACAAAGTCTAAGTGTTGTTTTAGTTCAACACTGAATAGTCTGTCCACAGGGCCAGAGTTGCCTCATCCTGCTACCTTTTCTGATGTTCACTGGCCTTTTTTCATATCAAAATTTTCATTTATAGCTATGTCTTAAGCTGCAATAGTCTGCTATGTCAACAGCTGTACAGAGCCTGTTCCAGTCTGGACTGAAATGTGCCTCTGAAATTCATGCAAGTTAGTGATTTTCTGGAAGATAGAGGAGGTATTTGTAATTATAATTGTAATTTGCAATCACCTTTGTAGAAAGCAGCTACTCTTGGGATTTCATTAGGGCACTGCCTCTTGTAGTTTCTCAATAATAAAAGTCAGTGCAATATCTTTTCCTGATTAGTGCTTGATTTATTTTATTTAGAGAAGAAGGAAAAAAAAAAAAAAGCCCAAACCATGGGGCTACATTTTTGTTTATTTTCCTATCCATACACAAATATCATTGCTGATGTCAGCAGGAATGGGCATGGCACTGGGAATAGTGGTGACTTAGATAATTGGTGTTGCAATGCCGATGCCAAGTTTAGTACTGCTTTTAATTTGGGCAGTATTCCCCACCAGACTAAACCAATTCACATGTAGGGCAGATTGGGCTTCAAGACAAACCTTAGCTGTATAATTTTTAAAATAACCTTTGTGGCTTCCTTGGTTCCAAGCCCTGGTCTACAACACACTGTACAGTTTATGGGAGAGAAAGAGGTGAGAAAAGGGTGATGGACAAGGGGATTCTGATCACTCAGTAACATCAGCATAGACCCAGATTAACTATGGCAGCTTAAGTCACTTCCATGTAATTCAAAGCAGAATCAGCTGTGATTCCTCAGTGTGTTTCATGTGATCAAAACACTAATGTGATTTATGAATTACTGTAAACACTTGTAACCATTTAGAAACGAACATCCTTTTGAAAAAGTTCATTGGGCACTTGGAAAGTTTAGGTATGAATTTTTCAATAAGGCTTAAACTCCAGAATGGACTTTTGGAAAATAGAGGCCAACGTGAGCGTTTTATATATATATATATATATATATATATATATAAGATAAACACTGTTGAATTTTTGACGATTTTTGGCATTGGCTTTCTTGAAAACTGAAAGATGCAATGAAGGTGTGAATATTGAATGATTTCCAAAGACAGTGAGATGACTCCATCCAAAGTATGTCTTCTCTGCAATCTGAAAAACAAGCCTGGGGCACAAAAGCAAAAGTCAAGGCCAGTTGTTTCTCCTTTTCACTGTTACTCAGTTTAGAGATTGCCTTTTAGTTCCAGTCAGGACATACCACTTTCATTCACTGCTGTTCCCTCCACAGTGTGTAACCTTCAAAAGTTACCAAGTACTACATGGTGTAAGCTCTCAAGTACTATTAGTGTGACTGCAGAAGCATTGCTTGTCTTTGTCAATTTGGTATTTTTGTTAGGGTTCTCATTTTGTAACATGTCCTGTATTGAATAACAAATGACAAGAAGGTCTACAATGTAATACTAAAGCATAACTTTGTCTGATGGGTATTTTAGGAAGATGCCAACTATTTTGTAATGTGTCATTATGTAGGTTTGTGTTTGTTCAGCCTTGGTATTGTTCTCGATTTCATGTCTTGCTCAGGGATTAACTTTGCCACACATTTTATTGAAATAAGGAGTGGGGCACAGTGGTTTAGTGATTAACACAGAAGAACATTTAGGTGAAAATAACTGCAGCACTTGAGAAACACACAGTTCAACTGTGGGGTAGGGACTTTAGTGTGGGCCTGCCAATAAATTACATTGCAGTCTGTCAGTGTTCAAATAAATAACTGGAGAAAATACTCTGCTTTGCATTCAGGAATTGCTGAGTCGCACATCGCTGGAGACACAGAAATTAGATCTGATGGCTGAAGTTTCAGACCTGAAGATTAAGCTGGTTGGTATGGAAAAGGAACAGAGTGAATATGAAGAGAAACAGAACAAAGCTGAGGTGAGTTTTGTTTTTTTCATTAGCTTGTTTTTAGGTTTTTTTCTATCACGTGTCTATGATGTGGTGTCTTACACCTGAGCTTTTGAGCTGGTCAGCATGCAATAGGATTTTCCATGCTTACAGCACAGCCCGTATCATTGATCCTATGAATTCAGTGAGGAGTGTGATCATGCATTTTTGGGATGTGGTTTCCTTTTCCCCTCTGTCATTATACTTCAGAGTTTGCTTGTTTGGCTTTAATCAAGGCACAGTCCCTTCCAGAAGCATATATTACAGTTGATGTTCATTTAACCCTTTCCTTTCCACAGGAGCTGGCCTGGCATTCCTACCAGAGCTCTTTCCTTGTTTATGTGGCAGAAAAGTCTGCCAGCTCAATAGTATCAGTGGTGCTACAAGCACTGAGATGATCAAACTTGGGGATTTTAATGCATTTGTGGCACTTGGGAGGGAAAGACATGGGCCAGGGCATTTGCCTCAAATGAGTGTTTTGCCATGTGGTTACATGATAAATAATGCAAAAAAAAAAAAAGTTATGGGCTGGAGGCAATTCCCTTCAGATGTGGAGAGTTCTGGACATCAAAGGAGCTTTGCTTTTTGCTGTGTTGGTTAAGAAAGACAGTATGAAACATACTGAATGAACATGTGAAACATCATCTGAACAACACCCATTTCATGGTAGTGGGCAGCAGGTGGGAGCTGGGAAGGAAAGCAGTCCTGGAAGAGAGAATTCATATAAATTGCCATGTGTTGCCTGACTCAGTGGTCCTATAATGGGATCAACTAGCAGGAGAGGATTACCTGGAAAAGAAGGATTACATTGCTGACTGAAAAAAACCCCAAAACTTTGTTTCATATTGGCTCAGGAGAATTTGAAATCCAGGCAGACTGTTTGCTCTCCATAACGTTGCTGGTGGAATATTTGATAACTGTGCATCGGTAATTTAACTGCACCAACATAACACATTTGGGGTGTGTTTGTTTTCCCGCTTATTTATTCTCTGAAGTTTTCTTTAGAGATCAAAAGATAACTTAAAGAGAGCAATTCCTGGCAGAGCTTGCAAGCCAGAGAGGCACCAGCTGCTGCTTTTACCATCTGTGGCCCTTCTCATGCTCTTTCACGCTTAATTGTCAGTGCTTTGTGTACAGAAGGTCTGAGCACCTTCATAGTACCTGAAAACCTGAACAGGTCTGAGCAGCTCCTAATTGCTGCAGATGGGAGCCTGCTCCCAGCAGCCGAGGCGTTGAGCTCTTCTCATGCCATGTGGAATACCGGGATGAGAATGCCCAGTCAGCCTGACTCCTGGAAAGCAGCAAAGCTTTTGGGTGCATTTTTATTGACAGGACTTTTTGAGTAGCCCATCGGTCTGGTTCTGTGATGAGGGTGACCTGTGGAATTCTTCTGCCGCTGCAGGAAGGTGTGTGTGCCCCCTTGGGTGGAAAAGTTGAGCTTTGTTCGCCTGGAAGCCTTTGTTGTATTGCTAAGTGATAGGACACATTCCTGCTGAGATGGAAAAGGATTCTAATCTGATGGAAAAGCTGAGAATCGTTGTGTTAAGTATGCGCTGAATTATTAACTACCCCAGGATGTGATTAGATTTCTGGCCTGTTGAAAGTCAAAAATGTGTATGTGCAAAGCAAGGAAAATGGATGTTGTAGGTGAAGCTTTGGGAAATAAACAGCATTTTTGGTTTGCTTGTTGAGATACTTGTATCATTATTTCAGATTATCCTGAATAAGCAGTAATCCAATATAGCAAGACAAACAGGGGTTGTTTCCAATCAAATAGGATGCCTATTTAAATTCTAATGCTTTAACCCTATTTCAGCTTTGCTTCCTGTAAATTGTACTAATTTTTCGATACAGACACAATTTCAAACATCAGAATGAAATTTATTAATAACTTTTCTTTATTAAACCACAGCTGCTTAAATTTGGTAATAGTTTGTTCTCCTAAACTTCTTGCCTCCTCTTTCTAGTGAATAAACCACTTTGACATGCACAAACAGTCTACCTGTGGTTTGCTGTTGTTCGTGCACACACAGGTGTGTTCTGGTCACCTCATTGCTTCAGAGTGAGACAGTTTTCCAAACTGACAAGTGATCAAATGAAATTAATCTTGCTGTAACTGTATCTCTGCACATCATGGCCACTGCAACATGCTCTTACAGTGTGTAATGCCTCAAATGAAATTGCAGTTAGTTTTGGGTTTTTTTGCATGAGTGGAGCAAAGCTGTGGATGGCAGAGCAAAACCCTTTCTCATGGACTGCAGCTGGCCAGTTGCTGCTTCCAAAACTGAGTTTAGGATTGACAAAGGTGATCAGAATAGTGCTTTGATGGATTTGCTACTATCAGTTTTTTCACATGGATGCATGTGTTGCAAAGGCATCCAGTAGTTAAACCATTTTTAAACAGCTTGTTAATTATACTTCATGGCTGACCCTGCTATTTCTAAATATAATAATGGGTTTTCAGAAGTTTAAAATTAAATGTGGCATTGCAGAATAATTCAGCTAAACTGTGTTTGCTCTGTGTTCTAATTTTGTGCTGGCTTATTTCACAGCACCTGTTTCCAGTCACATAGGCTTTATCTATAGAATTATTTTTCTGGTTGGGTTGGGAGGAGACAAAGCAAATTAAGATACCCTTCTAAATATGAGCAAGTTTTAATGTGTCAGATTCGTTTCACTTTATCTTGTGCAGCTGTCATTTGGGTTTGGTTTTAGTTAGCAGCAAAGAGTTTATCAAGCATCTCTAACCTCCTCTCAAAGGTATTGATTTCACACTGAATGCCACTTGTCTCTGGCTCTCCAAAAGCACATACTAAATTTAAAGTGCCATTTATTTATATATATTACACAGGGGCCAGGAGAATAGCTGCTCGTAAATGGACTGTCTCACTCTTGGCTTTGTCATTTTAATTCCTTTGCTGTTCTGCTTTTGCCACAGTAATGCTTTGAAGGTTTCTGAAGTCTCACCTGAGGGGTTTGTGCAGCTTTTCTCTTACCTGAGAAACCTCAGAAATTTTGAAAATACGGGGTTTTTAATGTAGCAAGGTATGAGTGAGGGGCATTATCAAGTGATTAACAGCAGCCCAGATCCCTGCTCTACCTAAACGTGGACAAAAGAGACTTTGTGTCACTGTCCAGAGACTGCAGTAGCAATTGTCCAATTCAACTTGCCTCAAAACCCTTCTTCTATCCTACTGCTTTCTTTTTTAGCATGGGATAAGTGCTGTGGTTTTGGCTAGAAACTGTTGGCAAGTATTTTGTGGCTCTTGTAACTTCTGAATTAAATGTCTAGTGCAAACTTACTTGCAATTCCAAAGAAACTTGAGTCAGTGAGCCACTGACTCTTAATGGGGAGTTTGGTGTGTTGTCCCATCTGAATCAAGATGTCATATATTAGTGTTAATAAATGTTCATGCTGTGAAAGAATCTCAAAAATGAGAAACCTGTCCTACCTTGAAAATAGAAACAACTGTAAGGGTACATATTGCAGCTGGAGTTCATCTGTACTGTCAAGTTTGCCCTGAGGACAGTCTGTGTGGACACAGTGTTTCCTATTCCCACTTTTAATGTGAGGCAAAAGAGAAAAGAATTGCAAGTCGACAGCAGAAGTGCTTCTGAACTCCCCCATGTTGCCACAGCTGGAGCAGCTCTCAGTTTGTGCTCAGAAGTCTGTGCATCCTGTTTGAGCAGGAACACAACCTCGTGTGGGTTAACAGTGTCTGTGTCACAGACGAGCACAGACCAAGCTTTGGTGCTTACAAGGAAGCAAAGGAGATGGGTGTGTGTCCTGACAATTCCAATTCCCAGCTGGTACTGCTCAGTGGGGTACCTGATTGTGGAGATGAGGGTAAGAAAAGAAACAAAATCCAAGTATGGAAGATGTTGTGGATAGTGTCTGAATTGTAGAGACAGCTGTAGTGTAGAGGATGAGTTAGCTGGGGGGATATTCCCCTTGCTAGTGACTTATTGTGTGGCTGTAAAGTGACTCTCATGTCCTTTGAATGAATGATATATTTTCACCTCGGGAAGCTGTCCTTAACATGTGCAACCCTGGCAAAACATGCCAGCCTAAATAATACTGGATATTGCAGAATTGGTCTGCTAGGGACCAGTATTCTTCCTAAATTTTTTGATTGTTTATGGAACTACTCCTCATTTATGTGGCTTAAATGTTTGTTGGATGACAGAGGATTAGCATCAGACGTTGTGATCCCGATTGACAATAATACATATAAAGTGAAATATATGTAACTGCTTTTCTGACTTTCATCATAAGCACATCTTAAGCCCCTAGAAAAATACCTAAACTTGTGAAGCTCTCATACCTAACTTTGTACACACATTTTGTATGTCTTAAGTTGGCTGCAGATGCTGATGCAGTGTGAGATTGGTTGTGTTAATACTTACCTGGTCAGAGCAGTATCCTGTCCATGCAGTAACTGTTCCCTAGATTTGAGACTGTTGATTCACCAGAGAGCTGAGGTTACAGAATGACTGTTGTGCACTGTAATGAAAAAAAAAAAATAAAAAAAATCCTGCCATTTTATCTGTTGTTCTGTCCACTAAAATCTCTTCCGCTCCTTTGGGAGATGGATTAAGCTCATCAAATTTATTCCACTTGAGAGGGCTGAGAAATCACAAAACATATGTTATTAAATGTACATGAAAGCCAAGAGAGTCACTCTCAACTTGTGATACCTGAGAAAATACCCAACTCTCTTTGCTACAGTTTGGGGACTTAGGTGCAATGTTATATAGATTTTAATACTTGACTTTGGTTTGCTTTCTGAGCTGGCTATTTTTGTGTGTGTATCACTGATACACACAAATCCAAGAAGCTGACCAGCAAATTGGCACACGTTAAAGTAATTACTTTTTCTTCTGTAGTATCCTTTGATTTCTCCTAAGTATGTTTCTTAAGTCCTTCTCCATGTCAAGATCCAGCCCAGATAGCAGGAGAGGGAATGGAGTTACTTTTCTGCCCCATGCTGGACATGGAAACAGAATTACTTTACTTGTAAATTCTGTGTATAAATTGTGAAAAAGTAGGTTATGGCCCCAACTGAGCACTTTGCAGTTTCTTCCTAGTGGATGATTTGGCAGGGAAAATGAATGTAATCAAGTCCTATTTCAGCAAAAGTGTACCTCTGAGCCAGCATATCAAAACATGTTCCAAATTTTCCTTTATTTGACTTCATGTGACTGTAGAAGTTTCCAAAAATGAGGAACCAAATTCTGATCTTAACTTTAGAATCAGAATCATGAAATTGTCTGGAATGTAGATTCTGTTCCATTTAAACTGTAGCTTTGTGCAGTATTCCAGTTTTTTACTTGTTTGCTTATGCTTTGTCAGAAGGGAATCACATAATCTGTCTTTTTTTAGTTTGCCTTTGATGTGCTTCATGTATTTCTTTGTGCTGCAACTACAAAGATATCTTCTTTGCATCATTTTCTTTCTCACCTGTCTTTTTTTTTTGTCTTTTTTTTTTTTTTCCTTTCCTCCCATGTTTTCAGTCAGTAGTGAACCTGATCAGTGACCTACAGGAGCAGATGTGTAGACTGCAGCTGGAAATTAATAGTAGAATCCAAGAAAGAAAGTCTCAAGATAGGAAACCAGACTTGACACCTAATGGTCCTCAATCTGGCCCAAGATCAGTAGAGACTCTGAGCCAGAAGAATTGTTCTTGGTGTGATGTACGAGAAGTACCCCTTGGCAGAAGCCTGTGTATTGCCTCTTCTCTTCTCTTGCACAAACTAAATCCCACTAACCAGAGCTATGCTGTGAATGTTTGGCATTAATCTTTGTGACTTTGCTTAGCAAAGAGTGAGAGTGTCATAAAAATTACCAGGAAAAAAAAAATCCCCACCCCTGATTATCGGGACAGATTTGGTCACCGTTGATGGCTGTCTGCTAAAACACAGATACCTGTAAGACCCAATCACCCCTTTCAGGTTTTTCTTTAGTTTCCATTTTACTTGTAAATCTGTAGTGCTTGTGTGGTTTGGGGGTTTTTTTGGATTTTTGGGTTGGGATTTGTCTGATACGCAGCATGCCAGCATGGTTTGGTAGTTTGCTACTTTTCCTCATGTTGATGTCACCCCAGCTGTGCTTGAGGGTGCACCCTCACCAGTCCTCTGAACACAGATTATTGAATCCTGAATATCTTAAAAGCTTAACACAAGTATAAAATGGCTTCAGCTAAGACTATCTGACACGTATCCTTTCTTTTCCTAATGATAATGTCAAAGTGAATTAAAAGAGCCATAGTAAAAATAATCTGCTTGTACTTTTAAAATAGCAAATCCAGCACCTTTTTTTCTTTTTTTTTTTAAATCCCTGACATTAGCAGTTACCAGGAAAGCATTGTTGAATTTGCATGACAGATACTGGTTGTATTTGATCAAAATATGTCACATGTCAAAACAAAAGCTACTTTGCTTATACTGCTTAAATTCACTGGAGGTGGAATGACACTGGTATGCCTGGAAAAGACCATTTTAATATTTGTTTTTAAATCAGATTGCTTTAGTTGCCTTTAAAATTTAGTTGCTTAAAATTTGAATCACCAGAACTCATTTTATAAGTAATCTGCTTATATTGTGAGGGAGTTTTTCACTAATTTCTCTTATGGGTTTATATTACAAAAATAACTATTTTCATTATGACACCTATTTTGAAAATAGGGCTGTTGTTTCTGAGTTTGCCTTTGTGCAGAACTGCTGAATGGACTATCAGACTACAGGACAAACTGCAGATTGGAGAAATAATCTCAGAGTCAAATCTGGGAGTCATTCAAAATAAATTTTATTGTAATCCAAGATATTAATGTGTATGCTTAATGTATATGCTACACAGGAGTTCCAAAATTGGGTTGCCTGCAAATTTTTCTTTTCCTCAGTTCACTTTAAGACTTTTTGTCTTGTCAGAGCTCCATCAAGGATTTAATAATATTGTCCTTCAGAATGAACAATAAGATATAAAGGAAAGGGAGAAGGGACATTTAAGGGACAACTTCTTAGACTGGTCACAGTTTTTAGTGTGCTGGTTCAGTGTCCCTTTACTGTGTGTTTCATGCATGATCTTTAATTCAGGACTATGAAGAATTAATATCTGCCAGAGAAATCTTACTTTTAGCTGCTGTTCTTCCTTTGCAGGGTTTGCTGCAGGAACTTAGGCACCTCAAAATTAAAGTGGAAGAACTGGAAAATGAAAGAAATCAATACGAGTGGAAATTAAAAGCTACTAAAGTAAGCAGAATAAGCATTTTCTAACAACAGACTTATTTCAGTTGGAAAGGGATGTGCTCTACTTCTATTGGTATTTACTGTCCTTACATTCACCTTGTGTCAGGGTCTACTAGAAAGACCTCAAGCTTTCTCTAACCATCTTTGGAATAAGTATTTTGGGTTGAAGGTTTTGGAGGGGGGTTTTTTGTGCCTTTTGCTCCCTCCAGTGCAATTTCCAGTCTCCTACCTTTTTGTAATTCTTATTTTAAGAAACCAAGAAAGGCATTTTGACTTACAAAGATCTGGTCTGAGTAAAAGCCTCTTTGAAGGTTTTCTTTCTTTTATTTGTGTAATAGCGACAAGCCTCTGTGGAATATACTTTCCAGCCTGAAGAGAAGAGACATGCAAAGTTTGTTGGGTGTTTGCTTACTATGGAATTTATTTTCACAGACATTAAGCCCAAAATACAGCATTAGATCATCTGCTTTGACTCTGTGTATATCAAAGTGCATGGCTGCCTTACCCTTCTGTTGACCTTAAATCCTGGAAAGCTTTTGGATCGTAATCTGGAGAAGCTCAACATTTGAAACATTTCATCATTTTCCCCAGTAATTAATTTTTCTAGTTGAACATTCTCACTGTTATTTCTAGTTTGGATTTTTAGCCCTTTTCCACTAGATTAAAAAGCACCTTAGTATTTTTCCTTGTTGAGGTGCACTTTGGTGCTGTAATCTCATCTCTTTTCACTCCTATAATCCTATAATCCCTGTTCATATGACTTGAGTTGTGGTTGGATCTTGGAGAAACATTTCAAATTATTAAACTGAGTTTTCTTTTTAATACTTGATAGCTTGATCCAGACATGACAAACAGCTACTATTTGTATAAGCATTTCTTTCTTTTGAGAATTCTTGGATGAATAATGAAATGTTGCTATCATGACTTTTTTTCCTATTAAAATAATAGCTCTTCTATCCATGAAAATGTTTTCTCTGACGTGGTGGATATGAACAGTCTTTGGGAAAATATTTTCTCAAGCCGTGTGTGGCCAGCTGCCAAGACAGATAGAGATTATGGAAAGTGTAGGAGCAGACTGAAAATAAGAAAGAAGAATCAAAAAACTCATTGAGTGAGAGAAGATGCAGGACTGGAAAGGAAGAAAAGTACAAGGAAAGAGAAAGGAAACAGAAAAATAATCATAGAGAGGACAGGAATGAGACATTAAAGGAAAAGAGGGCATTTAAAAGATGAAATAGACTGGGGAGGCACATCCAAATCTGGTATTAGGAGGTCTGCAAGCTTTTGTCTTCCTGTTCCAGCTTCTTAGATGAGAAATTGGAATATTTCCATTGCTAGATATAAAAAGCATATTAGTCACTGGGAAGTGTAGGAGCCCTTCAGAGATGCAACAAGGCAGATTCTTCTACTCCACGTGGAATTTTAGGCAGAGTGGTGATGTCGTCCTGCAATCCAGACACTTGCTTCCTGGTGAAAATAAGTTTGTCTGTTAATTAGTCCATGTTTTTCCCTATTTAAATAATGGTGTTTGGTGTTTTGCATTTTTTCCTGCTTTATTGTAGTATTTTGAGAAACTAGTCACATTAGTGATTTTTTTTTTTGACATTGTTCTTTCCTTTTTTTCTTCCTTTCCCACCCCCCCTGCTTCTGTTCTTTAACTGCAAGGAGGTTTGGTATGCTTTTGCTGGGTAAATTCAGAATGTTGATAAATGGAGGCTTTAGGCCTCTGAAGAAAATCTTAACAAACTGCTGACTTAGTAAAGTATGCTGTTGGCAGTTTTTCTCACAAATAGGAAAAAGAGATGAGAGTTGCTGTATTTCAAGCTGGACAATCACAGAATTCTTCTCCCTCTGTATTGTTGAGGTCTTTAATGTGTGATTTTTTTTTTTCTATCCCAGTCTAATGGCAGCACAAATTGCAGTAAATGTAAATGAACTCTGGTATTTTGTTGCATGTATGTGGTTGTTTTCCAGGCCATGCTTTCCTTCTGGCCTGTTTGCTGTTGTGAGGAAGAACAGTTTTGTTATCCTGCTGAGAAGACAGCTCAGCATTAATAGATTCTCAGTTATCCTAATAAGTAGTAACTAGGATTAAAAAAAAACCCCACAACAGTATCTGTTTAAAAATGCTTTTTTTATCTTTTAATAGTCTTAATGCAAAGCTTGGTAGTTGGCCTATAATGGTCATTATTATTATTACATGACCAGGATTGTAGCATTGAGAACTTCCCAGAGTTTCTTTACCTACATGAATCCTTGGAAGTGGTACCTTTTCCTAAGTCTGTCTTCTCCAAGAGCTAATTGCAAAGGAGTTTCTGTAATAGGAATAGGATAATGCTCCATAAATAAACCATACATAAATATGTATAGTTGTTACAGTGTTTATGAAATGCCCTGAGTTAGTTACAAGATATCAATCGAGGTGTTATACTTGGATATCTTCCAGTGCATAGGAAAGAGTCACAGAGGATTGGTGCTGATGTTATTCTGATTTTGTTGTGCTCTCTTTCAGGCTGAGATAGCCCAGCTTCAAGAGCAATTAGCTCTCAAAGATGCAGAGATAGAACGCCTGCAAAGTCAACTCTCTAGGACCTCATCATACAGCGAAGTGGCAGAAAGAGGTAAGAGGAGAGAAAACAATATTAAAAATCCAAACCCATACTTTAGCTTCACTTCAGTAGCAGCTTGGCTGAGGATTTATTCCAAGGAATAACAAGGAGAGACAAGAATGGACTTAGAGAATTTATTTTGGGAGGGAAAATGGTGTAAATTCGCTGTGTGTTCTGGTACAGTTGAGGCCTTTAATGTGTGAAATTCTATCCAATATAGAAGCAGCACAAATTGAAATAAGTATCCTCAAGGCACTGAAACTTTTTCTGTTGGTATTTTATTTGTAATTGTAAAGCGTCATTGTAGTTCAATAGGAATTTACTTCTTGTGTATGCCTGGAAAATTTCTTTGAGAAATCTTACAGTTTCTATTTTTTAAGGGGAAAAAAAAAGTCACAGTAGTAGCTAAGCATAATGTTTAAATGTCCAAAGATCCCAAAACAGAGTCATTGATTCCTCCTTTCTTCAGAAGTATGTCTCTTTTAGGGTCCCTGTCCCATGAAAGGTTGGGCCAGATGGACTTTAAGTGTGCCTTCCAACCTGGGCTGTTCTAGGATTCTATGATATTGCCTGTTTCTGTTTTAAGACTGCACTGTTCATACAGGACAATGGCAAATAAACCAGTTTGTTTAGCCTTTGGTCTCAACCAGTCATGTCATAGTTCTCCGAAATATTGACTCCTGGGGCCTCTGTCCCTTGCTGGGCCATGAGAATGTGGTTTTAGTGACCTTGTTCTTCTGCAGCACTGACACTTTTCCAGGGAGGAATGTTTGTGTGTAGTTTACCACAGTGCATCAGCTGAGCTGCACTAACTTCTTTTGTGGGTGTTAACTAATGCTTCTGAAGGCTGCCCTGGTTGAGATGTGAATTTTCAGGTGCTGTGCTACATCTTTCTCAGGGCTTACCCAGAGTCTCCTGTGGTTTATTCCAAGGAGGGGACTTAACATATACTTGTGCTGATTTCACTCAACTGCAGAGCTTGTGCATGTAGAGAACTGCATGTCTGACTAGAAAGTTCATTTGTCTAACAGCAGTGGTTTGTAGAGGGACTCTTCTACTAATAGAATGTTGTTTCCCATGAGGCTCCCAAATAATTTATGGTATTTCAAAGGAAAGGTAGTGGTCTGACAATAAATCAAGAGCTCAGCACCATTCAACTTCTAGTAGTGTGTCTGTTCTGTTCATGCTGAAGGTGGGTGAAACTGTCCTTGATTTAGGTGACAGAAGAACCAAACCCTGTGGATTCTTTGGACTATGTTCAAGGAAAGCACTTAGGTTGTATTTGAATGGTAACAGTAATAATTCTTCTGCAAAAAAAAAATTACTGATTTGTGAGATTTTTAGGTGGTCTTCTCAAAGTTGTAAAATAATGTCAATGTACTTTGTAGTATGCTAGAATGCATATTCTAAGTAAATTGCAAAATTTATCTAATATGTGCTTTTTCTACGTACTTTATTTGACTCTCACCATTTCCCATCGTAGAGGAAGTTTATAGGAGAAGGCTAAAAGAAAAACGTAAGCCTTGCAATTCCCTTCTGGCTTTACCTCACTGTTCTTTTCACACCAATTATAACTCAGATGCATTCAATGTTTGTTTAGATTTGGCTGTCTAATTGTAATATACATGAGACACTGCTTCCATTGCTTGCAGCAAGCAGACAGCTACTTGCCCTGTTCAGTAAGATTTCACTTCAGAAGTAAAAGTCAGAGGTTCACGAATCAGATCGTTGGACTTCAAAGGGAAGATGTCAAGGTTAACAGAGCCAAAGCTTAACCTTTACCTCTTTCTGTTTGCACATGTGTAAACCCCACGTAATATCTGGGAAGATGGCTCTAATTGAAGGTCTTCTTCCGTGGAGGGGAAGGATTTTGGTGGGTTTTTGTCTTAAATCAGCACAGTAAATTTAAAAAAAAAAAAAGTCCGAATAAATGTTTCCATACTTGATGTTGTTAAAAAAATATTGTAAATAAAGTTTGCTTTAGTGTGCCTAAAGCTGCCTTGACACCAGTCCTCTTTGAAGTCTAATATTTATAATGAGAAATTAGCAGGACCGTGATTTTTTAAAAGTCTTTCAATTGCTTGCCCACTGCCTGCTGACTTCAGTTTTTGATTTGGCTGTGCCTGTGCATGCCCTGTGTAATTAAGTCTGCAAGGTTCATTTACATGTCCTAAAACTTAATCATTGAGAGGTGTGCATTTTGCAGAATCACTGCAATAAAAACTAATTACAGCTTTTGCAAGTAGTTTAGCCATGGCATTGTATGTTCAACATTTACTTGTAAAATTTTTTTTTTACAGATGCTCTTTAGCAATATTGATTTTCTTTCCCCTCTCTCACGTCTGACACATCTGTTTTCATAGTCTTTTGTGAACAAGTGGGTCTGGTTTAATGTCAAAGCATGACTCCCTGGAGTGGTAGTTACAACAGATACACTATTTCAGGTTCTGTCTCCATCACTTACACTTGATTCTGTATAGGTTGGTACTGGAGGACTTGCTAGGAATAGTGTCTAGAAAAGAAATGAAAGATTTGGTCCAGCAAAGTTAGGATTTGGTTCAGCTTTTACAACCTCATACATTTTCAGAGGGTGTGTTTTGATTGATTTGGCTACAGCGTTCCTGAATAGCCTTTATCATGTAACACTAAACTGTGTGTGAGGCAAATCTGTTTTAGTTCATGATGTAGATTTTAACCTAGTTATTCATACTGAAATGTTTAAGAAAAATATTCTACAGATTTTCTTTGTATCGAACCAATTTTTTGTTACTTTTCACTTCCAAGTTCCATGAATGTCCTTGAACTACTTCTCATAAGCTGCCAAATATTTTTCTCAGGTGCAACATAACTCATTTTCAATCCCACTTAAAATTATTTCCTTAAGTATATAACAGCAAACACGCTCTAATCTTTTGCAAAATGAGCTTCAGTGTTTCCTTTTTTCCCCAGTGCTTTACTTTCATAGTTTAAAATAGTATTATGTAGCCTTTTATAAGCAAAACCAGGATGTTTGTGTTGTGCAATGCTTTAAATAGTTCAGCTTTTGAAAAATTCTAAGTTAAATGTAGTTTAATAGTGCATTGGCCCTGCCACTGACATGGTTTTGGTTAGTTATAAGAACATAGGGAGAGTATCACAAAATATATATTTACACTAAATATAGCAAGTGGGTTTTTTCTTATAACATTTTAAAAACATTTTTAGATCAAGAAGTTCAGCGACTGAAGATAGGAATGGAATCGTTATTGGCTGCAAATGAAGAAAAGGTGAGAAAAAAAATCCTCATTCTACACAGTAAGAATGAAATTGTGGGTTTGAACCTCTGAAATGTTCTGAAAACACACTTTCTGTAAGAGTGGTGTTGTCAGGATGTTTGGATTATCCTGTGAGGTTGTGACAGAAGACTGATGTTTAAAGAGAAAGTGTGGCTGACTTTGCTAACCTGGCTGAAGAATTTGGGAGGCTCATTACATTCCAGAGGGGAGGACAAAGCCAAGGATGTAATGAGCAAAATCTCCTGTTTTCTGCTACTGAAAAGATCCCTGAGGTTTGCTCATCTCTGGCAACTCTTTGTCTTCCAACCTAACCCAAAGTGCATCTAAACCCAATTTAGATTCTGATATTAAAAGGAAGTCAAAGTGGCCTCTGATGCAGACTCAGATTTGAGGAGAAAGGGAACAGGATGTAAATAAATAAGAGGAAGGGAAAAAAAAAGAGCACTAAAGGAGAAGGAGTGGAATTAAATCTATTTAAATAGGGGATTCATTCTTCAGCAGACTGTAGTTTTTATGATAATAAATCAAGCCATAAGATTTTCCTTTATGGTGACACTCTCCTCTACAATCAAATAAACAATAATATGCATCCCTAAAATCTTCTTTTAGTAAGTGGGTGATCCGGACAGGACAACATTAATTCTGGAGAACATTAATGTGGTTCATAACAATATTTTAGTTCTCAAAAACTCTTAAAAAGCCAAAATTTACATCTGGAAAATAAAAGATGTGTCATTATCTCTTGACAAAATTATTCCAAGTCTGCATAAGGTGTTTTTGTATATGAAGGGAACACAAAATATTGCTGCTTATGTCCTAATATCTGGATGCACTCACAGAGGAAGGCGGGTTATTTCCTTGAAAACTGTAGTGTTTAAACTAGTGGACTGATGGTTGACCCACAGCTTCTTCAGTGTTTCATGCAGAACTGTTACCTTCAATAACACTGCAAAATAAAGTATTCTTCCTGAGGGAAAGGACCTCAGAATAGCTTTTGGGATAACTCTAAATATTCCCTGTGTCACTTAAGACAGAAAGTGCTGAACTAAGTTGGTAGTAAGTTGTGCACGTATTTCTGTTTTTTAAAAACTGGGTGTGTTAGTCTCAGGTCTTTGCTATGAATAGGAACCTGCTGCTTCCATCCATGGTTGGGATAACGGGATGTATCTGGTTTAGGCCTCTTTTTCCTCATGTTATATTTTGCTGAAGGTGAAGGGAGGATCAGCATCATCTGCTGTTTTGTAAAGTGGTAAAGATCTGGTTTCTGTGCAGTTACTCCTCCACCTTGGTGGGTATCTGCTGTGGCTGTAATGTAGCATACACGTGCCAGAGCAGATTTTAATAGAATTACCTCTGACACTGACACAGCTGTGGCAGGGCAGCAGCTCGGTGTCAGATAATTCCTTAAATACTTGTCAGCTTCCTTGGAAAATTTTTCTTTTTCCAGTGCCCACTTCTTTGTTTCTGTGGCTTTCCTGACACCTGCTTGTGAAAACTAGTTCTTTGTTCTTGCTTGGGTTTGTATTCGGTGCTCTGTAGTCACAGTACTGGGCAGGATTATCACAGAGGAATGGTTTAGAACTGGGGTTAAAGAAACAGGACAAACTGTGAGAGTGCAAAAGGCAAGTGCCCTCCCTGAATACATGGATCAAGATGCTTTCTGCATTTAATAGGAAAGCATTAGGTACTGGAGAAGGAGTGGAGTCAGAAAATGCATCAGACATTCACAAGGCCTCATTTCTTTGGTCCTGTGTGGGTTTGACTGCCTGGACTTCAAACAGGTGTGTTCAAAACTGGAGTAAGTGCAGTTGTCAGAATGGAGAACATCCTACAGACAGGATTAAAGAGCATGACTAGATGGTTAAACTAAACAAAACATAAACATGATTCACTTTATGATGACAGGTGTGGTAAAACACTGCCCACTTCAGGCAATTGAGGTTCAACTCCAGAATATTGCCATCACTCTTAGAAGTGAAAGCAGATTTCCAAATTATGCTTCTGTAAATAACTAATTTACTACTAACGTAAAGCTCCTCTTGTTTCCTTACATCCATAATTTCACGCTGTCTAGCAAATACTATGTACAATGGCAAATAAAAGCCAAGAAACATTCCTTACAAGGCATGGGAGAGACTTGATCCTGCTTTCATGAAAATCACAGAAATGTAGCACAGCGTTCCTGCAGGTTAAAAATGTAGGATTTTAACTGTGATCTTGTTTAATGTTTTTCACAGGACCGTCGAATAGAGGAACTGACGCTGTTGCTGAGCCAGTACAGGAGGGTCAAAGACATCATGATTGCAGCTCATGGTAAAACGTCTTGTGAATTATTTCCTGATATCAGGTCTTTTAAAAACTGCATGTGCTACAACTACTATTTGCTGTCCTTTTAAATGTATGTATATAGTAATATATATTTTATTATGCATGTCTTTGTATCACGTTGGAGTGCTATGACAGTAAATATATACTTTTTCAGATACAGAGAGAACCACAGTATGTCTTGACCAGACTTGTGTTATTACCTGTAGTTTGAAAAGGCATTATATTGCTCTCAAAAAATCTATTACTCAAAATTAAAATGACATTATGTGATTTAAACTAATTCATCTGTAGGAGATGAATAAGGTATACAGATAGGTATTAAGTTTATGTGGTGTTTCCTGTGATCATTGTGTTATGAGTAGCCAGTTTTTACAGTGTGAAATGATACCAGGAGACCTTTATGAACATTAATTGATTAAATACATCCTATATTCAGATTTCCTACACCACAGTTCAATTCAGGAATGGCAGTAATGCTCAACTGCCAGGGAGCTAGTGGTAATGTTTTATGTCATGTTTTTTATGTGGCATTCATAAAAGGAAAGCTGATCTCAGGTGCAATTTGATACTGTTAGGAGGACTTTTATTCTTTTTTGCTAAAAGGAGTTGCAATAAATCTAGTAAGTTCTATTGCCCTTCCCTTCCACTAAAAAAAAGTCCTGACAGCTGCCTAGGCAAGTTCTTTTTGGAAGGAACAACTGAAAACCCACGATTGCTTTGGTGTACACAATATTTATATATTTTACTTTAAAATCTACAGAAAGATCTTTGTCCCATTTCTCAGTTACGCTGCAGGAAGCAGAGTAGGGGTTAGGACAATCTCATTTTAAGCTGCCACCATACTTTCCAGTACTGAATCTAGTCTGGGAAACTTGACCTTCTGAAAGGACAGTTTTGTTCAGCGCATATCATCACGTTAACAAACACGATATTTTCAGGCCTTCTCTGGAAGAATGGAAACTTGTATTTAACACACAAGAGACAAGTAAATCTCTCTCTTAATGTTCATTAAAAAAAAAAAAAAGTCTCTCACTTGAAAGTGTTCTGAAAGTAAATCCAAAGGTGTGATTGTAGCTTTTGTCCGCTGTCCTTGGCCACATCCCGGTTGCACAGATCCGAGTGCACTATTCCCCTGTGGAACATGTTTTTTGGAGGCCACTTGTGTACATGAACAATCCATGGTGCTCTGGATTATTGAGTTGGTACCACAAGCCTGTGTAGGACCTACAGTGCACAGTGAGATTGTCCACACTGTGATCCATGGCGAGTAAGAAAATGGTACCAACTTTAGCTTGGCCCAGAACATCAAACTATGAATCACAAGTGGTTCAGAAGCTGCCTCATGAGCAGCTCAGCTGCTCACAGCAGAGCAAAGCATGCAACTGAAAGTGATACATTTGTTGCTCTGATATAAATCATTTTGATGGTAAATCAGAGCCCAAAGGAGGGGTGGGGAGCAGAGAGGGTGGTAAATTACAAAGAAAGACTGAAGGGGAATTTAGAGATCGAAGAATTTAGGCTGTCTGATATGGGCTTAAATGTCATTTTTTTGCCTGTTTCTCTCCCTTTCTACCTCTACTCTTTAATGCTCACAGGCTCTTCTGTCTCTGGTGGCAGTGAAGAGGAAGTTGAGATAACTTTAAGGAAGTGGAATCTTTTGAATAATTCTCAAGGAGAATTACTGAAAACAGAGGTACTTAGCAAAGATGTTTTTAGAAGCGAGTTCTGCCGTATATATGATTTTTTTGGTGTTGGTTTCTCTGTAGTAACGTAGATGAGGGTTTGGCCCTGGCTGAATTTTTGTACTTCCTGGTATGGGCATGGTAGATTCAACCTCAGACACCAGAATTACAGGCTTGAAACTCTTGTCTTTTACAAAGGCCTCTTCAGGAGAATTGTCACAAGCTGTGCTCCCTCCAGTGCCACACAAAGCTATGGAAATCAGGCAAGAGCTTTCTTTCTTTCTTGTGTTTCATGTGGGTTGTCCTAAATCTGTATTATTTAGGCTGTTTAACTGTTGGTATCTTGTCTTGACTGTTCTTGGCTTTGCTGTACTTTTGGGTACTTGTGAAAGCAGTGTTTGCCAGGGAGGTTTGCAATGCTTAGTTCTGTAAGGTTTGAATTACATGAATAAATCAGCACTTTTGTATATCAGAAGATATATGTACTGCAGTACTTAAAGCTATGACATTTATTTGTATTTAAAGTGGAAGCATTCCAGTATCTTCGACTAATATGACCTCTCCACAAGAAGAATCTTTGGAAATCATAAACAGGTAAGAATGAGTAACTTTGAAATGTGAAACATTTTTCCTTTTTAAAATCCCTTAATGTGTCCACATTGCTCACAGGGAGTTATTGCCCTGTACTTTTGCTTGTTAAGAGCTTCTAAAAAGTCATGTGTAGGTACAGGGTTTAAAGCTGCACACTGGGCCTTGTTGCCTTCCATTGCTGATCACAGGATGTCTTGTTGCTGTTCCTGACTTCATCTACTGCAGTTTCTAATACTATGATTTTTAGACTAAAAATAATCTCTCAATTCTGAATTATCTGTTACATGCAAATGTAACAAAGTGTGATCTGTACAGCTGTCATAGGAGGCACTTGTGATGTATACAAATGTACTATGTTGTATTAACTGCTGCTTTTTTTCCCCTGTCACTTTTTTAAGGGTTCCACAGAAAAAAAAGTCAAGTAGTTTAGAAGACTTGCAGAGTGAATCCCTGGAAAAGGTTGGTTTATTTGTAATCACAGTTTCTGGTCTTTAATATCACAACTAAAAGACAAAGGTCAAGTACAAATATTTGTTTTATTTCACATTAAGTAACTTTAACCACCACTGGCATTGTATGTGGGGAAAAAGCCCTGATGATAAAACTGCAGTATTATTTTGTTTATAGGTGTGTTTAAAATAAATTTTATTTCCAAATCACTAAAAATGTTAAGGCAGCAAATCCTGAAAGTAGTTAAATGTGGAAATGGGCATTTCCACATAGGATTCCTTTTTAAGTGTTTGCATGCAGCTATGAGTGTTGCTCCCTTAGACTTCTGATATAAATGGCATTTCTGAAGATGGTAGTGATGCTGCCTTAGTTAAGACAGCAGGAGCACTGTTATTACTTCAAAGACTTTAATTCCATTCCAGAATAAAGACTTCCCAATTTGCAAAGTCTCGTTACGTTGTGGTCCAGAGTCTTGTTTTGTCATTATGTACTGACATTGTTCTGCACTTGTAATTATGCTTTGTGAGACTGTTGTTGATGCTTTCTGTACTCAAATTAGGCTTAATACTAGGTTACTTACACCCAGTCATGTAATTTAAAACAGATACTGGTAATGTGATTGCTCCAGTGCTTAAATTTTTTAAAAATTTTTCTTAAGTCGCTGAAGATGACAGTGAACAATTAGAATATGTGAAATTTGTGTTGCACTCATTCAATTGTGGTCATACACACACGTGACAAATCAGAACTAACACTTCATTCAACAAAGAATTTATGAAGGTCTGTTTTCTTTTCATAACTTCAATTCAAAATCTTAATTTGTCCCTGTGTTATGCTGTGATTAGGCTGTACCTACAGGTTTATGCTGTAAATTTGCTCTATCCATGAAATCAGAGCCCATAGAGAAAGGAAAACCCACCAAGGATATGAGAGTTGTAGCAAGCCAGCCCCATGTTCAGCAAGGCATTTAAATTGTGTGCCCTAATTTAGGCACGAGGCCTCTTGGTGAAAGAGACCTCCCTGTGCATATGAGTGAGTGGCTAAATGTGAATGTTACAACCAAAACTAAGGCCAAGAAAACTTGTTTTGCTCACCCAGCATGACAGACTGCTTTTTGCATTAATTCCAAGAGAACCTGTGCTAGCACCACTGTTTACTGGAGCTCTTCTGCGTTGCATAAAGCTCAAATTCCATTTCCTTCCAGCAATAATAATAATAAAAAAATTGCAAGCCACACTGGTGTCCCTGACCTAGCCATGCTGGTATTTTTATCACTTCACTTCTACCACAGCTCTTTATGATTTCAGCTGGGTACATACAGTATTGTGTATGTTATTTTATGTCAGTCATTTTCATACTGCTCTAACTTTAAAACAGCTGTTATGTTCCCAGCTTAAAGTAAGTCTAAAGGGACCACCCAGAAGCCTGAAAACAGCAAAATTCCTTTGATCACAGCAGAACCTAGACAGGGCCCAAATTTTGTAGAGTGGAGAATGAGCAAACACAATTGGTATTAAATATTGGATTGAAATTAAATGAAAATATAACAGTCCTTGTAATATTTTGTCCATACATTAAGCACCATCACTATAGTAATAAGACTACAATTGATGTTCTGTGTATGTATGTTAATACTAACATTTGTCTGTTGCTTTTTTTCCATAAAACTTTGAAATTGCCCTCCCTGAAACTCCGTAGTATGTAGATGGAAAACCAGCACAGCCTGTTGTAGAACAAGAGGTATATTAACTGCAACCTTTCCTAACAATTCTCTGTTGTGATGTGCTGTGATGGTATGGCTGGGTTTTCGTTTTATGTTCATTTTCTTTCTTTAAAATGTTTGCATAGTTCCAGTGCTGACAAACTCTGAGAGCAGGGGTAAAAATTTGAGAGGGAAATCTTTTTTTTTTTTCTTTTTATCTAAAAGTTGTTACATGAGGTTAGAAGCTGAAGTCAGTCGGTTTCAGGAAATACAGTGCTGATGTTAGAAGCAATTTCTCTACTCATACAAATTTTGGTACAAGTTGGGATGTACTCCTGCAGCTACCAAAAAAGGAGCAGGAGTTGAGGAACTGATTAATCTGACCTGCAGCTGCAGTATCCAAAGATCCCTCTAGGCCTTGAAATAAGAATAGATTAAAGCAGTAGTTATCTCATTAAATATTTAATGTCTCATCCTGTCCCAGACAGTGTTTTAAAACAATTTTGTTAGAATGGGTTTACTAAATAGTAGCATACTGTATGTTCCTGTATACTAAATATGGTTTACATGTTTTCAGTATAAAGTTTTCCTACAAAACCTCCGTTCTGTGATTGAAACATTGACCAGTTTATTCCAAAACACATGTTTAATGTACACCACTCCCACTAATGTCAATTGGAGTTGCAGGTTTTCTCGAAAAGCATCTCTGTTCCCCTGTTTTGACAGTTTTGGGATATACATTTTTCCCAGAGTGGTGGCTCATCCATTTTTTCATATGGAGCCAGTATTCAAGAAGTCTCAATGCTGTATTTCCAAAACACATGTACTTTGCCTGGAGAAGTATCTTCTTAGGCTCAAAACTGTCAGATTTATTAGGCACCTTCTCATCTACCCTTGTACAAGGAGCAAGATCCCCAAGTGAGATGATCACTTGAATGCAAGGAAAATTAAGAGAGATTCTATTTTTAGCAAAGCCTCGGTACCAGTTCCCTTTCAGTACAATACAGTGAGATTTTGGGGACCACTGCTTGGGGGCTGTGATGCCAGTGACACTGAATGTGTGCAGGAGAGCAAAGCTTAGACTCTTACTTTAGCCTGATGTGGACAAAACTTGTGGGGTCAGCCCTAAAATACAGTTCAGTCTATGCTTTTTTTTTCCCAGCATCTATCAAAAGTATACCTTGTGCTTAGGTTCTGTAATAGAATTGGCAATGATAGTATATTTGGCAACTATATGTTTAGCTGTAATTATTTTTTTTTAAAAAAACCTTGCATTTGTAATTTTGTCTGTGCAAAGAGATCTCAGTCCCTGCAAACGTTAAATTTCTGTACCCTGACTTTGCTGTCGATTCCTTTACTGTTATTAATGGTGGTGGAAAACATGTTTGAGAAAATTCGAGGTGTATAAATACTTTTGGTTCAAATTCCAGCAAGATAAAATTGTGAGGCAGAAACAGAGACAGTCTGGTGAAAAATAAGGGGGGAAAAAATGGCAGAATAAAAAAAACAGTCTGAGAAGTAACCAGATGCATTTTTGGCACTATCAAAGTTGACCTTGTAAGGACCAAGTAATTATATAGTGCTGAGGTCTAGAAGAGAAGACAGTTAGAAAAGTTCTTATGACAAAAACCAGGTAATATTCAACATGTATTTTAATGTATTATAGAGTCTGGCTAGAGTGGGAGGAGCAGATGAGGGAAGACAAGACTGTGTCTTAGCTAGAAAACTGCCAGCTGACTGTTGGGTTTACATTGAGTTATCTGTAAGCAGGAACAGGGAGGGAGTGGAGGCATTTTGAACTGTGAACTTCAAGCACTTTTCCCCAGCTTTGAAATCGTTGTGTACTGGGTTGCAAATGCTGCAAGTGATTTGATTTTTTTTTTTAATTTATTTATTTTATTTTTTTCTCTTTGAAAAAAACAAAGAGTAAGCCAGTTGTGAAGGGCAGCAAGTACCAAACCTTGCCAGGAAAGATGCCCCGACCCTTGCAGAATGGAGAGCAGGGAACATATCACTCTCCAGATGGATGTGGGATGAGCGAGGAAAACGGCGTCCCGGGCCTGAGTATGTACCCACAGCTCTCTGAGAGGGTTATGGGGAGGGGACAAAGCAAACTGTTTGAGGGATTGGGACAGAGCATGGGATATAATCTGCTGTGCCAGAACAATGGTGTTGTTTTTGCATGATTCAGTTAGGGAGCGTTCTACTGCCTTTTTTTTTTTTTTTTTTTTAAACAATGTACCAAAAATTAACTCACTGGGGAGTAAAGGATGGCTTTAAGTTGGAGAGTTCTTTTCTGTTGCATTTGACAACACAATTTGCTGAAATCATTGATAGCTTAAGTAATGAAGAGACAGGGTTTCGGACACTGTGGACAGAGCCTTCTGAAAGTCAACGAATCTCTGATTAAAAATCAGAACTTTTAGAGAGGCAGACATATTCACAGTATGAACAAGCAGTATTTTTTCCAGACATGCTTCCAGTGCTTGAGCTTGCTCATCTGTTCTCTTAAAAAAAAAAAAAAGGTAAGCAAACAAAAATGCACAGCCAAGTACATCATCAATGCTTTTAAAAATGCACACTAGATTGGGGTATTAAATAAAACAAACAAACCCATTCCTTACCATCCCCACTGCATTTTAGTGGGTGAAACTTTACAGTACAAGTAGCACTAACATGCACATTTCAAATAAAAATCCTTGTATCCAGCACTGTCAGTTGCTGTAGCTTGTGGGGACCCACAAGTGAAAATTTAACTTGCTAAATGCAGAAAAACACCCGTGGATTTTGGAACTACAAATGTATTGTTAGTCCACAACCACGGTCCTGTGGAAGCCTGTAATAATTTCTTTTCAGTGACACCTTAAACACAGATTTATTGACAAGAAGTGTTACAGTGAGGCACACAACCAGGTATTTCCCAAGGACTAAAGGGCTTGGGAAGCTCAGGCATGAGAGTATCCCTTGTGATTCTGAGGTGTTTCTACAGTTTAAAAGTCACGTGGGGTTTTTTTGTTTGGCTGGCTTTTTTTTATTTGGTGGGGGTTGGTTTATTTTAAGGCCTCGTGGTCCTAAAATCTTCCAGGGTGCTGTAGTTTCAAGATTGCCACAGGATGTGGTAGTTTAGGGGGTTTTTTAAAGAGTTTTTCTGTAACTGCAACATTGTAGGCAATGGCATGAGCCATGCTGTTATAACTGCAGGATTATCCAAGGATGGGTGAGCTCGTAAAGGAAAATGTTCTTTTTCTAGAAACAAGCAATGGCTTCTTAAATACACTGAGTTAAAAGAATTTTTTGTGCAGGTTGGTTTGTTTCTTGTGCAGTAAACTCAGTACACCTCCAGTTCCTCCAAATTCAGAGGAATTCGATGTAATCTTAGACATTGCTTCATTTCAGATACTCTGCAGGCTTTGTGGAGCTCTGTAGTATATGCTTAATGTGTTTAAATGGGCAAAGAATAATTAAAAACAAAAACAAACCCAAAACAGATAATTGATCATCCCTATCTATTCAGGATGATCTGTATTGAGAATTCTTGGGGCTTGTGCACACCAAAGCATATTCACTTCCATGTCAGGCATAACTGCTTCTTTTCTTTTTGTTCCTGCTTTTAATGCTTAGCTTACTACTTTGCTCTTCTGTAACTTTATTTTGCTGGTGTTTTATATCTTCTTTGCTTCTTCATCTGGCTTTCTGCTTCTTGGGATGACTGAAGATCGCATCAGGAGTGTCAGTGCACCAGTGCTAGGTACTGTATCCAAAAAAGATGCAACTTTAACACCAGTTTTGCTGCTTACTTTTTTTTTTCTTTCTTTTTTCCCCCTCCCTTTCTCTATGAAATGCTAACACCCAGTGGGTCATCCAGTCTGAATTCCTTATGTGCAGTACTGAAATGAAGTAACAGCTTTTGCTGTATTGGCATTCAGATGGGATTTCTTTTTAAGACACTGTTTCCTGGTGTCATTCTGTTTTCACTGAAGTCAGAAAAATTCCCACTGATTGTGATGGAGGAGTTATGGTATTAAACAGCAGGCAAGGCAAAAGTCTGAAGACCTTAAATGAATTAAAATAATGTAGTTAAATACAAATGACCGAAATAACAATACTATTTTACCCATGTTTTATTATTTTCTTTTTTTGTATCAAATCTACAGCTACTGTTTTTTTCACCTTCTGAGCATGTTTTGGGTTTTTTTGATACAAGAACAATTTTACAGGTATCTGTACTTTTTTATTATGGTCTGCATTAAAATATCAGTCTCCCAGACACAAACTTTACCAATAATTAGTACAAAATGTGACTGTAATGCTGTTCTTAACCCAGGAGAAACAGAGAACATGGATGGTACAGTAGTCTCAGATGACCCTTCACCTCTTTCTTCGGGAACGGATTCAAGTCCACAATCTCCATGGTCTCCAGAAAACAGAAAGAGTCCAAAAGGGATCAAGAAAATCTGGGGAAAGTAAGGTCATTTTTTTAATTCACTCTCGAAGCATTTCAGCTGAGAATTAATCCAATTCCTAGCAAAAGCTATAATTATCTACATCAAGAATAAACTAAAATTCAGGAAAAGGAGAGGAAACAGCTCTGGGATTGCACTGGTGTCTCTGTGTACATAGACAGGGGTGTAGAAAAATGGATGGGAGTGTTCCCAGCGTCATGCTGGTGAAGGAAATATGACACTGCTGTCGTCTTAATGCTATTAATTTAGCATGCCAGCAGTTTCATTAGCCATGAAAAATTAAATGATAGTAGGTTGTTCATTACATCAGAAGGTATCAGGTAAAAAAAAAATGAGAGAAAACAGGAGGAACAAAAAGCAGGGAGACTGAGTTGTGCTGTGCTCATTTGAGCCACTTCAGAAACATCAGCCATTTCCAAGTCTGGATTATTAATTGGATTGAAGTGTTATGGCTGCTCTGTGGAGCTCTTTTTTTCCCCAAGGATTAGGTCTAGACTGCATTTGCTGGAACTTTCTCAGCTACCACTGGAATTCAGCATTTGTGATTTACAGGAAGGTTCATACAGCCTCTAGTTGTCACTGTAGTTTCCACAGAAACCCATGTCCTCTGTCACAAGCTAATAGTACTGTCATGGCACTCTTGTCTTGCAAGAATAAGAAGAACTCAGTCAGGTAACTTCCCTGCAGACGACCTGGGGTTGGCAGAGTTCCGAAGAGGTGGCCTCCGTGCTACAGCTGGGCCTCGGTTATCCCGGTCCAAGGACACCAAAGGCCAGAAGAGGTAATGGCTCCTTCTTCACCTTACACAGCACATCGTGGGGTTGTGTTATAAATGTGCTGAACAGCCAGACCCTCCTCTTGTGAAATGCATTTTTCACTACACGTGGAATTTCACAAGCGGCAAGAATTTCTCTGGTAGCAAATGTATCCCGAGAAGCTCCCTTGTCCACACTCCTGCAGCTGCAGGTTGCAGCACTCACTCCTTGGTGGAGTGTCAAAAATTTCACCTTATCCTGTGAGAACACCTGCATAATGATGAGGATTCAGCGATTCCCCTTTTTCCTCTTTTCAAATAGAAAATGGGAAATTCCTGTCCACACCCCCAACTCCTCACCAGTTGTGGCTGGGCAGGCAAATTAACAGGACACTGGTACCACAGCACCTACTGCCAGAGGGGCTGTTGGCTTTTCTTGCTGCACAGGGCAGGGCACACTGACAGATTCGCTGCAGTGCTGCCTCTGGCACGTGAAGAGCTTTCCAATGCAAGAATTCATTCTTTTCTTTAAGATTTTTCCAGTGCAAAACATTCATTCTTTTCTTTAAGATTTTTCCAATGTTTCTTATACTTTTCAGTGACTACAACGCTCCATTTGCTCAGTGGAGCACCGAGAGAGTTTGTAACTGGCTTGAGGACTTTGGTCTCGGCCAGTACGTCATTTTTGCGCGGCAGTGGGTGACGTCGGGCCACACACTGTTAACTGCCACACCTCAGGACATGGAAAAGGTACGTTTTCTGTCCCTGTTTCTCTCAAACAGCCTCACCTGTTGGTTCTGTATAACCAGGCCCCTTCAAACCCTTGGCAGTTCTGCCTTTCTGAAATGCATAATGTCAATTTTTGTAGGTGCCTCAGCGATCAAAAGAGCCAGAGGCGAGGCAAAATCTTTGATAATGGTTAATTTTTGCAGGAAATGGGAATAAAGCATCCACTGCACAGGAAGAAATTAGTTTTGGCCATTAAGTCAATAAATGCAAAACAGGATGAGAAGTCTGCACAACTTGATCATATCTGGGTGACACGTAAGTGTTTGAACTCTCATGGAATTGTTTGGAAAGGAATTTTCCCCACCACTATGAGCGGGAAGCCTGATACGTGTTTAAGCAGTTACCAAATATCTTTTAAAAACACTTAAGTTTCACCATAGTAGAATTGAGGATTTTTTATGTTTTTCTTGACACCCAGATATAGAGCTTACAGTATGATCTCCCACAGGGGAAGTCTGTCAGATTGCTGGGAAGTAAATGGGGATGCTCAATCCAGCAACAGTTACATTATGCTGCAGGTGTGTGCTCCATCATGTGCTGTATGTCAAGTACCACAGGGGTAGTATGGACAAAGCTGTTTGGTGGGAATTGCTTTCAGGTTACTAGCAAGAGGCTGTCCTTTGGAAAGGGGAATAGGTTGAATGAGCTACCTGAATGCCTCGAAAGGAGCCAGGCCAGACAAAAGGGGAGAAGGGCTTTGTTCTCACTGATCTGGATATTGCTCTCATACCTGCAGGATGGCTCGATGACATTGGCTTACCTCAGTACAAAGACCAGTTTCATGAATCCAGAGTTGATGGGAGGATGTTGCAGTACTTAACTGTGGTAAGCTACAATCCTTTTTTTTCCTCAGTTAAACCAAATTTAACTTCATAATGAGTGAAAAATTGTACAATTTCCCTTTGAATGTGAGCACCTAAAGAATTTTTGCGAGTCAGAAATTTGTGCTGCCTAGTGCATGATTACTATTCCTAAGGTACATAAAATAAGTCATTTGTTACAGCCAGTTTCTTTCACTATCACACCATGATTAAAGGCAAAATGGCCTGTTTCGCATGTAACTTCTGGAGCACATTGTTCTCCACACCAAATTAGAAACAACATTCAGTAAACTAAAAGCAGCAAATTCAGTGATCTGTCCAACTCCAACCACATTCACAGCACACCATGTACCACGTACAGCCACAGTGTTTTCTTCCCACTGCCCTGCCCAGGTCTGGATAGTTAAGTTTTTGGGGTTTGGGGTTTTTTGTTAACTGTGCTATGAAAGGACTGCCTAAAATAGCTGTTATCAAAAGTACAGCTTTGTCTATGCTGCTTAAGGAGCCCTTATTATAGGAGCACAGTCCCTACTACTCCATGGTTAGGTGTGTGTTGGTAGCTGTGATGATCCTACCCACAGCAGGATATTAGCCAGGTCAGAAGCAGTCCAAATATTTTAAAACTATCCTTGAGCCTGGATTTGACTTAATAGGCTACATGCCAGTCTTCATTTTTTTTAGCCAGGTCTTGTTATGGCACAGTGTTTTAAAAATATCAACAACAGAAAATCCTCCCCAAAACCTCCACCCTAAAACTCTTCTTTAGAGTGCAAACTTTCATTTTACCTAATCCACACTTACTGTAATTTATATCAAACTACACAGCAAGTTTAAAATCCTTCTTCATGGGGAAAGTACCTGTTTTGGTGTGTTTTCTGTGCCACCTAAAAGGCTCTCTCTTTCACAGAACGACCTTCTCTTTCTGAAAGTCACCAGTCAGCTGCATCATCTGAGCATTAAATGTGCCATTCATGTGCTGCACGTCAACAATTTCAACCCCCACTGCCTACGCAGGAGACCGGTTGAGGAGGTAAAAGAATGTCCAAATAAATTAATTTAAGCAAGCCCTAAGTACCTGGTTCCAGCCAAAAGGGATAGAAGGTTAGCAGTGTACAATGATACCAACAGAATCATTGCTACTAGGGAATTGCCCCTAAAGCAGCAGTCATGGTGCTTCCAGCTCTGGCATGTAACATGTACTCACTGATAGTAAAAATATATGCACTCCTGAAGAGTTTGAGCTACTTATTAGTTGAACCTTAAGCATTTTTCTTTATAAGTTATTTGCATAGTTTAAAGGTTAATTCAACTTCTGAGGAAATAACCTGGAATGTTTTTTCTTTGCCTAACTTTTAACTCTCAAAATCTGTAAGGTTTTTGCCTTACCTGATCAGCATATCTTATTCTCTTAGTATTAAGTGTCAATAACACTGTTCTCAAAACGGTCCCTTTTTATACCCCTAATCTGTACTGTTACACTACTTGATGCAATTCATGGGGTTTCACCCGTACTAAATTAGACCTGCCAACCTGTCAGAGGCTGCTGAAAGAGGCCTTGAACAGCAACAATACCTCAGTCAGGGAAAAACTGCAGAGAAGAGGAGGAAGGATGTTTTTATCTGAACTGAGGATGCACATTGTGCACATTCAGACAACACAGGCTGTTGTGTCATCACCTTTCCTGGTTCCTTCAACAGAACAACGTGTCGCCTTCTGATGTGGTTCAGTGGTCCAACCACCGAGTGATGGAATGGCTCAGATCAGTGGATCTGGCAGAATATGCACCAAACCTTCGAGGGAGCGGAGTGCACGGGGGCCTGATTGTAAGAATTTAGCATTTTACTACCTATCTACTAAAAACTGACAGGCTGGAATATAAAACATCTTTTATCTGATGTTCGTCAGGCGGGAGGAAACAAATGCATCTGTGATCAGGCCTTCTAAGGAGCCTCTTTATCTCATCCCTGCATCTTAATTTTTCAAAGGAAAACTAAAATTGAAAAGGCACTGCTAGAACATTTTTTATAGCCAAAGCTGAGTGTGCACAAGTGTTTGGCAGCCGTACATAAAAAAACCTGAACTGTACCTTGAGAAAGTTACTTATTATTGATAAGGCATCATGGAGCGTTTCTTTGAGTGGTTTTACCAGAATTCTGAGCCATGGTAAATAACCATCCTGAACTCACAGCAGTCTTGCCAGCAACCGGGAATGACATTTTTTCAATTCAAATAATTTAGAGCTCTTTGCAGCTAAGTAAAGTCAGAGTTCTGAAATACCATGATTTACTACTGTAGAATTTTTGCCAAAATGAAACAGAAGAAACTGTACTAAGTTTATACTCTGACTAGGGCAGAAAATTCTGAAAACAAACAAAAAATTATAAATATAAATGCATATTTGCCTGATCACGTTCAGCGTTTCTTATTTCTCCTTTCATGTATTTCCCATTCAAACCCTTGGTATCATATCATCAGTGAGCTATAAAAGTTCTAATGTGGACAGATGGCTTAGTAAGAGTGAGAAATCCTTTGATAAGCACTGGAATGGTTTACTATTGCAAATATTTAACCATATAAAAAATAAATATGCTGCCTTCTTAATAGATTCTCGAACCTCGCTTCAACGGGGACGCGCTGGCCATGCTCCTGAACATCCCACCTCAAAAGACCCTCCTGCGCCGCCACCTCACCACCAATTTTAATGTATTAATTGGACCAGAGGCACAGCAAGAAAAAAGAGAAATAATGGAGTCAGCAGCCTACACACCTCTGACCACCACTGCCAAAGTCCGGGTATGTACTGCTGTCAGAATGAGAAATCTCAGAATGTCAGACTTCTCTACCCTGTCTGATAAGGAAAATAAAAGACAAACGTGGACAGGGGGAGGTCAGTTCTAGAAGGAGAGTTACATTTTCCTTAACTCGAGATACCAAAGCTTTTCATTTGTGTCTGTTTAAATGGGCTTCTGAAATAAGCATGCAATCTGTTCTGTCTTTTCTTAGAAGGAACGCAGTGTAAATAAATGCATTTAATGTCAGCTGTCATTCCCAATTTGAAAACAAATGTATTTAGTTCAGAATCTACATACTTCAATGACCAGGGTATAGCAGTAAATGCAAAAGGAGAACAACCTTATTTCTCTTATTCAAAACTACTTGTGTTGTCTTCTTATTCTAGCCAAAGAAACTTGGATTTTCCCACTTTGGAAACTTAAGAAAAAAGAAGTTTGATGAATCAACAGACTACATTTGCCCTATGGATACAAACCCAGCTGCTACGAATGGTACTCCAAAAAACTATGGTGGATACAAAGGACTTAGTCCTTTCACTGATAGGGAACTGGATCAGGTGGGACAGACAGACTGATGCCATTCTCATCTCATCCTCTCCATGCATTCCAAAGCTTGCAAATAACCAAACATTGGCCTGTTTGCTGCATCCGCATGAACTTACTGAGAAAGTGTTGGCTGTGGACACTGGAGAGAGTTCTCTACTAAGAATGCCGGGTTATTTTTTTTTTTAATCAACATCATAATAAACTCCTCCATCTTCAAGCCCTTTTTCAGGACTATGACACCTTTACACTATGAAGATCAATGTGTTTTAACAGTTAAGGGGGTGGCTGCAGTAAACACAAGACTTTTTTGTACTTCCAGCTTTCATAACCTCAGTATGGCACACTATTTTTTTCATTATCTTTATGGGTGGTTTTTAATGTGATAAATTCATTTGGACAAATTTGTACAAAGCTACCAAGTTATATCAAAGTACAACTGGGATGTATTTTTTAACAGACGTTAATCAGAGAATCCAACTGAATTTTTCTTTCATTCTGTACAGTGGGGAGTAGTTTTGCTTAGACAGTATATGTGAAAGCAATGCCTCAGTAATGAACAAGATTATGAATAAACCAATACTTAAATAATTCACTTTTGTTATGTAGTAGTGAACCTGTGAATGAAACTGTCTAGGCATCATAAAGACAAATGATGAAGACTAAAAACCATCAAATTTTATTTCAATTTTGCTGTTGTGTAAAGGGATATAAACCCTGAAAAATGGAGCTCCTGGAGCCTTGTGTGAACGCTGGCAACACACAAGAGCCAGAGAGAGGCACCTGGGGTAAACTGCCTTTTCTCCAGTAAGATAAAAACATTTTAAGCCTGATAAGAGAATGGTCACAACATTGAAAAGACTAATTGTGAAGGTATTTTTTTTTTCATTTGCATGGTTTAGTGCATCTAACATCTCATTTGTGTTCATTATCTAACCATTGTCTTTTTCAAAGTACACCTTAGTAAAATAAGGTACTGTTCCTAAATGAGGAGAATACCAAATCCTGTGATTTAGTATTGATGTCCACTTGTTCAGCTGGGAGTTGTGACAGAATGCATTAACTCTGAGTCAAGAACTTGCACTATGCAGTTGTTCAAGCATCACAGAAATACTGGATTTTTTTTTCTCTAGGAGCATGGTCTTTCACTTAAGCATGGTTCTGAGCACGTGGTCATGCTGTGAAATCACAACACCATGGAACTGGTTATGCTTTTATGTAAAAAAAAAAAGTAGGACTGTATTATCAAGGACTTTTACTTCTTGCCTGTGAAAGAAGCCTACCAGAAGTATAAGCAGTGTTAGACCATCTGGAAAATACTGCTTTTCTTTGATAATATCAGTTGAGCTTTTTTTTTTTTCTTCTGTGAAACAGAGTCCAAGTTTCATGGAATCAATCTTTCCTAACCAGGATTCACCCTTCCCATTGCTAAGTGCGTTTTCGTGTACCTCGCATCATGGAGGCAGTTTTGTTAACGTGCAGAAATCACCCCTTAAACTTACCACAACTTCATTTGTCCAGGCACAGATACCTCCCAAAGATGCATGTAGAGTGAATAAAATTGCACATGCTGTCTGATTTGAACTAGTTCCTGAATGCTTTTACAGATGGAACACTCAGAAGGCACAGTAATGCAAATAGGGGCTCTTTCTCAAGGCATAAGCCAGCTTACGGTAGGTATTCATTTCACTCTTGTTCTAAAGTCACAAATGTGTTCTGTCTGCTACAATTCAGTGAAAGTTTGTCATTGATGGTGGTAGTTAAGAGTAAGTGGGTCACTATTCTTGTTAAATACCTCCTTATAGCCTGGTTGGGCATTTGGTAAAGAAACCACCCTGCTTTTAAATTGCTCTAGAAATTAAGTTTCACTTAGGCCTATTTAAGTTTTCATGAACTCTGCTATCTCTTTAACACAATGACAGATATTCATCCCCTTAAATGAAAACAATTCTTCAAAGATTTTGCACCACCAAATGCCTCAGTCCCAGCAAGGACTAGGAATGTCTTAGGTACAGACTTGAAAATGTACATGAGCTAAAACTCCATGGAAAACAAACAACCCCCCCCTTCCTCATTATTAACTCCTCACTCCACAGAGGCTAATTTATTAAAAAACAAAAATAAGGGACTGAATGATATAATGAAGAATTATATAAGGTAGTTGAGTCGCATGCCACACACGAGCTCTCTAAGGATTTCCTCAAGCAAAAAAGTGTATTTAAAGCTATATTCAAGAAATTCCTTTTAACTGTATGCAGCTCTAACTCCCCCTGTTGTGAGTCTGATCTCATTACAGCTGGGTTTCTGTGACTGAACACTTTCTCACTCCTTCCCTCCCATCTTGCCTTTTCAGACGCTGTTAAGCCAGGATGAAATGCTGAATGACAGCAAGTTTTTAGCACCTACCTTTGAAGACTGGAGATGATGTTCCAGCGTGACCAAGAACACTACTCATACCTCATGCCTGTCAGGAGTGGCCAGGAGCAGCTGGAGGCCCTGGTGCAGGATGGCTTTACCTCTCTTCTACTACTGTGACTTAGCACATAGCATTTAATGTAGCCACACCTCACAGGTAACTCTCCTCTGTGCTGTTTTTCCACATAGTGTCATATGAAATAGGTGTTGGGAGAAGAATGGGACTCAGATCCAGAGTCTGGAAAGCCAAGACTGGCACCCTGTTTTACCCTTTCATTCAGTCCTCTTTTACATGGTGTGTTACATGAAAGACCTTTTGTAATATTTTTTATTTTTATAATTAACTTGTAACGCAGGAATCATTAATACACTACTGTACCGTGTGGGCTTCCATCAGAGCTACCTGGAAATTCAGGTGGATGCTGGTGAGTGCAGCAGTGATGGCTCACTCAGTACTACTCTGGTCTTGCCAGACTGGTTCCCATAAAGGATTTTAATCTCTCATCCCTTTCACTAGCACACGTCCTGCCCTCTTTTTATCTAAGTCAGTGCAGTGTCTTCTGGGAAGAATGGAACATAATGCTGTCCATCAAGCCCTTGATTTTATCAGGAGGACAACAAGCTAGCATGTTCACAAATCTTCGTCTGATGCAAAAAGATGCTGAACTACAGCACGATTGTAACTCCAAGACTACCAGAAAAGTATCATAATAAAACAAATATTTATTTCTTTAAAACACCTGGCAAAACACATCTGTTGCTACTCTGCTGAGCTAGGCATGACTGCAGCAGAGGGAATTATGGCCTCTCACTACTTACTTGAGGGGCTGCTTGAGGGTGAAACCATCTCCTTTACAGCAGCAATTACTTGTGGCATCTGTTTACATGTGCCTCTCTTGTATTAATGAGCTATTAACAAGCTATGTTAGTAAACAGGGAAATGCCAGACAGAAATCTGCTTAGCTGTAAGGAAAAGACTTTGTATCTGGCTGGTTTGCCTTACTCTCCGACTCTCTTGCAACACTCACTGACTGCGGGGTGTTGTTTTACATACTAATAGAGCCTGAGGGCAGGTCACTCCCAGCCACAACCCTCCCAAATAAAGGGGAAATCTCCACTATTGTCCAGAGCATGCAGCAAGGGCTCTTTGAGAACTACCAGTGGCACTTTTTGAAGGTGACCTATCCTACTCCTCACTCCATGAGTTTCTCATGGCAGACCTTGGAGTGTACAGTCAGATTTAGGAAGCTAAACACATGATTTTTATGGTTCAAAATGGTAGAGCCAAAGCAAATTCTTTTCAGTTGCTGAAAAATTAAATGATAATGGAAAATCCAGAGGCATGAGATGTCAGTCTGCACATCAGCCAACTACAAATGTTTAATAAAAGCTATTAAATGTACCAGTCTGGCAGTGCAGTCAGTACTAGTGACCAGATCAGGCATCATGGGCATTTGAAACACCTTTCCAGGTTAATTAGCCAGCAGACTGCAAATGGGATAAACTGCTCCAGCAGAGGCAGCCTTAGTATCACTGGGATATTCCAAACAGATTTTCCTATTTCTTTCAAAGCTGTGTTTTTAACTCAGTGTGTTGTTGTGCTAACTTGGCTGTGAATAGTCAATCTATAAAATTATTGATTTTTTTTTAAATATAAGTAGTAAGAAATCCTAATTAGCATAACACTGGTATAAATGCTTATTTTTTGACTGTTAGCAATAAATTCTGGATGTTCCTTTATCTCTTCCTGACTGTGGAATGATTTAACACAAGTACAAGTAGCTGACCTCTATAAGGGACAGAATCCCAGTCTGAATCCCCATGTCTTTCCTTGCATTATTGCTACAAATGTAGCTGATAAAGTACAAAACCCCTATGTCAATTTTAAACTAGTAGATTCCTTCAGGTTTGCTTTAGATTAATAAAAATATTTAGTAAACACCTATATTAACTGCTGAAGAAGCAAGTCTGCTGGCCCAGGGATTTGTCAAATATAGTGTGAACTAATTCCTGAAAATGACCATGAAGGACTTCAGCACTGAATTTTTAGTCTTCAGTGCCTAAGTGGTAAAAACTCTAAGATGAGGCACTACCTGAGTGTGATCAACTCAGCATAGTTTACACCAGGCAAAAAGAAGCCATGATATCTCTTAAGCAAAGGAAATTTCTTAGCAAGCTCCAAGAGAATGACATGCAAATGATGCAACATCCCTTGGCAGTGCTTCTTTAGCTAAGGCTGTTAGAAGACAGCATGAAGTCATGTAATCCTCCCAAATAAATTTCACACTAATGAGAATTTCTGTTACAATAATAAGCAATTTTCACGTTACCCGAATTGTGCTCACTTTTTCAGTAGCAGACTGTGACTTCTTTCTTAGTCCCTGATAAAAGGGCTGTAAAAGAGCATTAAAAAAAAGGAACAAAAAACCAAAACACAAAAAAACCCTGTGCTTTGTACTCTCCTTCCCCAGGATTCACTAAATGAATTACCTATGGAACAGTCAAGTGATCCTACACCAGTTTTATAACCCATGTTGAAAAATAAGTGGTTTTCTCTCTCCTACCTCTCTGATTACACTTAATTTTTTTTTCCCCTCAGAATTCATTTTCATACTAACTCTTAAGAGGTTAGACTAAGTTACTGCCACACGACTCAAGATGATTTCTCAATTTCTTAATATCAAAACACGGAAAGGTAACTATGAAGTTAGAAACCTCAGAAATTACTTTTAGGGGTTAAAAACAATCACAGACACAAACACCCCCAAAAAACCGCTGCACGGTTACATATCAGTTGTTCCTGTAGGAAAATACACAGTACTTACACAAAAAGGTATCAGATGGCATCTGTGTTAATAAGCAAATGTGCTGCTCTTGGGATAGCCAAGCTTGTCCAGGTTGGGCTGACAGGCAAACTGAATCATTGGAGGTGGCCCACACATGAGAATGAGGGTCTCACTGCCCGGGGCAGGGAGGTGGGCTTTCATCATGTCTGCAGTGACAAAGCCAGAACTGTACTTCCAGTCTGAAAGAAAGAAATTAAACTATTAATTTGAAAAATCTATACACCCTGAAGCCTTTTTAAACTGTGTATGTTGCACTCACAAAGCAGCTGAAGAATCAGCAGTCATGCCACCACCACTGTGAGCCAGGAGAGGGTTAAATTTCTCACTGAGCTTAAACCTAGTGGTCCCCTTCCACAGGGACAACAAGCATGTGGATAACAAGGACCTGGTTGATAAGTCTGTGAATAAATGTTAGATTTAAAAGAAATGAGCAGGCAAGAATAAAAAGGAAGAGTGAATCAGCTTTTCCAGTGAAGAGAGCTCACCCAGTGGCAGTTGTGCAGGGAGAGCTAGTGAGACCTGTGCCATCCAACACATTTTTGCATTTATTTTTTTTTAGAGATCAAGGTGACAAAGTTTAATGATGACAAAAGCTCCACCATGTATTTAAATAAGAGGAAAAAAAATTAAAAGAGGAAAGAAATGCTAAATTATTTCAAGCAGTAATATTATTGAATGTACCTGACATTTGAAGTGAGCAGTAGGAAAACTGCCTTCATATATAAAAGTATGTGCTTTAAGCTCATTTCTCATGAGCAAGATATGAAAAAAGCAGCAGTCAAAAGGCATATGAAATGTCAAGAAGGGTCAGGAAAGGAAAAGGGAGAATCACATCAAAGCAAAAATACAATTTGCCTACACCTTGATTGCTGTTGTTCAGTTCTGATCTGCTCAGCTCAGCTCAAGGGACACAGCAGAGCTGGAAAGGGTTGAGAGGACACAGCTGAGCAAAGGTATGTAATCACAGCAGTCTTCAGTGTAGAAGAGATGTGGCAGCAGGGGTGATTGACAGAGGTCTGTAAAATTAGTAACGTGAAGACTTAGTCACACTCTGCCAACACAAGGATTAAGGCAAATGGAAACCAGAGGAAGTTGTTCTCCACAGAAACGTGCTATTCCTATGGAACCACTCACAGACTGTCAAAACACCCAGGAGAGACACTTTGTTTTGACAAATGTAGCCCACTGAGAGTGACTGTATCTCTAGAGACACATTTGGCTCCAAACTGAGAAATATGAAAGGCTGGAAGAGTATCAAGGCCTGCTGATGACTCTTCTCTGGCCATTTAAGTCATGGCTCTTGCTGACAACAGGTACAGAACTTCGATGTGACTCTGTTTGGCTCTTGTCTGTTCAGGAGGTGCTCAGATCCCTTACATCAGCAAGCATGAATACCCAGTTTCAAAGGAAATACAGAGTTCAACTCCTACACCAGCCCCCAAGTAACACACTAGTCTATAATGGAAGCCTAGAACCTAATCTAGAGCTGCTGCAAAATAAAGATGTGCATGTTTACAGGTATTAGGCAATTTGATGCCAACAAAATGCCAACATAAACTGGTCTGGGAGACAGCCCAAAACAGAGCTGAACTTTTGCTGAAAAGTCCCAAAAACAGGCACATCCTGAAATACATGGAAAAATCCACTGAGTAACATGTCTGACCCAATGTGAGTTAACTATTAGTTCACACTTTCTAAAGGCCCACCTGGCTTAGATCACTTTTTAAAGCAGGGGTTTTGGTAAAGGTTTTTTTTCCTGAGGAGTTGGGGGATGTCTTTGCTGTTTAAAAGTGTAAAAAAAGAAGACTTGATCTGATGTTCACCCGAACAAGAGCAAAGCTCTGCCTGTTGTACAGCAACAAGCAAAGGCATTCCTGTGTGTCCCAGCCTACCTTGAGGAGGTCTGTCCAGTGTGTACCACAGCACAAACTGCTCAGGGTGCCTCTTCGCAATATCTTCTAGCTCAGCTCTCAGCAATATATCACTTTCTGTCTGCAAAATGAGACTGCTGGTTAGCTCCAAACCATCCCAAGGGCCCTCTGATGTGAGCTCATCTGGCATTCAAGACAAATGCAGTGATAAAGCAAACCAAGAAAGTGATTTGGATTTTCCCCCCTTCCGTGATATCTGTTATCATTACAGGCTTCTGTGAATTCAATTTAAGAAAAACAGACTATGAGGCTTATTAGACACCTAAACACAGTCTTAAAGATGGCAATCTGAACAGCTTTTTAATCCAGGCTAAAGTCACAATGACCTGGATTTGTCTCTGACGCTGGCAAGTATGGCCCTGGACCAGCATGGTGAAGGTTAACTGTACAGATTAGCAGAGACAAATCCTTTTTCCTTGAAATCAGTGAAGAAGTAAGATAAGTAGAGGGATCAGGATCTGATCCCAAATGGAATTTGTTCCCTAATATAGGAATTAAGTGAAACTATGAAGAGACACCTTCAAAACAAATGAAATAAGATCACAGAAATCCATGACAGCACCACACAAGTATTTATAAAGGGCCTTAAGGATAATTCTTTAATTCAGTTTCTCTTTCTTAAATAATTTTAACCCAAGACAATATATACATAATAACCATTTCCTGCTCTTCCCTATACTGATCATTTTTAAATGTGCTATCTCAGATGGTATTTTCTCATAAATGGCTGGGTTAAAATGCAAACCCAAAGACACTGGAAGAGTATGAAACGTGTGCCATAAGTTTAAAAAGCCCAGAGGCCAGCAAACAAAAGCAGGCTAATAAAGAGGAACAAACAGGTGGGTCAGAATACTCACCTGATTGGCAAATATAAGGTAACATTTTGTGGAGTCCTTGGGATCATTTGTGATCTGACGAATCAGCTGCAACATTGGAGTTATTCCTGTTAAAAAACACAGTGGTTATAAAATGGGTATTTCTTCCTATGGCTACAGTTTCAGTATTAATGCTGCCTTTCTTCAGTCTTCACTGGGAGCTTGGTCTGCACAGGGCTACATATCTCTGAATTTCTAATCCACATCAAATGCAGGGGTTGGGGGTTTCTATTATTACAAATAGTTTCAAAACAAACCCACAGTACTTGTGTACAGGGCTTTCCTCTTCATCATTCTGTCACATACAGTAACTTTACCCTCATGACATTCTCCTAAAATACTCTTTGTCACTGAGAGATGAAGTGACTTCTCTGAGGTCTCAGGGTAAATCAGTATTCAAAGTGAAGTTGCTACCCCCCAGGACTGAGCTCAAGCCACTGGAGCCACTGCTGAAGCAACTCTGTGTTGCCAAATGCTCATGAGAAGAAATACAGGTGTAAGTACTCTGCTAAGGTACAGTGATACTTCTCACAGTCATCCATAAAGACATTTTCATTCTCTAGACATTCCATAAGATGAGAATAGTTTTACCTGTTCCTCCAGCTATCATCCCAAGATGCTTTGCAAACTTTTTCTCTGCTTCAGACTTCTTATTAGGCTTGATAAGAAAGGTACCTGGAAGAAATATTCAAAACCTATAGCTACATTAACTTCCAAACAAACATGGATACAAATTCCATGGCAATAAATTACTACAGCCTACCAATTAATTAAGAGAAATGTTGTGGAAATGCTCAACGGACTCAGCACAGCACTGAGCACAAGTGTGGAAACCTCTTTGTCTCTGTAAACTCCAATCCTTGCTCTGAACAACAGATTTACTCCTTTCCTGCTACCCAGCATTGCTTATAATAAACTCCAGGATTCTCACCTCACTGCCTATAACACAACTCACAACAGTGAATGTCAGTGGCAGCTGAAGGTAACCACAGCCCCTACTACAGAGAAACAGGTTTCCTAGGCCACCTTCATCATCCTCACTTGCACTATGGATGTAGCCATTTGTGTATGCCTACAATTAACGGAGTTGTTATTAAACCAGCCTCAAGCAAGAATCCCTGCAAAGATTAGATTTAGGAATGTTGGAGCCTTAGTTTTATCAAGTTTTTCATTACTGTAATTAATTTCCAGTTAATGAGATGCCCATTACGCTCACAGCCAGCTAGGTGACTGCCTTCAAGTAGCCTGTGATGAGAAGACCTTTGCCAATTCCTTCAGAACTATCACAAAACCAGGCAGTTTGTAATTAAATTAATCTCCAAGGACCAAGCCAAATGAAAAGCCTGTGTAAAGAATTATATATGAAAAGCACTTGACATGTTCCAATTCTTAAAAGATCCATAACTAGCAACAAGCTTCCCTAGCTACTACTTTTTATAGCTGCCAAAGCAGAGCAGACAGGAACATCTATAAAACACACATCCATCACCTCCTCTGAGATATAAAGGACTCTGAGATATAAAGTTGATGACCACAGGAGGTCACAGCCCAGAGAAGCCCTGAGCACTTATCCCCCAGAGGCAAGACTTGACTGCACAACTCCTCTCAGTCAAGATCAATGCAAAACCTTTCAGTTGTATCTTACAAGAGGATTACTCCTCTGAGCTTATTTCCTCACAGTCAACTCAGACCTGTTTTAATTATGCAATGGAGGTGGCTCTCAGTCAGTGGGTTATTCAGTAACAACGCTGGGATTCTCAGGGGGCCTTTAATTATATAATCCCAGGAGTGTAACAATCGTCAGTTATTTCTTACACAAAGTAAACACAAAGTATTCTTTTCTGTCATATCAACTCTGATGGGCTCTTGGTCAAGTCTACAAAAGGTGGATTTTCTCTTTTCCGCCTCACAAAAAAAAAGGTTCTCTGCAAAGTTGTCAAGTTTTATAGAACACCTCTGAAAATAACCAATACAAGTTCCTCCCTTTTGCTCTCCCACCTTCATGTCACAGTACCTGCCCCCTTATACACAAGGAGTCCATTTGGCCCTCTGAAATCAATAGTATCTCCAATCTTCATGCTGTCTAGGTACTGGGACATCTTCCCACCTTCTGGAAACTTGGGATTCACATTTTTGTGGTAGACCTGTAAAAAAAACAATAACTTGTACGATATCGGCCACTAACTTTCCTGTAGACGTTATTACAAACTGTAGAACACAATACTACAGGTCTGAAATGGGGCACCTGAGAAAAAAACTGAGACAATTCTTTGCTCTTATTCTGGCTGCTTCCTGTTGCAAGGTTTAATAGATAACTAAGTTAAATGTGCTGTCATGCACTTGTCCCCGTGCTCTGCAGCCAGGTCAACAGGAATGGGTGGCAGGCAGATTATCTGCTGGTGCCCTCATTTCACTGTCACTTCAGCAAGAACCTTGTGTCACCCCATTTTTGTAACCATTCCTTCTGAAAATAGCATTGCTGCATCTTTTTAAGACTTTCCCAGAGACTCAGCCACACGACAGCTTTTTCAGCTTTCAAAGCACATAGGAAGTATTAAGTAGCTAATAACAGCTCACCACACTTGTAGCATGAAGAACAGAGCGTGCAAAAAAAAAAAAAAAAGCCCAGATTGCCTAAGGACAAACCCTATTGTAGAAAAGGATTAGAAAATCCAGAAGTCCTGGGATCAGATCATCCTGCATTCCCTGGCTTAAATGATTTCCCTTGTTTGACTTGTTTTCTACTTAGAGCTGTTAGTAGTAAGCATTAGCAGCAGCATAGGCATCTTGAGGGAGAGGGATCAGTTTTCATGCATTGCCAAATAAAAGATACTGGGGAAGTTCCTGCACTACTGCCAAGGAAGTGATTCCCTTCTCCATCTACTCTACCTCTGCTATCTCTAAGTGCCACACAGCAGATACACAGGATACAACTTACTATTCAAGGGTAATGTGAAATGAGTTGTTTGCCATGCATTCACCCTATTTGAAAGAAGATGAAACCTGATGAAAATGAAATTTAACAAGATTTGAATGAAAGAAGATGAAATCTGATGACTAAATCAAAACAAACCATATCATTAAAATGAAGTATTTGCCTTCCTTCCAGTTAGCAACTTATCTATATTAAAACAAAACAAAATTTACCTTTATAATTAAATCAACGTAACCTTTTGTCTCGTCACTGGAAACTGGGGTATAGGCTCGAATCACCAGATTGCCATCGATTTTTGCAGAAAGGTAAACATGTTGGCCTGGGGAGAAAGAATTACAATCTGATTATTTTTTCACCCCTGGAGGACAAGAGAGAAAGGCAGGTAGTGTAACCTGTTATACACATGCAATGACAGTGAAAATCTTTGCCATATAATCACTGTACAAGACATCTGGTTTCTTCTTTTAGCAACAGTTTCTGGAGCATGGAGTAACTGAGGAGAGCTGGTAAATACAGAAACAAGGATAAGGTACAAGGAAAGGAGGAAATTGATGGTAAAACAGCAATATGGAAAGTTTGCTGGTCATTTCTGAAGTGCTCTCTGTATTTTGGGTTCTGCTGCTCTCATATTCATTGATGAAGAGGATGTATGGGTACACCAGTTCACACAGGCACAGAAATATGCACTGTTTAACAGTAGCAACCTCTCAGAGCAAACTTCCCAGAGATCCTGCACCAAAACATCAAGAACAATGCCTTGGACTGTATTCCTTCTCTGTATCTTCTGCCTCCATAACCATAACGATCCTGGTAGAAGGCAGGAATCTCCCAGAAAGTAACCTGGCCCATACAATTTCAGGTTCTTATTCCTATATTCTTAGGAAAGAAGTCTAGAGGAACACGATCACTGCAAGGCACATCTTGGTTGGTTTAGCATTTGTCTAGTTAATGCAGACAGTTAACTACTCTTTCCCATGCAAGCCAGAAGAGAATTTGGAGAAAGACAGCTGCCCTTGACCCCTTGACAGGCAGCATGCAAGAAGGACGTGCTCACAGCATGGAATGGGAAAACCCTGACACTTGCCATCCAGCACAGGACACTGCGAAACAGTACAGAACAAACAGGGCTGCATCTGCCACATCTGCAGATCAGAGAGAGACACAGACTTTCCCCTACAGAGATTACCATCAATTCAAGGTCCAAGGTTCAGTGCTATCGGTGTTCAAGGGTACAGGGAAGTAGAGTGTGCCAATCCTAGCCTGAAATTAATTTCATGCTACAGAACTCAAGACAGAGTTGCACACAAACGTGTGTAAATCAAAGGTAAAGTGCATGCAGGCTCTGAATAGTTCAGCATCTTCTATATACACTAGTTGTATTTCCCCCAGTAGTTACAAGCTTCCCAGGCAGAAGACTTGTTCTCTTTCTCATTTACAAGTGTAACTGTGTTTTCCAAAAGCATGAGGCCAGCTGGCAATAAACTAAGGGCACCAGATGGAAGTAGAATGCAAATAAGAGATATGAAAGCTACCATTTAATACATTTGACAGCTACCATTCTTGCTTATATCCTGACTGGTGATGAATTCCATCAGACAGGTCAGTTTTACTGCTCTTGTTCTAAACCACGCCACACAACTGAACACAAGCAGAACAAAGCACACACAAAAGATCAGAAATACAACCCTTTGGGAAAGCTGACACTTCTCTCTGAGAACAGCAGCATTCAGATGCAGCTCTTAACTCCTCGCTTTGCTGAGCCTTAAATTCCCAAACAGTCAGAAGTCCAAGGACTATGAGAACAGTTACAAATCCTAAAAAAAGAAATATATGTAATTAAACATTTCCAGTACTTACCTACAGGTAATCCTAATATATGATCAGTTGAAGGTAGCCCAAATCGGAATTTCTTAGTGTCATGACTGATTTCCTGGAAAGCAAAGTTAGAATAAGGTCAACATCACCACTGCTTTGAATTTCAAACTATGCTCAACACAGTAGGCTTCAGTAAGCCTGCTCTGTGTTAGCATGCACGCAGAATGCTGGGAAAGGACACAGAAATGGCTTTGAAAAATAAAGTTTAAATAAATCAGAAGAAGTTTTAGAAGCGGTCTTTTCCTCTTTAATTCCACAAGGAGTGGCATTTTGCCTGTCTGCCCAATCCCTACGGCACCTTTGCGTGCAGTAAAATCTGGAAACTCTATTGCCCAAGGCCGGTGAGCACATGCCGTGACTGCGGCCAAAGATCAAGGCGGGACAGGGCGTGCAGAAACACGCGGGCTTGCATCTCACTGACGACACACAGGGCAGAAATCCGGGGAGAAACGCAGCCGGGACTTAAAACACACGAAGCAACGAGTCTACCCCGCGGAAACCCACATTCCCCAGACCCCGGCCCCGCAGCTCCCCCCGGACCCCGCGCTCGGTCACCTCCTTGTCCAGCAGCCGCAGCGGGTACTTGGCGAGCGGGTCCTGCAGGGTGACGGGGCCGCTCGTCCTCCGCCCGCTCCCCCGCAGCAGCAGCAGCAGCAGGGCCGAGGCCGCCACCACGGCCACGGCGACGGCCACAGGCGCTCCCTGTGGGGAGGAGAAGGGCAGGCGGTGAGGGCTCCCGTCCCAGCTCCCGCTCCCGGCTCGGCCCGGTCCCCCCCGCCCGGCCCCTCACCCCCAGCGCCTCCATGGCTGCCGCCTTCTCGCCCGCAGCTCCCGCAGCTCCCGCCGGTCCGGCTCTGCCCGCCCTCTGCCCGCCCCGCCCCGGGTCCCGCCCGCTCCCGCCTCCGCTCCTGCCTCCCGGTCCCGCCCTGGCGGTCCCGCCGCCGGGCGAGCCCGGGGAAGGGCTGGGGCAGGGCTGGGGTGGGACCCGGGAACCAAGGCCTACTCGGAGCCCCGCTCCGCGCTCGGCCCGGCTGCCCCGGGAGCCCAATTACAGTGTGTGCAGTGTCTGATTTCACGGAATCACAGAATCAATTAGGCTGGAAAAGACCTCTGAGATCACAGAGATTTAATAATCAGGCATTGGAATGGGCCGCCCAGGGAAGTGGTGGATTCTCTGTCCCTGGAGGTTTTTAAGATGAGGCTGGATGTGGCACTTGGTGCCATGGTCTGGTAACCACGGCGGTGTTGGATCAAGGGTTGGACTTGATGATCTCAGAGGTCCTTTCCAACCCAGCTGATTCTATGGTTTTGTGATCATCGAGTCCAAGCTATGACCGAACACCACCATGTCAGACTGTGGCACTAAATGTCACGTCCAGTCGTCCCTTAAACACCTCCAGGAACGGTGACTGCACCACCTCCCTGGGCAGCCCACTCCAATGTTTAATCAGTCACCCTTTCTGTGAAGAAATTCTTCCCTATGTCCAGCCTGAACCTCCCTTGGTGCAGATTGAGGCCAATTCCTTGTCCCATCTCTAGTTGCCTGGGAGAAGAGGCCAATCCCGCTGGACTACAGCCTCCTTTTAGGAAGTTGTAGAGAGCAAAAAGATCTCCCTTGAGCCTCCTTTTCTGCAGGCTAAAAACTCTCTCAGCTACTCCTCACAGGACTTACCCTCCAGACCCTTCATCAGCTCCGTTCCCTTCTCTGGACATGCTCCAGCACCTCGATGTCCTTCCTGAACTGAGGAGCCCAGAACTGGACAGAGCACTCAAGGTGTGGCCTCACCAAGCACTGAGTACAGGGGAACAATCACTTCCCTAGTCCTGCTGGCCACATTTGTAAATCTCAGGCTCATTTCAGAATTCCAAGTGTTTTATCAGCACTTCACATGTCCCATGTGCAGAGCTCACCAACAGAGGGCCCTGGGGCAGTGTTGGAGTGGATGGAGCACACCATGGACACAGGGCCACTGCAACCAACCAGACCACTCTGCACAGAACTGCAGGAGAGGAACAGCCACACAATCCAGTCCACTCTTCCTTCCCCTGCCTCAATTCTCATTGCATTCACGTTCAGCAGCAGACACAGGGAAGCAGGAACTCTGGTCCAGAGACCCGATTTGCCACAGTCTTTCCTGTAAAATAGCAAAGAAATAGCAATGCAACCTTAAAAGCTATCGATGCAATGGTCACAGATACAGTTGGCATGTTTCTTTTCCATACCTAAACTTCTTCCCTCAAGGCTGCAATAGGTACAACCCTAATTAAAGGCCATTATGGCTGGGCCATTGTTACAGGCAAAGACTGTGTTACAGTGCCAGTACTATTCCTAATGCTCCTTTGATTTTTGTTGATTATATTCTTTTGTGACAAAGGCAGGGATTTGGTCTGTATAAAATAAAACTTCCCCCCCCCTTCAAACCACCAAGCCTAGTCCTTTCCTCTTGTTAACTTGTCTTACACAAAGGTAACACCCACAGTTCATCTGGTGTTACTGTTAAATTCACCCTTTTGAAAGCATACAAAGAACCAGGACTAGTCACTTCAGATGAAGAAATAACACTATCTCTGTGCACCCAATGTATGACAATAAATGGATTCCTAAATGAGAAAAAAACCCCTGCCCTTGTACCACTTCTCCTCGTAGCGTACAAGGGAAAAAAGGCTAGGGGAAAAAAGAAAACTGAATCTTCTGAAATCTTCTGGAAGGTTCCATGAGAATGTAGTTGTACACTACTATGTAACTACTGTGAATGTCACATCCTTTTGGGCAGACCCACAGTGAGAGTCTGCCCAAAGGAGAATCAGGAAAGGCATGGCATGCTCCTCCAGGCAGAGGAGCACAGGGAGCAGGACACCATCAGGACACCATTTCAGATCTAACCAGGGTGACTTGTGGTCACAGATTCTCATGTTAACCAAAGTTCAGAACAAGATATTTTTGGACATAAAAGTCCAAAATATTCTAAATATTTAGATATATAGATATTTTTACTTACATACCAACAGAAGAAGGTTTATAACCAGATTTTGAGCACACAGAGAACTTGAGCCTAACTCACTACTTGGGTAGCCTACTAGTATCCTGCCTTTTGACTGTAGGGTTTGGGATAGCCTCATGTAACTGTAAAGAATTAAAGGGGTCTCCATACAAACTGTAAAAACTAAAATAGAATTCCATTACATGAGCTCCATTGAAAGTAATTTTTTACTTATTTATTTATTTTAATCAGATTTCATTTGCATCACAAAAAAAGTTCACGTTATTGCTAAGAGATACTGGCAGCTTACAGTAGACTAAAAAGATGCAACAAACAAAAGCCAAACTAGACTCCTTGTAAAACCATACTAGGAGAAACACAGAAGGTCAACATGAAGCAGTCAAGCAAAAAGTAAGTACCCTAAAAAGCCAGTCAAATACCAGTATTTTAAGATAGCATGCTGAATAGATGAAAGGAATTTTCATAAGATTTATCAGCATATAACCACTGCATTCAGTATCAGCACAGCTGACACCACCTGTAGATCTCCCTTCACCTTTTTATTTTTCTGAACATATCCATTTGAAATCCTTGTGTTAAATTAATGAACAGATAAAAACTTTATAGGTATTTTAGGTCATCTTGTTCCTATTAAGCAAAACAGAATAGCAACTGAGTGATTATACAAATCTGCTCCCAACATAAAGTGACACAACCAGTAATGGCAACTTCCACTATAACTAAACATTAACAGACTTCCATAAAAAGAAATTACAAAGGATATTTTCCCTCCATTGCCCTTCAATGATCTCTTCAGAGAGCCTATCAAAGGTAGAACAAGCATACTCTATCGATAATGTAATACAGCTGTGAATCTGAATCACTTAATCTGAATTTGCTCATAGTCCTTCCACTATGAAGTATTTTCATGAGAAAACTCATTCTCAATATTTTGTGGGGTTTTGCCTCAAACTTTACACTGCGAGAAGAAAGTGGTGAATATATTTACCTTACTCATTTGGGAATAAAGGCAGAGATTATTTTTTTCCCCAGCTAAAAAATAAAATTATAGCTTTAAAAAAAACCAAACCAAACCAAACCAAAACCTAAAAACAAACAAACAAAAAACCACAAAAAAACAAACAAAAAAACCCCACAGAAGTTCTAAACTAATATAATCAAAAAAATAGGATTACTGGCATCAAATGCTTGTATGGGAAACAACTCTAAAGATTTTTGCCATTAATATCAACAGAAACAAAATGAGGTATCTTACTTTCTAGTCGTTATCTGAGTCAAAGGAGGATTGTACTTGTGCTATCAGTACTGTCCTACTGATCTAGTTTCTAAACACTGAGGCTGTGACCAGAACAGTCTGCAAAGCTACTTGGAGCCTGTCATCCTGGGGACATTTAACAAACTGCTATTTATAGCTTAATGCTTTGCAGTGTGTGGATTACACAGTACCTCTGCAATTATATGTCTGGATTAATTAGGATAGCTGTCAGTTCTTGCATAGTGCCAAAGGCCCTTGGCCTGTACCACCTGCCTTTTCAAACACTTCTATCTGTTTAAACAACGTGCTATTCATTAAAACAGGGACTGTATTAAAAATATCCTGCAGTATTTTTATAATCTTCAGTACCACATTCAAGGACAAGCTTGGCCCATGTGGTTTGTTTTCCCTCTCCTTCCTTCTAAGACAGATTAACAGTGTCAGAAGCCTTGCCAGTCACTTGTGTCTCTCCCAATACACATGTGTAAAGCCAAAGTCTCAGTTCAGGTAAATCAGCAGTAAATTCACCAGAGTAAGTATCAGCTACTTTGGAATCTCTTCATCAATTATGAAACTATATCATCTTACCAATTTTTTTTTCAATTACATTTTGTGCTTTGGAAGTGTTTTACAACGGGATCCATCAGAACTGGTTTTTTGACAGTCACACCATGAAAATGGGGAGATCTGAAAAAAGAAGAAAGTAATTCAGGGTAAACTTTGCAAAGATTGTCAACAGAAGCAGGCTGTAAACTTGTCAAAGTGGACTCAGCTGCCATCACGTGTCAGTTCATGCCTCCCTACACCCACCCAACCCCAAGAAATGGAGCAGAAAAGCCGCAGTAAGGGAAACGTTCATCCACACAAGAAGAGGGGTATAGGAAGAGAGGGGAATAATAATAGTCTTGCAGAAATCAGATTTTGAGAAGTTATTGCTGATTTATATTTGTCTGTTTCTGGGCATTCAGCTAGGGATAGTTTAAACAGCCAAGATCTCAGGAACTGCTAGGCACCCAAATATAAAAATGGCACCTTGGAAAAGACCTTGAATTAAACATGTAGCAATAGCAAAAAGATTCATTTAATTGTGGCGTCTCTTTTTTTTTTTCATACATACCACTACTATTAACATTCTTCTTGATCCAGTCAAGAAAAAACCCAACATTTGTGTATACTCCTGGGTAGTTCTTCCTTCCACATCTCAAGCTCCAGCAAGTAATTCCGTGGAAGGCGTAAAATCCCGAGTTGTCTTCTGAAGGACAAACTAATGGGCCACCAGAATCACTCTGCATGAGGACAAAGGAACTTTCTTATGAATTTTTGTTTTTAAAATATCAGTTCAGCTAGGAGAGGTCCCAGCTGCTTCCATGCTTGGGGGGTTCTGTTCTTAAAAGGCAGAGAAAGAAACAACCTTTGCTCAAGGGAAGTTACTCTTTTTTGCAAAATGAGTAGTTAAAATTCTGCTACTAAGGAGTCTTCTGCTGTAAATCACCACAGCCTGTTTGCAAGAAAACAGGTTTTCTTGTGAGGTTTTACACTTCCCTTTCCAGAGCCCATCTGGCCATACCCCAAAGCTGATGTGTGTTACTTACTGTGCATGAGTCCTTGCCTTCTTCCAAAGGGAATCCAGCACAGATCATCCTCTGGGTCACCTTACTGGGAAGGTTTATGTAATAGCTCTGACATGTATCAACCACATGGATGGGAACTTCCAGCTGCTGCAGTTTTTTCCCCTTTACTCTGTCTTGAAGTCATACACGTCAGAAACCAGTAGAAGCATGAATTAGTGATTCCAGAAAGAAGCTTTACTCCTGCTCTTTTCAGATGGTCTCAGTCTAAATCATCTGATTTCCCTCTTCCCACCTATTTTCCCTGCATGTCTAGCTGAGTTTACATCAGTGAAAACTTTTTAACATGCATGTTCTCCTGAAACTAATGTATAGGCAGAATGAATGTTCCAACATAGAACACAATATTTAAAACACAGCCAAACTTCAAAAAGGCAAAGACTGCATACCTGCTTCATGTGCACTCCATCCTGTGACATCTTTGAGGGCTGGACTTGCTCCTCTCCTTGGGAGGGAGGCACAGGGGGTGCACGCAGTGGTTGAATTCCAAGGGCTCAGCCAGTTGCAGTAAGGCAATATCAGAGTCCATAGTGGCCTCATTAAAACTTGGATGTATAATAAACTGCTTGACTGACCTTTTCTAGGAAAGCAAAGACAGTGACATTTTCGGGATGACTTGGGAATTTGAGTCTTTAAGTAATTTTGTTTTATAAAATTTCCAGGCCATATGCAAGATGCCTCACAAGGGGGACACATTTAAAAGCAGCTGCTGAAGCCACCAGCTTTCTTACATTAACAAGTCACGATTATGCATCTGTGACAAGGAACAGGGAACAGGCCTGAAACTCCATGCAACAAGTTTAGGAAGAATGTCTTGGAAAAACATTTGTCCGGTGTGAGTGAAGTGGCAAGTTGTGCCTCAATTATTTCTGTCTTACTGATAGTCCCTAGTGAACATACAGACAACACTCCTCTCACTCCCACATCCTCCAGGATACTGAGCTTTGGAGCTCATTGCTGGTGAAGTCTCAGATGTGTGTTGATACAATTTGTTGATACACACAGAAGCTGTTGTGTAAATGCAGATTAACGTCACCATGCAAGCTGTTAGATTGCTGCATCATCAACAATCTGAGAGGTGCATTTACATTAAAAGCAATTTTGCAAGATAGATTTATATTTTATTACTAAGCAGAACACATAGTACCTGTCTGTACTCTTGCTCTGTAAGATCATGAAGTCCTGTTACCACCATCCATCCATCTCTGTATAGTTCCCTAAGGGAAAAAAAAAAAGTTCATTGTCAGGCTGATGTAACATCATTCTTGAAACCTGTGAGTCTTAAAACCTACTAAGTTCCTAGAACATGTGTGTGGAGCAAAAGAATCCAGTACCAGTGTAAGCTGTAGGGAGCTGGTAACAATAACTGCTCCAGCCACCCTGGACAGAACCACTGTCACTGGACAGAGACACACCATCCAATTACAGAGATTCCCAGGGAAGGGTTCATCCCAGTGTACTTACTTGGAATCAAGGCAGTGGGCAGCTGTGGCAACCCATTCTTTGGCAAGAACTGCTCCTCCACAGATAAGCTCATCTGAAATTTGTACAGTGGCCTGCCAAGGCCACAAGTATGGTACAGCTTCTTCACATCCTTGCTGAAGATGAGCCTGGGCTGATTTGAAGGCATTCCACAAGTATCATCTGAAACAAAAAGAAAGCACTGATGTTTCAAGAAGTCTTTAGAGGCTAAGATTTGGAGAAGGAAAGAACATTCCATTTAAGGATTGCCCCATAGCTTCTCAAGCCTCCGCTCCCCACCCTTTTTTGCTAAATCTTCCAACCTCCCTCATTACAAAGGATCCAAATGTTTAGAACTAGCAGGAGGAGATGGTCTTAGCAAAAAAAGAGCTGCACCAAGATGAAAGCTACTACTTCAAAAGTTTTAGCCTCAAACCTACAATGAACATGGACTCATCCCATTCTCCATAAAGTGCTGGAGGGGGAAATGCTGGTTATTGTTTTCAATTACCCTGTAGTCTCTGCAATTATTTTCACCAAAGGAAGTAGGTGTAAAATGACATACAAGCTAAATTGTCGTTGCATTGCTGTACATGATTTAACAAGATGAAGGAAACAAGAAAAATTAAGTTCTGCTAAAGCCAAAGCATGTGTTACTGTTCATATTTTTATTTCCTTAAAATATCTTAATGAAGAAATCTGGGACAACAGCAATCATTAAATAATTGTAGATTTTATAGTCCAAAAGTTACTCTCTATTCCCATGAAGAAAATATAACTCAGCTTGGCTTACCTCTTGTAACTTGTATTTCTTCTTCAGTCATATCCATATCCATACCTCCAGATTCTTCTTCACTAGTTGAATTCAGTGTATCTAAATCTAGCAAACGAGAATGGCAAATGTGTTAGTAGGCTGTCTTGAGTCATATTTGTATTATAAAACCACTTTTATTTCCTTAATTTTTTGAGGAATAAAGCAGAGAGATTAGAAGGAATAGATTTCTATTTTAGGGATCTGTGCTACTACATCTTCACATAGTAGTGAAGTGCCATTTAAAATGCACCAAAACACTCTTACACAAATAAATCTCTCAGATTTTGCGTAGATTCACTGTTTCTTCACCATTCAGTAGGCCTTTATTTAATGCCTCAGTAGGTTTACAGTATTTTTTTTTCCACTGAAACAATTTGCTAGATGAGACTCTCCTAGGGCAAAATAATTCTGAATAGCTGATTTACTGAAGAGCCCTCTGTGCTGCCCCAGAGGGGCATTTTCCCAAGTTACTTGTATTACCTGCTACATGAACAAAAGAGACTCTGGCTCTGAATCCTCCAAAGGTCTCTGTTTCATCAGGGTGAAAGACAACCAGCATTACAGCAGAGGAGCTTAGGACAGGTGCCACTAGGGCAAATCCACAAGGCTTGGCTAAAGATGAGAAAGCAAAGGCTCACTTTGCAGATTAACTGGTACTTTTTAATCCTTCTCTCCTTCAACAGCAGGGATGCAATATTCTGTGTATTCCAGCTCTCACAAAGGAGGGTGAAAAATAACCACATACAAGAGATAAGGAGACTGAGGCTGAAGGACTGTTCTGTTGTTACTGACATCCTGTCCTTGCTCAGTAATTACCTCATCAGCACATCTCTGGCAGGATTTCACAACAGTCTATTGCAGCACCCACACCCACAGGTTGCCATTACACGTGAAACACACCAATTATCTGATTTCCCCTTATCAGTGTTTCAGAAGTAGCCTCTGCTGGTGCCAAACTAAGTACCAGGTTCAAGCAAGTGCTGAAATCAGTTGATTGGGACAGGCCTTCCTCTCATCCAGGTGGCAGGAACACTGCTCTGGAGTAAAGAACAGCAGATCTCTTAGGTGTTTTCTGTGTCTGATCATCACTATAAAACCAAAGTATTGTGTTATGTTCTTTTCTTCATTTAAATGAATTCAGAGCTGCATTTCCTATAGAATTTAAACACACAAAAACAATTCTGTTAGATGTGGTTTTGCCTCTGTAAGTGGAACAGAGGCAGCAATACCTGCAAGTATTTTTCAAGGTACTGAGACTAGTACCTATAATATCACCTGAGACTCTAGAGGTGAACTTGATTTTAGACTGGACAATAGGGCTAGTGAAAGTCATAAAAGAAACAGGTCATCCCCAAAATAAAGAATCAAAAGTCAAACTGATTTCCTCCTCTTTTCCCACATCTTCATACACAGTCACTGCGTCATAGGAGCAATCTTCACTCTCTTCTACTTCAAAGGACTGGTAGGTAAGCTTTAAATAAAAAATTAAAAACTGAACCTTGTTTTTAAAAGTCACAGAAAAAATTCAAAGATCTGTAACAGGGTCATTAGTATTCTGAATGATTCTTGTAAGGTTTGCTTTCTGTGACATTCAGACCTCCCACAGGTGATACATAATGCATTACATGTTCTAGAAGAATCTGTCATGATAAAATCAAAACCAGGAAACCCTATTTTACTATAATCTATAGGACAAATCAAAACCTCTCTGTCTTTTGGGACTGAAAGTGATTTCTCTTAACTGCATCCAGCAGCATTATTCAAGCTCATGTTGCTTGATCTTCCTTGTCCTTAAGCTGCATAATTTCTTGTTAAACCAATGATGCCACTTCCACCCTGTAGGCACAAGAAGGTTCCATGTAATACCTTGGTTCCATGGTCCTCTGGTGCATAAATAATCCATTGACAGTCTGCCATGTTGCTGTAGTGTTCTGGGTAGTGTGTACTCTGTAAGACTCCTTCTTCAAAAAGGACAGCTAAGGGCTCACAGCCAGAATCTGAAAGTCCAGGAAAACAAAAATGGAAGCACTGTGACTTCCTATTAAATCGTTCACCAAAAAAAAAAAAAAAAAAAAAAAAAAAAAGAAAAATCCAGAAAAACTCGTGATGCTTTCTCACAGCTGAGGAAGAGAACAGGACAAGAGCAGGTCTGAAGAATATTTGCCAATTTTGTTTGGAGAGGAAAGTGGAGACGAGCAGAAACAGAGGATGTGTCTTCCTGATGGGCTGTGCAAGCGGCAAGGCCCTCAGAGGGGATTCCTCCCCACACTCTGCCCTCACACTCTGCAAAGGAAAGAACCAGCTGGAAAAGCTGCAGAAATGGGAACAACAGGAGTCTGTAACTTAAGACCCAGCAGGTGGCCCTAGGGTCTACTCCCTAGGGATGGTGAACTGCTCTGCACAGCATAACCAAAAGCAATTCTCTATGACACGAATTTTAGCATCAGCTGCCTCCCTCAGGGCCCCTCCATGAAATCCCAGGACTAGCAAAGCAGCTTTCATCTGGAAATTCTGCTCCTTTGATTAATCTTATTAATTGAGTTTTAAAAACATTCTGGAAGCAGAGAAGGAAATGATATCTTGTATAAAGTGGGTGGAGCAGATGCAAAGTTAAAGGAGGACTTCTCTCAACAGCATCTATCCTATCTTGTTCTGGCATCCTAGTTTTTCCCACAGTGTCACATGGCAGCCTAGCCACACTCACCTTGTTCATTACTTCATCCACACAGGAATACCATAGGAGATTCCTCTGATTTATTTTCTCCTGTTTTTTTTTGTCAGGTCACCGCCCAAGAGTGCAGACAGGTGTATTACTAAACTTAGACTTACCAGGAAGAATATCTGGTGTAAGAGCTTTGTAGGTCGTGGAAAAACCTGTTCCATAATCCTCATTGTCAGAAACAAATTTCAGCCTTATACTATTGGAGCCAAACAAAATTGGTAATGGAGGATCTCCCCCACAGAATTTCCCTGAAATATGAGAGAATCATCACTGTTTAAAGTCTTTAGTCACTTGAGAAAACCTGCATGTACCATTTCTAGTGCTTAGCTATAAAAATTTTATGATGGAGAGGAAATTGCCTATTCATTCATCTACTTTCCCTATTAAACCATTAGCCCAAATAGATTCACACTATTAAAAATTGAAAATCATTGACACCAGAAAGTCATATGCTAACACGTTTCCTTGCCAGGCATTTTCCAATCTCTTCTCTTCCCACACTCTTGATCTTTTGTTTTAGATCCTATGTCACAACTTATTAATCATGAAAATGCAAGTAAAACAACCAACCTCCATGTCCTCATTGGGTGCCCTTGCTGTTAGAATCCAAGAGTCCTCTGACATGTTATAGATCTTAAAGGTCTTTTCCAACCAGAATGATTCTATGATTATTTCAAAGAATAAAGGGACAACAACTCACCCACGAGACTGTCATCTTTTGAATAGACTGATAAAGAACCGTAGTCACAGAATGTTTCTGGCTCTGCATCAAAGGGGGAAAACCAAAGCAATATGTAATTCCCTTCTGGCACAAATAGAGTCTGTATACGCAATCTGGAATAACAAATTGGTTCCTATTCTCAAAAATACAACAAAAAAACCCCAAAACTTACAGTGGTATGGGGAATAGTTTCTGGGGAAAGGCTGTGTTTTGCCTGCTTACTGGTGGTTTCCATAGGACTGTTTGGGACTTCCAGGAAAATGTAATTCCCCTTCCCTGTCATGGAGTTTGCCATCCTGAATGCTACAAAATTCTGTGTTGGGAGAGTTAAAACAAAATAGAAGGAATCAGGTTTAACACATGTGCCACCATCTGTTCCACCAAAAAGATCAAACATCTGGACAGTATTGTGAGACTCAAGATTGCTCAGCTGTACTTTGTTTCTCCTGGCAGACTGATGCTGGGTCTTCTCTCCTTTATTTGGAATTATACAATTTGGGAGCAAAAATGAAGGCCCTGCCAACGAGCCATCATTTTATTGTAAAAATGGCAGTGCTTGCTTTTTACCTTAACAAAACTATTTTTTACATGAAGATTTCAGTATAAGTGATTTTCAGGGAGGAAAAATGCAAACTTCAGGACATGACAAAAGTGTTCATGGCTGCCCATTTGTAATAATGTTCTTAGTTATGTTACAGCAGGAGACTTTTGCAACAGTACAACAATTGCTGTTACAGACACTATAATAGAAGAAGCAGAAGCTTTTCTCTAGAAATGCAATTAATTACAAAAATCATCTCCTCTTGCCTTTCCTTCTCTTTGCAAGGTAACACAATAAGAGCAACATTTATCAACAACTATGTGTAAGAAAACAAATTTAAGGAGTCAAGTACTTATAAGATTATCTTACCTGCAGCATCCTAGGAAGCCCAGTAAAAAATTTGAAAAAGACACAAACAGCACTTAAATCCCCAGTTCTCCCTGGCCACAGCAAGTCTACACAGACTGGCCACGTGCCCAAGTGTGTTTGTTATTTGAGAAGTCTCACTGTAGATTACTAAAATTAAAGTTTTAAGATCTACTTGAAAAGAGTTGTTTCTAGTATTTTTATGTGAACTTGTACCTAGATGAACAGTGTCCAAGAACAACATTACCAGGGCACAGTCAACATAAGCCTTCAGTTTTAAAACGTGTTACATCTGGGGATGGCTTTCATGGGGCTTTTTTTGGTTTTAGGTTTTATTCTCAGAAATAGACAAGTAGATTCATCACAGACTGTGCAAAAGTACTACTAATTCACCACATACTTTCTATTTAGAATGTACATTTTTTATACAGTATCAAAATCACTAAGTTTCATGCATTGCTAGAGGTTCTATTTCTACATTTTTCCCATTAATTTCAGTTGCATTTCAGTAAAAATACGACCTTATATATATAGCTGTTTTAAGGAAAATTCATTTTTTAAGTCAGCAATGCGTAAATACAACCCTCCAAATGTAATTTTTTTACAGAAGCAGAATGAAAAAGTATCTATTTAAAGTATACCTTTAAAAGTGCTTTGATGAGTCGAAGATTCTGTACATTTCTTCCTTCATAAATTATACATCCGACTATTTTAGGGGTCTTTTTATGCTCTAACACAGACAGAAGATACTGAAAAAACCCACTGTACTCACCTGTGGAGCTTCTCATTTTCAGATCTAATAAGGGGAGGATAGGGAAGGGGGTGGAAAAAGAAGAATAAATTACTGCAGTTTCATATCCACAATATGGGCTTTACTTTTATCTGTGTGAAATGGCAATTTTACACAGCTAATACTGAGGCAAATTCTAGTGCTTCCTGGAGACAATAAACTAGGGCTGAGAACCAAAACAAAATTGCAAGTTAAGGCTATGCTGACTTTGGAATAAACAATTCTGGAGTAGCCACTGCTAGAATTAATGACATATTGACAGGCCACTGCTCAGCCTGAGGAGCACAGCACTCGTTTTCTACACACTTGCTGAGTAAATACCTGAAATACATTTCAGGGAAGAGCAGCAGAATCCAACTGGCACCATCACATCGGGGATATGGAGACATTCAGCCTGACAACAATTGCAGTTCACATCTTTTGCACCAGTGAGATGGTACAAAGGGGTAAGCAAGCAAACCCTAGTGCAGTGCAACTGAGGATTGTGTTCTCTCTTTACCTACTGAATCACTTCTGCTGCTCACTGGAGCCAACACATTTTAATTACTGCAACAGCTAATCCTATTATTTTCTCCTCATAATAAAATGAGCCAGTTAGTAAATATTTAAAAAGAAGACCCTATCTCTCTCTTTTAAATTGAAACCCCAAACTTTTTTTAGAAACAAAACCCTTTTCATTTTTCTCTGACATTGTGAGTGTTCCTTTTTTGAATCACCAGTTGGAGATGTTTTCTAATACAGAATTTTATTTTTCCCCTCCCATTTTTTTTTATTCTTATTGACTAGCTGAACCTCTTAAGTAACCCTCCTTCAGTTTTTCAGGTCTCTGTGGAAGCTTTAACACAATCTCCAATACCTTTTAACAAAAATAGCCAAAAGTGGAAGAAAATATTAATTCAGTTTCTTAGTACTCTCAGTAAAAGTCACCCCTGTCATTTCTGTCTCCAACTCCATGGTTTTGGAAGTAATGGCTAATTGTAACACTGTTCCTGTGATAGGGGGCACACTTGGCCTTTTGGGCAGAGTAAACAAAGAAACTTTTGGGCATGACTTGACCCCATGTTGTCAAATGTCTGATCCAACATGTTTTAGCCAAGAAAAATGACAAGTGACTTCAAAGAGGTGCATATGGAATCTCAGACACTTTCAACTGGCAAATTTCCACTTTAAAAAAAAAAATAATTCAAAAAACCAGGCTAACAGGCTAGGTGAATAAAAGGACCATTCTTAAAGTTAAAAAAAAAAAAGGGTCCAAGTAGGAGGTAAAGTATAGTGGAAGGGTAGCAAACATTTACAATGCTTTCAATTTGGTTTTGGCAACTGCTAAATCAGTATCATACATTTAAAGGCATTGTGAAATGCTACAGTGTTTTGCCAGGAAACAATGGGGAAAAATATAAGTGCTATATCCTGAAAAGACAAAAGCAAATAAAATGTTATGAGACAGAGGAGTTGTCACAAGTGAAAGACACATTACTGTGGAGACTTAATACCAGCACTCATGTTCTCTTGAATCCAGGAAAACGCTGCACTGAGGCCTGTGAATATTCCAGGAGATCCCCTGTTGTAATGTTTCTTCTTCTCATTACTTATCCAGCCATGGGCACATCCCATCCCCCAGAAGATCACACCAGCAAGAGTCCAGGCTTACATCGACACAAAAGGGGGCCTTCCTGAGTCTCCCTGCAAGAAAAACCCAATCGTGTAAAAGTCCGCGACCCACATCTTACAGAAGTACCACTAAGAAGCCTTAAGAAGTTTATCGAGTTCTCTTTTGTGCCATACTAACAAACCTGCAACATATACAGTCATTTTATACAGTCATTTTAAAAGGAGCTGTAAGCACACACACCTTTTTTTATTGTGTTTAGTCGGGATTGTCAAGAGGGGAAAAGACAGATTAGTTCCCTCATGAGCGTATCTCTGTCGTGTTTGAGCATGTAATAAGGAGTGAGAGACAATCACTTAACCTTTATCTCACTTCCTTTCCTTCCTGTAATCCAAGGCAATACTTTCTGCTTTCGTCCTCAGGATCTTTGCAACTTAATTAACTTTTCAAGTGTTCTGAGGTTAGAAAGCCCTAACCATCATTGCACTTGGGATGCATTGCAAAATTGCTCTCAAGAACCTGTCATACAACTCATACAATAATTAAAATGGGATCGTGTCATTAAGTGCATTGCCCCATACAGAACTTTTGAAAGAATTCATACACCAAAATAAATACACTCCAAATCTCACAGTTTACATTGTATTTATTTACTTTGGCACACAGAGCCTTCAGCTTCTGAGAAACACTCCCGAAAGGCACTCAAGGCTTCTGTTCAGCTGACCTGGCAGGCATCTTTTCCTCCATCTGGAAATCCAGCACACATTACAGTGTCACCTTGGATGCGTTTCTTTGAAGTTGATAATGCTCTTCAACACTCTTTGCTGTTTAGGCTTGGTAGATCAACTTCAGATAAGACCTGAGGGAGCAGTCCATCTGAAACACCTAAAAAACGTTCATAAGAAGTGCTGAAAGGTGAACTTGGTGTCACTGCTAATACACCATAAAAATTGGTTGGACACTTGCCCCAAGATATTTTACGGTTACAAGCATTTTTTTTGTATACAAGCAGTTTTACTTGAATAAATTCCAACACGTTTCAAAATTGAAATTCAGATCTACCTTTTGTAGTGACCAGTTTTGAGGTAATTCACGGGTAGGCATAGAAGCAAAGACCCCATTTTAAGATTAGAGTTCTTTAGACCAGTTGATAGTTTCTCCTGGTCTGGCTCTGACCTGTGCAATCAAGGTTTTAGCTTCACAAATAAGACACTGAAAAACCTGAATGTCACAGAACAGTGTGAGTGACTTACTTTCATCTAAACAGCCCCAACCACAAGCACTGCAGACATATCCTGCTTCAAATTTTTCACCTGGATGAGGAGGACATGCTGGCAAAACTGTTGAACCTGCCACATATGGACATGGATTTTATTGGTAAGTATTTGAAAGAACATTAAGAAAAAGCTTCCTTTATAAGTTTTCAGGTTTGGGTTTGGTTTTTTTTTTAAACCAAAAATTATTGTTACTTTTGTGGAATCTGAAAAATTAGTCTGGTATTGACAATTTATCCTCTGCATGCAAAGAGCAATAGCTTTTTCTTCATGGGAGAAAAAAATCACAGATAATTACGTTCTTACTGAAGTTGAAGGCTCCATCCAGCTTCAGAAGGGGAATGTCATGGCTCTCATGTCTAGGGAGCTCACAGGTCAAAAACTTAGAGGGTGAGACCAGTGCAGCTTCTTTAATTCAGCACTGACTCCCAAGCTTGTTACTGCCTAAGAGCAGAACCATCAGTACCTAGAAAAAAGTTAATTTTTACATGAATTTTCATCCTGCCTTCCTGAAGAGCAGCTGGCACAGCACAAAGCTCCCTAAGACAGACTATTCCCACCAGCAGGAACTGCAGCTCACTGGGGGAAAGGCACATCCTGGGATGCTACAACTGAGTGAGAGAACACGAGGAGTTTGTACAGGGAAAAAGAGATCCAAATGCTACACTGCAGGGGAACAGCAACTAATTGAAGTTCCTCATTAACCCAGCCATAAGGCTCCATAAATAAGTTTTCCAAATTCAACAGAGCAAGATTCTTTTGTGAACCATCACTGAAGTCTTTGCTGTAAAATAAATAAAACTCTCTGTAAAACTACGTTTTTCAGGCAAAATTATAAAATGAATTTACCACTGTATGCTTTGCCAGTAACACTTACCCAGGCAGATCTACATATGGAAGTAGAACGCACATGAACAAAATGTCAGATGCTATTTGCCCCTACAACCTCTACAGCTTTTGAAGAGGCAACACTTTATATTTCCTGCACACTTTATATTCAGCCAGTTTTATGGACCTGAGAAACATACCAAAATTTTATCATTTGGTTGGCAGCATGCTCAGTGTTTTGTTATTTGGCCAAGGAGTTCACAATAATAATCCCCCCAGTCCATTGTCAGTCAACATCCCATCATTTATGCATTTATTCAGTTCTAGATTTTCATTGTTCTTTGACAATCAAAGGATAACAAAACCCAGCTTTTATTCTGAATATATAATTTCATAACAACTGAATATAAACCCTGTCTGAGAAACTTCAAGTTGCAGTTGTTTTTTTCTGTTACAAATACGTGGAACTTCTTAAGAGCGTGGTTTTCCTACTAGTCCTGTGGAGTTCTCCAGTTCTGCAACTCCTGAAACCTGCATCACCAACATTATTCCAGTTCTAATTGAAAACTTTGAAGGCTGCTTTCCTTCACAGATTCATTTTTTAATTTTGCAGGCACAAAACAAACCCCATGTACAGTAGAGCTCTCTTACTGCCCACTGCAATGCTGTCCTTTAGAATGGTGCCATCCAATGGCATGGTATAAAACCAAGAATAAACAATCTCTGTGGTATTAAGTGATGCTGCCCAAACTCGCAGTGAGAAACAGAAGCAGCTGGCCCACTGGCAAACGGAGAAACTACCAGTCCAATCCAAACTTCTGACAGAAAGGCAACACTTTCGGTTCAGCAGCCAGAGTTCAGACAGAAAAAGCACAGAAGAGCACTGTCTGTACAATCTGCTCCTTACCTGGGGTGGCAAGGCAGAAGTGCAGGTTTTGTTGTTCTCCTCTTTTGCTACCTATTTATATATCTTCTGACAGTGTTTTCTTTTTCCTCTGTGCAGACACAGGCACCACCACAGGGCTGCTATTGCTCCTAAAACTGGCAGCCTTGGCAGGCAGCACCACCAGCATCAGCCCTCATCACAGGCAAAGGTCAAACCTTATGATTTGATCTCCAGCCACACATTTGCTCTGAATCTCAGCGCAGAGCTGGCTTTGTATCCCAAACCTTCACAGTAAGGAAAACAAAGCCATTAAATCACTAACTGTCCAAAATGGCCTGATCCATGTTTTAGCAGGTGGAGCCAGTTCCTAGCCCCCAGGTAATGGTTCTAATCCGTGCTAGTCAGTCTGGGATGCTCCTTCTCTTGCTGTGTACTCAGAGAATAAAATGCTTGTAAATCAAAGCATGCTCTGTGCTGTAGAAATGCTGCTCCTTGCTATGAGGTTATTCAACAAATAATCATGCACACATACAAATAAGTTTAAGACTGAGAGGAAGCAAAGAATATAGATAATACTGATGATCAGAATCTTCCAGAAGAGTTGCTCTATTTGTCTGGCTTTGAGGTGTTTTTACAGGGAGTCAAGGGCTGGTGGGAGGGGAACACAGGCTGCTTTGGGTCCACTGAGATGGTCAGACTGCAAGACATAGGAAGAGGGGTTTAATCTTGCTAGAAAAGTTGCTTTGTGTTGCTGCTGCTGTCTGAGGTGGAAGGAAGGTGGAAAATGTGTTCACCTACTAACAACGTGAAGTTTAAGAGAAAAGGGAACAAGGAGTGAAGGATAGAGGGTGAGGAGGGTAAAATGAGCAGCAAATGTTGGTTAGTAATTAACCTGTTAGAAGATCAGTAGAAAAGACAAGATTTAAATGGGATTGGTTTTTGTTGGGTTTGGTTGTAGATTGATTTTAGAATTCTTTTTAATTGCAATGAGCTGTGCTTTCAAGGGTCACTGATCACATCCTAACAGTTTGCAGGGTCACTGCTGGAAAACTGGAAAACCTATTAGCTCAATAAAATTAATGATTTCATATTTTAAACAAGATATAATGCCTTGAAATATTTAACTTCATAAATCTTATCATTCATGTATTATATTTATGAATCCAATAGTTCTTAACTGGAAGCAGATTTAGTTTTGATATGGATTGAACGTATTTATGTTTGTATAGTTGTGCAGGAATTTTGATTTTCCAACAAACTTATTTTTCACGAATTTTAACTATTATCATTCCAGTGACTATTTTAACTATTGTAATTCCAGTGACTCAATTCATGTTACATCCAAGTTTGATGTAACAAAAGAATCAAGCCTAATTCTCAAGATAAGCCCATTATTGCCTACCATTTCCCCAAAACTAAAGACAACATTAAGATGCACATAAAAGATCCTGAATGGTGCAAACACAAAACTCACTTCAATTTTAATATGCTTAAAAAAACACTACCCCCCACACATACACATTGAGAGAGGGGAGCTTTGCATTCACTTTTTTCAGCCAGAGCCTTTGTGTTACTTCAAAGCTCAATGGATTGAAAAGCTGAGGGAGGGAACTACCTCAAGATTCTCAATTCCTAGAACCACAACGTGAAATAACTTCAGCTCACAACCACGTTTCCCCCTCTCCCTCTGCACAAATAAAGTCACATCTCAGAGAAGAAAAATGTGATGCCTTCAGTTGGGATTCACGTACCTTTTTAGACCAGCAGAGGTCACTGATAAATTCACTTGCCTTGCCAAAGACAAACCGTATAATTTCATCTCGACATTCCCACATGAATCCTAATTAAGGTAGTCTTCTAGTTTAGGGTTACAGCTGGGTTTGGGTAAACACTGTAAAAAAGGCCTGCACACTAAAATTTTGCAGTAACAACTCTCACCACGCTACCAATTCATTTTTCAGAAAGATTCATATCCATGATTTTTCAGCCACCCAATATTTGTGAAAAGGTCAGAGACAAAAGTTTTAAGCCAATGCCATTTTGAACTCATTTAATTCCACCTGCTAATAAAAACGGTGCTGACAATTGATTGTTTCTATACCGAGGACAAACAAACAGTTGAAAATAAGGCAGATGTTTCACAAGTGATCCAAAACAACTGATGTATGTTCTCACAGTGCTTGCAGGTTCATGATAGCTTTAAACCAGTCCAAGTTTAGGCTGCTCCCAAAGAGGGCAGTTGTGCCCCAACTCCCATGGAAGTGTGTGTTACAGTTCTTTTCCAAGCTTTGTGACAACCTCCTGTCTAGCTCTGGTTAATAAACGTGTCTCAGCTAAATGTTCTGCAGTATTAAAGCATCATTTATCACACTCTGGGGATTTTGAAGTCCCTTTTGAGTGTGAAATCCCTGAAAGGGCAAAGTATCTTTATAAGACTTTTAGCAGCATACCACAATTTAAAATATACAGTCACCTAATAACTCAGTAGTTCAAATAGGAAAGTTGCTACCACCCCTGCACAACTTAGGTCTGCTCCACATCCTCCCAGGTTTCAGATCAGATTCCCCTGGATGTAGACTGCTTTCTGAGACTTCATGCCTTTAACATTTCCTCCCTCTCTCCCACTGTGTTCCCATTACAGCCCACCCCAAAACTGAGTGTTCTTGCCTCAGAGACACATTTCGTTATGTTTTATTACTTCCAATTAACTCAAGTATGGACTCAGAGGGAGCAGTAAAACTGAAAGGTTGCCTTTTGATACTGTTTTTTACTTCAACTTGCTCCATCCTCCTAAATTCTTCAGTTGATCCGTCAGGGCACAGAACAAAGTGCACGATAGCAAGAATGTTCAAAAGAGCACTTGGTGGAATAAGAAACCCCCCAGGATGCTGTTTCCCAGAATATTTGGCCTTTAATTTAGGATTTTGGATACACATCAAGATCTACTTGAGTCTCCTGTGCAAAAAGAAAAGGAGTGCAATTTTAGTGGAAAATCCACTAAGCTCTTTTTCATCCTGCAAAGCACAGTAATTGCTGTATGAGCCAAAAGTAACCAGTAACCAAGAACTAAAGGAAACAACACCTGCTTGCCTTTTCCCACTTTTCACTACAGCTCCATTTTTCCTGCTTTGAGAGCTCACTAATATATAAGAATTATAGATACAGGCTCAGTTACTTACATCCATGATGAGTAACATTACGACATAGATTTTCCTTTCGTAACTAAGTCTTCTCCTGGACAGAGATTTTACCTTTCAAAGTAAACAAGACCAAAACCAAACAAGATGAATAATGTCAACAAATGCAAAAATACTGCAGGCTATGAAGAGCACAGTGGATTAAGATATCAACCAAAGCTTCTCTTGGATAGAGTCCAGCCTTATATCTATGGCATACCTGATTAATTGGGAAAGGACAAATGAAGGAAGAGAAAGGGAACAAAATTGTGCTTAGCTCAAGTATTTGGCCTGAAAATGCTCAAGATGCTTTGTAGGGATAGATCAATACTGACATTTTTCAGATACAGAAGATCTGGCATATGGATTAAACAAATCAGCAACAGTCAGAAGCAAGCTGGTCACTTAGTTCCCAAATGTATAGCATCCTCTTGGGAATGTTTTGTTGCTAGTGAAACACATAGTCTGAATACCACAGTGGTAGCTCCTCAATGTAAATAAAAAATAGAGGAACACTAAAGCATTCATTTTGTGTAACTGCACTATTTTATACATGTTAGCAATCCCTGCAGGAATCCAGACCCCGTATTTATTTAGCACCCTCTCACATCCAGAATAGTAAAGGTGGAAATTCAATGAGCCTGAGCCCATGAGGAATTGTACCACAGAGGAGTTATGATGAGCACAAAGGGTGTGAGCTCCTGGCTCTCCTCACTCAGACATCAAGAAAAGGTTCTTCACCCAGAGGGTGGCTGGGCAGTAGAACAGGTTCCCCAGGGGAGTGGTCACAGCACCAAGCCTGATGGAGCTCAAGGTGTGAGGCACTGGAGAACGGGCTGCCAGCTGTCCTGCACAGAGTCCATCCATCCATCCATCCATCCATCCATCCTTCCTTCCTTCAATCTTCCCCCCACTGTCAGAACTGTGCACACGGAGATGTCTAAGGATGCCTCCCACAGCTCGCTGCTGCAGGACAAGCACTCCAACTGATAAGCACATTTTTGTCTCATACCATGCTCCGACAAGGACAGTTGAAATGATGCTGGTGAGACCTGGCACAATTTGGCTGAACAAACATTCACCAAGCAGGCTTTGGAGACCAGGAGATTGAATTGTTTTTCACAAGTATGTAATTTCTTCTCTCAGCATGCCCAATGATAAAGAATAGAATGCTTTCCAGTGTAACCAGGTAAGTCACTTGAAAAAAAATATACACCTATTAAGATGTATTATTTGAACTCCTCACCATCCTCTTGATAGGATATCATTCTGATGTTGACCAGCTTGTAGGAAAAAAATTTCAGCTCACCTAAAGAAGCATCAGCTCACACTTTGCTCACTGTCTCTCTCACATTTGGGCCTAATACCAGGAAAAAATAACTGGACACATTAGATTTTCCATGTCTAAACAACCCTTCTGATTAAGCATTTCTATGATGGCTTTAGCATTCTATCATGAAACACCAACATCAAATACCATTGAGACTACAGTCCTAACCTTTATCCCCTCTCCAGCTTCAGGTACTCATGCCCCTGATTACAGACTATCTTCCAACAAGGGTCAAAACATCATAACAGAGCAAGTTATACAAGACTAATTCATCTGCTACAAATCAGACATTCATAATAATTACATCAAATCAACTGCACATCTCTTATTACATCAATGCCTAACAGACACACAGTCCTAAATAAATCAAAGAAATCACTTGATTCTTGGAGAGCACAGTGAATATATTTTAATGTCTGATTTTAACGTGGGAAAGATTTACAGTATTACAGTGCTTACAGAACATGCTCAAAACACACAAATACACCATCTCAGGCAAGCAGCAGTGAGAGGAATTCTTGCAGGATTTTCCAGAAACATGCTGAAGGTAAAAATGTATTATATCAGCCTGGCACTGCTGTCAGTATAGTGACTGCACTTCACATCAAGAGCAGGACATGAAAGGAGAGCACTCCAGGTGACTCCACACATCATTGCACAGCCTGTTTCACGGTGGGTACTGCTGCCTTACAAGGACATGGAGCTGAGCCCAAACAGTAGGGAGAGGTGAATGATTCGTCAAACTGGCTTATAAGTCCAGGAGGAGGAAGTCCAAAAGTAACCCATGTATTTTCTCTTGATCAGTCAAAAGAGACCAGCTTCCACTCTTACAGGAGACTGGCACATAACCACAGTCTGCTCTCGGCCAGGCTCGTATCCATGGCTAAAGTACTTATTTTCAGGACTCAGGAGAAAACGCAATCAGAGAGCAGGCTCACAGCCCCCAGCTACTGGTTTAGACTGAGAGATGAAGCCCAGAAACCAGGGGAGAACAGTGATGAAGCAGCGTGCTCATAAAGCTGACTTATATTGTGCCAGAACTGTTGAAAGGTGGATTTAAAAATCTTAGGGGGCACTTTCCAGGATGGAGTCTGGGGAGTGGGTTTGGGTTTGTGAAAGATTGCAAGATACACAGTCCCCACTTTTGCACGTGGAAACGGAGACACAGAGAACAAGAGAGACTGAAACTGCAACGAAGTTAAAATCAGAACTATGTCTTCTGTCTCCTGACACTACCAGAGTAACGTGGGAAGCACAGGCAAAGTCAGCCCAAGCACAGAAAACAAGCCAATCTGGAGAGACGGGGAGAGCCAAGGCAAACAGAATTACTGAACAACGATGGGATATCCCCTTTATTTTTAATTAAAATACAGCCAATAGTAGGATCCACTGCATTCACATTTACGCTTCTGGCTGCCCCCCAGCAACCTTGGTTGCTCTGCCTCAGCTCTGCCATGAGATGGCAGAGCAGCACCATTCCTGCCGCGGAGGTGGGTGATCTACATCCAGCTATTTGGTGTTGCCTGGTGTATAAACTTGCAGCCATGCAAGCAGCTGTACTAATCAATATCAATCGCTTTCCCTCTGTACTGCAAGACAAAACTCGTTCAAATACAGTGAGATATCTAAAGTAATATCAAATAGTTCATGATCATTAATAGACTGTGTAGAAATGAATTTCGATCTGTTTTCAGAGACTGCAGCGAAGGCTTCAGGAAAAATGAGAAATCTGCAAAATTTTTTAATCATAATGAGGAACCACGTGATGAGTAACAGTGACATGCAGTCAGCACAGATCTTGCTGCAGAGTTTTTGTGTGGCTTTGCCAGTTTTGTGTCTCATTCTCAATGCTGAGGGTACCAGGGACAGTTATTTGCAAACCCTTTCTGCCCCGTAGCAAACTTAAGTAGGATTCATCCTAATACAAATAGATGCACTGACCCGAAGTCACCTGGGTTTAAGCTTTATGTAGCTTAGAATCCTCAAGCTGAATTAATATTCCTATTTTTTCACTTCCATAGCTAACCCCCTGCTTGCAAGCAGCTTGTACCAATGCAACCACCAGCAATATCTGCTGCCACAAGGGACTCAGAGCTTAGCTACTACCAGCAATGGAATATTAGTTCTTTCCTTTAGGGAAAATAGGTTGTGCTTCAGTAAATACCATACAGTAGGATGAAAGAGGGGAAGTGGAAAACTTTTCTCTTGGAATTGAGGGGACTCCCTGTCTCTGCAATGGTTGATGTAGCTATAAATACCCAGCAGGAAATGAGAACTCTGCCTTACAAAATATTCAGTACTTAGAGTGTGCAAACACAACTGAAGTCTTTGGAGAAATTATTGTGACAGGGTGAAGAGACAGAAAAAAAAGCAAAAAAAGCTAAATAATGGAGCTACTAAAAAAAAACCCCTTTTTTATATGTATGTAACATGATCATGCTGTGAAGTAGAGACAGGGATGTACAGCCATCTCATCACACATCTGTTTTGGAAGAGATAAATTACAACTGTCTCAGCAGTATTTGGCAAAGTTGACAGAGATTAAGGGTTTAGGTTACTTCTATCAGGTCTGCAATGACAGGCCAGAGCAAGCTCCCAGCAGCACATCGCAACAAAACGACAACAGAAGAGCCTTAAAAGCTCAAGAAAATTCATTTAAAGGAGTTCCCAGGGCCGATGTGAAACCTCAACAGGTGGAACACTGAAGTGTGCCCCTGGTCAGTTCTCTTGCAGCAATTCAGTCAAGAACTGGAGGCCTTCAAGGAGCATCAGAGAGCGCTACAGAAACCACGTTATTCTCAAAGACAGGGAGGGGCTTTTGCCTTTCATCTGCAGATGTCAGATATTCACACAATGAGCACGAGCTGAAGCTACTGAATTCCTTACAAAACAACTGCAACACAGTCCACCTACACTAAGCAGGCAAGTTTTAATGCCAGCCCTCTTTCTTTGAGACAGTTATTTCTGGCACCGGGAGGCTGGGCACTACATTTATTCACGGCTCAAAGATGTGTAAATTCAACCAGTGCAGACTTAGTGTTAAATTAAAATGAACAAGCTTTATTCTCAAGTTGATATAAACAGGAGACAGAACTAAACCACCTACAAATTCATGCCCAAGACTTCATTGCCACGGGGTTTGGCCACAGAGTCATGAGCAGCACTGTGCTGATCACGCAAGATCTTTGGCCAGTTCTGAAAAAATAAAAAAGCCAAAAAAAACCCAACCACACAACAAAGTAGACAGCAAATACTAACTCCCTACAGAAAAAAACAGCTGAAACACACTGAATAGCAGCGTTTCTTTCACAACTTCGTGCACAATGCAACCCTTTTTGTATAGGAAAGTGCCATGTCAAGCCCTCAGAACGCTGCAGTTCACAAATACTGCAGAATGATGTAGTTTTGTGCCACTCTGTGCTAGTCTATATTGAATTAGCACACATCACTTGCTGCACTGTTTCTTGCTCTAATGCAATATGTATGGGGTTGCATCACTAATTCATGAATTAGGAACTCTCTACCTTCTCTAGAGCAACAGTCAGGGGTAAGCTGTAGCTTTTGACATCTTTTCATGCAAAAAAAAAGCCTCAATATATAAAGCTTGTCTCCATTTGTGTATGGAGAGGTGGATGGAAGGAAATGGGGTAGGATGCCAGCTTCAGTGAGACACATCTTTACTTCCAGACTAACCTACCAGAAAAAAACCCAAAGCAATCAAAGAAAGGAAAAAAAAAAACCCAAACCAAAACAACAAAAAAAGTGCAAAAAAACCCAAGCCAAACACTCCCAAAAAATAAAAAAAAAACCACCCCAGTATTTCTATCTGCAACATTAGAGGTCCCCTGTGGCTTTGGTATAGTCTTTGGAATACTGAACTGTTCCCAGGTAGCAAGAAAGCAAACTGAAAGGTTCCTGCAACTTCAAACCCTCTCAACTTGCAGGAAGGATGCCAGATTTAGGACTATGAAGAGTTAATAATTCAAGTAGTCTCCAATACTGTCATTGTTAGAGGCAGGAAAGAATCATGCAAGAAAGGAGTGATTACTTAATAGGTGTGTTACAATGTGAGTCATTTTTCAAACACCAGATAGAGTTTAACACTGCAGTGCCCCAAAGCCTGTCCTACGGACTGGGATTCAGCACTGAGCACAAGAAACTTCTGGTTACAGCCTGATTTTCTGTGCTTTCACAGCCTTTGTCACTTGGGAGCTGTGTCCAGCCAAGGTTCTCCTACTGCCTAGATCAAATTAAAAACAAAGCTGACACACATAAAGCAACTGTCTGCAAAAGTGGAGAAACCTGGACAACAGAATTTGGGTGCACTTTGCCTTAGAACTTCCTAAACCTGAAATTTTATTTTCTTTTTAGTTACACTCATTCATTCCTCATTTTGAAATACCTGGTTCATGGTACTAAATTCGATTATTAAATGATACAAATAAGTTTTGTTTACATTGCACAAGTGGTCAATGCGAAGGACAGAATAGCAGAATGGCTAAAATAATTAAAAACAAGAGACAAGCAAAAAAAGCCAAAATCAATTCAGAACCTCTGAACTGCCACTCTTCTGTTGCACATTTTACACATGTTTCTGACCACTTGGACTTCAGAAACTTCAATATGTAAAACTCCATTTGAGGAGCTATAGAGGAGTTATGAGAAATCCAGCTGAGGTTGATAGCCTTGACTTTTTGGCAAAAAAACTGAGACCAGAGGAAGCTCCATTTTGCCATAGCTTGATTACTATTGGCACCAAAATGTCCCAGCAAGCACTGCAGCCTCCATTAGTGTAAAGTTCTCCACTACAGAGAGCTTGTGATTCTTGAAGTATAAAAATGCCGCTTTTAGAATTAGTTTGTTCCTTATCAAATCATCTGCTGCTGTGTAGCTTTAATTGGCCAACCTCAAATGGCATCTGAGCTGGGTTGTTTGCTTGTTTAGACATTTCTCCCTTTCAGGAAAATTCTCTTTACTCAGAACAACCCCCTTTCCCAACGAAGTGTTAAGAGTAATTTTGCACAAGAATAATAGAACGGCTTGGATTGGAAGGGACCTTAAAAAATCATCCAGTTCCACCAAGCCTCCTGCCATGGACATGGACACCCCCCACAAGACCAGGTTGCTCAAAGGCTCATCCAGCCTGACCTCGAATCATTGGAAATAGTTGGCTTAGCCACCCAAAGCACTCTTGATGCAATCTCTGTTTCAACAGAAGACTCACTTTGCCCTCTCAGTTGCACTCCTGCAGTTGGAATCAACAGGAGCAGAATCAGGCCTGGCCTGTTTGCCAAGTTCCACCCCGAGAGGCTCTAGGCTGCAGAGTTTGCTGTGGAAACCCTGGCAGACTCCTAACAACAGGGAGATGTTGCAGGAATTCCCCGTGTTCGGAATTCCCCGTATTCCCCATCTCCGCACGCAGAGCCGTGTCAGCAGTGACAGGGTGCAGTATTGCTGTGGCACAGGAGAGATAAACAGGTGTGTGGAACCAGAGATTAGAGAGCTCTGTCTCGGGGCATCCCAGCACAGTGATATGGCCCAGTGCAGAGTCAGACAGCGGGCGAGCAGCAGCTGCTGCAGCAGCCACACTGCTCATGTCACGCGGCCCAATTAAGTTTTCAGAAACAGAGCACGCAGTAATTACCATCAACATGCTCTCTGTCTGTTCATCACTGCTCACCCAAAGGTCTGTGTGTGACAACAGCCCATTGTACCAGCCCTGCTGTCAAACCTCCTCTTTTTGGCTTGCTCTCCCCTATTCAAATGGGGTTGTCACTCCATCAACACACTGAAGCAACAGCATCTGCAGCATCGTTATTAACACTGTACCAGCACTGTGCATTCAAGCTGGCTTTAAAAACTAACTCCACAACACAGCTCCTACAGAGCTGTAGAAAAAGGAAAGCTAAAATGACTTTTCTCCCCCCTCAAATGTGTGCAGTTACAAGCTTCCAGGTTGTTTTCATTAACTGGCAGGAGGAAAGTGCCTTTCCTGGAATGCAACTGAACCTACTGGTCTATACTTTCACCTTTCCACTTATTGCTACCTGCTCAAGCACGTGCAGAGAGTATTTTTAAGACTGATGCTGTCTCTCAGCAAGTTCATTTACCAGCTGTCAACCCCAACAGTAAACAAACTACAGCCAACACATCTTAATGCAGCCACAAAAATAGCTCTTGTGACATAGTTTTTAATTTTTCAGACTCTTTATTAAGCCTTTCTATTCAAAACTCAGTTGTCCTGCAGTAGACCTTATTGACTATACATGCACCAGCCCTCTGTGCTGTAACTAACAACAGAAACAGAACTGTAAGGCTCCAAACTGCACAGTGCATTCAATACACCTATAGGGATAAAATGGATGTGATAAACCTTCCAGCTCTGTAGAGCAGTGGAAACCCTCTTTCCCACTTTGCACTGCAAGTATTTAAGCTTTTACTACGAAAGAGACATTGGAAAGCCACTCATACATTTGTGTACACATATGTGTGTGTGTATACATACATATGCTTGTAGAGCTTATGCAAAAAATAAGAAAATCATGTCATTTAGAGGGGATTTTATTTGGAAATACTTAAGCTGGGGCTAGCATTTTTACCTGCTACTCAATAATGAGATGGAAAATGTTTAATTTTATTACAATGTGGTCTGCCTAAATATCACAATATAGCAGGTATTGTCTGCAAAGTGTTAAACTTCAATTCATTCAAAGAGTATAGAGTATTTACTCACATAGTTTGACAGCACCACTTACAAACAGACCCCCTGAGGCAAGACTCTGCTTAGGAAGTTAATTACCACGTAAGAGAGATTTGGGCTCTGTGTTTCTTAGTTCCCAACAAACAACTAATCTTTAGTCATTCTTTTCTAAGGGAAAAGAAGTGAAAGAACAGCAGTGTCAGAAAATCTGCTACGATAACGTTACAGACTCAGTATATAATGAGGGCAATTGCATGTCACTGCTTCAGAACACTGAATATTACATTTCTAGTGAGCTTACTAACACACAGGGTTCAAAGTGTGAGCAGTTAGATCTACTGCAGAGCTTATCAATTCACATCACATGTTTTCAAAATTACTTTAGCTCCAAGACATCCCAGCCAGCAGCCAGGAGTCTGTTGTTCAAAACCTGCAATACAATCAACATTTCACTTACAGCCTTTGTACCCTTTATCCTTTCCTCAGATACTTCATTTTGGCAGAACAGAATTAAACAGCCTGAGAGACATCACCCTACAGCAATTTTACCAAAAAAAAAAAAAACAAAAAAAACCACAAACCTAAAACCAATTCCTGCAGGAGCAAAAATCAGTGCTGGCAATAACCTAAGTAAGGGTGTTTACTTTACAAACACAGTCTCTATGGCAGTTATAATTTCCACCCTAAAGGAAAGGACAATAGTAGGAAGATTTTAAGAGCAGTGATTCATCATCCACCTTCCTTTTCAACTCTCATTTTCCACCCCTCTTTCAGACAGGTGCAAACATTACCACATGCTCTGTTTTATTTAACCCAGTCATACAAAATCGGACACTTTTTTACCATTTTCCCATTTCTTTTATGCACAGGTACTTCTTGCTATCACAAGGTAGCAGGACAGAAGGCTTTAGACGAGTCTCAAGCAGTAATTCCTGCAATAGGGATGCAGAAATCCCATCTTCTACGTCGAGACACTGATGGCAACCCATGCTCCCCCACTTCAGTTCTGGTGCCCCCTCCCCCAGTAAATGATAAGCTTGGAAAATCTGTCAACATTTGAGCATCTACCACTTGTGCACACTTCAAAAACCTCCTTTGGGAGCTCACCAGTGGACAAACTTAAGAGCATTTCGTTCCACAGCACAGCATCAGCCAGCAGCCCCAAAGAACAGCAAATAATGCAATATCCACACCAGCTTTGTGTCCTCTCAGGCCAAGCAGGGCTCTTTCATACAGTGTGGAGCCCATGGCATCCACTGAGCAGGACTTCAGTCCCCAAGTGCTGGCACAGGTCAGCACAGCCATCCTATATTTAGCCTTCCTGTAAAGCAGCTACACTTTGAAAATAGTAGTGGTCGAGTGTTTCTTCCCTCAGTTCCAAGAGGAACTGAGCAGATAAAGCAGCAAACTAGAAGTCAGGAACAAGCACAGAAGAGGAAACACTGGTTATGTCCATCGCTCTCTATACATGTGTACACAGTTATAGAGATTATGAGACAGGTACACATTAGACACTTGGGAATTTTTATGAATTATTATGTAATGCTTTCAAATTGCAAAGTTCCTAACATGACTAACACAATTAATACTTCAAAGAAATGTGAGAACTCAAATCTGTTGTGACTATACCTGAATATTCTAAATAGAATTCTGTCAAAAAATACTATTTCCAGTGAATGTAAACCCAGCAATAAACCAGAAGGCTGGACACAGAAGTCATGTGCACTGTATATACAGTTTGAGAAGCCTTATACAACCCAATATTTAATAGACATAATATTACAAACAGATGAAAGGGAAAAAAAAGTAAAACCAGTTGTTTTTCACTTCACACATTTGATATTAAAAAAAAAATTAAAAAATCAGGTTTTTACAAATTGGAGTGCTGGCTATGTACACATGAACACACACTGATATTTCCCTGGCAGACTATGTCTAGGAATTTGTACTAGTCCCCCAGACTAACTAGGCTAAGGATACCGAAGGACTGAAGAGATGTAAAAGCAGCTATTGGCCGTTTATTTAGTAGGACATTCAAGGAGTTCTACAGAACCCAGAAGCTGTGAAACATTTTGAACACCCACAAAGACACTATCATCATAGAATCACAGAATGGTTTGAGTTGAAAGGGACTTTAAAGATCATCCAGTTCCAAGCCCTGTGCCATGGGCAGGGTCACCTTTCAAGAGGTTGCTCAGAGCCCCATCCAACCTGGCCTTGAACACTTCCAGGGATGGGGCATTCACAACTTCTCTGGGCAACCTGTGCCAGTGCCTCACCACCTTCAAAGCAAAGAACTTCCTCCTAATTTAAACCTACTCTCTTTTCGTTTGAATCCATTCCCCCTTGTCCTGTCACAACTATACACACTCCAATTAAAAAAAGAAAAGCCAGAAGAACTGCAATCAGAACTATGGCTGCAAGAGAATCATAGAATCATAGAATCGATTGGGTTGGAAAAGACCTCCGAGATCATCGAGGCCTGAAGTTGAGGACAAATGCTTTATTTATATGCAGGGATGGGAAGGAAGCAGGCTGTCCCTCTGGAATCAAGTGTGTACAAGTCAGCACAGAGGGGCACATGGGTGATACAGGAAAGGTGAACAAGCAGAGCAGCAAGTTCACTGTAAGTCAGCTCAAACAAGACACTATTCAAAGGAACCTCTGAGCCTTTTCTGCTCTCTCCTTAAGGAAACTGCCTATTTGCACATTTCTCTTACCTGCAGTCTATGTCCACATCCATCTGTGACTGAAATCCTAAGGAATCCTATGAAACTGCTGCTGCTGAAGAGAACAAGCAACAGCTTCTAGGAGAGCGACTGAGAGGATGCAGCAGCAATCAACTCTGAAAATCCCATGAAAGGCATGGGAGACAAGTTGGGCAGGAAGATTAACAACAGGTGCCCTCAGTTTAGAGTGGTGGCAGCCCATCCTTTCAGCATCACTGGAGGCCCAGGTGAGCCTCATCTTCTGCTCTAAAGCCCCAAGCAGTTACTGTGCTACACCTGTGCCTCTTTGCAGCACCACATGCTAATAACTGCCCATGCTAGAACTCTCCCACCTGGGTTTCTAAGAATAAGAAGGTGATCTTGAGATAGGAGCCACTCAATGTTTCATAGAGTGGGAAGAGGAATTAAGAGAAAGATGACCTGCAAGATTTCATGATTTAAAGATCATAACTGTTTGTCACAATTCAAGTCATCATCTTCACTTGTCATGTTTTAATAGCTTCATAACAGAAAATGCAAAAAATATCTTGATGTGATGACAACATCTCAGGATTATGAAGGCTGTGACTTTCAGTGTGCAGGTGACATTGCCTTTCCACTTAGCATGTTTCTTCTAAATTTGAAGTGCCTGAAGAGATGGTTCTTCCAGGCAAGTTATCTTACCATGCCACCAACATACCCAGCTTAACCCTAAAAGGTTAGGCATGATCTGACATAAGAAAGTTAATTACTTTCTTATGTAAACATGCAGGTTGCATGCCAGGCACCTGTAGGGCTACCACAAGTGAAAGGAGCATCTGTTTCCAAATTCCCCATTCAGCTTCTATGCCAGCAAAACTGATCCCTGTAATGTAATAACATTTCACCAAGACAAGAAGCACAAAGGCCAAGAGTTTCTACCAGAAGGACTAAAGCAACAAGGCTGCGTTTAAGCCTAAAACAACAAAAGAAGTGCCAAGAAGAACTGGCTGATGTTTTTGCACCTGCTTTCTGGTCTTAGCATTTTTTTCATTTACAAAAGTGAATTTCTAATTAGAAGCAAAGTTATTTGATAGGTATTAGAATAACCCTTAAAGAGAAAAGCACCAACTGCTTCTATATTCTGTGGTTCCAAGTTTTCCCAGCACTTTGCTTTCTATCAAGTCTAATTAGAAATATTTTAATCATTAATTCATATATAACTAGTACTTACTACCAATGCTTTAACTCATATCAGTACTTTCCCTGCAGTAGTAGTGGAGACTGATAAAACAGTGAGATCACTTAACATTTGAAAACATGGAGCTGTTCTCTGTCTAACCAGAGGACTGCTATAAAAAAAGCCTTCACAGAACACTACTGGAATGTAAGTTCCTAAAATATCTTCAGCCACCTAATGTTCTGCAGAATTTCCAGTCATATTTCATGCTCTTTGAACTCCCATATAGGTGCTAAGCACCTACTGGCTCTGAAATGCAGAAACCATGTGGAATGCAGAAGCCAGCAAAGTAGCAGCTAACCTATCCAAAAGGTGACTTACTGGGCTAAGCGCAGCACATTCCTATTAAAAATGGATAGACTTGGTTTTAAATTGGAGTCACAAAGAGTGGAAGTTACCTTGCATGTTTTTCTTTCCAAATCAAATATTTAACAGAGGAAAACCACAGGTGTCACTGACAAGGAGAGATTAGCTGTGACTTAAAACCACACACCTGGATTGAGAAGTAGTGAGACGTGCTCTCCCCACTAACCTTGTAGGTGCATAATTTAGACTGAAGTGTGTTATCACAGGCAAATTTAGAAGCCTTATGTTTGCTTCCAAGAATTAGAATTTAATAGTATTAAAAAACCAAAGTGGCATTTTCCCTGGTGTCTACAGTGCCTGACACCAATGAATTATTTACAACCAGCAGTGTACAATCTTTTGTCTCGACTCAAGTTGGGTGGGTGGCAAGAGCAGAGGCACCAGTGGTGGCATCCGGGGTGGGGATTAAAACAAAGGTTTGCTCAGTGCAATCTAACACTCCATAAAACACTCCAAACATACCAGAACTTACCGAAGCACACTTAAATCCAGAGCTCTGGTCTTCCTTTTTAAAAAGCCTCTTCAGCAAGGGGAGATGAAAGCCAAGACCTAAACATGGAAGCAGCCTACTGGAATGCCACTGATACAGAGGAAAAAGGTGATTATTAGGAGTCCTACACTAGATTGTGCTAAGTAGGTGATTATAGGCAAACAAACAAAACAGAATGCTGGGGAGAAATCCCTTTCTGGGTCCCTCACTGTTGTCTCTGCAAGAGAGCTCTTTCCCTTGCAGGCCTGGAGGAGGGTGAATGAACAGAATTACCTGTGTTGTTAACTCAGTCACCCAAGGGAAAGCCCAACAGCTTCAGCAGGGTTTTGCTGCTCTGACCTGAAGCAGAGTTGAATCTCTACCCCCATTACCAGGCACAAGACTCTGAAACTATGAGCTGTGTGCACCATGCAGCAAATAGCAGGTTTCTGACCTAAATTGGCAGGGCCCTTACGAAACAGGAAAGGTAAGATGGATTTGAAAGACAGAGGCAAACAAAAACCAACTAGTCTCTCTCAAAGGAAAAGTCACTTCACATATTGGAGAATTACACTTAACTGAGTTAATAATACAACTTAAAACTTAAGCATATCAAATAAAAAGTCCTTGAAGGAACACGAAGCAAGAAATTGTACATCACAGCCAAGTGGATCACAAAGTTTCCATTCTTCCTGCTAAGAACTTACAGCACCTATCAAGTCCTTTTGTTCTAGCCTAATTTGTTCAAAACTAATTACGTCTTTAAGGTACAAGACATTTTTTAAAGCCTATTTGAACAGATTGCGAGTCTGTTCACGGGAGCAATTAACGTGCACTTTAGGCTGAGTAACTTTAATTGCAAGACTTCCATCCTGTCAATGGCAGCAACTTCGTCTTCCACAGACTCCACAAACTTTCACACTATCAGCAATATTCCAAACAGCTCTTTAGCTGCTGTGCCTCTCCAAACTGGACCCGAATCTGCAAGCTGAATAAGGAGAGCACAGTAAGTGAGAAGAGCCAGCTGACACACCTGCTCCCTTAGAGTTAACTTGCTGTCTGATTTATCTGCCTGGACCACAAGCTTTACATACATTGCAAACCAAGAACCACAGGACACAACACACTGCCAATACAGAGTCAATTCCACATACATAACATGAGAACTAATATTAAGCATATTCACCCTGCTTCTCCCTTAGTTTAACCATTTCCTTTTACTTCCACAGGTCTCTCTCTCCCCCCACAACGTGACTGCTTTTGCAAAGACTCTGCTTATTTTAAGCTTTTGCCTTATGATTCTGAATCATACTGAGAAAGCTGTATACTGAAGGAAATCAAGTCTCCTAGCTTTAGATTCTTGAATTCCACCCAAGTTAGGTGCCTAAAACAAGCAAGCATAACTATTTGTGTCCCTGGACATCCAGTTCTAGGACAATTTCATCAGGAACGAAGGAAAGGATGAGCTGTTGAGTTTCATAAAGATAAAAATATTCAATTATGCCATCTTGAATCTGCATTAAGGCTGACATGATACATGAAAGTTAATAGTGGCTAAATACTGAATCATTTTCACTTAAATGGTGAATCAGATGGTTGTTGATTAAAACAAGAACACCATAACTACTTTCTGCTGGTGGTGGACTGGATTGCTGTTTCTACAGAAGAGATGGGACACACAGAGGACATAGCACAACCTCTAACCATATGAGGCCAGGGCAATTTAAGACTTAATGTTCATTGTACACCCCAGAAAACTGTAAGTAGAGTGGTGGTTATAATTTTTTCATTTCAAAGAATCTACGGCAAGTTTATTTTTTTTCATATGCTCATTAAGAAGCAAAAGAGGCCTTGCTTCTCCATGTCAGGACAGGAATCTTTCAGAAGTGGTAGTACCTACAGAATTACCGTCCTGAAGGGTATAACAATTCAAACAGAATGAGATTAAAGGTTTCTGGTAATAACTACTACACTTGCAGTTAATGGTTATAATCGAATCAAGAGTAAAAAGTCCCATTCACCCTACCTAGGGCCCATGGCTCCAAGCATTCCAGTATTAATCACTGCATTAATGTGTTGGAACTTTTGCTTTCACCAATTAGTCATGGTTTCTCCTGCTTCCCAGAGTAAGAATAAAAGCTGCTCAAAGCTGTCATTGTTCCATACTCCAGAAAAGACAGTTGCATAATTACTAATTAACTATCAGTGAGTCATATTAGTTGCAGAGCAGGGAAAGCCAGAGTTTCTGCACTGAAGAAAAGTACTAAGATAACACTGAGGAGGGAAGTGTTTATAAATATCTTGAAAGTGGAAGCAGGGTTAAATTTAGTTCGAGATGGCAGAGCAGCAGCTCACAGTTTGGTTACACAACCTTTAACTCAGTCATCTGCAGGCAGAAAGGAGGACAGAGTGGTCTGAAACTCTGAAGAATGCTCCAGAAGAGAGGAAGAAAACCTAGAATTTAAAGTGAAAAGTGAGACCTGTCAACCTTCCCTTCTCAATTTCTGATGGTACGGCACGTATTGAAAATAAGAGCAGACAATTCCTATCAGCTCCACTGGAGCTATTTCACATTTCCTGGAGATTTACTCAAACCACAGCGAATGCCTCCAGGCTACACAAAACCTGCACATGCTTCAGCACAAAAAGATTGGCAAACAACAAGAACACACCTAAAGCAATTCACTTACGTTTCTCCAGAGCAGCACTTCTTTGGTGACTTTTCTGCATTTCTGTTTTGACGTTTGCTCAGCACATCAGGAAACAAGTAAAAATAGTATCAAGGTTTTACCTCCCAGCTCGGTGCAGGGTGCTCCTCAGATCCAAGTTACCTTTATAAACCTGTTCTTTGTTTCTGAACAATGTAGGATGTAATACTGTGCTATGAAGAAAGGGTAAAATGTTCAAGAGCACAAGACATAAGGGACACAACATCTTAAAACGTTTTTGTTCCTTGTTTCCACTTATGAATCTTTGAGACCAACAAAAAACATCTGTATCTGGTGGTTTTAGTCTTAAAGGAAAGGTTATGCTTAAAGCTGTCAGACCCCAAACCACTGCTTACAGATCATGCATGATCTCTAGAACTGTGTTCTTGATAAAAGGAGGAAGAATCCATGAAATCTGGATATTCCAAGAAATTAAGGTAAAAATCAAAAAAACCAAGGCATTTTGGTGATGCATTAACTTAATGCTACCTTTCACTCCCTCACCACAAAATGTAGATGCCATAAATAACTATAGTTGCTTGTGATTCCTTGAAATATTAATCCTAAAGCTTCTGTAAAACCACAGTACCCTTTTAAACCATATGAAAAAGCAGATGGTTTATGCTATTTAGGTAAATTTGAAACTAAGGCTACAAATGAACAAGCAGTGACAGCAAGGAGAAAAGTAGCTAACAGACAAAAAAGTCACCATGACTAGGCAAATCTCACCCTGTGTTTTGATATCACCCCCCATTGGGGGGCTGTGGGGGTGTGTGGTTTATTTTTTTGGTTTGTGCTTGTGAAGGTTTTTCTGGGGTTTTTTGGTTTTTTTTTTAAATGCAGAATCAGTCGTGAACTTCATAGTTTCTCACAAAGGGCAGGTTCATGTATATTAAGCTGGCATTTACATTATCCAGTTATTTTCCACAAATTAGACTGAACGCACAAAAAGATACAACCAACACTGCAACAACACTTTCAAGGGATTTGTTTATTTTTGGTTTACAAACAAAGGCACCCAATATTTCTGTTTATGTCTTATAAAAGCTCACAGATTTAGCATTTGTTTCCAAACATGTTCCTACAGCAGAGAAGAACATTACAGGAAAATGTAATTTTTTTTTTCCTGGTCCCAAATTTAAATACCAGTAACAGTTAAGTGATAATGTTGTTTCAGTCTGATCTTCTTCCTATTAACCAACTGATACCCCTCCTGTAACTTGCAAGTCAAAACAGTGAGTCGAGCTCCATGTACCAAAATATAGTTCCAGTATATTTTTGACCAACATCCATTATGTGCAAACACTGTGTGAAGAACTGCAAGAGGACAAGGCCCTGATATGGGAAAAAACCAAGAGCTTCAGATAGAATTTCACAGACTGACCACAGGAAGTGACAAAACCAGTGTAATAAATGTGACACTGAATCTACTGGCAGCTAAATAGGATGACTGATGAAATCGTGTAAGATACCAACAGGGCACAGAACAACAGTCTCCAAAAAGGGGAAAAAATGGGTTTCTAAATTGGCAAATATTTAAAGAGTAGAGGTTAAATATCCTTATGTTTAAAGTAATCCTTCTCTTTGTTACTTATTCAAAAGACTAGATTTCTAAGCAGTGTTTTAGACCAGAAATAAGCAGTTCATTGGCTTCATAGTTCTCAGTATTAACAAATCAACATTAAAAGTATCATATCATAATGTTTATAAACAACCAAAATTCATAAGTTTTCATAAGAATTGTTTCACAGAATAACTTCCACAATATGATGTACTTGTCTTTTGCAAACTTCAGCCACGTGCCATCATGGGACAAGGGGTGTAATTGGACAGTAAGCACCTCTGAAAAAAGTCTACAATTCAGGAATGCTTAAGCATACTTCCAGGGCTAGTAAGATACTTGGGGAGGCAACTAAAACTGTAATACACCTAATGTATTTGTTAAAGTGTAACATCTTCAAGCACAGAAGCCTTACTTTATTTTCAGCCACAATCAGAGGTCTCTCACACAAGGTGTGGTCCTAGACCATTTAGGCTTTTCACCACTAGCTTTATATATACACAGGTCATTTTAAAAAGGAATTACAGCTTAACTACTTACTACAGAATATTTAGCTTCAACAAGGAAGCCATTATCTTTTCAAAATGAGATATACACCTGCAGGAAAGGTGTTCTCTTTAAAGTAAGAGTTTTCAGAAAAATAGCAAAATAAGTTCTTTATATATTTAATTCAAATAGGACAAAAAGCTACCAAGGGCAAGCATAATGTAGTTCTTGTGTAATTAAGTTCATTATTTGCCTTTCCAGGCAGATTCAAGAACAAATTCATCAGTATAAAGTGATTTTAATGAACAAATACTGGGCAAGGGTGCTGGACAGTGCATCAATTAGAGGAACACTACAGTGTTCTCAAACCAAATGCTGTGCAACCAAAATTTAAAGGGAACTTCATGTATTGCCTTGGATTAAAGAAACAAGGATTCAATCTTTTCTTACAACTTGCCATTTTTACAGACGTTTTCCCTACTGAAACAAAGTAACATGCAGAAAAAAAACCCCCAGATTTCTTCAGATTTAAACCTGATAATTTAAGTTAAAAGACGGATGGAAGAACTGTTAACATCTATTCATTTTGAAGCAAGGTGCATCTTACTCTGCTTGCCCAGTATGATGAGGTTCACTAGGGCAGGGATGGAAAGTGTGCTTGAGCATTGGTGTTGTCCATGCATCAAATTTCATAGCTCAAAGATTTAAAAAAATTGTTAATTCATAAAGTATTTGCTAACATTGCTTACGACTTAAAAACAGGTATATCTCTTAATGAAAGTCTATAGTTTTCCAGCTACTATTACCAGTAATATAAATAGCAACTAAGCATAATAAATTGCTTTCCATTATATTTACCCTTTGAAGTCAGAAGTGTAACAATCAAGTGCTGGCTCTGTGTTCCCAATAAAAAAAATCATTAAAAAGAGGACAGTCAATGACTTTATTTGCGCCCCTCAGGGTTACATTTCCTTTTATCTGCTCAATGATAGAATCAATTCTGCTTTCAGAGAAGCAAACTGTTCATGCCAACATAAATGCAAGTTGGACACAGCCAGTTTCAAGCATAGAACTGAATCACCAAGTGCATTCTGAGGCCCGGATTGTACAAAAGGCCCTTCAGTAAATAAAGAAGGTTGGTTCACTTTTTAATTTCTTTTTTCTTTTAAAGCAAAGGAGGCACCATTGTTGCACCCCTACTTTGAGGAGAAGGGAAGAAGTGGCAAAACGTAAAGACAAATTACGAAAGTCCTCAATTTTTATTTCAGGAGATCCACCATCATTTATACACTTTTTCAACTTGCAAAACCCTTTGTAATTTAGAAGAATTTCAAATAAATAGGTCTACAGCATCTAGTATCTACTAAGTCAATATTTATCTTGCTCAATGTGGAGTAAAACTTAAAAGAAAAAAAAAAATCATGTTAAGGCAGATTTCAATCAAACACGTTCCAAATTGCACAGTTATGTTGGTCAGTGGTCTAATATGTTTTCCCCAGGCCAAAGAGTTAAAGTTACCCAAATGCTTGTCTAATGCCAATTCAACCTGGCACTTGACCATTTCATTTCCTCTGTTTCCAGGAAGGTACACAACTAACATTACAGATACCATACCGTTTATTTCGCACTCCAATTAAAAGATGAAATTATGCTTTTACAAAATGTGAGATGACTACATGTTACAGGTTTTGTGCAGTTAGACCACCATATGCATAGATGTCCTAATGCTAAATTTCTCTTTTTCAGTATCTCATAGTACTGGAGGCTCTGAAGTAGGAGAGGAACTTGTAACACAGACTAACCACGAAGTACCAGATGTTTCTCGCCATCTGCGACCTCGCGATGAAGATGCGCCAGATCAGGATCACCAGGATTGTGTTGAAGCCATAGCGGATGTTCCTTAACCTGGGGAAAAACAAAAGGAATAATCAAGAGCCAAGGTACCAGGACTCAGAGGGAAGAAAGGACACACTAAAAATTAACTGCTAGTGTAGAATCTGTTCATCCCAAGATTCATCACTCACTTAACGCAACTCGTAATATAAGTGGATAAGTGAAGGACCAAACAGAGAAGGTTTCTCACTGCTGAAAAGTGGAATGGAATGAAAAATAAGGAACAGAGCCAGCCCTGGAGCCAACCACATGTACTTCTGCTTTATAGCTGCTCGACAGAAACCTCTTCAAGCCAAGGTCACAGACATGGTAACTTACCCTGCCAAAAGCTAGGAAATATTTACACTACAAACTTCCTTCCTCCCCACCACGTATTTAGAACTTCATATACATGTAGAAGTAACTCCAACTGCTGTTGTTGACAACAACAACAAAAAAACCACCACCACACTCCATCAAACAAAACTCATCGGATTTTCCAGACACATTTCCAGCCACAGAATCTGGAATCTTCACTGCAATTTTAAACTCCTTAGTTCTCAGGGAAATATATTTAAAGATTAGGAGAAACTAAGTGACCTTCTAGGGCAACTGTGATTTTTAAGCAAGCTTCTCACATATAGAGATGAAAGCTTCAAGACAAACAGCAACCAGAATTTGCTCAGATTTCTTAGAAACAGAGCAATCTCTGTGGCTCAGCAGATCATGACAATTTGTGTTTTAAAGGCAGTTCTTTTTAAGGAAATACTGCTCTTGTTTTACAGGTGGGCTATGTTCCTCTACACACTTTATTTGCAGAAAAAAAACCAGTTTAAATTTCTGTGTTACAAAAGCCAAGTCCCCTTTTCTATCTGAGGATCAAATCTATCCTAGAGAAACATTTTCCCTAGGCTGCCAAATCTGGTCAATACTAAAGTGGTGGACTCCTCAAATTCAGATTAGAGTTAAGACCTAGATGGTAACAAGAGATCAAATTAATACTTCAGAGTAAACATATATTAGAATCTAAACCTCTTGCAAAGAAATCCACTTATAAATTGAGAGCTGGGGCAACCAGATGCTGCTCCGGTACAAGATTATTTCTCATGTTATTTTCAATATGATCCTTTGTACAAAGAATAGCAACTATATGATAACTCCTATGCACTTTTTAACAGCACCTAAATTATTTAAAAAAAAAAAGAAATCAGAAGAGGACACTTCTTGAACTATTCCCACCATTATCAGAGATACCATCTTTCAAAAGTGTATTTGTGATTTTAGCACACATCAAAACACTCTGCAACTGCAAATCCTTGTCTTTAGAATGACAACACAAGTCATGACCTAGATTGTTTCTCTTTGTGCTATCAGGGTAGCAGACATGATGTAGTATTGCAGAACAAGATTAATTACTTTTATTCCACTCTTAAAAGAGACAAATCAGAAATTCTACAACTGCCTTTATGAATCAGCCAAGAACAAAACAAGGGCAACTGTGGTAGTAAAATTCTGGACAGCAGCAACCCACTCAAATTGGAGGAATTAAGCCACAGAGGAAAGGCTAAGGGAAGCTGTCTTAGAGCACCAACATCAGTGTCCTGCCCTGAAGTGGAGAGTCTCTGCCTGTTTACTCAGCTTCAAAAGGTCACATTTCCAGAAGAAATAACTATTGTTCTATTAAACCTCCTGAACAAGCTCTTCTGACCCTGTGTAACCGTGTACCTTTTTACCTTCCAAAAGATACCTGGGTAAAATCAGAAACCTGGATTACATTACACACCAGTGATCAGAGCTACAACCATAATCCCAGACTAACACTGTAACTAATAATACTGAGAGCAACTCGGGATCAACAAACAAAACTTCTTTAGAGAATGTTCCAGACCACTGGACTGGAACAGAAGAATTGTGGAGGACCAATAGGTGCTACAAAGAAAAACTAAGTCATAACATGGAAAAGCGAAACTGGATAAAGGTAGGAAGACACAGAGAATATAAACAGAGGAAAATAAAAAATTATACTTACTTATTCAAGTGTTTCCTAGCTGCAGGGATGCCTGACATTTCTTCATTCAGCACATATTTCTTTGTTCCCATGCAGTAATTTTCCATGTATTCTGCCCAGTGTAGTTGTCGAACATCAAAATTAAACATCTGCACAAAATAAAAGCTTTCACTGTTAGTTGCCTAAAAATTCGCCTGTTATATAAAGGAAAATAAATGTCTTTATTCCAGATAATTCCAATTTGTCTTCGATGCAAGAAACTTATCCTATCCTTAATCCTAAGAATGATCCAGATTTAGATCCCATTTCTGACTTGACCACCAGCTTCTTAGATCATCTCTTTCAAATTTCAACCATTTCATGCCTTATTTTCCCTCCTCAGCAGTAACATTCTTCACTCCACTTCCAAGTGAACTGTTTTCCCATTTCGATTCTCTGTAAGGAATTCCACTCTAAAAACTGTTTTCCATTATGTTGTTTACTTTTAGGCAACTAAATAATTCTGTTATGCTCTGTGCCAGGTTCACTGTTTGATAAATGAAGGGTTCTTCTAGCTGTGCTTAGAGCTGTACAGCTAAATTTTAAGGACAACCATACAAGTGTCTTCCTCAGCAGAGGAAGTTACTGTGATAAATTCACAACTCAAGTTTCCTCTTTGTAATAAGCATTGTTTGCAAGTTAAAGGTCAGGTGCACCTCTAGTCATATAAAATACATTCATGCTGAACAGCCTTTTAGTTCTGTTACTGGAATCCCTCTAACTTTATTTTTCATAACACATCATCATAGCAAGAATGTTAAAGTTCAGTTATTATTTCCACTAATTCTTTCTTGCTGTATGCACATCTCACTGACAATTCAGCTATCTGAAAACATGAACAGTCCAAAGCTCTGGGGTGTTGTTTTTGAAACTTTTCCTGAACTCAAGTTGCTGGGAAGAGACCAGAGGGCAGGAAGGGGTGGAAGTACCTTCCACACAAAAAAAAAAAATCATCAAAAGGTATTATATTTCTTACTTTTAGGCAGTTTATCTAGAAATTTGGCAGCTTTTCTTCAAAATAACTACAGAACTGATTCTGAAAAACAGTTCAATAGGAAAGACAGCTTAAGAATGACAAAACTGTTCCAATGCAAAACGGAATTTGAGTGTTCAGAACTGTAAATGATGATTTTTATTCAGCTGATTAACCAACAAAGCCACAGATAAAGGGAAGATTAAACTTATTTGGGGGGGCCTGAGACACTGTGGGGTGAGAAGGTAGAGAAAATTGGGAACAAAGTCAAGCCTGGGAAGAAGGAAGTGGTAGAGGAAGGTGTTTTAAGATTTGGGTTTATTTCTCATTATCCTAGTCCGATTTGATTGGTAATAAATTAAACTAATTTCCCAAGCTGAGTCTGTTTTGCCCATGACAGTAACTGGTGAGGGATCTCTCCCTGCCCTTATCTCATTATATTTTCTCTCCCCTGCTCAGCTGAGGAAGGAAGTGAAAGAGCAGCTTTGGTGAGCACCTGCTATCCAGCCGGGGACAACCTGCTACACTTAATTTGAGATTGGTTTTCCTTCTTCCAAACATCAGTTTTTCTTCTTCCTCAACAGACTGTCATTCCACTTGTTTCACTTCTCCCCCTGCATGGGGCAGTTTTAGTCACACAGCAAGAGTGTGCTTCAGAAAGAAATGAGAACTTAAATTTCTTTGAACACATGTGGCTCTATGGCCAACGCATGCAAAGGGTATATGAAATTTGTTACTGGTTTAAAAACAAGCAAAAAAGTACCTCAAGACACACCTCCTGTTCCTCAGACAAGAGGCAGCGGTCAAAAAAGTAAAGCCTTGTTTTATTTTGTGAGGCAGGTAGAAAGGTAACAGCTTGGCTCCAAAGACAATCCACTCTTATATCAGGCCCCCTTCATGGGAGTCCTGCCCTTCCTCATCTCTGACCACATCCCTGATCCAGCTTGTAACACAGCCCTGGCACAGCTGAAAGGATCACAATGGAATCTCCAGTGCCCAGTTTGTGCTAGGTTAGCTCCACACTACAGTGAGCAGCATTACTAGATCAAGTCCTTATTCAATCTTCCATTAATAAGCTTATATTTCACTCAGTCTCCATGCCCACATCACACAGCTACTTGCCTTTTTGTCATCAGGGTTTAGCTGGTTCATCAGCATAGTCATATTTTCATTATTCCAGGTCCAAGAATGGCTTGTAAAGTATTCTAACAACATCATGGCCTTATGAAGACGTGTTATTGTTTTCATCATCCTACAGTCCAAGGCATGGAATGGACAGATTACAGGGGTAAAGATTAGTTCAAACAAGTAAAACAGACAGTAAGATTATAAATTTTTTACCCTACAACCCCATACCTCTGTGATAACATATTCCATCTTGCTCTGTACTTAAAGCACATTATATAAGATCAACAGGATATTTCTGCATAGTATTGAAGTGGACTTTGGCTGCTGGATCTTTACACAAAATCAGAAATTATCAGACAGATCTCTTTTCCTAATCCTAATTCCCAGTGCAACAGTATGTTACCACCTCTTCTTTTCTATTAGGGGGAAAAAATATGTTGTCTTCTGTTGGTAACTCTTAGTTTAGGACACAGAGATGGAACACTTTTCCCTTCAGCACACTGGAATATCTGATTGTACTGAACAATCTGACTTGAAGAAAGACTCAAATTGCACAGTGCAGAACATCTGTGCAGGACAACTTTAAACAAGGCAGGAAGTTTCCCTGATCTTTCTGTATACTGTGCAAGACCAGAGCTCTGTAACAGAACAAAATTGTCACTAAGAGATCAAGGCTTAAAACCATCAGCAGCAAAGGGCAGGAAAATATTTAAGGGCACAGACAGATCATAGCAAATCCTGTTACATGACCATTCTGTGCTACTTCAAAACATGCAGAAATACCTTCCATCATCCCTTATTATGCAGAGAAAGCAAGTCTACAAAACCATCACTTGGAGTACAGAGAAATTATGTTATAAGGATCAATTTGGGCAAGTTTCTCTTTGATCATACCACCTGAAGTGGACCCAAAATATAATGTGAGTCGTCTCTCAGATGCAAAGCTTCCACATTTATGACAAGAAAACTGTTTCAAGTATCACAGTGCTAGAGACTCAATTTTAGTAAGTACTAACTAGTACCACGTGACCTAGTGCTATTAAATTCCTGCTGCAGGTGCTCAAAGGTATATCCATCTTGCAGAAATGGAAAACTGCTTCCAATTTGATCCTTATAGCAGGACACACTGAGCATTTTAAGCACAGAGTGATATGGGGGGTGGCAAAGAAAGCAGAATCCAGCAATAACAGGAAATTGCTTTCCAAAGGTAAATTTTGTTCAATAAAGTTCATAGAAGCAATAGAAACCAACTGATTTTTCCCTGAAAGCTGCCTTGATGCATTCCTACTTGTAGAAGGGATATAGTACATTGTCCCAGAAAATCTCCTAAAGAAAGTACTTTGCATCACATTAGTGTCCCCTACTGTCACTAGCAGCTGGTATCTCAGTATCTAAGGGTATATTAAAATTTCCTCTTTTTCTTCTCATGGAATAGAGTAATACAAATCACCAAGGCTACTGAAAAATTATTGTATCTCTAAAACACAAAAAGTAAGTATTTTTCCTTAAACCCCATAGGAATCTATTTACAGAGTAATTCAGAACTGTATTCAAACTGTATTCAGCTGATTTTATTAATAGGCATCTCTAGATGCTTTCAAAAATCTGCTTATAATTTCACCAGTTGGGCAAGGTGGCAACAGTGGGGGCTGAGTTGGACCAGAGCTCCTCTGATGCAAAAATAATTAGGAATATAGAATCTGCATCCAAAACATATCCTGTGCTATCCAGACTAAGCTGAACTTAAAAAAAAAAAAAAGGCATGTTAATTAAGTAAAAAAAAATAAGAAAACAACTTGAAACCTGGAAAGCAAAGATCTCACCGGTCAGAAAGACCTCATAGCAAAAAGGCCTGGGTAAAAATAGTGCCAAATGGCATTTAAGACTTTTTGCAGAGGTCTGTCCACTGACAGTCTTAAGATTATTTAACTTAACTTGCCCTTTTGAACTTTCCCAGTTTGTGTTCTTATGCTAAAATGCAGCTGCTTTTCCAGATTAAAATGCTTCAACCACTGCAGTCTAAGAAAACTTGTGCCCCTGCAAAATACTAATAGTGCAGATGAATATCTGATTAGGTAAGTGTACATTAGGAGCTTGTTACTGGCCACTGACATTAGTTTTCACTCTTTTCTATAAACAAAAACTAAACTGAATTTAAACCAGTGCAAAGAATAACCTTTAGCTTAGCTGAGCTGATAACAAAAAAAACCCAAACCAACCAACCAACCAAAGTTCTACCTCAGCTGCAGATTTTTAACTCATCAAGCAAAAAAACTGTTTTGCTTTGTAGGGTTAGTTTCTTTCTATATCAGCCAGAAGAATCAAATGTCTCCACATTCTCTCAGCTGCTCAATTAATTACAGAGTTGGCAGGAGAGGACTAACTTTCTCAGTGATAGTTTACACTAAATTCACACTTTGAGGGGGGGAAAAAAAGCAGGCTGTCACCAGCCTCTCATTCAGAGATGTCAGCAGTGGGTGTCATTTAGTGGACACTTGTGTAGCTCTGGCAGACTAATTTTTCTAAGTTCAGTAGCACCGTATTCCTCCTGCAAATGGGAACACGCATGACTCAAAAACGAGCATCAACACACATAATGGAACTTTATCCCTCAACCTGAAGTTCTGAAGGTCAGATATTCCAGAGACAGCCATTGGATACGAGTCATAAGTATCCATACCATACATAACCAGCCAGTATAACATCAAGCACTGCATCACACCTCCTTCATAAGCTGAAGACAGGAAAAAGTCAGACCTGCTGACCGTCTCAAAGATCTGAACATCAGCAGCAGGCAGCCAGCCAGGGTGACTTTCACCTCAGTTCTAAGTAGAATTTTGTCTCTACTAGGCAGCCCTTATTGCCATCAACACTAAATACATTACATCAGTTTGAGAAGCACATCACAGGAATTAAAAGTTTAAGCAAGTTAATTCAATTATCCATGAGTTAGGTGGGCTTGTTTCTACACCACACACCTGGAAGAGACCTGGCTTAAGGCTACAACTGTATTTTGAAGGGGTCTTACACACACCCTATTGCCTCCAGGCTAAAACCAGTCCTGAGGCTAAATACAGACTAATCCTTCTGTGGATCTACAGGCTGTCCATCTGCAAGTCTCTGCAGAAGCATTACAAATAGCTAACTATTTTACCTTTTTTTTTTTAAAGACTTCTCTAAGAAACATAGAGCAAGCTTTTAGATTTGTCTTCTTCAGATTTTCATCTGGCTGTAAATTTAAGTGTAAGACATACTACTGAATTCTCATCTTTCCAGCAGCTCTGTGGTTCCTTTAAGTGAACAATTTAAGCCACTTCCAAGAGAAATAAAAGTATTGATCCATTCAAAAAGAGCATGCTCTTCACTCATTTCTGGTTCGTGAGACAGTAACTATGTGAAAGGTGCTTCGATTTTAAGGAGCTTTAAATTGAAACAACACATGTGAAATTATGTCCTTTACACCTCCCTACATACATCAGCCACACCTTCCCTTTAGCTTTCTAAGAAGCAGTGACAGAAGACGAATTGCCGGAGAAATCCCCGAATTACAACTTTAAATATTTCGTGCCACGTCTTGTTCTTTCAGAGTAACTGGAAAGATCTGCTGGGTGTGTATTTTTAAAGGCTTTCATATTACAAATATACCAATATGTTTTTAAATAACATGGTTCTTTCATGCTAAGCACTATGTAAAGTTACATGAGCGAACTATGCCTTATATTAAAGATAATCAGACAACTAATAAGCTTTGCTATGCAACTAGCTATATATGGCAAGCTACTGGCAACACTGTGTTTAAACTCAGATGCTAAGGATTATCACCACTATTTATGTAATTGCACAATCCTCTAGCAGTTCTAAGTATTCAGTACAAAATATTAAATCTTCATTATGCCAATCCTTATTGTACATGTTCTTTCCATACAAATTTGGAAGAAATATTACAGGCATTATTTCTTCCCTTACCTGTTAATATTATCAGTGAATCATTAAAGTCAAGAACCTTCAACTAGATGCAAAAACAGCAAAAAAATTTCCATCTCATAAAAAACATTGCTTCCACAAGTGAGGTGCAAAAGAACTATTTCATATTTCAGAGAGATTACAACACGTGTTTTGAAAACCCCAAATAGGAAGATTTTTTTTTTTAATTATTATTACTAACATAATCATGTAGTTCTGAAGGATCATAGGCCTGATCTATTTCTTCCACTTGTTAAAAATTAATTCAGTTGCAGTACAATATCCTGATTGTATGACAACAGTGCAGTTAAACCTACACAGTAATTTCATTGCTTATTTTTCTTGCATTGTACACAATGTAAGACCTCAGTGTACTCAGACTCAGCACAGAGAGGGCAGGCTACTGACCATGTGAAGTCAGGTTAGTAGAGTATTTGAATTTTCCTGTGCTATTTTACTAGATTCTTACTACACTGCTCAAGTTTTTCTGCTAAATCATGGTGGAAAAGGTCACATTTTAAATTAAGCCAGCCCTTCTTCACTCAGAACAGCATTATATTGAGCTTAAGAATATCCAATAATGTTTCCATGTCTTCAGAAGTTTCTGCTACCTGGTAATTAAAACCATTCTGTCAACTGACAGGATGACCACAGCAACAGTAGCACAACCCTCCAGCCCATCAGTTAAAGCAGCTTTTAAAGTACTTTAAGGCAGAAGACTAGAAAAAAGTACAAGAGTAAAGATCTGCCTCAAACTTCCTTATTGTTAAACAACAAGAGTTCCATTAAGATTTAACACTGCACGTCTTGCTTGCAACTACATTTATTTATTTGCTTCTACTGTTCCTATTGCAGACTCCAATTTTTAAATGCTTTAAAAAAAGAGAGAAGAGCACTATATAATGAAAGCTGCCTTCCTGTAAGTGGGCTGGGTATCCAACTTAAAAGCTGTGACTGAACAATAGCTTGTTCTAGTTCAATCTTCCATCTTTTCTCCAAACTGGAAATCTTGTGCTTAATAGGAAACTGATCCACCCACTCTTACATTAAACTACTTAGGAATATTCTTGTCTGTAAAAATGTATTTTCTATTCTGGGAAGTATTAATGTCACCAATTTTACTACTAGTGATTAAAGTTCTAAATTCCATCTTTGGACATCAGGTAAGAACTTCGAGAAAAGCAACAACAAGGTTCAACATTCCCAGTGTTATAATATAAAACTGCTAGAGTGTCCTAAACAACATGATTATTCACAGCTTTATTCTATTCCCAGTGGTCAAATACTTAAAAGATTTTCAAAGCCTGACAAGATTCTGGCAGCATTCCCTCACAACCATTTGAAAGCACTTATAGTACAAATATTTTAGGGAATTACTATCAATTTTTATTAAGTATAACTTAAAAAATGCGAAAGAATCTAGAAGCTAGGAACCTTTATGTACAATACCTTCTTTAGAGCTGAAGATCTCACAACTTTTTAACGTGGGAAGATTACTATGCAGGCACAGACACCTGCCACTACTGTTGCCCTAAGCATTACACTGTTGTGTAGGCTTGGAACAACAGAGCCCAAGGCAGTTTAGAAGTTTTCTCCTACAAACCACTTACACAGCTTCTTTCTACTGATCCAGTGCTAAGTGTTTTACAGAGCTTTAGTCTCCTTGTAAGACAGACCTAGACTTCAGGACAGCAAATGGATACTCACTTGTGTTAATACACTGTCACCACTGTGGAGATTTTATAGTCTGAAGACAAATAGTTTTGAAAACATAACATAAGCATTGAGTTAAGAGCTAACGGCTTGGCCAATCTGAAACAAATTGAAGTGACATCTTATATTCCTTCTACATAATTTAGTTTAGCCTATTTAGCAGAGATATGCCATTTTCACCACTTTAGTTAGGCAAATACTGGTGTAAATATTATAAACTAAACGGAATGTTGAGATGACACAAGCCAACACATCAGATCAAGTCGTATCATCTACACGAATAATCCACAATTAAAACCTGTCTCCCATTCCGTTTTCAGTTTATAAAAGCAACAACAATCCTAATGCAAGCGCCTTCCTAGAGTTTAATGACTGACTAAGATTCTGATCTGAGATGTATCTTGGACAGCATTTTTGGGGCAGTCATTAATCTCTTCAAAATGCGGCCACTGGATCGTTATTGCTCATACTTAGTAAATGGAGATAGTGCCCAGGTCACGTCTTCTTCACAAGTCTCCACCACCTTGCAGGGCAACATAGTTTCAGCCCTGTCCTTCTTACCCTGTTTTTTGACCTCTCAGTCTCAGCAAAACATCAAAGAAAAATGCAAACACTCTGCCATGTGCACGGTGCAACTGGCATACAAGGGCCCGATCTGTAAGCCTAAATGCAGGTATCCTTATTGCATTCTCTAATGGATATTTCCTGGAAATCACAGTCATGTGTTGGACTGTAGGAAAAAATAAGGATCAACATATTTTTAGTATTTATTATTCAAGAATAAACATCACTTGCTATACATCCTTTAATTCTGTTTACTCAAATCCCCAAACTATCCAACAAAAACCATTCTCATTTTTGCTAGAAAGTTCGAAGTCACTTGGAATTCCAGGACCTGTTCTCAGGAAAAAACAGGTTGAGTTTTAGTCACAAAACATTCAGGGAAAGAAAAAAAATTTTTTGAAAACCAATATACATCATAGCGTAAGCACAGCTTTGTTTAAAAGTCAGAGGAACAGAAAAGACAGAGCCAGTCACCATTACCTTGGGCTTCTTCCAGTAATCCTGAGGTAGGTATCATACAGGAATGCTGGGGCCTTATGGCTTACAGCAATCCAGTAATGATATAAAAGGTGATTGGAAGTTAGATTTACATTGGGCCGTCTGAAGGCCTGTTCGAGAGGATTCCTCTTGAAAGTAGAAATTACATGGTATTCTGAGAAGAAAAGTTGCATAACAGCTTCGGTAATAACCATGTAAAATGTAATGGCTTTCAAAGAACATTACAGCATACAATTCTACAATTCACAGAAAACAAAACAGTCAAAAGCTCTTAACCTAAAATACTGTTGAACTGGTTCTTACTATAATCAAGAGGTCTTTTATGCCTTCATCTTCAGTATCATGTTTTATTGTAGCAGTGTCATATTTTATGGTAGCTTCTCTCTTTCTCTTCCTCTTTCCCTACCTTAGAAGTTGTTGGTTTCGAACACTGACAGCAATTTCAGTTTACAAAGCTATTTAAAAAGTCATCTGTATTTCATGAAGAAGGTTATTCCAATCTCTTGTGTGAAGAATTTAAAAACAGACTGAGGATTCTGCAAGCATCCCAAGTGAATTTTAAATGGCATTTTTAAACAACTTATCCAAATTTAAGCATTAAGAAAAAAGCAATTAGGATGGGACTTCATGTGAAACTCCTGATGGCACCTGTAAATTCAGTACGTGATAGACATGCAGGATCAGTGTCCTTAAAAGTTAAGTGGAAATTAGCCTCCCTTTAAATCTTCTAACTTTATGCTGTTGCTATAGACAGTGCTTAAATACCCTGATTAAAACGAGGATATAAATCAGCAATTTTCCAATTTTAGTTGAAGCAATAATGCTTGTAACTACAGCTACATATAAAATGGGCAAAAGCAAGTCAAAAGTGTGAAAAAAGTAGTAAAGAGAAATAAAATAGATTATTGAAGTTTATAGCCAGCTTATATTGCTATTTATAACAAAAACTATTACAAAGCTGTGGGTTACATTCTAGTTAGGATATCTAGGAGTTGAAAATAGGCAGCCACACTTCCTTAAAAATTACTTTTCCCTGTACATGAATAGTTGAAGTGTCATGCAGCTGTTTTAAGATTAAAAAAGCCATCTCAACCAAGAATTAACTTAGGGCAAAGAGCTACACAAGGGCAAAACTATTACCATACCTCTCAATTATGCAGATGTACAAACCACTTAATTGTGGGCTGTTTATCCATATGTATTTAGTAAAGTTGGCATTACACCCAACATCACTACTGCTCCTCTGAGCAACGCTTTTCTCCACACACTACCCACATTCTTCAGATTAGGTCAGAGTAGCATCAAACAGAAAAATCAATTGTCCCATAGTTTAAGTTATAATGGAATAAGAATAATTAAAAAAAAAACCCAGCACAAAATGAAATGGTGATAATGCTGCAGGGGGAGAGGGAGGAGAGAATTAACAATGGAAGATAATGAAAAAGCACTGTACACTGCAAAATTGAGAGGTATGGCTACAATACCAGTTTCAACAATAAAAATGCAATATGATCTACTGATTACGGCCTGTGCTTTGATTGTTTTACCTTATTTTTTCTATTAAGACTAATGAGAGAAAATAAACAAGGCATACCAACTTCACTCCAGTGGAAAGCGTTGATGCCACCTGTTGTACAATTATACACCATGAGTTTTCTTGGTCTGGGGGGGGGGGAAAAACAACAGAAGAGCCAGTTAGAAGAAAAACAAACTTTTAAAAACACAGACAACAAAAGACATGCTCAAAGTTATCCTTTCCCTCAACAGCATCCTTTACATAAAGCAGAAAGCATCAATCTCATAGTAGATTTCTTTTGCTTTCTGTATCATCTTCCAGCATTTTTCTCCTTCTTTAACTATCGTATTTCTTTTATTTCAGAGAAGGCATCACCTACATTACTGCGGATTGTATTGATTACAAGACCCAGGAAAGAATTCTCAGACAGAGTTTGTACAACAGTATCAGTAGATGATGTCTTCCTCTTTGGCATAAATAAGTTACACTTTGAGAGACTAACGCCATCAGAACCTTAGACTCCTTTGTCCTGAGGGAATAGCAGGACACTGACGAGGAGTTCAATAGAAGACTGAATTATTAAACACACAATATAATTTCAAAATATTTAGTACTCTCTTTTGTCATCTGTTATACCTGTGAACTCCAGAATACCAGGCTGCAGCCAGTGTAGCATTGATAACAACATCTACTGGAATAAGATCTGCTACTGCATCGTTGGTAGCTCTCATTGTTCGAAGAATTCCTTTTCCTGCCTTAAAGAACAAAACAAAAACAACAACAAAAAAAAAAGAGACAGAAGACCCACCAGTAAAACATATGAAGCTTCGTTGCCTTCTAAAAGGAGGGGGGAAAATTAAGTATATTCATTACTTACAGCAATGAAGATACCACTAGGTCCATTGAAGTTATCAATCCAGCCCTATTATGAACAGGGGAGAGAAACAACTTGGTTAGAGGATACTGAAGTCAGCAGGTTCAAGTGAAAATCTGAGAAGTTTCTATAAGTGTAAGGGGTGGAGGTAAAAGAGAATAAAGAGGAGAAAGATATTAAATATCTCTAACTCTTCCATAGCAAAATCTGGTGATGTAGCAAGTACCTGTGACTCAGATAAGAGATCTACCTGTAGACTCGGTGGTCCTTCAAAGCGAGATGCCAGCTTATTTATTTCTTAGTGAATGAACTGCAAGGCATTGTCCATAAAAATATGTTTATGTTGCAAGTATTCAAGTTTACAAATATTTTTAGACCAGCTTCTGGCAACTCATTTTTCTCATTTTTTCCACACAGAACACATTCTTGCTCAAATTTAATGATAGTATTTAGACACTATATACTCACTGGTTTGACATGTACATTGGACATGCTTCAATACGTAGGCAAAGTCAATTATATGAATTTTAAGGGCTTGAGAAACAGTCTGTCTTGAACTGGAGAAGCTAATCCAACACCACTCTCTCATACAGGAGGAAGCATATATGCTATACAACAGCACAGCACACAGAACTTATGCCATCCCCCTGCAAAGCTTACACGGTTTGACTAAAAGTCAAAACATCTTTATGTCCCGCAGATCTGTTTTCTTAGTCACCCTTTGAAGCTGCTGATACAACCAGATGAAGATATGCAGAATCATGAAGTAAAAAGTTGACTATTTATTTAATGAGTGAAATAGTATCTCCCATTGTGATACAAATGTATTATTGTTCTATGATCGGAGTAATTTACGCCTGAATTTCACACATCAGAATACTGTCTTTGACAGCTTTTGTATCAGTTGTTATTCAGAAGCAACTAAGACACAACTACATAGTCCAAGAGATTTTCCCCTACAAAGTCACTAGATAAAGAGGCTGTCAGTGTGTCCTGCAGTTCACAGGCAAGATAGTCAGGTGAAAACTCGGTGACTTACAGGAAAAGGCTCCTTCCAGCTCGCACCAACGATGGACGGCCTCACAATGGCAATGTTTAACTTTGATGCTTCTTGCTGCACTACAGATTCAGCTAAGGCTTTTGTATAGATGTAAGTATTGGGTCTGTTGCCCAACAGTTTAGGAGTAATATCACTCACTATGTCATCATCCATCCACCTAAAGAAACAAAACAAGAAGCAAGTGTAATTACTGCATGCTGCTTCCCTGGTGGTGTGGGGTGTGAATTCCTAAAGTTACTATGATTGTCTTCTTCTCCTTTAAAGAAAAAGGGACACACAACTAAATGAAGACAAGTTTCTCAGTAAAAGAGAAGATGGTGTGCTCAGTGTCCACTGAAAGAAGCATACTGACATTTACTTTTTTGCCCAAGTAATTCACTTAGTACACACCAACTACAGAGCAGGCAGTACATTCCTTTACAATAATCCGAATTCTATCAACTAAGTTCTCAAAGATGAAATGCAGACACTGCAAGTTGGTCTTTGGAACACAGGCTCACTGCATCATGATCTAGGAGGTGTTGCTATTGCTAAGGAGTCCCAGCTGCATCATGAGCATCACCTCCACCTTTGCAGTCAGCAATCACACACCACCTCTGAAGCAAGCTGGTCACTGTGTTTCTCCCCTTAAATCAGTCAAGTCTTGCAACTTCATCTTGTTTCCCAGTTCATATTAAAACTGTGATAACCTTCAGTCATAGCACACAAACAAACCAGAGATGTACCTCTGGAACTATTGCTACTTTGGTGTTCTCAGTCACGTAGCCACATAAATGGTATTTCTTGTTATTCCCCAATATTCTGTTACAATCAAAGCAGACATGCACCAGATTCCCTTTGTAATATGAATTGTAGTGGGAAGAAGGGCAGGAAAGCCCAAAAAGGGACAAAAATCTGGCTTTTTGTGTCATGCTTAGCAGGAGATCACTAAGTTTACAAAACCTTTCCCTCATGAGTTCATAGGACTATTTCAAAATATCTCATTTGAAAGTGTACTTAAAGTCAACATTATAAAAATGATTGGCTCAATGTGAAGTCTAGGTGGTACCTCATTTGGTTTTAATGTTAGCATTCTTCCACCTATATTAACAAGTTAAAGTAGATGTTTTACTTCTTAATTAGTTTTTTTCAGTTTCATACTTCTCTTCCAAGCAGAGATTTTATATGACAAGAACAGACTAATTAAAGTTGAGACTACTATGTATTACATTACACTTATCCCATATTGCCACCTGCTTCACAGTCTGACAGCTACCTCAGGACAGGTAATATACACAGAAAATAAAGTACAGAGCAAGTAATTTTTCTCCTCCTATAATGCCCAATTCAAGACTAAAAACCTACAGAAAACGGATGTTTAATGTTTGGGGCTCTCAGAATACCTAGAACCACTACTACAGCTAAGCAATATTATTTCAGTATCTCAGTCTGATCTTGCAATGGCATTTAGGTGGATGTAGTAGCAATTGCTGTTCAAGGGGACTGTCTTAGAGTTTTATCCCCTTCCTTCAAATGCCAGTGCCAGTACACTTGCAACAGCACAACTTTTTTAATACCCCCTGATTCAGCTCATCATACAGCTCAAAGACTGGCACTCTCAGCACAGAGGAGGCACCATGAGTAGATAAGAGCACCCCTCTCCTACAGTACCCCTCCATACCTCGCTCAGCCTAAAGCAACCATAAACCTTAATCCATCTCCTTTCCAGGAAAGAGAAGCGTCAGCCATGTTGTCAGACTTACACAGTATAAGCTAACCCTTCATCTTTAGGGCTCCCAACCTTTTTTTGGCAGTTCATTCCTAGGAAGCAAATGGTTACAGATTACCCAAGTAACTTCATAAAACATAACACGTACTCAAGAGAATCTATGAGTTTCTTGGGATCAACAGGAGGCGGGTAAACGACTTCCTCGATCACCTGCCGATTGCAATACGCGTAAGCAGTCGAAACGTGCACAAACACTTCCAGATTCTTCATTCGCTGTGCCAGGAAGAGGAGCTGTTGTGTGGCAATCACATTTAGCTGAACAGCATCTCTATTGATTAAACAGAAACGGGATCAGTAGAAAGCGAGACAAAAGACACGCAAAAAGAAATTCATTCCTAAATGCCTCGGTGATGGATATATAAAGTATTCCTGAATACTCCGCCCTACCAAAATAAAAAAGCAGCATGGACACTGTCCTAACTTCCTGCTTAAAACAATATACCACAGTCCTAATTCAGAACATCTTTCACTATTCAGAATAATTTTCCTTTTATCCTATTCTTACCAACATCATCATGCTCTGTTACTAGAGTGTGAAAGTCAGGAGACCTTTGATCTCAGTCTAAATCCCAATCCTATGTGTTCCATGAAATGTGAAGGAAATAATGCAACACAACACTGAGCTGCCACATGATGCATCTCTGAACTTCTGAGTTCAAGTTGAGTTAGGTCAATGACTCAGAAGAGGGCTAATAAGTTGGAGACTGTCATGTTCTTGTAGGATAGCATGAGGCTCAATATAGGAAGGAAGGGAAAAAAAGAGGAAAATCACCAAGATCCACATTTTCATGCTCTAACTTCACTGCTGTTCATCAGAGTGTTTAAGGACACTGTAGGAGAGTAGGTGTATCTCTACAATTCCCACCAGATAACAGCTTGCTGAGCAACTACTATGATTATTTTATACTATTTACACATTCTCTCCAGCCTACAGAACTTGCTATGGGCATCAGTTTTCTTGCACACAGTGTACTAATCAACTAAGTTTCAAGAGTGCAGCTAAGTAACACTTTATCAAAGTCCTTGCAATAAAGTGTTTCATTAACAACAACAAAATTAGTTCCCCCAAACAATCACTAAGTTCCAGACTGCATTATCACATGTTATTACTAAAGAGGGTGACAAGAAAGGGGGAACACTATCCCAAAGCAATTAACATCAATGGAAACTAATTAGTTTTGGGGCTTTTTTTTAGATATTGTTCTCAGTTTTCACTGCCTCTTTCAACAAATCAAAGGAAGGAGCTCATAATCGGAGCCGTGAGCATCACTTTTTCCACTTCTTGTTCTTCTCTTTCTCCCTCTTCATCTACTTCTCCCTGTTCCCTTCAAGGTAAACCTCTACTCCTAATAAAGGACTTTTTAAAGACAGGGAGAACAGCCGAGCAGTATTTAATCTCCTGTTTTCCTCATTAGGTATGAGAGCAAGTGCTTGAACTTCCCCCACCCAACTTTTCTGGCAAAACTGTATCCCCTGAAAATGTGCATTCCCCTCCTAACAAGGAAGGTTAAAGGAACAGTTTGTGTTGCCCTTCACACACCAGGAAAAACGTTCTAACACTACTAGGGAGCACAGTGCATAAAGCTACAGCATGTGTGTATCCTCTCTGCCCATCCCTGAGAGTAGAGCAACACATGATGTTTGGAAGACTCAGAATACCAATATGTTCTCAGTCTCTTCAACAGCTTCCCTTCAAAAAGGGTTCAAAATCCAGGCATGGGGATTTTGTAAAAAAAAAACAAAACAAACAAAAACCCAACCAACCAAAAAAAACCCCCCAAACTCAAAAACCAACCAACCAAAAAAAACCTCACAACCAAAAATATCCCCCAAACCACCCCCCTCCCCATCAAAACCTCAGGGGCTAATTTATTTAGTTTCTCAGAGTTAATAATGGATGTCTTTTTGCCTAAAGCTTTAAAAAGACATGAATTTTTCCATGTTGAATAGTGTTATTCTAACCTCTGGCAAAGCAGATCTAAGTAATATTGCTTCCATCTTCTGAAGAAGAGCAAAGGAAAATCCAAAAGCTTTGGTGGACCTTATAAAACACCATGAAATTGCCCAAGCACACAAATATCAGAGCACATGAGGTAGCCTGACAGGCTGAATATTTGCAAGGTTGTGCAGACACCCAATTTACCCCCTCCCTTGGAGTACCACTGGTTTACTAGAGCAGAATAAACAGAATTTTAGACTCACCTTAGTGTTTCATTGAATCTGATTGTAGCAGCATAATGAAATACAATATTAATGCACTCTATAAGTTTTTCCTTGATTGGTTCACTAAGATCCAGGTCAGGCTGCGTAAGTTCACTCATAACTACTATTATTTTTGCTTTGAAGTCTGGTTGCTCCTCTCTCAACCTGTCAAAGAGCTGTCAAAAATAACAAGATTAAAAACTCAGAGAAGATAAGAGGTAAACGTTTCACTTAAGTGAAGAAAAATCCCACATTTTCTGCCTATAACTCCTTAGTTCTCAACATCATCAGTAAGTTAGAAAAGCTTGCTGGCAATATCACAGGAACATGTTACTGACTTCTCATGAACGTGATGGAGTTGTGCACACTTTACCCCACACAGTGAAAGCAGTATTGCACGTGTTGTACACAAGTAAGAGGACTTCAATTTGCACTAAATATTTTTTTAGTACTCTTCCCAATCCTTAAAACCAAAGCTCTGTCAACATCAGATAAAAGAAGGAATGCTCTCTATTAGGCACCAGGACTCAAAGAAATTTTAAGTAGCAGTCTAAATACTGTAATCCCTTTTCTTTCAGATGGAAAATGAACAGCCTGCCCACTTCCCAAGCCTGACAAAAGCTATTCAGATTGTCATAGACTTGCAGAAGCCGTGTTGGATTATAGTTCTAAAAAACTTTCATCAAGATTTAAAAATTTCCAGTGATTTAAGAAATGCTATCCTCAAATTATGCCAGTTTTGGAGAACTTCCAGATTACTAAAAGATAAACCAAAAAGGAAATTGTTTCGCTGGCGAGTTAAAGGAAAAGAGGCATACAGTGTTAGAATACCTGATCAAGTCTTATAAAATTGTTCAGCTATTCTCACTGAAAAAAATCTCACCCATGTTATATTCCATCATATATTCCCCTCATAAATAACTAGGGTCTAACCATGTGGGTTAACACACAGATGACAATTCTTGCCTCATCATATTTACACTCGTTAGTATGCAAGTTTTCCTGAGCAACACAGTACTGTGGGAATAAAACACATTTGAAAGTTGTACCAAAGCAGATCCCTCTTCTCTAATTGCACAGGGGCCAATATCTTAGCAACTGCTTCAACACCAATCAATTGTATTAAAATCAGAGCAGCACCTTCTTTTTCCCCCCTCCAACCACGCAGTTACACCAAATGTAAATAGCCAAAAGACATTTCCTCACAGAAGGAAGCTAATTAATTTTAAACTATAAATTAAGCCACCTGAAGGTGCAGTTTCAAAACATTTAGGGCAATATAAGTTTATACTGCAACCAAACAGACTGGTCCTTCCCTTAACTTTTTTTACTTTTGCATTGCTTCTCCTGCACTGGCAGCAACAAGAAGCCCCATGGCTGTGTGAGCTCAGCAGTTGTGGGTCCAGCTCTTTTTCTGTGGATATATTTTCTGCCCCAACCATGGGCTAGTGCAGCTCACTGTGTGGCCACCTGAAGTAGCAGAGGTAATGCCAGAGTGAGAACATGGGACATGTCCAGTTATAGACTGAAGTTACTGCCTGGACTTCCCAAACATGAAACTTCATATTATGGGACAAAGTTGCCAAGACTACATTTAAAGCCTCAGGAATTCTTAAGGGTACAGCAAACAGTGCTTACCTAAGGGCAGGAAACTTTCTGTCATTTTGAAAAATAAGCCTGCTATGTTTTTAGTTGGAACGACAGTGCCTGCCTCCAGGGAACTGAAGTAACTGCCTGTTAACCATCTTAATGTGCTGATATGCATTATAATCAAAAAGCAGTCCCACAGACTAGCTCTTAAAGAGCCAGTTTGGTACTTTTCCTATGTCCATCACATCTGTTCTGCCCCTTTTCAGATCCATAGTCATACATTATTCCTACACACCTCACACTAGCACTGACGCCAGTGCAAAGGAGAACCAGAAGAAACACCTAGAGCACACGCAATAGAGATCTAAAATTAACAGATTAATTAGATTAAAAATTAATTAGACACCTGAAGTCCAAAGGAAGTAGAAACCCCAACATTTTTTGGCTATTTGTAGCCATAAATTTATTTTGAATATCTTGTTCACCCCTTTAGATTTTAAACTCTTCAAGAAACAGAATCTTCAAGCATCTCTAGAACACTTAATGAGTCCAATCAAATTGTGAAAAATTACAGGCAGGGCCTTTGTGACAGGACAGACCTTATTAAAATTTCCATGGTCTTCTGTGAGAATCTTAATGACATTAATGGCACCTAAACTACAGACTTTTGACCTTATTTGTCTAATCATTTGATGAAGACAGAACAAACACCTGGCCCTACCTCCATCTCTGCATAGATGCAAAACACCCTCCCTTTATGTCCTTACTTGTGGGACTCACGTGCAGGACTACCTCAAGCAGTACTTCTGCTTACCAGGACTTCTGCTGTGAACCTGCTCCAGCAGTAAGTGCTCACCAAGACTCAAACCTCATCACATTGTTATCTCAGCAGGAACTGGTACAGACTACAAGCAGACTTGGACTGAAATTTAAAAGCCTTTCACAAGGTACAGGTTTCCTAAAAGCTACAATGAGGATTAAGTCTTACTAAAGTTTAAGTCAGTCCACACTACTCCTACTCCTTTCCTTGCTCAGATACTCCCTGATTTTAATTTGGGTAATAGTGTATACAAAGAGTGGATTGAGAAATTTTTCCTTTCTCATCTCAGTTTAGTCTGGAGATCTTTTCCTTGTTTCAGGACAGTGGCAAAAAAAGTGTGACTGAATTTAAGACAGAACCCCCCTGTAACTGATTCTGTTGTATTCTGTAACATTGCACAGGACTGCAAGCAGATGCTTTTGAGCAACGAGCTACAGTTTTGACATAGTTACAGAAAATAATTTGCTAAGGGCACAGCCATGCCCATATCTGCTGTAATCCTACCTAGTCAGAGTTGTAGAAATTCATTGCCTTACTTTAAACAACTTACTCCTCCTAGCCTACGTGCATTCATATTTTGTTACTGATTCCCTTTTAGCATCTTCTAAGCACACACTTTGTACAGGCTACATTGCATCTCAACATATTTCCTAGGCCTGAAAAATAAAACTGCTGACTCCCGTGTTCCACAAGAGAAAGACCTAGACAGAAATAAACAAACTCTGCTTTAGCAAAGTTCATGCTGGAAATCTCTCCTCTTTCTGTTCACCTTTTTCATCGTGAACAGGATACTCTCTAGTAGAAAGATGGGCAACAACAGTGGGTGGTTCTGCGTGTAGTAAGAATGCCCAGCCTGATATTAAGGTAATGAGTCTTTTCAGGAGCAAAGTATTTGACCCAGACTGCACAGAAAATCGTTTAAATAGCCATTTTAATAGTGCCACAGCACAGCATTTCAGTGCCTTTCTAGTTGTCACAGGTTGACTAACAGAGATCCACAGATAGAAACTACTGAGACAAACATCCTTGTTCCATTTACAAACATAAGTTCCTGTTGAGATCACCTATTCTTGCTTACTGGTAGATCCAACATCACATTCCAGAAAAAAAAAAAATACTATGTCTCATCTTACAGAAAAGAAACCACAAAGAGTAAAAGTGATTTGATTGATATCTGGAGGGTCTCAACCCCCTCTTACAACTCCCAGCCCACCGCCTCTTGTACTTTATATTTTCTTAACAAGCAATAACACAGTTTTTTACTTCTCAACTCTGCATTACAGCTGAACATCCTCCTCCTGAATTAAATACAGGATAATTTTCAACTACTGGTTTCGCTAGAGACTAACAGCTTGAAAGTCAGCTATAGAAGTACTGCCAGGTCTTGGATTTTATATTTCTGTTAGAACAAAAAAAAAAAAAACCACTTAACAATAATAGTTTGCTTTAGACAAACTGAAGCTGTTCTCAAAATGAAATGGGAACATTATAATGAAGGACAAAAACATACTTTGTAAGCATATGACACATACCTTACAGCTGGTAATTTCTTCTATTCGTGCTTCAGGTGTCTGCCCTGCTTTGTTTCTTACCAGTACATACACTGCTTTCACTTTAGGACAGGATCTCAGTAGCTTTTCCAGAAGCACTTTTCCCATGAAGCCTGTAGCTCCTGTCAGGAGGACATTCTTTCCTTCATAGAATTCAGGAATGGAAACCATTATGACCTTTACGAAAGTTAAAAACAAAAGCATGTTAAAGAATTTACAGGAGTTCAGATTTGCAGAAGATCAAAATACACATCACAGATGTAACCATTCAATCTCATACCTGAAAGAAATGCTTAACAGACTATTTTTTTTTTTTGTACCTATAACCAGTACTAAAAGCTGTCTTTTTTCATCACATTCCACAATACTCCCATGGGGTCACTACAGTCATTCCAGATAGTCCTGTAAACTGCTCCTGTTAACAATGTTTTAAGGAAGAGACACCCACCGAGTCAGGCAAATGGCTCACCTTCAGTCTATTTTTACCTCTATGTGCAGGGTCCTTTACCACTGCAAGTGGCTGTTCCATGTAAACTAAAGGTCGTATCATTAAAACACAACCACAAGTAGACACTTCAAATATGATGACAGAAGACAGGGAGCCAGGGATCTCAACTGCTGGCCCTGAAATTTTGACTGTCAGCAGAGTCCCCTGTCAGTGTTAGGCTGAGCCTTACTGCAAAATTATACTAGGCCAGAGAGAAGGTTGGTATGAAATCTGGTGGTTTTATACCGATTACAAAAACCCCTATACAGTTTCACAGATAGAGTTTTCCAAATTTTTCATCAGTTAAGTCTGTTGGGTTTTCTTGTCCCCAAATAAGTCACTAGAATTCTCACACAAACTAAGATTTCAGTTAGCCACAAATACGCCTTCTAATAAAATGAAGGGCAAGGGATTATTACTCAACTCCAGCATACAGCCCAAAAGTGTTGTCAGTTTTGCTTCAATTAGGAAGTTAACTACGAGAATTATGATTTCTTTCCTGTCCCTTAATCAACCTCTTGAAAATTAAGTTCGAATCTAGATAATAGAAACTGATATACTTTCTGAAGGCAAATACAGTGATATGTCTCACAATAATATGGTCTTTGGACCATGACCTTTGGGATCTCTAGGACTCATTCCGTGTCATTCCTTTAAGTTTGATACACTGACATCTTTACTGTAACTCTTTACCAGCTTACTTTTACTGTAGAAGACTGTAGCATATGGATACAATCCCACCATGTTTTACCCATCTTTCTAATTAGACTTATAAAAATACTGAGCTGGATGTCTAATTATAATCCTCCTCTATAGCAGTTCCCCAAAGCGTTACGACCAAAACACCACCAAAAGGGACAGATCCAATAAAACCATGGTACTAAAAAAAAACCCAACAAAAATGAGTCTCTCTGAACACAGATGGAGCGTTTCTTGAGCAAATAAGAATTACAACACCAAATACCTAAGCAGGATGAGAGCCTTTCTTCACCTACCACCCAAGAATAAAGGTGCAACTTCTAAATACACTCAGTTCTTTTGAAACAGTAGATTACTGCAAGCAGAGACTTATCAGGCAATACACAAGATGTATGTTAGGAGTGAATAGCAGGCTTAATTTGTACTGTTTGCCTGAAAAAGTAAGTAAATACTTTTGGAACACCTGTCAGGGATCTGTCATATTAAAGCAACTGTGCTTGTATCACAAGTGTCTGAACAAGTCCTAAATGATCACTTGCTAAAAATGAGTTACTACCTGCACAAGTCCTAGTTTCACCAGCCTGGATGTAAGTCTTAAGTCCAAATCTTATTTTGACCCTCTTCTTTGACAAGGTTACTAGTGAAGCATTTAATAACTGCTAAGGGGATACAGCAGCAAGTTTAGAGCGGAACAAGCCCTACTATTTCTACTGGCCACAGTACATCATCCAAAACTGCTTCTCTGAAGGTTGACAAGACTGAAAGAAGTGGGTGAAGGGAAAAAGCTATTTATATTAAACCACTTTTGCCACACAGTTAAGAGATTTTAATGCAAATTTGAAAGCACACCTCCTGCCACAAGCATGGAAAGCAAGTCACAGCAGGCTTATGAGTCATTCTTTCCTGTTCTGGGTAAGATACAGGTCACAATTAATGCTCTCTACTATTCAAGTATGTCTTCCCCATAACTTTTGTTTTTCTGGTCTTTGCATACACCATTCAACTCCTAAAAATCTGCATGATTGTTCCCATATACAGGATATGATTTCAGTTCCCTCAAAGAGGGAGGAGAAAACTCATGCAATCGCTACTGCAGCGATTTCATCACCAAGATTCGGTTTTATTACAGTTCCTCATAATCTTCTCACCAGTTTACCTAACTAGCCATAATTAATATTTTTTACCCCTTAAGACTCTAGGACAGTATCAAATACCATCCATTCACCCATCCCTCCTCAAAAGAAGACTTAATCCTATTTCTGACATAATGCCATATCCTCAGTCTGCAGACCTGGTCACATGTAGTAAGAACCTTACTACAACACCCAGGACAAGGGCTGTGGTCCAACATCTGTCTCTAAAACCTAAAGCAATGAAAAGTAATGCTGCCAGGGGAAGTATCTGTGTTGTTACAGTCCAGAGTTTTAGGTAACTGAAAAACTTGACAATATTTAGGGTCATGTGATGCAGAGAAAACTGGAAGCTAGAATAGATCAGAAAGTTTCAGTTATTTCTGACCATACTCCTTTGAGTACGAAGCTAATATCAGATGAAAAATAATTCTGTTATTCCCCTGAAACTCTTACAGAACACCAGACCTACAAAACTTTGACATCCAGAGCTATGATGAAGCATAATGATGAAATGGGTTCAGTTAAAAAACCACAAGCATACACAAATACTCACATTCACACTTGAGAGGCAGCATCACTTCTACATTTGCAGGCTAATATTCTACCTTTTTGTTTTAAGGACTGAGAAATCTTTCCTTTGAGAAAGTCTCAACCCCCTTTCCCTTTACCCTGTTCTCTGACAACTAGACTTTATTCTGTTCTCTGACAACTACTCCAGTAGACTTTATTCATACCAATTTTCCACATTGAGTTTGCCTCCTATTTCCATTCCTCTAGAAGATTCTAGCTAGAAAACAGAATTGGTGACCTTTTCCAGAAGCACACATCGCTGCCAGTGTTACAGCAATAAACACTGGGATGGTGAGGGAACTGCCTAGAAGCACCAAACTGGAATTAAGGTTAAATACCACACATGGAATCTAGGTACAAACAATCAAAGGCTGAAACCAGCAGCCTATGTTTTGCTCTGCTAGAAAGAAAGTTTATCTCAACCACAGGGAAAGAAGAGAATGTTCCCATTCTCCACCTACCTTTCCCTGCCTTCTCCAAGAATGCATCTCCATGTGCCAGTTAGCATAGCATTGCTGGCAACTCCTCATTTCAAACTCAGGAGGGACTTACCCCACAGACAGAGTATATTACCTGCAATACCTTTTAAAGTTCTTTTGGTAGCAAATTATAGAAAAACTATACAATAATTCTGTTATTAAATAAAAGATTCAAGAAACACATGTGGTTCCTATTGGAAATTTAGTTTGGCCTCTAACACCTTAACAAGCTGGAGTAGGTGCAGAAAAAAAATAACTCTCTTGCAAGATAACATAGCAAAACCAAATTTAACATTGTAAGGTTGTTAAGTGTCAGCAATCACTGTATCTATTTTTGAGTACAATTTGTTTTATGTCTACAATAGCTGAATTATACTGTTAACCAGCAACACATTGTCACCAGTTATCCAATCACTTGCTAACAGCTACCACATCTTCAAACACAGACAGACAACTTCTACCAAAGACAAAATTGTCTAATGCACACTTTGGAATATCTAAACCCCTGTGTCACAGATACTTCTTTGAGCTAACAGAAAATAAGAGTCAATAAAAAAAAGAAATGTGACAGTTGGAAGGATTAATAAGAGATCTGTAAAGGATTCTTGCTCTAGAACAGAAATTATCAAAATTACCGGTTATTCGTAGGTATAAACAGCCTTTGGTAGAGGAAACTTATGTTAAGCTGCTACAGAGTACCTGCTGCCAGTATTCTTCTGAATGCACAGGTTCAGGGCTAAACCCTCGGTGAGACCTTGAAGATTATGCTTATGTGAAGGGTGCTGTCCTTTGATAAATCAAGAGCTCGTAAGCACTTCAGTATAAAAAAAAAAAAAGAAAAAGAAAAAAAAGAAAACCAAACCAACACTCCAGGATCCTAGCCAACATTCCCCATCTTGTAAAAAATTCTCATGTCCAGGGCTGAGCAAGTGCTATTATGGAGCAAACAACAGCAGCTCTGTTTGCCTCCAGAGCTACTGCAGCAATATTTAACTCACAGCTTCAGAGGGCTCTGACTCTCAAAACAAGGACGATTCTGTTTTTAACAGGATAATGATCAATTCTCAGATTTGTCCCAACACAGATCAAGATGCTTAAAGATGTGCTTTCCAAGTGCCAGGAAGGCCTGCTGCAGTTCCACTGAATGTTTAAATGCTAAATCCAGCAACTAGAGTGTGTGCATGTGTGTCCTTGTTAGAGATTAAATGGTCTGTCTTCTACTTTATCACTGACAAACATTAGGTCAACAACATGCTCCCTCCAAATTCAATCCTATTGAGATTTTCACTCACAGGAAACAGAAAATGTGCATTTCCCAACCTCTCAAACGTCAGCAACAAGCCACAAGGTTCTGCAAAAATACAGCCCAACAAACCAACTTCCCCCTTCCCTCTGACAGCTTGAACCCAGTAGTAGCAGCAGTACAGCAGAAAAGGACCTAAAAGTAAAGTGGTAAAAGCATTTTGCTTATGTACATTCAGAAGATGAAATCCATCTAGACACCAAATCTGAATGCACCAAGTATTTTTAAACACCACATACACACACGTGAGACAAAAATCATTACAGAAGTCCCTCATATAGAGCTCCAATTGCCACATTGTAAGGACACTAAAGCAAGCCAAAAAAAAATAAATCTGTAGGAACTGGAGAGATTCAGTCAACAAAGGAAGTAATATTTAACTCATCTAAACAAGGTTACTGCCAGAAAGACAAGTCTGGGTCATGTCATATCATCATGTCTCATTACATTTGGTGCCTTGTTTCCACAAAAGTAAATCAATGAATGCTATCAGCAGAATGTCCACATTTTCTACCACCACAAGGCCCAATGACCTGCCCTATCTCACCAATACCTACCCAGCATATCACCAAAGGATCACAGTCTGTTTGTCTTCATGGTCCAAGGTTACACCCATTGGGAAACCTTATCTGTGAAAGATACTGATCTAAAAGTAGAGACTGAAATGACGAAACTGATTATTTCCTGTTGTAAACTGCTTTTGGTACAAGTTAACCTTACAGCATACCTATTTCAAACTTCACAATCACGTGGAAGTCTTGGGATTCTTCCCATAGCTAGCAGAAAGACAAGCTTTATCCATGATTTAGACTTCACCAACATTCTTATCTATACTCTGCAAGGTCACTTTCTTTCCTAGCTGTAAGCCACGGTGCTCTGCGGGACAAACCTGCCAAGAAAATTTAACATACCTCCAGGAGCTGGAAAACACATGTCCAGGTTTGGAAGCTAATTAGAACAACTAAGTTTTGAAGAACTATCAAAATGGGCCCACTAATTTAACATCAGCAAGCCAGTCTTTGGCTTACACCTGGTAGTATGCCAGACCTTAAGTGTCTCACTACACACTGTCCAGAAAACAGCATGGGTGGATCCAGGGTAATATTAAGTTCTCTATAAACAAGTGAAACACAACAAAACTAAATCAATCTGAAAGACTATACTGTGTAATCACAACTGCAGTAAAAATCCCACCAGAAAACCCAAGGCTGTATGTAGAATACAGCAAACTTGAGGCTGACACTCCATATATGAAGAGAGTGTGTGAAAAATAACAAGGCATCTCAAAGCAGTTGAACATCTTCAAGATTGAAGACTATAAGGAGACTTGCCTACTAAGGATGCAGAGATTTGTCCACTGTAAATTGTTTGTCTAATGAAACACAGTACCAGTTAGAGTAACCAAGCTAGTTAGGTCAAAGTTTACATAATTGAGTGTATAGACCTATGTTCAAAAATAAAGTAGACTTGCTTTTCAAAAGCAATTCTCCTGACTATTCTTAACCACAGAAATATGCTAGATAGTGAAAGTTTGTCCTGGAGTGTAAGCTCCTCAAGTTACATTCCTCCTAGATATATTACTACCTCTGGAGGCACAGGCATTCAAGGTAAGGAGCATTATTACATTGACTTAGGCAAGACTTAGCTAATACTGCATATGATCTATTTAACAGCACTACAGTATATTAATATCAAAATCCAGACTGATATCAGACACAGAAGAAGTTCAGTAACTCTCTTCTAGATGACAATTACAAAACTCAAGTACAGTATTCACTCAATTGTTTTGGGAAGATGGTGAATTTGGACCAACCAACCCATGGCCACCCAATAATTTATCAGCAGAATTCAGCCCAACTCACCACTATTTCACTTAAGACACCTTGTGAAATACGCTACTTTGAAGTCAAGGCTCTGCCCAAAATTATGAAGTCTTTAACTTCTTAATCCTTTAGTCTTACAGAGGTGAACCTAATCTCAGTGTGGGCCACTGTTGAGTTGATCTCAGCAAAACTCTGTCATCACAGGTATTCAATGCATGTGGTTACACAGATATTTCTTAAACATGTGTTCACACACCTTCTTTCAGCCAAAACTCTGATTTTACTAAAAATTTCCATTCACTTATTCTTCTATTCAGAGGGATTCTGTACCAGATGACTAAGAAATTACTTCTTAGTAAGTAAGCTGTTCACAAAGTACATACTACAGAAATCCCTTGTTTTGCTGTAACTGTATTACTTTTACAGTAAGTCCCTCCTCTAAAAATGAATTAAAGTAAAAGGTTTTTACTATCCCTTTGTAATTACATTATAAGTTGATGTTTTTCTAAATTGTTTCCTGTTTGAGCTTAGTCATCAAGTGCATGTCGAAGGAAAAAAAAATAAAAATCTCTCTTTTGGCATAATTAACCTCGTTTCTCCAAACTGCACAGAAGGCACAGATCAGTTCAGAAATTAAGCTATTACAGGAAAGCACATACCACATAAGAACATTTACTATACTCCATCTCCAGTTCATGTGAAAACATCTTTAACACACATGCAGAGAGACTTCAAGTTCTAGGAAACCAAGAGGCACGCAGATTGAAGATTTGCTGGACAGAAGCTTGGTTCCAGACCATTTTATCGAAATTAATTAGAAATCTGCATTAGAAATCTCACTTGCACTTTTAGTTATGAAAGGATTACAAGATAAAGCCTCACTGTTTATGAGGGTAGTTGCATAAATCATGGCTCTTACTTTGCATAAATCATTGCTCTGAAAGGAGAACACAGCCTGTCTGAAGGACCTACACGCAACATAATTAACAGAGCAGCACTCACAGCTGACCACATCACTCAATTCTTACTCACTGCGCTAGGAAAACAGGCCAAAGGCATCATTTTAGTCTTCATATGAGTATGCTGATATCCAGCCCTGGTTATCACTAGGAAAAGCCTTAGCAGCAGCAGGATTATTGCTCCAGTTGCTCCTGTGATACTGACATTTTGCTGGGAGGGGAAAGCCGAAAATCAAGTGGATGGAAGGGGGCGGGGGAACAAACACCACTCCAGCGGCTCATCAGTTTGTCAAGTTTCAGTGTTAAGAGATAAATCTTGGTAATTAAAACCCAGATTCACCTTCCTCATATTGATCAGACAGGACAAAGATAACCAACCAAAACCTGCACCTGCAATTACATTCTGTTCAGAATTACTGTTAACAAAGCAATTACAATCAAGGCTTTACCAAGAACAAAAAGCCCAACTCTTATCCCTCTCTTGTTTTAAATCACATATTACTGAGTTAAAAGGCTTGAATCACATTTTACAATAGACATTACACAATGGATTTGAAGACCTAGTAATCAACACTTTCAGACTCCTTCCACACCCTCCCACACCATTTACAGCAAAAAAAAACCCCAAAAAAATAAAACCCAGAAATCCAACATGATCAACTGAAGACTTGCAGGTAGTTTAAGGAAGATCTATGGGACAGACACACACACACACATAAAACATTACAACCCCCCAACGCATTATTTGACAGACACATGTGAATGTTTAGCATTAATTCACTATTTTCTATGAGAAAATCCTCAAATGCCCTTGATCATGCTTCACCAAATCCCAGCTACCAGGAAAGGACACTCATAGTAAGGACACTCACAGCTGGTGAGCTGATGGTTGGACAGCTGTAAAAAGAGTTCAGATTTTAGAACTCTCCATTAAAATTACTGCCAAGTCCTCCATAACTGTAACCAAGAACTCAATTCCTTACTGTTTAGGTGAGCCATTTCAAAATTCTTCATGCAAAACCACAGTTCAACAACATAACATCTTAACATGGTGCAATGCGATGGCTTTCCAAAGCAAGTCAATAAAGATATTTTCTCTTCCATTATGTTCCTGAAAAGATTCACAATAATTCTTCTCAAACCTAAAAATAATTCATTTATCTGACAACTGCCCTATTGAGTTGTATCTGAAGCCTAATCACCTTTTAAAGGAAAAAAAACACTATTTTTTTTTCCAACACACATAGAACAAATCCCTACCAAAAGAGAGAAGCCCGTTTTCACAATTTTCCTATGTCTAAAAATAGCTTAAACACATAGTTATGTATGAAGTTGTACATTGCCTACCTGTCCTCCAAAAGGACAAAAGCGACCACGGATCAAACAGGACGCAGGAAGCCTCCCTCCTCCTCAGGAGAACAGAGCTATTTACTCCGCTCCTGCAGATACTGATCATTTGGATGCTGAGGGCTCCTGTCTTAACTCCTGCTTATGCTGATGGATGCCTTCTTTTGGACCTATCAATTATGCCTGTTGCACAAGAAGCGTGCAAATTTACAAACATCAAGCTGAACAATGACGTGGAAAGGCTGGCGTGACGTAGTGAACACACAGCCACCAACACCAAGTGGCAGCTTAGCAACATCTACCGAGGACAGACTTCCTAACCACACCCAAAGGGAGAAAGTGGTGCATGAGTGGAGCCATCACAGCTTGAGAAAGTTTGGAGAAAGCTTAAGAGACACAAGGAAAAGCAGTTTTATTGACAGGGTCTCACTATAAACCCTTGGTTGGAGACACTCGGAAGAAAAAAAAAATAGCAAATAGGAACACTTAGTCTATTCAGAGAGACAGTAATTGTTAGGACAGTTCACAGCTTCCAAATTTTGCAAGTGTTGAGGCTAAACAAAGCAGAGCTGGAAGACTGTATTATTGCAAGGCTTAGATTTGGCAACTGGGAGAAACATTATGGATGTCCATGATGGTACTGTCCATGCCCAGACACTAAATGTTTCCATAACACAACTCCTCCACCTACACACCAAACTAACCAAGCACAAATTCTGGTGATACTGGCTCCTTTTCAGAATCTGCTTCCTGTAGACAAGTAACAGGCAAACAATACTGAACACAGACCCTCCTCAAACACCTAATATTTTGTGACAAAAAACCCAAACACACACACAAGCCACACAGACACAATTTCTGGCTGGAGAAGCCAACCAAGCCTGCAGTCACTGCAACGATACAGCCGTGTCTTCAACAACATCCAGCACCTTCTCAGGCACCCTCTTGGACTTTCCAAATGGCTGTGCAACCATTTCAATTCGTTATACATCCCGTCCAAGCTCTGCAAGCACAGTGCTTGTGAAGAACTGGGAGTTCCTCCAAGACCCAGGACTCAGAAAGAAGAAGAAGACAGAGGACCCTTCGCTTTGTACGAGTCAGAAGAAGATTCAGCTTGGTCCCTCAAGAGCTACGAGTTCCTGTGGATGAACTGATTCTCCATTTGAAGGAGAAATGTTAGCAGAGGTATTTCAAGACATCTATTACTCTAAAGACTATTATCCAAGGCAGAACCATGGCATACTGTCAGGAATTGCACTACAAATTGACACTCAATGACATGCTCTGCTCACATCTGGCTGGTAACCATCCTCTACATTTTCAAAGCCTGAGAAACACTAAGTATCAAAGGAGAAAACCTTTGCTACTACAAAAGCTAGTTTTGTTTCAATGCCAAATTTTATTAACAATATCAGCTCCTAAGAATGGTTAAGATATCAACAGAATGAGTTATTTTTTAACCATAAAAAGGAAAAAGCATTTGTCATGTCCAAAACCTACAGCCACACTTCATTTAAAGCAACTGTCCCACTTGCTGTTAAAATTGTGCCTAATTGTGCTTTATTATATCTAAAGTCCATAAGGGAGATAAATAAAGACTAAGTACTCGCAGTAACAAGTTTCCGATCTAGATTCATGTATTACTTTACAGTTCTGCAAACAACTAGGAGGAAAAGAAACAAACTCACAAGAATGTAACCTGCAAAGTCAATATTTCCTATTCAGCTATAAGAGGTTTTGGGTGTGGAAATGGCCAAATTTTAAGCCACCTATATATGAGTGGAGGGTGACAAAGAAAAGCTGAAGAGTAAAGAATCACAATACATAATCTCCAAATTGCTCAAATAAGATACCTCGATTAGGAAGCACAGACATGACACGCAAATTGGGGAAGGTGGACGTCAAGAAATTATAGCCTGCCACATTACAGATGGATGTCACAGATAGGTAAACTCCTACACGCTCCACTTCTTGTTTAATTATTATGGAAAGAGCTATTAAAATATAAGGAAAGTTTCAGCTGCCCGAGCCACGAAGTAGGTTAAATGAAATTAAAGGCTTCTATTTTCATGGGATTCGAGCTGGTTTCAATTACAAGCCCGCTACCAACCAGCGTTATCCGCGATTAACCACACTTTAAACTTCACTGGGGAAAAAGTCTTTTCGCGGACCCACGGGGGCTCCGAGCCCGGGGGCGCTGCGCGGGCAAAGGGCTCTCCCGGCTCTGGATGTGCCGGGCCGGGGCTGCGGGCACGGCCCGGTTCCGTTCCCTCCCACAACACTAAAGCGAGGAGAACGCTCGCTCTTCCAAGCGGGAGAGGAGCGCGTGGCCTCTCCCTGCGAGCCCGTCCTCTGCACGGGCGCCAAAGGCCGGGGGGCGCCGGGGCCGCCCCGCGGGCAGGGCCGGAGCGCCGCGCCCGCCGCAGGCCCGCCCGGCGTGGCAGGGGACGGCGGCACCCCCGGCCCGGGCCCTGCGCGGGCGCACCGGGGGCTTTCGGCCTCGCCCGCGCTGGCTGAGCATCGATCACCCGGCACGGAGCCCCTCCAGCCCGGCCGCCACCGCGGCGCACCGCGGAGCTGCCCCGCCGTCCGCCCGCCTCCCTCCCTCCATCCCTCCCTCCATCCTCCATCCATCGCACCCTCCCGGAAACGCGCGGCCGCTCCCCCCACACCCCGCGGAGAGGGGAGGATGGAGGGGGCTGCCCGCGGGCCGTCGGTCGGTCGGTCGGTCGGTCGGTCGGTCGGTACCTGCTGCGGGCGGTGGCGGTGCCGCCGCGCCCCCTGCCCTGCCCTGCCCTGCCCGGCCTGGCCCTGCCCGGCTGTGCCCGCGCGGCGCCCCCGCCGCTCCCGCTGGGCCGCTGCGCGCGCGCTCCCCCGCGCGCCCATTGGCCGCCCGCCCCGCCGCTCGCGGCACGGCAGCAGCGCCGATTGGCGGGGTCCCCGACAAGCCCCGCCCCCTCCCTCCTCGCTCCGCCGCGGGGGGGCCGCCCCTCCCCCCGCCGTGAGGGGAAGAAGCGGCTCCTGCGCGGCCGCTCCGCGTCCGGAACCCGGGGGCACAAACCAGCCCGGCTTCCAAACAGCCCGAACCGCCGAATCCCGCCGGCGCCGTGCGAAACATCCACGGCCTCCGTAACGGCGAGCCCGGAGGTGCCGGTTCGCACCGAGCCGCCGCTGCACTTTGATGAGCCCGGGAGCCAAAATCCGGAGGGAGGGCCCCGAGCGGCGCTACTTGTGCGGTGCCACAGAGCCATCAGGGCTGGGAAAGGGCCTTTAACATCATCACCCAGCGCTGCCGCTGGCACCCCTAAACCACCAAACCGAATGTCAATGTCACCAGATTGTTATTGACGAAAATAATTGCGCTCCACTTGCCTCACGATTTGTTGCCAAAGAGCGCTGCGGAGCAACGTGATGCCGCGATGCCAGTGGTGCCGTGCCCCGCCACCATATGCCTTTGGTTTCACAACTAAATATTGCACAGAGTGACACGCATCACCTCAACAGGAGAAAAAAAAAAGGCATTCAGAAGTTAGCAAACGCCCCATATAAGCTTGTGCAACCAGTGTTAATTCAGATTGCTGTATGTATAAGGTGTTATGTGAGAATTGTTGTAAGCACAGTCTGCTTGTGCAAGTGCATGTTGGTTTTTCCAAATGGCTCCTGCCTGATCCGGGCCGTGAGAATGGGAGCTGTGCACCGTAGCAACTCAATAATTGTTTTATACTTACTTTTAGATGTGTATTCTCATGATTTATCTACTCCATACTAGTTAAGCCTGCTACCTAAGTACTTCTTAACAGAGTACTTAGAATCACATAGCTGTAAACTCTTTATCATAACTGTTTAGAGGACAGTTTTTCACAGACTATTCCTTGGAAAATATCTGCTCGATGAAGCAGAGACATTATCCGATCATCAGCCATATAGGAAAAACAACTCAGGCAGTGCAAAGACTTGAGTCCGAATCCCTCACATTTCTGCTGAAAGGTTTTCCTACTTTGTTGTCCACTATTACACACCAAGGTTCCTTTTTCTGTTCTGCTGAAATCCTGACATGTGGTAGGCCATGCTGACCATAGGGATGAGGCATTTCCGTTTCAGATTCCCTGTAATGGAAGAGTTCATTGCAGCAGAGAGATGCAGATGCAGAATTGCAGTCACTGCACATGAACTCTTATGAAAGTTTATTTTTAAAAAATCTCGAGTTGGTATATGCAAATTAAAGCTTCTCAGATCATTACAGCAATTAAATTTAGGTGCATTTTTCAGAAGTCACTTAGTAAAATGTGTCTGTGACACTGAATGGAAGTCACAGGGAAGATCCTAGCAATACTTCACTGTGGGCACAGCAGTGTAGTTTGTCCAGTCTCATTTTTGAAAATAGCTAAAAATTGGTAGGGCTTTAAACTTGTCTGTAATACGTATTGTATTCTCTGATCATTGTCATAGTTCGTTAGTGATGTTATAAGGCAGTGACAGTGGATAAACTGATGCATTCAGTGCAAATGGCTGTTTTATAATAACAATTAAGCAATTTTGGTTTCAGAATTTTAAACCCAATTTCCTGGCAGAACAGGCGAAAAAGGCAAGTTATCAAGCATGTACTGCATAGGCTGAAAATATCTAAGCCATGTGGTCTCTATCTGAGTGGTAAAGTACAGCATAAAAGTCCCAGACTTTCTTAATTTTTTATGGATTCTATGCCCTCCATACCTCTGATGGAAAGATCACCAAGCCATCATCATACATCAAATATGTGCATTACCACAAACTGAATTAATGGCAACGCAGCAAAGTATGACAGAATTATTTCAGATGCCATCAGAGCACAAAATAAATATCAGGTGTTCGGAGCACACTGTCGTTGGTTTGTGTTGAGCACCAGTGCAATTTACAGCTCTTTCAGTGAGCTCAAAACACCAACATGCTGCAATGTGCTTTTATCCAGACACTGTCTGGATCAGTCTCATAGTGCACCAAGACAAAATGTCTTGATAAAGCAGAGTACCACAGGGATACAGCAGGAGTTCACAGTGCTGTAAAACTCCTTTAGGATCTCAAAAGCCTCAGAAATCGTGGGAATACTTTGAGAGATAATGATCTGATTTTTTTTTCCGGACTTTTAAAGTCACGATTAATTAATCCCTCCTAAATTATTAACATCAGGAAAACATCATAGTGACATAGTGTCATGATGTACTTGCATTTTAATGTAGTAACATATGGTTACTTCTCAAAGAACCTACCAAACTGGTTATTCAAGGTAGCATTGTGAATTTTTCATCACAGGAAAGGGAAGATATCAACACAAATGTGGCCTAGCCTGTGAACACTGAATAAATTATTAAAAAAATCCCAAACCCACAATATAGTCTTTATTAGCTAATATAAAAAAAAAAAAAAAAAAAAAAGAAAAAAAAGAAGTATTTGAAACTCTTACCCAGCACAAAGAGGTAGTGCAACACAAAGTTATAGAAATCTGTAGGTAAACAAGTGCAAGTGCCTGCAGGGCTAAATCTTGGTTTGTTATCCATGAGAGTACAAAACAAATACCTACATGTTCGCTATCAGGAAAAAAAAAAATAATAAAAAGGAGAGAGAAAAATCCAGTTCATATCTTTAAACTGATGAACGTTTCTAAGCAATATTAGAAAGCTATTTCATTCACAGGAACCTTCCAGAGGTTTCTGGATTGCTTCATTACATCTCTCCAATTTTAAGCGAGGCAAACCATTTTCACAGCTTTCTGCCTTTTATTGACCAACTCATAGAAATGTTTGATTTTGCACCCCCTGCCTGGACTAGGTTACCCAGTCTCCGTGCTTTGGAGATTGAAACAAGTGTCTCTGGCGAAAGTGTGAGAGGACAAGTGCCAGGCCAAAATCATGAGGGATCACTAGAAATTACAGCCATGCTACAGGAGCCAGGTGTTCGTACAGAAACTTTGTTTCTCTGTGCATAACTTCATCACTGTATACCTATATATACCCTGTATACCTATATATACACTGTATACCTATATATATACTGTATACCTATATATATAGTGTATACCTCAGAAACACAACTGTTTTTATGCAAATGATACTTGTGTTTCCTCGTTTCAGTCAGCCACGGACACATTAGGAAGGGTGCAGTGTTCTGCATAAACCAAGGCATGTATTTACCACGATCTTGTGGAGGCTTTATGGATGCTCACTTCGATTTCTTGCTAAATGCAACCCATCTAATTAAAAGATCAGTCAAGGGAAATGTCACTTTCTGTGCTGCCACAAGAAAGGCCACAGGCATTTTCTGTTCACCAAACTTAGACTCTCCTAACATTTCATTTGTGCTCGTGCTGCTGGGGCTTAACAACCATATCGAAAGAAAGTGTTTATAAGGGATGCATTTGTGGTGTAATGAGCACTAACAGCTCTTGTCCCCAAGCTACAGTGCATTCCAGACACAGTAATATAGGCTGGAATTTGCAGACTTACTGCTGTACAGGACGTGGTGTGACAGATACAGTTTTACAGAAGCTCAGAAACAGCCTTTGTATAAGCAGTAACCAATACAGTTAAAGCTTATTTGTTTTCTAATTTGAGGTACTACAGTTCAAAGAAAAAGGTCGGATCAAAACTAGTTAAACCAGTTTAGGAAAAGTCCAGGAACTTATTTTTAGCTGTGTATTAAAGCTAGTTAGTATATTTAAAGATATCTTTGAATTCAAAGCAGAGTACTCATGAGAGGAAACTTGTGATTTTGCTCTCCAAAGAGCTGATACAGTTTTTTTTGTCGAGTGACCCTTTCACCTTTACTAATGAATTAACTGATATCAGCATAGAGATGGGATGAGTAACAAATATATTGTTTGCAGTTGAATGCAATCTGCTACCTTTTGTATGTTTTCCATTCTAATGTGCTAATTCTTCAGGTTTTTTGGGAGCAAGTGTTAGGATTACAATGCATATTCAGTAAAGATTACTAAATCATATATTGGAATGGAGATTGTCCAGTCCACCCTCCAGGCTCAAAGCAGAGCCACCTATGGAAGGTTCATCAGGGCTGTGTCCAACCAGGTTTTGAGCATCCAAGGACAGACACTACTCCGGGCAACCTGTGCCAGTGTTTGACCTCCTTCACAATAATAATAAAAGCTTTTTTCTTTTGTTTAAATGGAAATCTTGTATTTTTCTTTGTAGCCTCTTGTCCTATTGCTGGACACTACTGAAAAAAGTCTGGCTCTGTTTTCTCCTGCCCAGGTATTACACACACTGGTGAGATCCCTCCGAGCCTTCTCTCCTCCAGGCCGAACAGCCCCAGCACTCTCAGCCCACCCTTGCAGAGCAGACACTGCAGTCACTTGGCCCCTCAGTGGACTCACTCCAGTGTGTCCCAGTCTTTCTTGTACTGGGAGCCCAGAAATGTCTCATCAGCGCTGAGTAGAGGGGAAGGATCAACTCCCTTGACCTGCTGGCAATGCTCTTCCTGAATCAGTCCAGGAGGCTGTCGGCCTTCTTTCCACGAGGGCACGTTGCTGGCTCACAGTCAATGTGCTGACCCAAGGCCTTTCCCACAAAGCTGCTTTCCACCTGCCTGGTCCCCAGTCTGTCCCAGTGCATTGCGTTTTTCCTCCCCAGTGGAGGGAGGAACATTTCCCTTTGTTGAAATTTATAAGGTTCCTGTTGACTGATTGTTATCTTTTCCTGCATGACTACACACAAACATTAGTTCTCCTCTTGCATTCTTGCCACGTCACTTAAAAGCAGCAAAAATACCCGTTGTGAGATCTACCTATGAAACTTCATTCTGTTCTCCTCATTTTGAAAAAAACTAATTAAAACACCTCTTAACTATACTGGCTACTGTGCCAAGTCCTGTCAGCTTGATATTAGTGGTATTTATGTTTGATATTTTCTCTCTTCTTTTTTATTGAAATTTTCTGATGTAATTGCCTTTTGGCATATCAATACATTTAATTATTATTTAGTATCTTGAATATATCAATAAACCTGTGGATGATAGAAACAGTGGCTAGGAATGGCTGAGTGAGGAGTGCTGAAGGGTGAAGTGATCCTCTAGAGGAATGATGGAAGTTTAGTTACAGCTTGATCATGTGAGGCTTGGGTCACCACACCATGTGGCAGTCTGGGTCATGTGATTAAAATAAAACAGCTTAGTTAGGGACAAAGTTTTGTACAGGATAGACTTGTTGAAAGCAAGCAGATATCAAAGATGTGAAAGGTTTTGCTCAGTTAGGAACAGCAGACTGGCTGGGAAAAGTCATGACAGGTAGCCTTGTTGGGGACAGAGGATTAAAGGGAGCCTAATGGGCTCTTGGTGCCCAGCTCTCCCAGGCACTTGGTCACAGAAGTAAAATGACTGTGTTCGATTTTTAACACAGCTGTACTTTGCTTCTTCTAACCTTCCTTTAATTGTCCTCTAATTTTCAGTCTAAATGCAATTGCCAATATACACCTTTGTTTCTCTGCCAGCACTTGCCTTTTCAGCCAACAAACCATTCCTGCAGTGATACATTTGTAGAGAGCAACCTTATCCCGTTTCAGCTTTCATTTTACCAGGCCAGAAAAGCCACGGTCAAGAATCTCTTCTGTAAAGAATCTCTTCTTATCCATTCCAGAACCCCATCTTTGCATGTTTTTCAGATTTAATTCATAATTTTATACAATATTCCAGATGAAGTTTCACTGAGATCTTACACAGCAAAAATATTTTCATACCTCTACTGAAAACAGATCTCTTGATGGCAGCTTAGGCCTATATTTGTTTTTCTCATAAACCTTATGTCAGCAGTTCATAAGAAGTGTGAATTTGATGAGTATATTTTAGTTTCCTCCTCTGTCATGTCAAGCTATCGAGGTTCTAGCACAAAGTGGTGTCATTTGTTCCCAAGCACAAAACTACACTTTTGTACATAAATGAAATTTCTTCTCATTTCTGTTAGTTTAGGTTATAGGCTCTTTTAGTATTAATTCTAACTGGTAGTCATTATTTATTTGTGTTGATGATGTTTCTTCACTTTTTCAGTGCATTTTCATTACCACGTATCCACATGTCAGCATTACTTGTAGCTATTTCCTTTCATGTCAGCTCATTTCATGCTTCACTTTGACTCTTTATTTTATTTATTAGTTTTCCATATCAAAATGTTTAAATATTCCTACTTCTTTTGCTTAGTAACTACATAATATACCCCAAATTTTGGTACCTTTGGATTCATGGTCAGTTCTTCCTTCTATTTCTGTTTTAGTTATGCTTTTCTTGCATAAGCTTTATGATTTGTTCTCAAGGACTGATGACACACAATCACATCTAGCTCACATAAGAAGGGCAATAATTTCTCCATCTGTGTAACTATACAAGCTACACAAGTTTGTTATTGCTCACAATGATTACTTCACGATTTTGTTTTATTAAGCAGTTTAATAATATCCTTTACTATAAGCAGAACAACCTGCCTCAATGGTATTTGCTCCAAAGAATTTCTCCTGAGCCTAGCATTTCTGATTTTGTAGGTTCAAAGTATTTAACGTATTTCTCATGTTTACTCTCTTTAAAAAAAAAAAAGCCATTTCATGCTTTCATCTGTGAAACAATCTGTTCCTCAGACACATAATCAATCGCTGTTTCAAAAGTTTGCAGTTTGTTGGTGTTTATTTTACCTTTGATTGATAATTTTGCATTATATTCATTGCAATTTGGCATGACAGGGGCAGATCAGAAGCCTGAAGCCACCAGTGTTGAGGGCCCTCTTTATCAAAGGAAAATGCAGAAGTGAGAACAGGGCACTGTTCTGTTGCCTGGGGTCTCTCTCCATCCCCACAGTGACCAGGTTCTCACGAACGGGTTGCAGTACTGCAAGCCCCGGGACAAAGTTATTCCTGCCTTTACCTGATGAGAGGAATGGGTGAAATCAAGCCATGAAGATGATGATCCATCTCATAGTGATAAGTTACCTCCATGTCATTGCTGGCAGGGTGACCTGCGAGACTGTGTGTGCTGAGAAGTCTCCTGTGGATGTCTGCAGCAGGGCATTCCAGAACATTAGGAGACAACTGCAAAAGAGGAGAAAGAGAAGCAGAAAATTGGGATCCCTTATTTTTTGTAGCCTGCATTGAGTGAAAAGTGGGCTGAAAAACACTCCTGCTGGTTCATTTGATCCCAGGAATAGTTACTGGGTGAGACCTTTGAGTGCAGACACGGTACATTGTGACTGGTGGCCACCAACTTGCTCATGCAATGCTGCTGCCTGTGCAAACTGTCTGCTGGAATAGCTCAGAGAGTTGTGGTTTTGTGATCAGTTATGTTGTATTTTACTTCTCCACAGCTCTGAATTAATTGCTGTTGCTAATTGCCCCATGCTTTCCACCCTAGAGATATCTTCAAAAAGTATTACATTTATTTTGGTTTCAGTCATATGTGCTGGTACAAGGAGCTGCTGGTGCTGGTTGTGGTGGGGAGAAAGTTAAAGACGTATCCCTTGCAGAGTTTACTGTGGGATTAGGAATTGGATACCCAGAGCAATGCTGGAAGGTACAGACTCTTCCAACATTTTCCCATGTAGTGGCCATGGGATGGAGAGCACAGCAGCCCAGATAAGCTGCCAGACTGGTAGGGTGCTCCCACTTGAGGCCACCTCCAAGCTCTCTGTGATTGCTGCATCTGTCGTGTGACCCCAAAGGGCAGTGGCTGGTCTTCAAGAACTCTGCCTTTGTTCATTTATGGACACAAAAGTCCCCTCAAACCCAACAGTTGTTGGGAGTTTAGCAACCCTCTGACACTGCCATGGGGTAACCCAGCTACCCAAAAACATGTGGCTTTCTCTTGACACAGATTCACAAGGAGTGTCATTTTCTTAAGGCTCCTGGTTACACCTCTCTGAAATTTCTCTGAACTTGGAAAGGTAGCTGTCAACATGGCAAAAGCAAGTGCATAAAGAGCCAAAAAAAGAAAGGTAATTAAAGAAGGGGGGGGGGAGAGGCAACAGAAAGTAGGGCGGGGAAGGATTTCAAACACGAAGACACATAGATGGATGAAGGAGAGCTGGCCATCAACAGCAAATGGAGTTGTTAAAATGACTCTTGGATCAATTTGTGATGTGCCTTTGACTTTTCAGACAGTGGAGATGGAGAAGGTGTTTAGAAAAGCCACCAGGCATGGCAATGGAGAATCCTGTAAGCTTTTCTTTATTTTGAATGTGAATCCTTGAATGGATGAGGAAAAATACATCTTCTTTCATAGCTGCACTGTCAAGAGGTGATGTGGTTACCTACTGAACAAAGTTTTGCTGTTCTTCATCAAGGTTTTCAGGCTGCCATAACACAAAAAGCCCACAAGAACAGCCTCAGACTCATGGCAAGTTACAGCTTCAACAGATGAATGGGAACAAGATCCCTGCTGAAGATACCAGGATGTAACACACATTAAAGCATGGAAAAATACAAATCCTACTTAGGAAACCACATCATGATAAAGCAAATTTTATATTGAAGTGATTCCTATCACTGCTGTGAAGTGGTTACTCTGCCAGTGCCTCCAGCCAGAGCTTGGAAACTATCCCTAAATAACACTGCAGCAGATACAGCAGCACAAAGAAGGAAGGATCAATCTGGTTTGTGCTTGTCTTCCAGCTCCAGGAAGGTCCCAGGACCCATCCTGAGATTTTTACTTTATTTCCACCTGCCTAAGACTGACTCTGGAGTCTCTGAATGATATGACCTGGAACATGATTTGAAATTTAAAACTAGAAAAATAGTGGTAGCAGTAGGAGAAACACCACACTCAGAAATCATGGAACTTCTTTTGATGAACTTACTCACTTCTGTAGACCCACATGCCTGCGAGAGCAAAACAAGATATTGAGGGCCCACGAGCGCTGAGTGTAAGATTAGTATTTGCAATTAACTCATCTGAGGCATATTCTTTTGTCTGAATTTCACTTAATGCTATTGGTGGTACCTATCAGGGACAATATATTGTTGAAGATACTATTTGGTGTTGATTTAAGGCCATCAACCTTAGTGCCATGTGCTGTTTCCTGATAATATATTTATGACACGTGAGTAACACTGGAAGACAGAAGTTGAATATCAAGGAGAGCAACACTCTGCCTGTCTCTTATGCTCTGCTTCCTTAAGCATCTGCTACTGGCCATGCTTAGGGTAACATTGAGAAAAGACAATATTGGCTCACTTGGCAGTCATTATTATCTTCACTAATATCCACTGAGCAGATTTACAGCAGTTGAGCAATGTAATCTGTTCATGGTACATGGTTGCAAGATGGCACTGATGCTGAGACACCCCTGTTAAGATTAATTTCTCACCAAGCAATGAACTATATGAATTCTAACACTGAAAAATGCTTTGTTCAGATAGGTTGCACTCAACTGAGCCATATACTAGAGAGCTGCTTAAATTCACCTTAACATTAGCCATATTAGACCAGAAGATTATATTCTTGGCCACACAATAAACTTAAACTCCATCAAATGCGCTGTTGTGACTCTCACTGCCATGAATTTATTTTTTTAGTTGATGGTCTACTTTTTGAATTGATAGTCCATGATTTAATTGTAGCTGTAATATTGCTACAATATTGCTGCAACCTCCAACAGGACTTAACCCTTAAGGCAGAGTGATCAGGTCTTTAGGCTCCCAAGGATACAACATTTTGGGGCAGAATTTAAGGACATATTGAACATTTGTCAAGTGTTTCTGGTCTCACCATTCAGTCCTAAGCAGACAGCAGGATGCTCAGAAATCCCAAACACTGTAACAAACACACAGTAGCTATGGCACTTCCCAGAGGATTCAAATTTAATGCTTTTACTGTAGCAATGGTTTGCAAATGCACAAACAAATCCAGCAAACTCCATGTATGCTAGAGTTAGAAAAAGTGTCTAGTTTGCCCATGAAGATTAAGTAGAGGTGGTCTACTGCAGCCTGAATCTATCAGGCTCACTGTTTTAAGCCCTAATAACATGGATATATACCTCTATCCAGGCAGAGACAAAAGATCCCCCATCTGAGAATATCTAAATGCAACAGTCCTTACTCCAACAGAAGGACTCAGCAGTAATTCTGAGCTGTGATGTCATTTTGGAGAAGTCTAAATATCCAGTAACCTGGCAATTAAGGCACCCACACTGGCGTTGACAGACCTGATTTCAGTCCTCAGTCTGGTTGATCACTTGCTTTAGTCACAATTCTTTCTCCCATTGTCCATGGGAGTGGCCTTGCCAGCAGGCTGCCATACACCCTGAGTGTCACCCTTCTGGAATCTCCTACTTGCACTCTTTTGCTCTATATAACAAATCCTTAAGAACTGGGATGTAGATGAGAGGCAGAATGTGGATTAGAAAATACATCTCTCCTTCTAACTAGCATCTTCCTAGGGGAGAAAACCAATCCCACTCTCTTAAGGAGAGAAGCACCTTTCTGCTGTTGGGGGTGTAAATTACATTTATCTCTGTTTTTGGCAGGACCAACTAGTGGGATTAAACTTGAATGTGTTGCTTAGGGAGTCAGGGTTTCCAGTCAGGAGCTGAAGCAGTCGGATGCCTGAAAGTCAACACCTTTGCAAACCTTATTCAGATTGGGCTGGTGAACTTTGGGGCTCAAGAGCAGAAGAAATCAAACTGGGCATTTCTTCTGGGAGACATTTTAATAGCTGCTCTTATTCGACAGTGGCTCAGAGACTCCAGCCTTTGGCCATACCCTGGATCTGACATTCAGGGTGCATTTGGAATTTAAATATTTTTTTTTTCTTTTTACTCCTGCTTAATTCAAGACTTTTTTTTTTTTTTTGCCAAAACTATTATGACATAAAGTGCTATTTTGCACTGTGAGTTTCCCTGATATTATATCAGCTGCATTTAGTTTAACTATTTCCATTATTAAACATCTTTATATTCTGTGGTATTTTATGGAAACAAAAACTGTAGCACTTGGCTCCATTAATTTTGCCTGAAGGGCAGCAATCCACTTGGTTGGCAGAATTTGAAATAAATCAAGACTCTGTATTATCTTAAAGAGACTAATCTTTTCTTTCATTTCATCCATGTGCCATTCTTATGTCGTCATTCTCTTATCTTCCTTTTATCTTACTATGCTGTGTGCTACAATTTCTTGGAACCTCTTAGAACCACAGAAAGATTTTAGTTGGAAGGGACCTCATCTTCTCTGACCCCCACTGAAAGCAGAGGCAACTGCTAGGTTTGACAAACTTAAAAAAATCTGTTTGCTCTGCCTGCAACCCCCCCTCCTTCTGCTACTCTAATTTACACTGGTCTGATTTATTTTTTTCTGTAAGTGCTTATGCATAATAAAGGAGCTGTAGTTGTTTTGGAATTAACCAAAGGACACTCTCAGCATAGTGCTTGCGTGTTTCATTTTGTTCTTTGCTGTGGTGTGTAGGTGGTGAGTGCTCATGTGCTTCTGTGAACAAAGGCTCGTGTACAACCTGTACACGGAGGGCTCTATAATTTCTAAACCCTGTGTTGCAATGCAGGTAAGTGCACACAGCACCGATTTTGGACAAAATACATTACAGAGATATTGAAATTAATACTCAATCCAAGTATTGCAAAACAAGAAAGCTCAGGAAAAAAAACCAAAACAAACAAACTGTGTCAGGATAGAGCAGCACAGCTGTGGCTGGCAGTGGTGACACCAGGCAGAAATCGTGGGAGTGGCAGGTAATGACACTTTAGGGTTTATGATCTCTGGCTAAACTTCATATAGTAGCATGAAATGCCTGCCTGTTACATGACTGATGGGGGGAGGATAAGGACAAAAACAGATCTCAAAGCATAGCAGCATCACTGACCTGGTGGCTTTTTTACCAGGATCAAATGCTTGTCAGAGTGAGCAGACTATCAGCTGGTTATGTGGAGAGTCACGGGCAGATCAATATCTACTTCTTCCCCTTAGAAATACCATTAAATGGAACTGTGCCTCCAGCTCGAGGCACAGGCAGCCTTGTGCTGCCCTTGCACTCCCTCCTAGAGTCCTTTTCCCACTCCAAGGCCATACCCTGTCCCCCTGGGACTGCTGCTCAGGGCCTGCAGGAGGAGCAAAGACCCCTGAGCAGACTCCAGGCAGGGTAACAGACACATGTCCCAGGAGGAAGCAAAACAGAGACATTTAGCTCAAGCTATAATATATTATAAACCACATGGCAAGCTGAAAAAGCTCTCATCGCCCAGCTAATTAGTTTGAGTGCAGTGCCATGAGGGTGCAGTGATACTGATTCCAGTTCTGGGGACAGTGTAGCTGCCTGGGCTATCTGATAGCTCAGTACACTGGGGCAGACACACAGATAGTCACCTTGTAAGGGATGTTGGCCTGATTTTCTCCCATCACATTTTTTAAGTCTGAAAAAAACCTAGCACTTTTGTCTGTCTTTTAATTGTAAATGCTGAAGCAGAAACAATCAAGAGTTGTACTCCCAAAAGCATGTCCTCTGCACAAAGTCAGATTTTCTCTTCCACATGACGGAATTTAGAAAAAAAATCACATGGCAGAGTTAGCTGTTCGGTCATGCTGGAGATAAAGGAACAGTGCTAGGCTTTCCCCACTGATCAAACTTGCTGCCTGCTGGACATACAGAAGGTTTGGCTGATTCTCAGTATTCCTATCTGTGAGTAGATTGATGGTCTGGCAACACCTTTGGGCTCACAAATACAGATGTGAGGCTGCAGCACTCACCACCTTCTCTATCTGTGTAGTCAGTGGACAGCAACTCTGAGGTCCAGCACAGTGCACACATTCAACACAGAGTTCTGAAACACTCTCCATGGTTTTCCCCTCATGTTGCTTTTAATGTTTTCTTTCCTACAGAGAGGTCCTTTCTAGAATTTTTTACTAATGGCCAGTTGTCCAGAATGGTTATGAAAGCTTATTTCCAGTCTCATGCACCCAAAAGCTGACCAAAATGTAAAAAGAAAACCCCTGTTTATCCTTCTTCCCTTGTTTATACATGTGAGACCCTCTTTTCAATATGAAAGAACTTATTTTTAGCCCTGCTCTAATGCAAAAGACTTTGAGTTTCATTTACAAGACTTCAGCTTCCTCAGGCTGAGAAATGTTCGAGGGTTGGTTATTGGGGCTTTTTTTCATTTTGTTTTGGCTTTCACATATCATATGCAATATACAGTTTCACTCATCTTCTCTTTCATCTAAGTTCTTCAGTCTTCTCTTGGGACAACTGGCAGTTGCTCTTTGTCCCAGCCATCACAGTATTTCTTCAGGGGTGCTCTATGTTCCCATCCAGTCAAAGGTATTATTTCTTGTTGTTTTTATGTTACTTTCTGGCAGGCTAATCTTGCTTATAGTTTATGTCTGAGGCCACAGCCTATTTCTTCATCAACTGCATTTGGTTTTGAAGTTCTGCAAGGACTTATCCTGTCACAGGGCATTCATTTTACAAGGATGGCTTTGCTAACCTTTCTTGTTAGTTCCTGATGCATTCATGGCTGGCTTTTATACTGCAGCCCACTGTGTTTGATTTGTGCAGCCTTATCCTTTAGCACAGAGTCAGCCTCACTTAGCAGAATTTATCAGCTTGCCCAAATGACCAACCCTTACAATTTCATTTACTCCAGTTTCTGGAATAATCTCACCACACACATTAACATTCTCTGTCCTTTCCTGAGCTGCTATCCTCAATTTGTCTGAGATGTTGTCTTAGAGTTGTGTCTTTCTGTCTGAATTTCATAGGTTCTTACATACTTTCTCTTAATAAGTGCTGGAGGCTGATTATTCCAGACATTCTCCACTAGTTCTTCAGACACATTTGGCATACCCTGGAGCTTTCTCTAGAATACTATATTGTTTATTAACCCACTTCATTTGCAGCTCCTGAACCCTTTTTGATTGTGGTTTCCTCGTGAAAGGCAATATGGTGCTTCTGGGCTTCAGAGTCTGTCTTTTTTATTCCCAAATTAGGCTATTGCTACTGCCTAGACAGCAGTGGAAGAGTTGTGCTCAGATGCAATTTAAAGTTACATAATCTCAGCTGAATGATGAAGAGTTCATCTTTCAAGTAATAAAATATTCATTTGCTCCCACCAACATTTTAAAACACATTAAATAAGCATTTAGAATGATTTTCCCATTTGTTAAAACTTGAGTTTAGAAAACCCACATCTGGATCATATTTAATCTGATGGCTTCTTTTAAAACTTTCACAGTGTTGGCTCACCTGTGTGAAATGCAAATGCTGTGTTTTGAAAATGATTGTGATAATGATAATTTGATTTGAAGATATAAGAGTATTGTTGAAATATTTCAGATGACTGTTCATGTTAAAGAAAGCACTATTTCCTTGAAACAAAGGATACTGTTCTTTGAGTGTGACAGAGCTCTCAGAAAGCTGTCACTTGGCACACTTGGTGAATCTTAAAGACATAATCTTGAGTGAAACCGGTAATTTTGTTCATAGAAGTATCTCATAAAACACATAAGAATATTCATCACTTCTCTAGAAGGAAAACATGTTTTCAGTAGCTCTTAACAAAAAAAATGGCTCGATAAAACATTTGACCTAAAATCCTTATAAAATCCATGGAGATTTTCATTAAGGAAAGTTAGGAAAATGTCACGGGTCAGTTGAGTGATAGAACTGGCACAGTCCACACTGAAGGAAGTATAGAAAAGCTAAGGCTGATTGTAGGTATAAGGAAGAAGAGAGAGAGAGAGGCATTCTCAGTGTTTCCAGATGCAAAATGAAGGTGTACACATGCCACTTTGACACCGAGTGCCCTGGAGAGAGCAATTGATACTGAAGGCTCTAAACAATAAGAGAGCTCACAAAGTTGCTGGAACTTGTACATTTTTTAGACATTCGGGTTGTTGTATGAGGATAAGGAGGTTTTTGGTTCACAGAATGTTTCCTCTTTAGCTAAAGTTAAATCCTTCCATGATGGAAGAAGTGACAGTTAGGGAGGACTCAGATTCTTGTTTTCCTGGCAGGCTTGAAATGTTAGAAAATAAGAGTAAGCTGACTACTTCTGCCAAGAGCAGAAATATAAATATCAAAACTGAGTCAGAAAGAATCCTATATGCCATATCCAAAGCGACATTCCAGAGTCCAAACTGAAGATCGCAGCAAAAACCATCAGCACATTCGGAACTTCATTAAGATTTGCCAATAGTTTGATAAAAGTCAGGTCTTAGCTTTCTGATATCTGGAAATCTATTCTCTTATTAAAAGCTCCAGACATAATTTCATAACCTGAACAACGATGGCATGTGACTTTCAGGTTTCCTCTGAAGAGTGTAGATCAAAAACAACTCCTGTTCAGCTCAGACCTCAGATGTTCATTTAGAAGTAGCAAGAGTTGTGATGATTTGGGGTGCAGCTACAGTACCATTTTACTTCAGGTTAGCCATCCATTTCCAAAGTGAATCTTTTGATCCTCTTCAGTTTTCATGCTTTGGTTCATGCAGTGGAGCAACCTCAAACTAGAAAGTTGCCCTGTGCCCCAAGAACTAATTCATGTACATGAATAGTACCTGAGAGAAAAAGCATGAGATTCCTTTTGAGAATGTGTTGGTTTGCACACATTGCAAACATTGGTTTCATTAGGGATATCTAAACAAACCAGCCTGAGTGGCCCTGGGTGTTGTGTGTCCCTGCAGGTGTTAAGAGTGCACCTGCTACTGAAATATTGGTCTGTATTTGCAGTTATATTTCTTCTGATGCATAATTTCCTTCACATTTATCTTAGTTCTCCCATCTTTGGGTTTAGCACACGGCCCACCACTAGCACAGATTACTTTAGAGTAGGTCTGCAAGCAAAGTGGATGCATCTACAGTGATAGCTTTAAACCTTGATTTCTTTGATCATACCTGCCCCCAGAATTATACAAGATTAAGATTAGTATGAAAGGGAGTAATTAACTGAATATCTTTGTCACATTGAACTTATGTGTGCGCTGAGTGCACATTCAAGAATTTTAATAGTATGACTTTAAATCTAAGGACTTCTGTGGAGATAGCAGGGCACCTGAGTTGGTTCTGCTCTGTGTGATCAAAACTGACCCTGTGTGTCCTCTCACACAAGACATGTATTTTTTTGTTTGCTGGTTCTGAGAAGTGACTCTTTTTGAAAACATTTGTTGTCTCCCAGCAAACAGTGAGAGTGATGGGCAGGTTTTGCCCAGAGAGCAGAAAAGTACTTTAATTCATTTTGCTCCATCCAATTTATTATGGACAAGAAGTCGTATACCTGATAGAGCTATCCACAGAAGGGAATACCATAAGTCATATTTGTGATGAGGCAGTGACAAGCAGAGCAAAATGTATGTTTTGTATTGTTACTGATGAAAAACTCAATGCCAATGACAATAAATGATGCTCTGAACTGTGCACTGATCACAGGAAAACAGAATCCAATGAAATGGCTACCCAAATATCTTTATGAGTCATGCTAAATGCCTGCTTCTAACTTTGTTTCTCAAGGAAGTTACAAACCTCATTCTTAGAAGGGAGAAAAGAAATATCTTTCAATGCACAAAGCTGACTCAGTAAGTGACGCACACCACACAACGTGTTCATACAACTCCTAACATGCTTTGCAGGCCTCAGCTCCTTCTTTCCCACTACCTTTAAACCACCTTGTTGGCCTACCAGCAGCTAACTGCAAGAAACTGCCCCTGGCAACACGAACCTCTGCCCTCACCTAGCGAAGTGTTGACATTTTGCACAATGTGATGCCTCAAGGCAAGAAGCTGGAGGAGCGACTCTGGTGTGAGGTTTGAGGTTTGCTCATTACTGTGTTCTGGCCGTCCGTGGCAGAGGGACGCACGGGCTCCAGTGTTCGCTGTAATTTAAACCTTTAGGTCATTAATCCACCCGCATCTGGGTTATAGGTGTGAGCTTTGTACTTGCCTCAGACCTGCTCCCTCTGCAGGAAAATGGATTACAGCTGCTGTGTGATGGGCACTGGCCAGTTTTGATCGTGAGTGCAAGTGCAGCTGCACAGTCAGCCTTCCAGTGTCATTTCATTCTCAGCTCTCCTCCCTTTCTCCCCACTTTCTCCGTCTGCACACTGTCTGCTTGTTAGATTGGAACTATGTGACTGACATTTAACCTCCTACCCCCATGACATCTGTGTGAGTCCCTGCTGCAGCTCTGAGGACAGAGAGGACACGAGGACAGAGAAGACAGTGGGGTTAATGAAACAGAAACCAGCATTAGAGAAACCACGATGGTGGACAAACTCCAGCCTGGAACACAAGAGCGGACACGGCAGTGGATACCTTGGAATGATATTTTGAGGAGCAGTTTAGAGGCAAATCTGGGGAGCAGCATGGTCATCATTGTTTCAGTCATATAAGTGGTATCTGCCATCTTAGTTCTCCATGTAGAAAAAACTGTTGAGGTATTTCTGAAAAATTATTTTTTATTAAATTACTGTTATGGAGGATACTGAAACGCCATGCTAAAGACATTCATGTTAAAAATAATCTAATCTGTACCCCTTACTCCTAATAAAGTTTTCCAAAAGATTACTTCTTAGTTAATTATATCCATAATTCTACAGACAAAACTATATGAGATGTAGAATTATTTCAATAGATTTGTACCTTCCAGTTGATTTTTCTTTTCAAACAAAGAATTCAGGGTAATAGCTGCTCTGACATCAAAGTTGCTATTAAATATTAATATTGGAGCACAGAATTTCACAATTCTGTGTGCAGTGATTTCCTGACGTGTTTGAATCCTGAAAGATGAAAAAGAACTGGTATGTTGAATTAAGGAGGTGTTTCTTATGTGTGTAAGAAGCATACAGGTTTTATTGTACAGTAGCTTTGTCTGGGACTTTGCTGGGAGTGCTTTTACAATTTTACTATGTTTAGATGATCTAGTATTTTAAATTTTTGCTGGCAGAAAAACTGAGAGCAAAAGTCCTGGGATTGGACTCGATGATCCTTGTGGGTTCCATCCAACTCAGGATTTTCTGTGATGGTTCTATGACTCTGTTAAAAATGATTGGCTTGAGAAGTGGCTAATGGAGCAGATCCTAGAGAACAGAAGCTGAGATACTCCTAATGTCAGATCATACAGAAAAAAATTCAATACTAGATCCACAGGGAATAAATATTCTTGATCATTCCCTCTGCACAGCTTTATTAACCAGAAGTCACATTAAGGTAAGAAAAGCAGCTGCTGAGTCATTCCTGTCAGGAAGCAATGCTTCGTACAGTATTTTCTAGAATCCCTCACATGGCAATCTCCAAGTTTCAGTTTTCTTTTCTTTATTAACCAGGGTTAACACAAGCTGGAGTCTCAGTTGCTTTTGTCCAATGCATTTGTATGTTAAAGGGCACACTAAATGCCAGCTTTGCACAATTCACAGGTCTGATCTTGTGCTATCTGAAAATAGACTCTGCGTGTGGGAGCACTGACTGCTGCAGAAGAGTTTGACACCCTAATCTTCATCATGAGCAATTGGGTGTTCCATTTCACCTGGAACTGGAACAGCTGGTATGAACAGAGACCTAAACTCCAGGAGAGGAAGCAAAGGAATGAAGACTGGTGTTTTGCAATAGGGCTTACTCAAATGTGAGCCTGGGATGAAAGCAGCAACGTGGACCCTGCATAATTGTCACTGCAGGGGACAGAGGACAAAAAAAAATAGTTTAGGGTGGCTATTAAGTTACTACAAAAAGAAGGCAAAGCTACTCTTTCCCCAGGAGTCAGCTTAAATTTCAGACTTACCAGTGAGACAGTGCTGGCCTCCAAAACCTTCCTTTGTTTCATTTTTAACCAAAATGCTCCTGGGTGTGTCACAGCTGCATGTGGCAGAAGAAATAGGAAGTGAATGCTGGGACCAAGAGGCCCTCTTACTGATGAATGCCACCTCAGTTAGAGCTCTCTCTGGGTAGAATTGTGCAAGAGTTGCTTGTTGAAAGAAAAAATAAACCCAGAAGGGTGCACATCATTTATAAATGATGTAAAAACCTACCTCCTGCTCAAAGACAATGGACATTGTCAGAAATCTCTGAGAATCACCTCTATTTTCTGGCATAAAACTTGCACCACGTGAAGGAGAATGCTGAGTAGAAACACGCATGCACAGATCCACACAAACCACAGCCAACAGTGGAATTTGTTCTTGGAATGAAACTCTTGAGCTTCATTGTTAAAATGCCCAAGTTACAACCCAAGCCTTGTACGAGTTTGAGACACTCAGAGACCACACTTGTGCAGCCAGTAGTGGTGGTGACTGTGGGAGAGCAATTCCAGCACCAGAGCAGCTGTAGATACAGGGAAAAAAATGTGGATGGTTGGCCTTGCTGGGACAATATGCAGCTTTCCTACTTCTCCAGGAAAAACATGGCTTCTCAACTGGAAGGCCCTTGGCTGTGCTCCTACTCTGGGCTTATTCTCTGCTGTGAAGTAAAGCCTAGTCATGCTTCCTCCCTAGCAGGACATTCAGGAGGGACATTTTAGCCACATGGAAATCAGTAGCTGCTGTCTCTGTTCAAAAGTGCAAATGTTCCATCACCTACACACACCCACAGAACAGTTTTCAAGACTTTGGACAAAACAAGTAATCCCTTTGCTTTTGTTTTCCAGTTTGTAATGCTGGATGATCACCTGTTTGGAACGGATGCTATTTAACCATAAAGGTATTATTTAACAAAAGTTCATTACGTGGTTTAAAGTTTTCTGAATTTGCACCTTTTTATTAAATATTATGTGGCTCCAGTGCTGATTTTCCTAGAATTAACATCACTTCCTTAAACAATCTGGGGGATATCAGCTATATCTGAAATTACCATATGGTACACTCATATGCATTCTGGTAATTTTTTTTTTACTGGCTCTTATGATAGGGTTTATTTTGATTTTGAGAGAAGTATTTTACTATTATTTATTAATTATGAAACGTGTAATGAAAAAGGTGATGGAACTGTTTAATCTCAACGTGAGAGCACCATCTAGAGGCAAATAACATACCCTGTATCAGGCTCAGTGCACCCATCAGCACAATAAACTGGCAAACTGCTTTGAATTTAATTGGAAAATGCTCTGAGAAAATAATCTCAAACTTCTCTGTGCTAAGGGAAATTTCTTTTTCCTACACTGTTCATTATTGTGAAACGGAATAAACTGGTGTGAAATCTCCAGTGACTTGCAAAGGGAACGATTGAGAAACCAGCAATCAAAAAAAGTATGAGCGTTTCAGGACACCCGTGGCTGAAAGAACGATGCACTCAGTTCTTTGGGAGCATGATTGCAGTTGCTCTGTGTGCTGAAAGGTATGAAATATTTGTGCCTACATCTGAGACAGGTGTTAACACAAGGATTTCTCCAAGCAACAGTCTGTATCAGTGATCCCCAATTAGCACCTACCTCAGTGCATTTAGACAACAGTAAGACATTTGTTTCCATTTTGATAATTTTTGAGATTTTTTTTATATAGTTGATATCTGATAGAGGGTTATTGGAGTTGCTAAGTATCACATGGCTGGACAGATCTTTTGCATGGTCAAACCAGTTGTAATCCCACATAAATTGTAGAGTACCTTGGTTTAAACAGCAATGAATTAAAAATAAAGCAAGTTCCCTGTGTCCAGAACTTTGTATTTAGGAAGACTGGACACATTTATGACTCCTTGGAGGATTTTGGTTTTTCACTGCAACACATCTCGGGTAATCTCCATCTTGTGGAAAGAATCACAAGATGCTACAATACATGTAAGTGAGTGGAAAATTGTCTTTATATACTTGTGGTTTATGTTATAGGCAATGAGCCTGCTGTCTTAACAACTGTCAGAACCATAAGATTTTGAAGTTATTCCAAATATGCAAAACTGTCATGGAAAGAGCAATTAGACAGGGGCAATAATACCAACTAAATAGTTTCTGAATACATCAGAAGGATGACTAGATTCCTAAATTACTGTGTAATATTGCAAAGTATGTCTATATCTCTGTGATGGAAAAACCATATTTGAATTCAGTTCTGCATCCTAGACCTAGGATATTTCCTGGTTTAGGAAATTTTCATGAAGATACTCCTCTTTAGGTGTGGAGGAAATGCAAAACGCTTAGATATCATTAAAAAAACCTGAAAAAATAATCATAAAATAGCTGTTACTTAGCAATACATATTTTGCTTAACTATATAGCAGTTCCTCACGTAATTATGTCTTCTTTCTAGGTGCTTTTAGAGTTATGTTCAATATGCTTTTAATAAACATTCCCGAGTTAACAAACACTCCCAAACAGTTACATTACTGTTTGAGATTTGCAACCAACCAATTACCTATGCCTAGCCAGCCCAGAGAAAATGTCATTTTAGCTTGACAAGTCCATCCACACCAGCTATGTTATAGTTAGCTCAAGCTACACTAGCATCAGTAAGAGCATCTTCAGAGAGCTTGTTTTTGGGCTGCCATGCCGTGGTGAAGCTCATGCCACCAGGCTTCATCGTGCCTGTTTAATTAAGAAGCTGGATTATGAAGAACTTGACTTGCTTTTGCAGCTTCATAGGTCTGTGCAGATATGCCTTAGATAGACATTTTATGGCATTACAGTCTACTTTATTCAGTGTAGTCCCACTGATAACGCAGCAATGCTCAGTGTTTATGAGGATTCCTCTAAATCAGGAGGATGCAACCCCTGATTCTGCATCCCTTTTATTTTCCACTTCTTGCTCTTTTTTTTCCTCTGTAGCTCCATTCCCTTCTACCTCTCTCCACACTTAACTAGAGGCAAATTACTAAGGGGACATTTAAAGATGGCCAGCAAAGGACTTTTAAAAACTGCAATTATTCTTTTTTGTTTCCTCACATTTACCTTTATTTTTTTTCAAGTGAGAGTTCCTTTCTTCTCCCGTGTTCCTTCCTCACCCTTCACTTAATTTTACCAGCCTTGTCAGGTCTTGCTCTCTTTCTTCCTGGAGACAGGTGTGTCCCCTTTTCTTGATCATGCACTGTACACGTAGGCAATGGGATGACAAATCTCAAACAACTGCTGCCTTCTCCAGTTGATTCACTGGTTGCAAGAGTTGAAAAAAAATAAACTAATGACCTTTCAGTGAAAAAAATGATTTCAATTATTCAGGCTTTTACTTCCATTCTCTGGGATGTCAGTATCTCCTTTTCTGCCATCATAAAGTTTCCCAAGATAAATAAGGTCTTCATTTTATTATTAAAATGCTTTTTACACTTTGTACTTCTAGTGCTTTCTTAGTGTTCGCTAAGGAGAATAAAATCCAAGAGGTCAGGGGTTACTTTTCCTTTTAGGTTTATGCCAGGAAATCCTATGACCTGCACACAGAACCTCCAGAGGGTTGAATGTGTAGCAGAAGAAGAAATTCTTTACTGTGTGGTGAGGCCCTGGCACAGGTTGCTCAGAGGTGTTGTGGATACCCCATCCCTGGAAGTGTTCAGGGCCAGGTTGGATGGGGCTCTGAGCAACCTGGTCTAGCAAAAGGTGTCCCTGCCCATGGCAGGACATTGGAACTGGATGATATTTAAGGTCCCTTCCAACCCAGGCCATTCTACAATTCCTTAATATTCTAACAATCAAATTATATCCTGGAGGATATATGTGAATCTCCACATAAAAGATATACAAGTAAAATTTTATTCTCATTGGAAACCAAGAAACTGTCAGAATATTTGGGTTTTGTATGCTTTGGTTTTGGGGTTGGGGGTATTTTCTTTATACTGGAGGAACTAAGTAGAAAGTGGGAAAATTAACACAGATCAGTGGTTCTTAAAACTTCTACATTGGATCAAATGATATAGCTCAAGTCCTAAAGAAATGAAAGATAAATGTTTTCAAAAGCTTCTTAACAGCATGCTTTAAAAGTATTTTAAGTTCTATTTCCATGAAAACCATGCAACATTTCTGAATAACTTAACACAGCTTCACACTGTCTGTTTTCAGACCAAACAGAGCTTTGGAGATGGATGATTTCTGAGGTTAAGATTGTATTACTGATTGTATTACATCAGAATTGTGTATTGTGTACCATATTGTGTGAGATATTGTGTGAATCACTACTATTACATCTTCTTACTACCTATGTCTGGTTTATGTCAAATACTTACAAATTTATTTATGCATATAAGCCTAGTTTCTGTTCGCTTTTTTTCTGTCTAGAAATCTGTCAGTCTGCAGCTGATTAGCAATACTCATATGCCTAATTCATGCAGGTCAATATTGGTGGCAGTGACATCTGGCTGGGAGGAGAAGTCAGCAGGTAAGGTGATAACATCCTAAAACATTCTTTCTAAATCTGCAGGAGTTCATCAGTCAACATTCAAATCTAGAAGAGAAAGCAGCTACATCAGAGTCCAGACTGAGCCTGACTTCACCAGGATTTCTGCAGGGTTAACTTGGCCCAGTTTCTCTTTGTTATTACAGTGACCATGGAAAGGTTCTGTCGTGTCTGGGCTGTATCAGAAGTGTGGGCAGCAGGCTGAGGGAGGTGACTGTGTCTCTCTGCTCTGCTCTGGTGAGACCCCACCTGCAGTGCCACCTCCAGCTCTGAGGCCCCCAGCACAAGAAGGACATGGACCTGTTTGAGTGAGTCCGGAGGAGGCCACCAAAACAATTCAAGGGATGGAGAACCTCTCCTACAAGGAAAGGCTGGGAGAATTGGGACTGTTCAGCCTGGAGAAGGCTTTGGGGTGACCTAATTGTGGCCTTCCAGTACCTGAAGGGAGCTGACAAGAAAGATGGAGATGGTCCCTGCCCATGCCAGGGGCTTGGACAAGATGATCTTTGAAAGTCCCTTCCAACCCAGGGCATTCTATGATTCTATAATTTTATATATATATTATATTATATATCATTCTATGTATTATTTGCATAGAAAATTCTTCAGATTTTTTTTTTTTTCTCAGGAATAGGCTTTTTGGCTCTCTGGTTCCTTCTCACACATGTGAGAGATTTGCTTCTCAATCATACGAATAAGACATCCCACATTTTTTGTTTCAGCTGCAGAAGCCAACCCTTTCCCTGTGCACCTGCTGATCCCTTGTCCCCAGGAGAGGGCAGTGCTGCTGGGAGCACACGCGTCTGCAGCACTGTGCCTGGAGCCAGTAGGGAACGATCTGTTCACAGCTTTTGACTGTGTGATAGAGAAATGCCTTCAAAATAAGATACAGAGGAAAATGTTTTCCCTGTATAGGTATATTACAACCTATAATGTGCCCTGTAGCACTTAAAACTGGAGGAAAAAGAATATTTAATAGCATACTGATTAGGCCCTGGATACACAAAGTGACCTTGCTCTGCTTTCTAATATATTCAAGAATTGAAGACTATCTATATCAAGATGATAAGCAAATTTCCCCCCAAGATTCTTACAATTTTTTCTTGTTTCCCCAGCAAGTAAACCCCTATCCTTGCTCTCAGTACATGGGACACTTGAATCACTTACTGTGGATGTCATCAAAAAGACAACTGCAGAAAAGAAGGTCCCCAGACTAAACATCAGTTAAGCACTAAGTTCTACAACTTATCCCTATAAGAGCTGGAGGAAGTCTCACAGAAACCCATGGCCTCCCTAAAATATCACCAGCTCTGCAGGGGCACAATTTACAGACCTTTTTTTTAAATTTAAACTTGCATGTTTTTGAATAAAGCATAAGTCCATTGAGGACATCAATAAACCAACATCAGATATCAGAATTTAGTACAAAACTGGCTTTGCTGAGACTGGGCTTCCTGCTGTGCATCCCTACCTCCACAGCAGTTAAAGAACTGTCTTTGCTTGTGAATGCCTGGTTACCTCTCCAAACAGAAAGCTGGGAGCTAGGGAATGTGATCTGTAGGCCAGATTCTCCTTTTGAGATCACTGGCATAAGTGAAGGAAGAACATTCCCCAGCAAGAATGTTAGGCTTGTGGGAGCAGTGCTCTCAGGGAAACCTTATGTGTATCAATAAAAAAAAAGAAAGAAGCATCCTGGCAGTGTGGTTTCAAGAATAAGTTAGGAAAATTTGGTCCATCTAATTTACACTGAAGGAAGCCACTGCCACTGCACTCTTGAAAGTGTTGTCACAGCTGTTTTGGGTCAGAAAACAAAAATATTGAATATATTGTACTCTGTGTGCATACACAGAGGGAACAGAAGTCCTGCTTCTCCTTGTTGTGCATGATATAGACAGTGTGATAAGTTCAAATGACACCTCTTCCCACACAGCATTTTGTACTTTTGATTTGTTTTTCTGGTTTCTGATATAGATATCTGAAGAAATCAATGAGATGTACAGATATAATGGTAAGATGAGCCAAGAAAAATGCATGCTAGGCAAGGAATGACCTTTGTGATACCTCCACCTCAGCAGATCCACCCTTGATTACAAATATTCATGACTAATGGTATTGTTTTAATTATAATGGAACACTTATTGTTGAGATGTTGCAAATGCATCTGATTTTCAAAAGCTTTTTTATTTGAATGTTTTGCCAGTTCTTGCTGAAACTCCTTAAGCAGCAATAATTTCCTATGAAACTTGCCAAAGCCCACTCATAGCCAAGATATTGCCTGATAAAAATCCTAAATGAAGTAAACTACGTTGATTATAAAACTATTTAAATGCATAAGGGTTCTTTACTTTCATGTAAGTACTTTTTCAGTATCTGGATTCCTTTCCTGATTAAAACAGAAAGTGAGGGGAAAAAAATCCTTGTGGGAAACTTATGCTTCAGTGGATGAGAGCTCTTGACATGTGTTGTTCTTAGGAATAGAGAAATTTCTAAACCAGGTCAAACTCAAGATCCACCTTCTCTTCTTTATCTACTACATTTTAGCATTTTCAAATAATTCTGGGAGATAATCGAGGCAGGACCTTCTTTGTTTATGTCGGTTACTCTTGCAATTTTTTTTCCTTTTTAATTATTAAGGCAATCAACATACTTAAATAAATCTTGCTGTTGTATAACACACCTGCTCACCCCAAAAGCCTTTTTCAAAGACTGATACAACTGGTTCACTATCCTCTGGAACAGAGGCTGTTTCTATTGAATGTTTTGCTTAGTGTAAACAAAACTAAATACTGAAGATCTTTTACCTACCTTGCATAACTTCTTTCTTTCTTTAGTTACTATATCACTTGGCTTGTAGTGGCATTTGAAACGCCTAGTTCAGCTTCCTTTGTACAGCTAAAACTTAATTATTTTCAATCAACATCTCTTTATATATCTTTAAATATGATACTGTCTTTTTTTCCTTGCTTTCTATTTTGCATATGAAGCTGCTCTGTAACTACCTCAGTTTATAATCCTTTAAAAAAAAACCCCACAAATTGCTGCAGAGACATGGTGGAAACTGCGATCTGAGTTGTCTGCATATCTGGCATATGTTTTTTCCTTTGCTTCAAGAAGGGTGATCCTGGAAACTACAGGTCAATCAGCCTCACTGTTATCCCTGCACAGTCACAGCATGGGCTGGACTAACACCTTGCAGCAGTAAAGGCTGGGGACTGACTGGCAAGAGAGAGAGCACTGCTGGGGGGCACCGGGCTAAGCCTGACTCAGCAGTGTGCCCTGGCAGCAGACTGGGCTCTGTCCACTGCAGCACAGCCAGCAGGCTGGGGGAAGTGGTTATCCTCTCTGACTTAGCACACACTGGGCTGCACTTGGAATACTGTGTCCAGTTTGGGGGCCCCCAGCACAGAAAAGATGATCGAGTTGAGCAAATCCAGCAGAGGACAACCGTGACTGTTGTCTCACTGTTGTCCTATGAGAAGAAGCTGAGAAAAGCTTATTCAGCCTGGAAAAGACTCAGGAGGGCCCAATAACAGCCTTCTGTACCTAGGAGGAGGATACCAAGAAGACAGAGCCAGGCTTTTTGCCAAGGTACATCGTGAAAGAGCAAGAGAAAATGGCCACAACTAGAAATACATGAGATTCTGACTAAGGAAAAAAATTTTCCCCTTAAAGGTAATTAAACATTAGAACAAGCGTCCCAGAGAGCTTCTAGAATCTTTGTCCTTGCAGATTTTCAAGACCCAACAGGATAAAGCCCCCAGCATCCTGGTCTGAATTAGTTGTTGACCCTGCTTCAAAGCAGGCAGTTGTACTACAGGATATCTGAGAATCTAAATGATTCTGTGAAACATGAGGCAGTTGAAAGCCTCTTCTTTTAAAGATGTTACATTGGACAGTAACTTCTTCTGAACACTGAGAAATTTGAACAGCCCTTTGTATTTTTTCATGGTCTGTACTCAAAACAATGCAAGGTATTTCTCTGAAAATGCAAAATATTGATGTGATATCATCACGTGGTTAGTCTAATGCTATTTACAATGCAGCCACAGAAGCTGAGTGACTTGTTAACACCTGTGTTTCTCCATCACAGAAGGACTAGGATGTAAGTAAATGCCTGTAACAAAGTATTTATCATACTTGTGCAGTGAGATAATACAGAGAAGTGTTTTATTACATGGAGGTGGGATTGGCACCAGCAATAACAGCTGTTAGCGCGAGGCTCCCCAGAAATCCAAAAAAAATTACAGTCATTCCATTCAGTGTTCATAGTTTTGCAAAGAGCTTTTACCTCATGCTTCAAAAGAACAGAGCTATAAATTAAGGAGAACAATACATATTTGTATTTATTCAGAAATATGGCATGTAGTGTGCCGCAGGACTGATTATAAACTAGGAATAAAAACTGAGGAGAGAACCACAACAGAGATGGATAAAATAGTGAAGGCTGATGGAAAGAAAACAAGTATGTCTGGAGTGCAGAAAACATGGACATACGTAGAGTGAAAAGCTAGTAACACACAGAAAGCTTTAAAATCCAGCCTGCAGATTTTGTGTCATTCCTCTGTCAAGATCAATACAAGGAAGACAATCTAGGAGACTGGGAAATATGTGCCTCTTGCAGGTGTCAGGTCACTTGTGCCAAAGAGCTTGTAAACATTACATAATAGAGCAGTAATGGACTGGCAGCCCTGTGGCCTGCTCTGCCACCTGGAATGCAGGACCTCTCATACCAAACGAGCTCAGCTTCTGGTCTCTGCAGCCAGGATGTCATGGGAAGGTATCTCCACTTCCAGGCAGTGATGCAGGGGCCTTTGGGTAATATTTCCTGTTATTCTAGGTAGATTTCAGCTTTGAGATTTGTGGACACAGTTTTTCCTGTTTCTGTTTCCACATCTGTAAAATGTGTAAAGTAATTCTTCCCTCAAAGATGGTATGAGAACGACCACAAGCAAGAGACCTGTTCAGGCATCAGCGATAACGCAGCTGTAGAGCACCTTTTCCTGGAAGGATACTATTCCTCTAAGTATATCCTTAGTGTGATGAGGTCATATTTGAGCATGTGTGTCTTCAGCCCTGGCCATTCCAATGCAATGTCCTCTCTTTACACTATTAGGCTGCATGGCCACTGTAGCAGGGACACTCAGCTTGAGTGTGGGATTGCTCAGCTTGAGAAGGCAGTCGCTGGATGTATGTTTGCATGTATTAAGGACCCCTATGGTGTTCTGTTTGTAAATGCTTCCAATACACAACTTCACTGTAGAAGGCCCTTGGAGTTCTAGAGAGTTAGAATTTGATCCCAGAATGGCTTTTCCACTTAGCATACACCAGGTCCAGATTTGTGTACGGTGGCTCCTTTAAGGATAGATTTCAGAATTACAGAATGAAATCTTCCCTTCAGTATAAAATGCTTCTTAAATACTAATGGTTTCCAGAGGAAGAAACACTTCTCTGGCTTCTGTTGCAACCCTAAGTTCAAGGACAGCCTTGTAAATGTGCATCCTTCAGTTTGAATATTTGCACCCCCTCACATAACTCAGCCAAGTGCATCCAGCCTAGTGCGTCAAAATATGCCTTTTTGACCCTAACTAATTTCACTTTAAATCAGTGTTCTCATCTGATATTTCAGGCCCGCTCTTCTTTTTGAATGTACTTTAACAAATATCTGCAAAGTCCAAACCCTCAGATGCTGAAAATTAGCATTGCTAATGTCAGCTGAACAGCTGCTCCAGCGAGTGCTGAATGTAAACCAGAGGGGATGCACTGATTTCACAGTGGTGTGCGAAGAACCCGATTTGCAGAGTGAACGAGCGTGTTCAGAGAACAGAGTTATGCAATTCATCTATTCTGGGGATTAGCCATTCCCAAGGTTCTGAAAAAGGTAACTGGGTTGGGCTATTTATAGAGTCTGTTCCTACAGTTACAGCACAGATGTAGCACGGAACGGAACCAGTCAGCTCGAGCCACCTCCTCTGTGCACCTTGGTGAATTTATACTCTCACAAATGTTCATACATCTCTCAGGTACAATGAGATTTAGGGGTCTGGGATGCTACTATTGCCTCAGCATCTGTTTGCACATTAGTATGCCCTATTTCCTATTAGCTTCTGACAATGCCTTTGGTTTTCAGGTCATTTGTATTACAGAGATACAGAGAGACTCTTTTTGAAGGGGTTTCCTCATGCATAAGGGAAGAGAAAGGGCATTAATCTTGGGAAAACTAATACAGTAATTGCCTAAATTATTCTGCTTTTTAATTTCACAAGGCTGCTAGGGATGGTGACTTAGAATCCTTCCTTTACATGATTCCCTGTTTCTAAGATGCATTTGTAGGATCACTGTAAAACTACAAAGCCCACTGTTACTCCTGCAGGATGATAATCGTGCGTAAGAATCAATGAAAAACTACAACCTGTACTCACAATCCTGAGGTCATGCAGAATTGTACAGCTTACAGGAAGAGAAGGATAGCACAAGTTTGGGCTGCTTCTTATAGATTCTACTTTTTATATAAATATTTGTGTATATATAGTAACTTTTATCTTTTTCTTGAATACTGAAAGAATATTTGTTTGGGTAGTGAGCAGTAAGAAGAGGGCAGAGGAGACAATAGGAGGAATGGGGAAAAGCCTATTCCTAATAGATGGGTTACCAAGAAAAAAAATCAAGTTAGGGACAAGATTCTATAGGGATGACCATTTTAATAGGGACTAGGAACCATGGAAAATGAAGTGATTGCTTAGGCAGAATTGGTTAATTTTTACCCTCACTAGTCTATCCCAAGAGATAGGGAGATCCCAACGTAAAACAAGGAATAACAGAAAATGAGGGCAGAAATATCAGCTTGGGTCCTTCACTACTCAGCATTCTATATTGCCATTCATGGACAGTGCAAGATAAGCAAATTTTGATTTGTTTGTATCCTAGTCCAAACTGCATAGATTAAAATGACAGTGTGCAGTGCATGGAAGTAGTGATCTAGGCCTTTTATAAAAAGCATAGATAATTAAAATGAAGAGCCTGAATATGGAAGAAGAGACACAGCCTATGAATGGATTTCAGTGGAGGCTAAGGAAAGAACTAAACACTTTAAGATGAAAAAATTAAAAATGAGATAACCTGTATAGCTTTCTAAGAGAGGAGACTTACACATGTAAGTGTGTAAGAGACCCACTGATGGTTATGATCTATTGAATTAACCAAAACTCCCACTACAGGTAATAATTCTGCTCTCCTCCAGTGAAGATCACAGTACAAAAGGCCGGAGGTGATGATGTGTAGAGCCAAACTCCAGCTTTCTCTTTTGGATCTTATGGACTCAACATAGAAACTGAAACATGGAGAAACAGGGAAACAAGCACATTAACTGTTAAGCACTGAGACCCACAGAGCTGCACTGCAAAGTGCATTTTCTCATAGACTACCCTGTCCAGTCCAACCAGAGAGCTGAATGAAGCAGAAAGCAGAACAGGGAGTGACTGGTACTCAAAATGCATACAAGGTGCTGGACTTCTCAGTGAACTAGAATCTGAGAATTACTATAAGATTTTCGTGTTAGCACTGATGTTTCAGAAGATTCTGGGAAGATAAATGAGTTTTGAGAAAATTACTGGTCAACACAGAAGGATTTAAAAGATGCATATAATGCAAATAAAGTGCATGTGCTAAAAATGAAGAAAGTCATTAATTCAAGAATTTGATTTTAACAAATATTAGTAATCTAGGTAATAATTTCGTGAAAAGGATGGATTAAATAAAGCAGGGGAAATACAGAAACAGTGTTATCCCTCTAGAAAATAATAGAAATATACATACAAATACATCAAGAGTTTCTTGAAGAAACTTCGGGTCAAAATATTCAACTATGGAGTTAATCTTTAATAAGTATTTGTCTAGACATTTTCATTTAAAGGGGTTTATTTTGGGGACAAAGTCTTAGTGTATAACATAAAACATTTCATTTGCTGTAATTCATAGCTCAAGTAATAAAAAGCTTCATGTAAAATGCAACATATTTTTCATCCTTAGTATCACCACTATTAGAGAGAGGGTCTGCAACATCTTGCATGTTTATATAGCATCTGGTACAATATTTTCTTTCAAAACCCAAACAATCATTCACACCAGTTCTGTTATGTTTTAAAGTTTTTCAGCTGACCAGGGACTAAGATTTTTACAGGATAGTCACTGGATTGAAGGAAGGGTCTAAAATGTCATCATTCATTTGTGAACTGTACTCGTCATTGCCATGAGATTTCATCAAGCTCCAGGTTGCTTACTTGGATGCTATCTGCTTATCTGCAGTGGCTGCAGAAAATATGGGAATATGAACTTGAAATGTCTTTCCAGTAGAAAGGACAGAAAAATACGTGGCTACCTGCATAAAACGTGCAGACCTTCATTGTTTCATCCTGCATCATCCCGAGTCTCCATGGTTATTTTATGCAGAGCTAGCACTTTCATTCTCACAACGGTTTTGTTATGTCAAACCTAACATTTGCAGGTTTCCTCTGCTCCTGATATTTAATCACTCAATCCTTTTCTAGTAGATGTCTTAAATGTTTTTAAAAAGATGATTTTACAGAATGTGCAGATATGTGCAGATATATGCTGAAGAGGGGGTTCTCGAATCCTGAAGTCTTGAGTGAAGAGCTTCAAGCTGGAAGAGGAATGGGAGTGGATTTTAGACTCACTCCTGTTTCAGTATTAGATGCATTTCCCTCTGGGGTTGCTTGTGCTCTCAAAATCAGTCTCCTTGTGTGGCTTGTCATGCCACATTGGTTTCAAGGATGACAAAAAAAGGGCACGAGCCCTTGTTACAGCTCCAACTGCCCTGCAGGTCACCGAGAGGGAAATCAAGCCTGCACAAAGCATTTAGAGCCAGTAACAGCCAACAAACACTCTGGTCTGTATATGACTATATATATGTGTGTGAATACATCTATGCATAATTCAGTTTGGTATGGATCCCAAAAGTCCTATCATCCAACAGCAGTTTTGAGTACTGTACCAGCTTCCTATATAGTGGGAAAGGTCATAAACTACCTCGTTGTTCATTACAGCACTGAATTCAGCAGAGCTTTGACAGATTGGTGTTTGTGTCATGAGGGCTAAGTGATCACTGACTGTAAAATAATTTCCCAGAAATTTTAAATCCAAAGCAAAACTTATATACTTTCATACACAATTCCATAAATACTTTCATATTCAGTTAACGATTCACTAACAGAACTTTAAAAATCTGCCAATATGTACTTGTTGAAACTAACCATGGCTTTTCTTATTGTTCAGGATGCACAAGAGCATTTTTGTTACTGACCACTGAAATATGTGTCTGCAGAGACTCAGAGGTAGCTCATCTTCATGACTTCCCTTAACAGCCATTTTAGCATTCCTCCAGGCTGCTCTGGGCTGTTTCACCAAGCTTCAGATTCTTCTCATGAGAGAGAGATGAGGTAAGCAGGACTCTCCATTTGGTCTTCAAAACAGCCATGTAATGCTATGTGAAATTCAATGCAGCCATGGTATAGGGTGGCATGCAGAGAGCAAGCACTCATGCATTCCTGATCATGTCATCAAAGCCTGGCATGTCCATGACAGGTCAATAGAGAAATTCTGTGACAAACTGCGCAGCTCTGTTAGATAACATGGCTAAGTTACACTGGGAGCAAAAGTGAGTGTCCATTCACACATTCTGTATGTTTTATTTAACTAGTGAAAACTCTAGAAATAATCTGGATCACAATTATTGTGACAGTGTTCAGTCTATCCCCCAGAAAAAACAAGTGAATTTAAAGTCAGGTGGGACTAGACTGGGACTAGAATCTACCAGCTTCTGTTTTCTCTCTGATCTTTTCCTCAGTGATGTTTGCATTTAACCTGTCTTTGTCTAAATGCCAATAACCTAGAAACAAACATCATCAGTATATACTTCACTCAGAAAGATAGCAGGGAGGTTCAGGAACATTGTGATTCTCAGATGAAAGATTTTATGTACCTGGAGAAAAAAATATGCTGGTGAGCAATTATTTCCAAATGCACAGTTGCCAGTAGCTGCTAAAAGCATGCTGTATGAAGCAGATTGGACACAAACCAGAACTGTGATAGGCAATCTTTTGATTTTCACAGAAGCCTCTGTGCTGTTTTTTATCTAATTGGAAACTGGCATGTGGCTGAAGCTTCATCTAGCTGCATGAACCCACAAAGCACCTGAAGATACCCAACATTGCTTACATAAATTACCGAACACGCTGCTGCGGTATTTGAAAAGCCACAACTCTCGTCAATCAAACGAGGTCCTGAAGAGTTTACTGACTGTCACTTTGGCTTTTCATTGTGTCAAGGGAGAAACATTCCTTGGACACATTTAGAAAAGTTGCCTCACCAGTCATCCAGTGTGTCACCAATTACTTTGCTCGATGACTTACTAGTGTTCCCCCAGCCACAGCCGCAGTCAGAAAGCATTTTATCTGGAACCACCCACTGGAGCAAGCAATGGGGGAAAAGCCTGCTTTTGTAAATAGCACTGCAATAATCTGACTGCAGCACTGAAGCCTTAAATCTAGAGGGTGAAGAATTCTGTAGGAATACACCAGATTACATAATTAATTTGTGAAAATCTGCTTTAGTCACTTAAGACTATAATTCTAGACAGTTCTGTGTCCTCTAACCATATTCCAGTAATGTACCTCAGGATTTGTTTAATTTGCAGGTGCAGTATAATATTTTCCCCTGACAAAATTAATAGAATATACATGAAAGTACACACAAAATTCAGAATTTTTACAATAAGGTCATTGCTCACCTACCTGGCTGTAAAACCTGCCTAATTGCTTTCCCCTCGTTTTCAACCCTGGAGTCTGGTTACATTCAATGGCACAAATTCAACGTCAGTGGCACGCCACCTGCAAGCAAAGCAACACAGATTTTTTTTCATGCCCAGTTGATTCAGGTATCTGTACAATCTATAAGGGAAGGTCAGGGAAGGGTAGTTTTCTGACTGATCAAGAAAAAGTCCTCTCAGAGGAAAAGGCTGTGGTCAGCTCTTCCCTCCCACACCGTGATTCCAGCATCCAGTTCTTCATCCCTCTCCCTCATCCTCAGAAGTGCCATGCCCTTGCTAGGTGTCTATAATGCCTCGGGGCCCAGAGAGTCCTTTGCTGTAATAAACTCTGAAGTTTGTAGCTATATTGAAAATTGTTATATTGTCTCATTTCCAGTATAGCATTCCATGGGTTTAGGTGATGCTAGAAGAGGACACTTGATCCAAGCTTAGATCCTGCCTGAGAAAGTTTGATGGTGTACATAGAGAAACAGTCACACGTTTGAACTACAGTCTTTTAACGTTATTGTACTTCAGCCTAAGTCTCATCAAAAGTTACCTCTTCCAAAGGGAAAGAAATGTCAGCATTGACAAAGCAGCATCGACACCAGTAGTGTGCAATCAGCTTCTGAATTGGTTGCCTTTGTCTGGTAGGTTACTGAAACATTTGGTGGTTTATATTCTCCTGACTGCTCTTTTCAGTCTTACCCACTGAGGCTCATTCTTAGCCTGCTGCTTTCAGGATATGGAAACTCAGAATCCACTGTGTTTTCCCTCTTCTTACTCCAAGAGGAGTAAAAGTTGTCTTCTGTAGGTCAGTCCTCATTTGTTGGCACCAAAAGTTCCTAAGAAACTGCAGGATTTTCCATATTTTGCCTTTGTATTTGTGTGCAAGGTCTTATACCTACAAAGGATCGTGAAATGCCTTTTAATTGAGGGGATAATGTTTATTTTTTCTTTCTTTTTCATGGCAGTGTCTATAAATTTGGGTAGTCTTAGGCCTCCTACTGAACAGCAGTTCAGCAGTTGTTAGCCCTGGTTTCCTGGGTTCAGCTCTTCTATTAAGTAGTCCCCAAAAGAGATATGAATTTTTAAAAGGATGCTTAAGAAAGAGAAAAAATTGAATCTGAACATGAATCATCATCTGCCTGAAACATTAAAAGAGCTCGATACCATTTTCAGCTCATCATTAAACAGTGGATACGGTCTCCAAACAGAAGTGTACACAATTAAAATATTTGGTAAATAAAATACATTCACTTGGTCCACTATCTGTCATTTACACACTTGGTATGCCAAGGTTAGCAAATATGGATGAAATTGGGCAAGTTACTAGCAGCTATATTTTCAAATAACATAATTTCTAGATACCAGGGATAATAATCCAAATCAAAATAAGTTACTTTTTTTTCCCTGCATATAGAGTCATGCAAATTTTGAGCTGCAATGTGAAGTTTCTTTAATTGCCATCACAGTTTTTATTTTTTACATATAATGGGGCCCGTATTTAATGGTTTTTAATTTCTACATCTTCACTCATCTGAGGCAAACTGCTTTTTTTTTTAAGTATCAAGTTAAGCCATCTTTGTTCGAGATTTTAGGTACAACCTGTCAATACCTTTGAATAAAAATGACAATAAAAAGAAATCAGAGTTGCTTTAAGGAGTAGGCATGCTGCAAATAAACCAGCTAAAATTACATCTTGTTTAAGGGCATCCATACTGACACACCATAGGTTGTCTGAAGTCAGGATTCTCAATTACAGCATCATACTCTGGTGTTTCCCCTGTATTAGTTTTATTCAAAGCTCCAGCCTGGAGTCTCTACCAGATTTACTTGGGTGTTGCAGGGGGTAAAACTGCAACTCAGAGAGTAACATGGGCAACTCAAGTCTGCTAACACTCCTTTTGCAATTGCTACTAATGGTTTATTGCCAGCTTTTGCTGTCAGTTGTTGCCAGTTTATGAGAAATCATGATTTTTTTGTTCTGTATACAGACACTGGATTTTCTAACCCTCATCCTTTAGTTCAGCCTTGCCATTAAAGGTTCCATAGGAATGCCAGGCCTCTGTAAAAAAACCTGCCTTGAGGGTTTTGCTTGAAGGTTTCACACATATTGTGGTAAAATCTAAAACATGGAGCTTTTCATTGCCACTTTCAAATCCTTTCCTGTTATGCCATGTCCATTTTTATTCACAATTTAACTATGAATATACCTTTGTAATAATTTAGTCACATTTTTGCCTTCAGGTTAGTATCCCTGGTGGTCACAAGAGACACAAATCTAATAAAACATATTCCCATAAAGCCCCTGCATTTGTGTGTAGGGGGAAAGGGTATTGACACCTGACAGTATAATGCTGGAAACTATCTTTACCCTGTTTTCTTGAGCTTGTCTAAGTGAATGACTTCATTACTTCTCAGTTACTCACTTTTCTATTTACTAAGGGAACCATGAGATCTCCAGAGCTTTTTTGGAGTTCCTGGTTCTTCCCTTCCTTTTCCCATGAGAACAACATCTACGCAAAGCAGTATTATAAAGTGTATTTTTTTATCTCTTTATGAAATACCAGGAGAATATAAAATAAACATAAAGCATTCGTGGTAGAAGCAATAATATCTTCCAAGTTGTGTGTTAAAATGTGCAGAGGCAAACTGGCTTTTGTTTGTGGGTTTTTGGTTTTTTTTGGTTTTTTTTCTGGAAAAATACACTGGAACTCCGAAGAAGCGCCTAATATAGGAAAAACATCTTGCAGCCAAAAATAATCTTTCTTCATGCATATGGGAAAGTACCCCTGATTTACACATTTCCCTTCTTAGAACGTAGGCAGAGCTCTATAACTCTTTTCCAAGATTCATAAAGTACTAATTTGTATCACAGCTGCTTCAAATGCCTTCATTCTACCTAGCACATTTGAGGTGTTCAGGGATATTCACAGGGGCAGGTGGAACAGATCATTTGAACAACTTTTCAGTGGCACCAGCTTCTTTTTAAAAAGAGGATCCTCTATCATTCTTGGGGCTTCTGCTCCTCTCCAGTATATTCTTTTACAAAGAAACCTTCTAGCTGGCCTGAAATGACTTTTCTTATTTCCCACGGGCACTACAGATCTTAGCTTTTCAATATTTTGTTTTAATTTGGCATTTGTAGATCACTGACCTTGCAGCCTCATTTACCTTCTTCACAGCTACCCAGGACTTTCTTTTTGCTGAGACCTCTTTCCCTGTAAATGCTAAATTAACAAAAGCATCTGAGGGTGGGTACATGAGGGTCAGGAGGAGGGTGTGTGTCAAGAGAGTGACATCAACTGAGACAATAAAAGGGCTTCCAAGTTACTTAGAAGCTCTATTTTAAAGTTACATTTAAGGGGTCCACTAAACCAATTCAGTAGTCTTTAAATATACTTGACATCAAGAGACAGTCATCTGCCGACATACCCAAACCAGAAATCTCTTTAACATTCTATCTGGTAAGTACACTCTACTTTTTCTTTCCAAGTTCTCTGGAAGACTTATTTAGAACATTTTATCATTGATTCTTTATTCATTTTACCTTCATTTCTTTCCGAATCTCTTAAAAAAAGGTGAGTGTTAGTAAAATCAAAGTGTTATATTATCTGAACCAAATCCGTGAAATGAAAAAAATCTGAGGCAGTGAGTTAGAAATAACTTGAAGTGAATTCATGTCCTGAATTTATAATATTGGGTTAGATGGACTGCCAGGACCACAGTCATAATGTCATGTAAGAGACCATGCTATAAAGGCTTTTCTGACCTGGAGTAAAGCTGCAGAAACTATTGCAAAAATGGTACTGTGGAGTTTTATATTTCTTAAGTTTCAGTTATTCTGTATCAAGTTTCTTAAGCTGTGACAAAAAGATGCCTTTTCTGACTGCCAATACTGAAAATCCAAACTGGAAACTGATACTGGAACTCTGTCATTTCTGCCTGTTGTAGCATCATCAGCAATAAATATTTTCCAAATATATTTCAAATGGCAGTTTTGCTGATGATGTGCAAATCAGAGGGGAATTCATACTGGTAATGCAGGATTATCCCTGAAAAAAATGAGGGGCTAAATTTTGATTTCTCTTATGCAACTAAACAGGGAATGATAGAACCCAGTAGAGTTAGCCTCTCTGCAAAATTGTCAAGTTTCAGCCTCTTCATTCTAAAGAATATGCAAAAGAAATAGATAAAATAACAGAAGTTTTTACTTGCATAGTTATATACAAGCATTCCACACTACTTGAAGGCTATAAAGTAGTAATAATAGTAGTAGTAGTAATAATATTGGAAGAACATGGTGCTTTTCACCCAGTTATGCAAGAGATAGGCACCTAGAGGATGATGATGATGATGACTGATGGTGATCATGATGGAGGGCATCTAAGGCTGAACAAAATTTTTAGAGTTGCTTAGGAGGTAAGTTGCTAACAAAATTAGGCTTGGAACTAAATTCTTCATTTGCATTCCTAACCCATTTCACAAAAAAGCTATTTTTTCCAAAAATGATGTCTTTCTTTGGATTTAAGAGAAATTACTCGAAACACAGATTTACACCCGTATTCATTTCTATCTTTGTAGACAAAATGACTTCTATAAAAACCCTGGCCCGGACTGCAATCCTCTTATACACCATATGCTTTCTTACAAACTCTGATGGGAGACCAATGGTGTAAGTACATTGTTTTACACAGGAGGGCTTTGGCTGTTCTTTAAGTCTTCTCTTAGGAATATCATTGGGTAAGCTGCATCCCTTGGGGGTCCACACAGGAAGGCATCTTTTGTACTGGGTGAGGTTCTAGCTGGAACTCACACTTAGACACCAACAGCAAGCAATTGAGAGTCAAATCCACAGGGAATCATTTTTCCTTAGCTCTGATGATCACAGAAAACTGCCACTGAATAAATGCCATAGTTTGGTTGATCTAATTGACTTAATATTATATAAGCCCTAAGCTGATTTACAACAGCTAAATACACAGTCAAACAGGATTGTCACAAAATGTAACTATTCCCATTTTTTATGCCTTCTCACTAATATTTCACCATCCACCCTCCCTCTCTTGTCCAGGTAACAAACCAAGCAAAATCTGTTTTTTGAAAGATTCAGTCAAATTGATTTGACTTTCACTTGTTCAAATACAAATTCTAGTTACTTTGTTTTCTTTTGTGGGCTTTTTGTAATTAGTGATTCAGAATAGAATTTGTTACCATCCTACTGGTACCATGACAGATATTAATGCTATAACTGAATATTTGGGTGGGAGGTTTTGATTTACTGGACTCTTTAATCATGCTCTTATTTTACCTTCTGCTTCTCTCATTCTAAGCCACTTGACTGATTTTCTTACCAGCCCTTGACTGAAAAAAAACAGCACATAAACCAAAATTTTCAGCCATTATACTAGGTGGCAACTAGGCTTGCTAACCACATTTTAAATAAAATTTAAAAATTCCCCAGAAAAACGCCCGGACACCTGCAAACTGGGGAGTCTGGAACAACATTTTTCTATCCCTTACAAATCAGAAAGGCAGCTTCGACAGCTCTGCATTGTGGTACCTCACAAAAGTTCCCAAACCCAGGTCTTTGAGTGAGGATCAGAAACTCAAGAAGGGCCACCACGAGCCTCTCTCTTTGCTCTTGTTTCCTGCAGGAAAAGATCAGTGAGTGAGATGCAGCTGATGCACAACCTTGGGGAGCACCGACACGCCGTGGAGAGACAGGACTGGCTCCAGATGAAGCTGCAGGACGTGCACAGTGCCCTGGAGGACGCCCGGACCCAGAGGCCTCGCAACAAGGATGACATTGTCCTGGGCCGGAGGCTGCTCCCCGAGCACCTGCGGGCGGCAATGCAGAAGAAATCCGTGGATCTGGACAAAGCTTACATGGATGTCCTCTTTAAAACAAAGCCATAAGGAAAAAGGCCAGAGCACTGTGTCTGTCCACGTGAGCACGTGTCTGTATATCACTGATCCAGTAGGGCATTTCATTGTTATTTATTCAAACTGCAGTAGGGGTTGAAGGCTCCGCTCAAGGTTGAGTTAGACATCTCACAAACAAAGAATAAAATGTGTTTACAGTCTACCCAGGACCACTGCTGCTAATTTCTGGGTATCTTTTGGCTAATGTATCTTATAAATTGCCAGCATAAAAGACAGAAAGAAGCTCAAAAGAGCAAGAAAGTTGAGAAATCATTTAAGACCTGTTGTACAACTCTTACATGGGCAGCACTTGTAGGTAATCACTAGGACTGCTTGTGCTGTTAACCAGCAGTGAATAAAGTCAGTGGAGTCTGTCTGCAGAATGGGGCACCCTTTTGCCTAGAGTTAAATTCTGTTTGACTTTGTACTAATGAAAATATGTAAACTTAAACCCACTTTGATTTTCAGAAGGAGGCCTAAAATCAGATGAACATTAATTACATAGCAAATGCTGCATGATAATAACTCAGGATTAAAGAATGCAAATATAAAATAAAATAAAGTAGGAAGACAAAGCTTAAAAGTAGAATGGGACAAAATTAAAACCAAATATGAGATGTGAGGGTTTAATTTTGCAAAATACTGAATCGAAGGGAAGGTTTGATTACCTTCCTCTCCTCCAAAAAATTACAACCTATAATTAACTGCAGAAACAGTGGGAGCAGAGATGGTAGCATGTATGTAAGCACAGCCCTAACTATAGAACCAGGAAATGATTCTATACCAGACAATTACAACTGAAACAAAAATCTTGCAATATAATTTTTTTGTCCCTCAATTTCTCTATAAACTATATATCTCTGAATTCCTGTGTGATGTGTTAGGCCTCATGTGTAAGTAATTTTTGTTTGTGAGACCAGTGGCTCTCATAATTAAAATCACTCATTTCCACATGCAATTTTTTTGTAGAATTAGGATCTTGGGTTTCCAAGTCTCCAAAAGGAGAAACATTAACATGCAGAAATCATGCTGGGAGAGGAACCATGATCTCTAATACATTCAAACCCTAAGCAAGGCTCGGAAGGAAATGGATGGGAAAAAAATCAATTATGACAGTAATATAAAAAGCAGCAACTACAAAATTATTCTGCATGGCATATGCACAGATGTGTTTAGGATCCTCAGTCAGTTCTGAAGAATCAGGAAGCTTTCTCAGCAGGAAGAATGGTGAGTGCCTCCAAACCTGCCAGAGCTCAAACCCGGTTGAGTTGCTGCTCTGAGCCGAAGTGGCTGCGTTTATGTTCCCATGTTGATCCTTATTTGTTTGTTTGATGTCTAGCACGCCTTGGGGAGCCCGGTAAAAACCTCCTCAATCATTACACATATAAATTCAATCTGCTGAAGGCTAGAGACTTGTAACTAGTGAGCTGTAGTTCATCATCTTGGCTGTACCTCTATCAATGTAAAGGCCCTGGTGCTATGAGCAGACGGGGTGTCCGGGCAAGGGCTCCCTGCCACTTGTCTGGTTGTAGAATCGAGGCCTTAAAGTGCACTTTCTATTTATTCTTTTATCAGACATCTGTGCTAACTTAAATAAATAAAATTGCATTTTTGTACCTATGTCTCACTTATGTATTACCAAATAAAGTGGACCAAAAGCTCTTGGACATTACATTAAAGCATAATACCTGACTGACCTGTGACTATTCTGATATAATTTAGCATTTGGGACTATTAAGCCATTTTATTTTATTACAGCAATATAAATACAAAAATAATGATGAGTGCAATTTTTATTTTTGCTTTCATCTTTCCTGCACACAAAATCATTTTGGTGGTTAAACAAAAGGTATTTACCAAGCACAAACCTATTCATGTCCCCTTACAATAATGACACGTTCAGAAACTACGTAACCTTCAAGTGGCAAAATCATAAACTTTCGCATTTTGATCTAAACAAAGAACTCTATTTTCTAAATAACTTATTCTTCCAAATCTTCAGCTATCCAGTAGATGAAAGATGCTTACACAAATATTTAAACTTTCTGTACACTTACAATATAACTCTTCAGGACTAAAGACAGCACAGTGGCAGATTAATTAGTGCTGGGTAATGCCCACCAGAAATAAGATGTAATTTGAATGAAATTACCTACTAATTATCTAGACAACAGATTTGATACGGCTTTTCAGCTTAAACCTTTGATCAGTGTAGCAGCAGTTAGAACAGAAAAAGGTTCAGAGTGGGGCAGAGGATATTATAAAAAATACCTTGATAACAAAAAATTCATCTTCACCTGGACAAACGTGCAATTTTGGTCATCTCTCTTTCACAGATTAAGGGGACTAGAAAGAGGATGGTAAGAAATAACAGGGCCACTGAAACACTTACATATGATAATAAATGGTAATGATGTCAGTCAGAAAAGAAATGAATCAAAAGAGGCACCATAAAGGTATGTCAAGTGAACAGTATGGAGAGATAAATGGTCCTGCCTACCCATCTTTCTGAGAGAACGAGGAAAGAGGCAAAGAAGTGAGTTTGCCCATGGCTGAATACGGAGCTTTGAGCCACTGTGAGCCAAAATCTCATCTCCAGGAAATGTCACTGGAGGAGACATTGGCATTGCTCTTGGAGATGCTTGAGTTCTCTTCCCACGCTGGAATGTGCCTTAAGTGTGTGCCAGGTTGTGTACTTGCATGCAAACAGTGTAAATCACGAAGTGAGCCAGCACTTCACAACAGACTCAGAGGAGACTTCAGAGCACCCCTCAGAGTGAAATGAAGTTAAAAAAGTGTTGGATCCACAACCCTTCACGTCCACAGGATCAACCTTCCAAAAATGAGGTGTCTCTAGAAGGCCTCTTTGCTCCCTGAGGGATGTGGTTTCTGTGCACATACTTCCTTTTGAGGGAGGAAACAGAATCACAGTCACAGAATCATCAGGGTTGGAAGGGACCTCATCCAGTCCAACTCCTGCCAAGGCAGAGTCACCCAGAGCAGGTGACACAGGAACGTGTCCAGGTGGGTTCTGAATGTGTCCAGAGAGGGAGACTCCACAATCTCCCTGGGCAGCCTGTTCCAGTGCTCTGCCAGCCTCATTGGAAAGAAGTTCTTTCTCATGTTGAGGTGAAACTTCTTGTGTTTCAGTTTTTGGCCATTGCTCCTCATCCAGTCATTGGGCACCACTGGAAAAAGTCTGGCAACATCCTCTCAGCACCGCCTTTGAGATTTATATGCATTAAGGAGATCCCTTCTCAGTCTTCTCCAGACTAAACAGGCCCAGCTCCCACAGTCTCTCCTCACAGGAGAGATGTTCCAGACCCCTACTTGTCTTTGTGGCCTCCACTGGACTCTCTCCAGCAGCTCCTTGTCTTTCTTGTGCTGAGGAGCCCAGAACTGGACACCACACTCGAGGTGTGGCCACACTAGGGCCGAGCAGAGAGGGACGATCACCTTGCTTTATAATCTGACAAGGGCTTTTTGCCAAGACCTATGTGCTCAAAGACCTATCCCATGCAGACACACATCTGTTGTACACACCTGGTTTTTATAAAATTCTCACTGAAAAGAGAGATAATCACATCTCTCACTGGTGACTCACTGAAACAAAAACCCACTAATTTCAATATCCATCATCAGGGGGAGTAAAACAGTAGTAAGTGAAGAAAAAAAACAATGAAAAATTGACAAAGCCAGAATCACATGAAGTCAAATAAAAACAAGATAATTTGTCAGATCCTACCCCTGGAGATTTAACTGCCTGTGATTTGGCTTTCTAAGCTGCTTCTGACTTTGGCTGCTGTAAATGCTACTGTTTCATGTTGCTCAGTTCACTGCTAAACGTGTGGCATCTGACTCCTCGCCTTGTTAGCACATTCTGACAGCTTTTGTGAGAGCTGCTTGGCCCTCATTGTTCTGCTGCTGGATTTCTAGAACTGTGTGGTTTATCTCTGTGGCCATTGTTAAAGGATGGAAAAAAGAGAATTCATTTAACAGATCCATGTTTTGCTGTATATTGTAGCAAAGCTTCTGTTCTTTGTGGGGTATTTTGGTGTAGCAAAGGCACAAATCCTTGCTCTCTTGCCCCCTCTTCCCCTCCTCTCCCCAAAGAGCATGAGGAATACAGCTTGTCTGTCTGATGTTCCCTGTCTGAAGCAGTGAGATCTGCTAATGCAGATCTCAATGTACACCTCAGGCAAGTCCAGAGGTGTATACTCACTGAATCCTGAGATCAAAACTCCTTGGTATCCCTGAAAGAGGAGGATCTAAAATATACCAAAAGCATTGGCTGTACAGTTCCAGGCTCTGGAATCTGACAACAAATTAATCAAGTTCCTCCACCAGCAGTTAGATCAGAACCCCTGCTCAAAGTGGATATATAGATTCATGTTCCCTTTTACCCACACGTTTTTTCTGGGAAATCTGGTCCAAATCTCTTAAAATCTGGTTTAAGAGATTCTGGTAAGACCCCATATATGGTGGTTGGTCTTCAGAGTGGGGCTTCCCCAAAATATCCCCTGTGCAACAGGTCTGGCTTCCCACAGTGCACAGAGAACAGACTGACATTCAAAAGGTTGAGCAGAAGTTTGCTCCTTGTCTTTCTCCGCCCAAACTGCCCACTAATTCAAATTTGCTTCAATATACTGATTATCTGGAGTTCTACAATCCTTTCACCTGATATGGAAGTCAAGCCCTGCTTAATACATGATCCTCAATAACGATGCAGTAGAAGACATCTTAGAAGAGAGACAAATGTTCTTTTTAATCTGAATCTCATCCTTCAGCTATCTGAATACAGCTGGTGCTCGGTGTTGGTTTATTCTCCCTCCTCCATCCCATGAGGATTGCAAAGGGTTCAGTGTCCTCTCAACACCTGTGACACTTCAGTGCTCTGAAGTTACCTAAAATGCGGGACATGGTAGTTCTGCTGGGGTATTATGGAACGAGAGCCACGTCCACTACATTATATTCCTAAACAGACTGCAGATTACACAGAATCTATACAACTTATAGGGCTGCACAAACACGCAGTTGTAATTTAAATCAGGAATGGGTTTTAGGATGAAGCTTGAGATATCAGATGCCAGTTCACCTAGATAAACTCTATTATGTGATACCTGCGCCACTATCATCCCCTCAGTGCTGCTCCACAGGGAGATCCCGGTTCCACGGGGGAGATCCTGGCTCCTCAGAGGAGAGTCCGGCTCCTCAGAGGAGATCCTGGCTCCACAAGGAAATCCCGGCTCTACAGGGGAATTCCAGGCTCCTCAGGGGAGATCCCGGCTCCACGGGGAGTTCCAGGCTCCTCAGGGGAGATCCCGGCTCCACAAGGGAGATCCCGGCTCTACGGGGAGTTCCAGGCTCCTTAGGGGAGATCCTGGCTCCACAACGAGATCCCGGCTCCACAACGAGATCCCGGCTCCACAAGGGAGATCCCGGCTCTACGGGGAGTTCCAGGCTCCTCAGGGGAGACCCCGGCTCCACAAGGAGACCCCGGCTCCACACCCCCGCCGTTCTCCACCGCCGGCGGGCGGCGCTCGCCCTCCAGCACCGCCCCGGCCCCTCACACCGGCCGCCCCCTACGCTCGGCGGGGAGGATTTATCACGTTTCTTTCAGTGTATTTTATTCTGTTCCTGTTTGCGGTGATTTGTGCTTTGTTAACGTTTCACTCGTCCGGTGTTTGTTTTGTTGTGTCGGTTGTTTTTGTTTTTGGGGGTTTTTTTTCCCTGTCGGTTTTTATCCACGCGGGAGTTCATTCTCCCACTTCTGTCCCCCCCGCTCGCCCCCTCAGGGAGTGCCGCGCGCCGCTCCCTTGGCAACGGCGTCCCGCGGCTCTCGCGAGATCCGGGCGCCTCCGCCGGCGCCTCCTCCGCGGCAGCGGGGGCGGCTCTCGCGAGAGGTGGCGGCGGGTGCGCCGGGCCTGGCGGGGCGGCGGGAGCGGACGCGGCTCGGCCGGTGAGTGAGCGAGCGAGCGAGCGAGGGAGCGAGGGAGGGGGTGGCTGAGGGGGCGGCTGAGGGGGCACAGCCGGGGCGTGTGGGACCCTTCGCCGCGGGGAACCCCTGCCGCAGAACCACAGAACCCGCAGGGTCGGAAGGCAGTCCCCCTGCCCGACCCCCCCGCCCGGGCAGGGCCGGCCGGAGCAGGTGGCACAGGAGCGCGTCCAGGTGGGTCCGGGATGTCTCCAGAGGGGGAGACCCCGCGGCCTCCCCGGGCAGCCTCGCTGACCGCGTGCTGAAGGTTTTTCACCTCAGCCCAGAAGCGCCGCAGACGGATTTACCCACCCCCGCCACCCCTCAGCCCCCGCGGCCGCTCCGATCCGTGAGGGGTCAATGAGCGCGCTGGACGCGGCTTAAATTGATGCTTTTCGTCATGTGTCGTTTACTGGTAGGACCTGCCTTCACTGCGAGGCCTGTGCAGAGACAGTATTGTTGCTCAGGACTGCCTGACAGCCGTCGTATAATTCCCGAGCACACTTATTTTACATAATCCATGAGCAGTGATTTACCCACTCAAACGATTTCGTAATGAGTTCGGTATCTTTGTCATATTTTTTTTCTACGTCAGCACGTTTTATTTGCAGAAAATACCAATTGCTTGTGTGATAAATCTGTCATAGCACAATTATGTGTTGCAGTTGCCTGTTTCTTTTTTTTTTCTTTAAATTCACTTTTGTTTCTAGCTATTGCTTCTGCATCTTTTTTCCTGTTTATCTCTGATCCCATCCACTGTGTCACTTTAGAACTCTTTTCTTTCAGAACTGGGATCCAGCTCCATCATAGACCTCTCTCAGGTTTGTTCCTGTCACTTGTGGGGCTTCTTTGTCCGAAGTAGTGGTTGAGCATTGTATCTTTTTGTTCTTTGTTGTTGGCTGCCTCTTACAAATTTGAGTACATGCTTAAAATCTGCTTTCTCAATAGCCTTTTTGACTGTCCTTGCTGTTCTCCTCACTTCTGTTTGCCTGTATTCCTTGTGAATCATCTGCTGTGATTCATTTAAAGAGTACTTACCTCTGTTCCTTCAGCTTTGTTGATCCTTTCCCTGGAATACACTTCCTCTCTCTCTCCTGGGTTTCCTATTGAATTAGATGTCCCAGAAATACAATCCTAGTCATCAGCTATCACACTATTCACAGTCCACAAGCTGATAGTTCACATCTGTTATCTTTTATGTGAGCTAAAAAAACGTGCCTCTGCATCATCGTGTGTAGGTTGCCTTGAATTCCTGTAGCTTGAGCACGAGTACAGTCAAAAGGAACTGCTTGATTTTTTTTTTTCCCCTTTCTTTCTCCATTGCTCTGTAATTAAGGAAGATGTTCCGCTGTGTGCATCCTGCAGGTCTGTCAGTGTGTCTTTGACTGGGTCTCTTGCAAGGTATCAGAGATTTTCTTTTTAAGACACACAGATTTCCTGCCAACAACGTTTGAATATTCCCTCTTAATTTGTGCCATTTCTGCCTCAAAACCTCATTGTACATCTTGTCTGTGCCAATGGTGCTGTCTGAGGCTGCTCTTGGATGTGTTTCCAGCACATTTGTGCAGGTGCTTTTGCCCAGTGTGTTAATGCCAGGGAAGGTGGGGGTTAAGAAGGACAACAAGGTGGAGCAGCTCTCATATCACACATTAGATTCCTTCTTGAAACCCAGTTTTCCTTTAAGGCACAATTGCTCTTGCAAATGGTGAACAGCTGATGTGTGGATGACATGACTTGTTAAATTAGTAACAGATGTCATCCCTGTTGGTTTTTCTGTCACTTTGTTATAAACTGCGTGTTTTCATAGCTTGTGTTCTCGAGGCTGGGGCTCCTTTGTCCTGTGTGCACACACAGAAATCAAAAGCTCATTATGAGCCAATTTCTTTCAGCACAGCTTTGCTTTAGCAGTGTTGTTCAAATCTTGGCCTGGTGCTCTTGCTTATCAATAAAAGTATGTATCTTTATATGTATAAGATCAGCAGCTAATTTATAATTCATTTCAGATGTAAAAAACTGAGAATTTTCTTGCTCACTGAGGTGTGTTGTTACTGCTGGGTGCAGCCACGGGTATAGACTTCACTTATTTCTTCAGGAAATCTGTTTGATGCTCTGATCCTCTTCATCTCATCCCTGGTGCTGAGTGTGATGAAGCCCTGTGTCTGTCTGCTCTGTGTATTGCTGGCCCACAGGCCATGGGGCCAGTAGTAGTGGCAAGGAGTTGGGTTCTGCTCCTCTTTCCTGCAGTGATAGCCAGGATTCTGCTTGGAGAGTTGGTGGGAGAAGTTGCTCAATCCGCTGAGCTTTTTGTGGGCAGACCTTGGCAGATTTCACACGGTGAATCCTAGTACAGAGGGGGAGTTGGGAGTCATCTGCCTCTTGCTTTTCAGTCTTCCAATGTCAAATAGCTGTTTTATCATCATGTTCCCTTTGAGAATTATAAAGTTAAATCTTGCAGGATAGTCACTGGATATCTGTTGTTTATGGTTCTATAGTTAGGAATATCATCAGCTTCCCGTGACTACTCTATTTTTTTTTTCCTTTTTATTTGCTCATTAAGAGAAGCTTCAATCCTGACCTACTATGTTAATGTTGAGACTGTATTGCAAAGGATGTCTCTCAGCTGGGCTTTAATCAGTGTCAGTTTGGTAACATTTCAGTGATGGTAATTTATAAAGCTACTTTATGTGGCTGAATTGTGACTGATCTCTGCACTGCTTTGCAAGAAGCTCACTTGACAGGTATGGATTTCCATGATATGTGGTGTTTGCATTATGAGCATATGTCCTTTGAACTGCATTTTTTAATTAGGATGCAATGTCACTGTGCTTGCATTCCCAGTGAATCTGACTTGTAAGTTCCTTTTTGTTGTTGCTGCTTTTGTGCTTTGATGACTAGAGGCAGCGAACAGCAGGCTGTCACCCCTTACAGAAAGTCTAAATATTTAATCTGAGTTTCTCTGTCACAACTAATGCCAGGTTTTGTCCTACCTCGTTACTTGTCTGCTGGAGCTTTCTGATTATCCTGGTTCACCTTTACAGTGGATTTTGCTGAAGGGGCAGGTTAGAGCAGACAAGCTTCTGAAACCTGCCCTGCTTTGGGAAATGCTTCTGACCAAAGCTTAGAGCTGAGTAGATGCCTGAAGTGCTACGTGTTCATTATTTGAATGTTGTCTTCAGTACTGACAGCTGGAGCAATCAGTTCTTTGTTCTACCTGATGAGCTGGTGGCCAGAAGAAATTCAGGATATTTTAATCATCTTTCTTAGTAAGACTCCAGAGCTTTGCAGCCCACAATATTCTCAACAAACATCATGTGGCTGGCTGGAAATGTGTTGATACTGGTTGAGATTAGCTTTGCTTCTTTCCTCAAAGATTTACAAAGAGCCTTCTCCAGCCTCCCCTAATCTGCAGTACCTTGAAAACTGCAAGTCCTGCATCTCACCAAAGTATGTGTCCACTTCTGTCCAGCATCTGATGTTGTCTACATCTTGCTTAATCTGCTGTGCCTCTTTTGTGCATTGTATTTTGTCATGGCACAGAACCGAATATGCTTTGGATATCACTTAAAAGAATCTGTTCAGCATCTATCACAGGATAGTGTAGGATACATCTTTTCACGAGCTCTTCAAGCAGTGGTGTAAACACATTAATTACTCTATTTTTCAGTGCCTAGAGTGGTTCTACCACATCGACTTTTAGCTTTTCAAATGCACTGGGTTTCTGTCTTTAAAATTCCCTTGTATTTCAGTAGCCTACAACTTTCATAAATTAGTGATGATTCTGGCTTCAAGTTGATGTTAGCAAATCTGAAGTGTTCTAGCTGTTTATGTTGAAAGCTTTGAAAATTAAAGTCTGCTTCCTGATTTCCTATAATTCCTTGTGAGGATTCTCTAGAACATTAGCTTTCTGCAGAAGGGTATGAAATCATTCTTTACACCTGGAGAATTGCTTGTTAGCTAATTAGGATGGCAATCATTTGGGCCAACATGCCAGTGTTGTGTAATCTGCTGAGGGTATTTGGATTTGATTCTGTATTTCCTGTGTTCCCAGTGCCTTTTCCCCTTTACCAACATTTCAGATGCAGTTCCTTGATTTCGTGGAAGGCATTGAATAATATTCCTGGCCATGCACTCTTGCAGTTGTTTTTTTTTTTTAGTTGTTTGTTTTTCTTACACCCAAGGTCAGAATGTGTCCTGAACATGCTTTGTTTATTCCCCCCACTGTGAATCCACGCCTTAAAAAAAAAAAAAAGAAGAGAAAATTAAACCACAGTTGAAACATTCTTTTCTATTGCAGAAAAACAGTGGTTTTGCAGAATTGTTTAAAAATGAATCAAGATGACTAGTTAGTTACTGTACATAATGTATAAAGCATTTGCTAATTGAAAAAAACCCAAATATTTTCAATAGAGAAAAACATAAAAGAATTCAATTCCTTATTTATAGTCTTACAGGATTGTTAAAACTTGAAATAAAATCGATAAATACATTTGTTTATAATCCACACAGCAGCGCTGTCAGCAGTGGTCAGGGAGAAAAACTGGCTGTGTTACAGCAGGTTGTTTCTAAGAGAAATGTTAATTGTTGAGATTGTTGAAATGTTAATTGTGGAGTGGAGGATGGAGGGAAGACTGTCTCTTGTTGTAGTGTGACATGCTTGGAGCTAAATAAGAGGTTTCACAAGCTGTAGCTTCGGACACTTGGATTGTTTATCTTCTTTTCCGAGCTGTGTGCCAGTGTGGTACTCCATCAGTGACGCTGCTGGGGTTCCTCGGGTGCTTTAAGCTGGGAAAAGGGAATGCTGTTGTTCATGAGGAGCAGTTCCATTTGTTTGTTTCTGTCCTTCTGTGTCATCTGTTGTTTGTAGTGGCTTAAGTGTAGCTGCATAGCAAAGGAGATTGAGGAACTGAGCAGACCTAAAACAGGCTTTTTCTTTGAAGTGTGTGTGGACCTGGACCCTCCTGTTGAATTTTTACTGTAAGAGAGATGGGGAGAAGGCAGAAAGCATGAGACAGTTTAAGGAAGTGACTTTACATTGGCCTTTCAGCTGCAGTTCTTGTAAAAACAGCTGCTCTTTGCACACCTTCCCAGTACCAAAGCTAAATTCAAGTATTGGTGTCTATTCAGTAAGAACTGGGTGCTGGATGCCCCAGGCACCTGCTTTGGTCTGTACCTGAGGGGGTGAAATGTCTTTTAGATGGTTTTAAAGGGAAGAGAGAGTTTGTGGAGAGAAGGAAAAGCTGGTGAAGAGCCGTGTGGTGCTTCGGCAAACGGGGCTGGAAGCAGGACCCTGCCGTGGTCAGGAGCTGGGTGTGATTGCACAGGGGCAGCTGTGGCATCCTCTGGGACATTCCTGGTCTTGGCTCTTTGTCCCACACGGTGTTGTTGCCACAGTAGCAGGACTCACTGTGCCTCTTGCTCGAGTGACTCAATGGACAGAATTCACTTCAACTCGGGATAAAAGCTGTCTCTATCTTTGTGTTGCCTGTGTACATCATCCTGCACCTAAGCTGGAATGACTGCTGCTGGGGTAACTCACAACTGGGTTTATAAACCAGCCTTCCTTCCCTTTGTCTCCTTAACAATGCTTTTTCCGTTCTGTCAGAGGTTGTAGGTTTCTCCTTGTTAAGCTCCTGATAAATGTGTGTAGATCCTATAACCTCTGTGTAATATCCTCACACACACTGTGCTTTGATAACCTGAATTTCTAGGTAATACACCATGAAATGCTTATCTGAGCTTTTTGCCTTTTTTTTTTTTTGCATGACAGAATTCCTGTAATTTTAAATAAAATGTTTTTTTTTTCCTTTTCCTGACTCTATATGGACACCTGACCATGCCAGTCTTCCAATCAAAATGTGTTTAATTATAGAAACTGTAACAGGAGAAAGACCCAACCCTGTGGTGGAGATTGTATACTTTGTATAAAATCTGTTTTGTTGGTTAGACCTGAGCATGAAGGAAAAACTCCTATGCAACCAACATTTTCAAGAAGCTTGTTCTCTACCATTCTGCTGTAACTAAAACTTTTGGGTCTAAATTTAGCTAGGAGAATCTAAATTTGACAGAAGAGTTATTCTATTTTCCATGACTAAAGGGACAGTTTATTTGAGCAGCAACTTTGTTTTAAAGAAGTCTCATTTTTTTCGGGACTCACTTCCAAACAGGATAAGTTTCACTGAATGTAACAGAAATATATTGAGGGGAGGTGAGGTGGAGATACAATGTTTCTAAAATATTTACCTTAAAACTTTAAAGAAACATTAGCCTACCTTTCTATTACTTAGCAGGTTTATATGTCCGTAATTTGATTATTTTCCAGCTGCTGTACAATCATCAGCTGCTCACTTGTGGCTACTTTTTCGTTTTTGTAACCAGGTCATTCTGAATTGTACAGCTTTCTTGACACAACCATCACTTATAGGTATGACTTGAACACCTGCCTTTTAAGATTGGCTGTCCTTATTGACAGCCACAAAGTGTTTTGATCCAAGAGTGGATTTTAGTGGGAGTTGAACATTAATATCATATCCCAGTCAAGGAAAGGGAGCTTACTATGTCTATTTTTATTAAATTTTTAAAGGTGACTTTTCTGCAGGAGTCAGTGGAACTGAACCACACTGAGCGTTTCCAGGGATTGCTGTAGATTCCACTTTGGAGTGAGGTCTCAGACATAACTGCTAATTGTGTTTTCCTCTTGGTCAGCCATTCAAATTGTGAAACTGTTGGTCTCTTTTCTACAGCTGGGATCTTTCTTTGAATTAACTTTATACGTTTGGAACAAACTTACGATGTGTTTGCCTTGTGTTTTATAACCAGTGACTTTTCTGTTTGGACGCAGTGAAATTAATTGTTGCAAAAGTGAAGTTGCCTGCCAGCATTTATAGAACTATATTTCCTATAACAAAAAGATCTTTTTAGTGCAGGTATCAGCAAAATGTATAAAATGTTACTGTCATGCAATTTCGAAGTTGTGCTTCAGTATTTCCTGTTTTCTGTAATCCGCATTTAAAAAATCAAAGCCTAACAACACTTTAATTCTGCATGTCTTACCTTTTTCTCCTGTGTGGCTTTACTTAAAGGTAAACACTGCTCTCTTAATGTAGGTTGTGAGTGCTGCATGTGTGCTTTTCAGAGCAGTAGTGTGAGGAAGCTGGCAGTGGAATGGCAGGACGGCCTCATCCTTATGACAGTAACTCCAGTGACCCAGAGAATTGGGATCGGAAATTGCATAATAGACCTCGTAAACTTTGTAAACATTCAAGGTAGGTGCTATGTACCATCTATTGCATCTCAAAAACTACAATGAAAGTCCATCCTAAAGGCTACTGTATCTGGTTGTGGCAAGTCCTGTCATAAATTTTGTAATTCTTCTTAAAAGGACCGCTTCTTAATTCTTTTAAAAGACATTTTCTAGCATAAGTGATTTGTCAGCTTCCTTAATCCGTGCTTAGATTTGTTTTGCCATTTGTTTGTCTTTTTTTTTTTTTTTTAAAGCTAAATGCCTTGTGTGCACATCAAGACACCAGTTGAGTGACTGAATATGTGGATTTTTTTGGGGTGCTTGGTAGGAGTTACTTCCTGTTCACCACATTTTAGTTGCTGATACTCTGTTTAGTAGCTTAATATGTGCAATTTGTCCATGGTGAGAACTCATAATTGCTTGCATGCAAGTATCACTCTCTGTAGCGCTTCCTTGGTAAAGCTGTGTGTCAGACCTTGCTTTTGCCTGCATCCCTCACAGTAAGAATATTTTTTCAATGCTTCTGGATTTGACGAAATTATGAAGTTAATTAGTGTTTTTCCAGCATACTTTTCAAAAAAGAACCAAGCAGAGCGATTAGTCACCTAGCAAATATATGTGAAGAAGCATATTCCTGGAAATATATTTAAGCATCCAAATAAGTGTGTATCTTCCAAGTACTTTGCCCTTTTAGAAGGGCTAAATATAACTGAAACATCTCTGTTAGCGAGCTAAAATTGTTCATGATTTAAGCTTTCCCACTTGCAAGATGATAGGAAAAGAGCTAAGGAGCATATTCAATAACAGCAACTTATTTTACATTTTTATTGCAGATAAACTGGATCCTAATGTTGCCCAAAATGTTCCATGGGCAATTAATGTTGTGGGTTATCTTCCTGTCATTAAATCTTGGATAATTGTGAGAAATCCAAGAGGACAGAGGAAAAAGAACGCACCAGTAATTAAAAGGCTCAGAGGGAGACCCACGTAATTAGAGGCCTGTGATGTGAATAATGGAGTGATTAACAGAGAGCCAAGGAGGGTGGCTGGTGCTACTGGTCAGTACAGGCTTGTGGAACGTAGCTTTGTGCAGCTGATGTTTTTAATGAGGTGTCTGGAGGTGGTTGATCCGTGCTCCTTATTTAGGATTTTAGGATCACGATGTGGCCCAGCATCGGCAGTGACCAGTGTTGATATGAGGGGGGCATTGTACGGGATTGGGGGCCTGGGGGTGTGGCTGTGCGTGGGTGACTCACTGCTGAGCCCAGTTCATGGATCATTCCAGCCATCTCCATTCCCGTGCTGCCTCCCATGATGATCTGGAACAAACCCCTAAACTGATACTGGTACAGATGACCCACGATGGGGAGTGCTAAGTAAGGAAAAGGACTCGTTAGCAGCCTGTGATCTGAGTGGTTGGATAAACTGTGCAACCAGCTGCGTGTTCTTCCTATGGCTCAGTACAGTGTTTGACAGGCAGGAGCCAAGGATGTGGGATTGTCACCTGTGTCAACTCCCGCTCGTTGTCCCGTTGGAAAACCCAAAGATTGAACGGTGACATCTTGATCAGTCGCTTGGGATCCTTGCAGGAATGGCATTGTGGGGAGGAGCCGTAGGCAGTGGGCAAGTCTGTAATAAGTGGTGATAGCTGGAAGCTGGAGCTGGGTACATCCAGTCCAGAGAAACAGGGCATGTGTCTTATCATGTGTGGTCTAGTGTGGATTATCTATTTTGGGCAGATGTTTACATAAAAGGCTGTGCAGTTTTCTGAAAAGATTATTTTCAGATAGGAGCGAACTCAAGGAAGTCTGTGGCCTGTGCCTTTCAGAAAGGTTGATCATTTCATATGGTCTGATTGCAAGGTTCACACATCAGAAGGTAGGAAACCTATGCCTTAAAAATAATGGCAGCTAAGTTGGACATACTTCTGGCAAAACACAATTTGTTTCCAATAAAATGCTGCATAGTGAGTGTTTTATGGAAGCTTTTAATGTGTATGGTAGGGAAATAGTATTCAAGATAACATGTGATCATTTAAATCTTTTTTTCCCCAAATAAAGTGTACCCACTTTGAAATCTTTGAGAATGATAATCCAAATGATAGTTTGACATTGTAATAGAATAAAGGATAAATTAAGGATAAGTATTTTGTTACCTTACTCCTTTGAGATACTTGATTACTTCAGAGAATCCAATTATTGGAAAACAGTGTACTTTATTCAAAAGCCTCAACAAAATAATTGGATTTTGTGTGGCTGAATATCGGCATATTACTATTGATTCTGACTTAATTGACACTTTTTCTCCAAACAAGTGAAAGTCTGTGTGAAAAGTGCAGTGTCAGGGGAAGCATAAGCTGTAATAATATAACTTGGAAAGGCTTGAGTACTGCTGTCTTATTTGTCTTTCACTTTCAAAATGCACCTTGTTGTCATGAGTTAAAAAAGTACTTCTGGTTTGGAAAATGTAATAGTGAAATAAGAACTTTATAATAAATCTCAACAACGGAGTAATATTTAAAGATGGATGCTGAGCTTGTCACTTGGTGCTTTGGAGAGTTTAATCCTCCAGCCTTAACCTTCTTAAAATAGCTTAGATAACTTTCTAGACTTAAAAAAAAAAAAGCATCATCCAGGGCTGCGAGCTGTCCTTGTGTGTCTAAGGCTTATGTGGAAGCAAGGAAAGCCACAGGAATCGTCTCCCTTCACTGTGCCGTCTGTTTGAGGGCAAGGACGTGGTAAAACTATCCAAAAGAGTGTGTGTATGGAACACTGACACAGGTTACCACTATATCCTGTTCTTTCCAGTTGGGTCAGTGTCCAGTTTTTGAAACCTGCCAGGTTGAGCTGTTGTTTTCACTCCTTTTTCCCCACTTGTTCTGAGACGGGCAATGTGACGGAAAAGTCGGAAGGGAGAGATGAGGAAAAGAAGGACTAAAAATATAGTGCAGATGATCCCTGGTATCTAAAGAGCCTGACAGGATGAATTCATGTGGTGCTAAAGATGACTAACTAATGATACAGTCTTGTTTGTCTGAGCTATTACAAAGAATTCTTTAAGTACCCAAATATAAGATGGAAGCAAATGTTGCAGGACCATAAGTTGACTAAATGGTGATGAAGGTTCAATAAATGGCCTCTGAATTCCTATTTTCTTTATTAGGTATTGCTGGTCTGTATTTTCTATTTAATTTTTCATTGGTTATTAGCTTCACACGTGTCATTTCTCTGTAGTGCTGTAGTTTTTGTTTTTGTTGGAAGACTTTAATTCTCTTGTGCTAAGTGCTTTTTCTGGAGTTGTGGTAGAAAACCTTTGGCTTAAATTTGCCTCTTCCTTCAGATTTGTCCTGGATTTTATTTTCTAAATCTGCTTCTGTTGTAATCCCTTTTGATAGTTTCTTCTTTGTTCATTCTACTTAAATATTATTAGACCCAAAGTCTTGCCTGCACTACTGCATTTATGAACAAAATGTGGCTGTGCTGTGATTCTGTTGCAGTGACTCTTCAATCTTCGAAAATACCCAATTTCTCTTTAAGTATTTTCCATGGATGAGAAGTTATTGTGCATATGCTAAATGCTGAGACTTTTTCCCCCAATATAATATTATTTTTGCATGCTGGGAGGGTGCATTCATGGGTTGTGAATGGAAATGGCACTTGTCTCAGCATTTTGTAAGCATGGGAAGCATCCCCAGAAGGGTCCTTTTCTTGTCTCTGGAGTGATATCAGACTGTATAATCTGTTTTCCACTGTGGGACAGGTTTTATTGCTCTTCATGTAAGCTGGATTTCTGCAGTTGAACATTTTCCAGCATGGGGCAGGCCCACACAATGTATGACATGAAAATAATTAGCCCTGCTTTTGCCATGGGCTCGGGTCATACTCTGAGTTACTGTGCAGCATCTACTGAAAGTTCACTGCAAACATGCCTTAATTGCAACCTGGGACTGGCAGATCACAATCTCCCTATCTGGGGTCCATAGGCACCGGGCTGGAAAGCCCTCAGAAGGAACTGAGATGGGCTGGGAAGAGCTGCTCTTGGAATCTAAGAAAATTAGATTATCCCTGGGCTGTGCTCAGGGATAACTTTCAAAACCCCCAGTCTATTGATGCTTTGTAAGGTACCTAAGATATAGTGAGTGATCTTAAACGGTTGTGGGGGTGGGTTTTTTCTTCTTTCCTGACATCCTTCACTTCTGAAATGACAGCTCATGCACATTGCTGAGAAGGAAAACTTGGCGGTTTTCGGTGCAAAAGCACACACTAAATCCTCCTGAACCTCCAGCACACAAACGGCCTTTTCCAAATAATGTCAGATGTTACTTGTGGTGAACTTTGGCATTGTGCAAAACTTGATCAGACCCTGATGTTTAACTGGGGCACAAAGCACTTCAGAGGTGAAGCAATTATGCTTGGAACTAGAATTTTTTTACAGACAACTCTTTTCTTCATTGGTTGTACCTTTCATCTCTGAGAGTAGAAACTGTAATGGCTACATGCAGTGTTTGGACCCAGTTCTTTTGAATTTGAACTTCTGAAGCTGGTTTTTAATAAATGGAGGTACTTTCCAGTTCCAAGGAGGATAAAATGCTTCTGAGTTTCTTAAAGTTTGATTTGCACCTAACATCCATTTTGAAAATGGAGCAGGAATTGGTACATAAGTAAAAATAACCAGGATTCGTTTATGAAGGTCCTGTGTTTGGGTAGCTTGGCAAAAGTCATAAGGTGTGAACGTGTTCCCTCTTAAAGGTTAAGTCCTTGCTGCTTTAAGAAGTCCCTTTGGCGACTGAACACCCCAGTCATGGGATTCTTTGTGTTGTTTCCTTCCTGAAATGGAACTGGATTGCTAAGAACTATATTACTCATGGTTGAGAGAACCACTGAAGACCAAAATTATGTGAATATTAAAGAATTTTGAGGGAGGAAAGTGTTGACAAGAGTTTCTGTGTTGAGCTGAGGGAAGATCCTGTAGCACTCCCCAAATTAAGCAGTGAGAATTCTTTCTCAGGGCTTCCTAACTGGAGAGACCCCATATGGAGAACCAGTGCTGAAAGAACCTTCATGCACTTGCACTTTTTCTTGCTGCTGAGGGACTGTTCTATTAGAGGCAAAAAACTGCCTGGGAGAGGTTTTTCCAGCGTGCTTTCCATGTAGCTTATTATAGCCGTGTCTTCCGTGGCTTATTTTGAAGGGAAGAAAAAGCTTACGAGGCTGATGGTTATTCTTTCCCTGGGAATGGTGGTTGTGTGGACCCTCACAAGACCCTAAAAACAGAGGAAAATTCACTGGCTCAGGTCCCTGAAATTGTATGAGCAGGAATTTGCCTTCTGTGTCCAAAGAGCTGACTCTTCAGTCTACAATGTCAGTGTTCTCCTGCCTTTCTAATCACAAGTCTCTTGTTTGCCTTACTGACTTCCCTCTTTATAACAGCAGTCAGTTGCTGAACAATCCCCCTTATTTCTTCAGCTTTCATCTTATTTTAACTACGACATCTTGATTTTTACTTATTGTAAGAATTACTTTTAAACTATTCCTCCAGTGCATTGTGGCTCCTGAAAGGAGCCTACAGACATTCTAAGAAGAATCATTTAAATAAAGCTGTTGCATAGTGCTTACTTATCCTCCCCCAATGAAATAACCTTTGAAAAATTTTGCCCTGACTCGTGTATTAATTTTTTCTTTGTTGCTTTTTGTGCTCGACTTGTCAAGAATTTGATGATCTGTTGATGTGAAGATGCACATCAGGGATTGGTGAACTGATTCTGATCAGTAAACATACTGATTAGTGTAATTACATACTAATAGTGTTTAGGTTGTCACGAAGAGTAGCACCTTTTTCCTGTGTTAAGACTTGCTGGGAAAGGGATGCTGGTGGTTAAAAAATGGAGGTTGTGCAGCCTTGTTTTCCAAAGGTTATCGCTGCACCTGCTCGTGAACTCAGCGAAAGGTGAATTCATTTTAAATATTAATCCAGCCAGACTTTACAGGGACAAATCAAGCGTCCCCTGGAACTCGCAGGGGTTTGTCTGTCTGGAGCGATCAGGAACGCAACTGGAGATGTGACAGGGGAAAGTTAGCGATAACCCTTCGAGCCGCGGTGGTTGTTGCCGGAGCCCGGCGAGCCGGCAGGACCAGAAATAGCTCCGCAGATGGTCCCTGGCGCGGTACCCGAGCAGCTCCCGCCGCTCCCGCTCTTCCCACCCTGCCTGTCAGCGCCGGTGCCCAATGGCTGCGGACGGATGGGGACGGCGAGCCGGGATTCGGCTCGCAGGAGGCGGCGGGGTCAGACGTCAGCCGTGCACTACGCATGGCTGAGTCAGGGACTGCGAGAGACTGAATCGAATTAATATCCACGGGGCTTGGCAGCTCCGAGCACTTAATGGACTGCACAGACACAGTTTCTTATTCGGGAGGGGAAGATGATGGAGGAGAAAGTGAGGCTCGCTGATGGTGCAGGGGACTACTGAAGAAACGATGGAAATGCCAAATATGCTGAACTTAACAAGTAATGCCAAAGGATGCTGATCTGGCTTTCAAAGCTGCCTTATTGGAAGGAACAGAATTCCTTTGTGCTCTGATCCCGAAATTATTTCCATGCTTTTGTGTTTCTTCTCTGATAGACACAAGAGGAAGGTGCGTATCTGTTAAGAGGAATGAGCTGTGGGCATTATTCAGGAGAAGAATGAGGAAAAGGAAAAGTGCTGTCCTTTGTGTGCACAGGTCAATTGAAATGTCGTCTGCTGACAAAGAACAGACTTCAGGGGGAGGAAGAGGGGCATAAGCCTTGTCGTTGTGTAAGTCCTGGCAGGATGAGCAGAACAGATTCCTCCCAAAGCCTTAGAGCGTGGTATCTGTAACTTATTGTGTAGATAAAGCTCTACATCCTGATTCTACAAGTGTCAATTATGTGAATCATTCTAGGAAAGGATTGGATGTAAGTTTATATTTTAAGAAGAGTTAATCTAAGTTTTAGAAGATAGACAGGGGTGAAAAGGATGAAAACCTTGGTTAATATTGCACTACTGTGTCCATTTATTGAAGGTTTCAGGGTGGGTTTTGGGGAAATAAGGATATTGGTTTAGCACCATAATTTTGTGTGGACAAGAGCTGGTTTTATAAAACATCTATGTTTATTTGGTGGTATTCAGCACATTGAGTTTTTGTATTGAAATACATGCTAATTGTTTTGGCAGTAGAATTAATTCAGTTTAATGACTTCTTTTAATAATTAGTAATATATTCAGAGCAATATGTTGTTATACATAAAGACAAACTGAAGCTCTCCTTCCACAGATGACTCCAAAGCATCATTAAATTGAAGAGCATTTACATTTTTTAAAAACAGCTCTTTCCTTACTACAAAAATAGGAAGCATTACCAGTATGACAAGTGTGCCATTTTGATGGTACTTTTTTTTTTTCCTCCTTCACATCATATTAAATAGATTTGCTTAAATAAAACCTTGAGCTTATTTGGTTTTCTTCATAAGGCAGCTGCTTTTATAGAAAATGTCTCATCCTTTACAAAGGCAGAGCTTCCTTCAGCCCTGACTGAGGGGGAAAATGAATTCAATCACCGACTTGAAGTTCTTGAATGGGTGCAGTGCTCATGTTCCAGTGTTTCTTTGGAGCCAGGAAAAACTGTGTATTGAATTTGTGGAGATCTGCCTGAATATACAAATATTCATGGGGTTTTCTGGTTGTTTTAGTTTGGGTTTGGGTTGTGTTTTGCTTTGTTTTCCCCTGTAGGGAAGTAATTGATAAAACAATGCTCTTCCATTTATAAACTTTCAGGTACAAGGTGGTCTTACATATATGGTGCTTTTTCCAGCTTTAATGAATGAGGAAATGAGGCTGTGGGTTTAAAATGTTGATTTGGTTGGTTTTGGTTTTTTTTTTTTTTTTTTTTTTTTTTTCTTTATGCTTTAAAATGAAATTAAAATGTCATTAAGCACGCAGGAGAAAATCTTGCTCACAGGCTGGTGCTGCCCATGGCTCACCCAGCACAGTGTGCAGCTGGTGGTCAGTTAATTGAGAGCTGATTTTGCAGCTACTTCTTTTCATGGTGAGCTGGAGATCTGAAGCTGTAATGACTCTTTTGGAGACTTGAAGTGTAATGCACAGTGCAGGGAGGGCACCACCGGGTGCTGTGGGATGAAATTCCGGGTTAACACAGTGTAGCACCGGGTGCCGCACGAGACCCGCGGCTTCCCGGCACTTTTAGTTCTCAGTGGTTCACTGCTGTTTGGGAAGTCCTGGTGCTGTGTCTGGTCTTGCATAAAGCTTCTGTCAACCACAGGGCTTCCTAACTGTTTGCCTGTTCTTTCAAACGGGGCAGCTCTGCTTTTGTCAGTCCCGTTTCCATTGGTGTAGGTGGGTAGGAGCTGCATCAACACAACTGTGGAACTCCCCAGCGAATGTCAATTTGTCTTGCCCGCATCGCTGGGGACCAGGTCTGTAGTTAGTCCCTCACATTGCTGGTGTGGAGAGAAGGGTTTTTGCATTTCCCTGCAGAAACATCCTCCTGGCCCCAGGGGCTTTGTTAGGAGAGAAAAATATGTTATTAACAAGTCCTTCCATCAGAAAAAATCAAGGTAATTTGGTAGTTCTGTTGTCTTCATTTTTTTGAACACTCGCAACTTATTCTAAAGCTTCTTCACAGGAAAATAGAAGTCCCGGGTGGTCTTTCATATGTACTGGCTCTTTTTTCAGACCAGCTGATAGAATAGCTCAGTGACACTATTCCTAGTCAGATATTGCAGGGTAAAGCCAGTGCCTGTCTCTTCTGACATGCTAAGCTCCACCTCTTTATTTTCTCTTTGTTCAGGTTTAAACTCATGTTAGTTGCCTTGTTTATTGTAGAGATAAATTGTATTTCAGTGGTAATATTTGAGTGCTCATGCTGGTGAACAAATGGAATTCCAGGTTTTGTCAGGTATATATCCAACAGATCAAAGAAATATTTTTTGTGTACTGTGACTCAACACTGAGGAGACTTAAGATTGACATTCTAGATGTCACTGTTACTAAGATGAATGAAGATCCATGATTCAGATGGTGCTGTCTCAAGCCAAACTGCTTGAATTCTCAGAAATCTTGCCATTTTGGCTTGCATCTTATGACTAATAGCTGATGTGCCAGTCTCACAATTAGCATTAATCTGTGCTTTAAAGGGAGGACAGTACAACACAGAAGCATGCAAATGAGTGGTGTGGCCAGCTGCAATTTGAACAGCTCTTTGAAATTATTTACTAATCTGTCTGTCTCAGAACCCATTGATTTAGTATTTGAGGATGGTGTCCCTCTCCAGCTGGCAGCCTCTGCCTCTTCTGTAGTGTTGTGCTGAATTGATGGCTCGTGTGTTTGCACTCCAGAGGGATGGCTGTGGCTGGCAGCAGGAGGACCACGGATGATCTGTACACACTGCCTCTCTCCTCCCAGGCTTGCTGGCTGCTCCCACCAAGGCAGGAGGAGCCCCAGTTCCCATCCTGGGATGGTACAGCCGTGTGTGGTCCTTCCTGGAGGAAGTTTGGTGCCAGCTGAGTCAGTGTGACTTCCTGCAGCACCTGTTTTCCTCAGCTCCCGTAAAGAGATCATTAACTTGGGTTCGCCCTGTTTCACTGGGAACTATGAATCACTGCTAAGAGGGTAATGTGGCTTTAGATGGCTTTCTGGATTAAGAATCATATTTTAATTGCCTTCTCTGCTAAAGAGTAATTCATGTCTGCTCTACCAAAAGGCGTGATAAGCCTCTGTACCCTTACAGTGCTTCAGTTCCATTTTCTGGTGTGCTTCCCTTATTTAAAGCACACAGAGCTCTTTAGCTGCTGAGAGATCATGAGTCATGCATTTTGATACTATAAAACGTGGCACCTGCGAAACTCTGGTGTCTCACAGCATGGTTAGAAAAGTTATCAGGTCTGGGATCAAAGCACTGCTTGAACAGAGGCCTGAGCACACAAGGCTTTGTAGGGATTTGTGGAGATGTTTTGTCACCAGACTGCTGTTTGAGTACCCCACACACGTACACACCCCTCTGTGGGGTAGGTGGTTATACCATGATGTGCAAATATAAATGCACAGGTGAGATAGTTCTTTAAAAAAAAAAAAAAGACCATTTCTTGGTAAGCTTAGCTGTAGTAGTAATGAACATCATTCTGTACAAACTGGGGTCAGACTTGGGTTTCAAGTTAGATTTTACCTATGGGCTGTAAATCCACTTTTCTGATAATTCCTGGGCATATTTCGTGCCTGTTAAAATGGTTGTGTTTTGTATGCATGTAGATACGTATCAAAGGAAAGGTGCAAAGGTTTTCATAAATTGCTGACGTTTTTGAAAGGGAGGTTTGCAGATCTCACTCTTGCAGACTTGTGCACATCTCACTTTCGTGATACAGAACTTACCTCTCTCTAATAGAGCAGTAGAACAGCTAAAAAGACATGTTAGCCACAAATGTTGTATATCTTAATACCTTCAGAATTGCACTGGAAGTCCTGAGGAAAAGTCTATTTCCTTTTAACCAAAGTGGTCGGATCATCTTTATTCTTGGACTGTAAATCTGAGCGCTTGCAGTTCTGCTACCTTATTCAATAGACCTTTGGCTGACTTCACATCCTGAAGATGCATCTCTTACTGCAGCATATTTTGAGCTTGGCAGGAAAGAGGATTGCAGTAGATTCCCTCTGCACCAAACTTGTGCCTTGTCTGACACGAGAAGCTTGTGTTCCTTAGGGAGAGGTTTATTGCTTATTCTTTGCATTGTGCTGAACACTCATCTATCACAGCCTTTTTGTTCTGAGTTAAGCTCCTCTTTTTACCAGTCACCAAAACATCTCATGCAGACGTTCACTTTTTTGAATAGCTTCATTTTTTTTTTTTCATTACTTCTAAGCTATTTATAAAGAGGACATTCTGCTCAAGCTGCTTGTACAGTTCATGCTTTTAAAATTTGTTGTACTTTTCTTAGCTTGGTCATCACTCTTGCCTCTTTGTGTTCTTGAATCCTACAGCATTCCTTGCACTCACATTTAAGGTCTCTTGGTAAGAGCTGTGGGATTTGCAGGCTGCAGGCAAGTGGGGCATTGATATTCCTCTGGGAAATGACGACTCTTCTTTGTCTGTCAGCCCTTGTAGCTGTGCAGACATCTGTCTGGGTTATCCAGGACCTGAGGCTTTGGGGAATTTCTTCAGTTTAACCCATAAATAAGGACTCTTGTCACACCCACTCTTGGAAGATAAATAGCAAAAAAACTGCTTTAGGAATTCCAGTGTGGTGCAAGGATACAGATATGTCTGTGCTGTCCAGACAAAATTTCCTCTTTTAAAGAGTACAAATAAAAGATGTAAGTATTTTTGGTAAAATTCAGCAGTAGCTGTTGGAAGATGATATTTCATTTTTAGGTAGTTTCTGAGAGTTCTGGATCTTGAATCTGACTAGTTTTGCTGGCTGGTTTAATAGCTGCAAAATGTAATCAATATCTTAAATTAAGTAATGTAACATAACTTAATCACATTCTAAAAAAAAATCTTAAACTATTATATTAAAATTTGCTGGTTTAGAACAAATGTCCTACTTGTTGCTGACAGTCTGGTAGGTCATGGCTTTAATAGTGTAGTTCATGTGTTTGCTGCCTGAGTTGTGGTGGATTATAATTGTCCCTTCTAAGAATAACTGAAAATATAGAAAAGAATGTGCATAAATAAACTCCTGGCTGGTGTGTCTGGATTTATCAACTAGCTTAAGGCTGGCTACCTTTGGAAAGGACAAGCAGCAGAAAGTGTGAAGTCAGTGCTAAAAGCCTGTGGTCTGAGAAGTTTCCCAGGGTAGGTTTCAGTGGAAGAAATGACCCCTAACTTTTCATTTCATGGTTTGATTAGAGCATTTTAATTTAACAGCAAAAATAAAAATAAAGTGCTCGGTTGTATTTGATTTACCTGTTCTGGAAGGGATTTGTGTGAACAGGTTCACAGCTGATCAGGTGGTGTCTCTGTAGATCACACAGCAGCAAACAGGTAATTCTTGCTGCCTGCTTCATGTTCCAAATCACTGTTCATGTTTGCAAATATAAAGATGAATGCAACATAAAAAGCGAGGTGGATAATCGTAATCTTGGAAATATGTACATGGCATGTGATTGCCTGAAAAATTGAAATGTACACTGTTTCTGAAATGATGAAATACTGAACATTTCTCTTATTTCTGTTTTCAGCACCTCATCTCGTGTTGCTAAAGGAATCGAGTACACAAAAATGAGCCTCCATGGTGCCAGTGGTGGACACGAGAGATCGAGGGACAGACGCAGATCAAGTGACAGATCTCGTGACTCATCCCATGAAAGAGCAGAATCTCAGCTCACTCCATGCATCAGGAATGTTACTTCACCAACAAGACAGTATCATTCTGGTGTGTTCAGACCTATACCATCTCAGGGTGGAAATTCTCTAAACTCGATTACAATTTTGTTAAAAGAATACAGTAAAAAGCGTTATTTGTTGATGACACAAAATACAGATTTCTTACATGTGCCCTGGGCTGGGAATACCCTTTTATAGTAGGTTGTAACTTTTTTTTTCAGTCTGCAGTGCTTAGTCCTACACCATGCTTTTATTTAGTCCAAGTTACAAGAACAGTCTAATTTTTCTAAGCAGATAATTGACTAAACAGTTCCCCTTTACTGCGTAGGGTCTAGGTATTTAGAAATAGAGGAAACAGGGATTTTTTTTGAGTGACAAAATATGGTTTGTTTTCTTTGAGCTAAAGCACTAAGCACCAGCTGTGATGCATAACTTCTGTATTGTGTCGAGTTGCTTTTTCAGTACTAAGAATGTTAAATTTTCCTTGTAAAGACTTCGGGGAGGTGAGGTGGGTTTGATGTCGACGTGACACAAACTCCAGGATCTCATATGTGGACAGTTATTTCTGAAGGTTTCTTTAACCAGAATAAATTTAACCAAAATAGTTTGTAATTAAGTTATCAAGTTGACGTGTTTTATGCCTGGAAAGACATAAACTGCATAGAGCTCTTGTGTAAGTCTATAATTTAATTTCCTGTTCTTTCTCCCTCGCCTCGTCCCCGCCGCAGACCGAGAGAAGGATCACAGCTCATCCCGACCCAGCAGCCCCCGCCCCCAGAAGACGTCCCCGAACGGTTCCGTCGTCAGCATGGGGACCAGCAGCAGGAACAGCAGCCAGTCCAGCTCAGATGGGAGCTGCAAGGCTGGGGGGGAGATGGTGTTCGTGTATGAAAACGGAAAAGAGGGAGCTCGGAATGTGAGAACTTCGGAACGAGTAACGCTCATAGTGGATAACACCAGATTTGTTGTAGATCCTTCCATCTTCACTGCACAACCTAATACAATGTTGGGCAGGTTTGTAACTTCTTTGGGTGGTTTTTTTTGCCTTAACCTCCAACTGTTAGAGAGCCATTAATGCTTTTAGATATTTAAACTGCTTAAATAGCTGTGGAACTCATAGTGCTACAGCTGATCTCACAAATGTTTAATATTACCAATTTGCAATGTCTTTAAGTAAAAAATCAGATGCAAGTTCTCCTCTGTTTTTGCCAGAGAGGCCAAGAGACGTCTATTACCTAGAGAGGAAAGAGTTGATGAGTAAATTAACATTTCATGATGTGCCCATTTCCTTCTGTCTTCCTGGCCATTGCTTCTGTGTTCAGTCTGCCTCATTCTTCCTCTTGTTTTCAAAGCTTCATAGAACAAAGTAGTGAGTGTAGATTGTCTTTTTCAAAATAGCAAAGAGGAAAACCTGGTTTTGCTTAATGGGCCTACCCAGACAACATTCAAGCTCAGCCCATTTACCTTCTGAAATGGTTTTTGGAGAGGGCAGTGTCAAATAGTTGGTATAACAGACCTGAGCCTCAGCAGAGAGACCAAATGCTCAAAATGGTCAACAATTGAATAAAAGTCCACAGTATGTGTGTAATATTTTTCTGTAGAAACTTTAAAGAGCAACATATTTAACATGTTTATTCAGTGGAAAAAGATTCTGTACTTTGTAATTCAGTACTTTTACTTGCTTAAATTCTGCCTGGTTTTGCAATGTCCAAGCACAGAGACCACCACTTATAAACTTGCAGCAAGAAAGAAATGAAGGTTTACGTCTGTGTCACTCTTGATTTAGCTTTTTCATTAAAATGTGGCTGTTTCTTAGCACATGAGGGTATAATCATATTTAAAATACATATACATATATAAATCTGTTAGACAAGGTACAGGTAATAAATATGATTAAACAACTTCTGCTCTGGTTTAAATTGCCAGAGTGTGGGATAAATAGTACCTTGGTTTTAAGAAAAGTTGGGGAGGAGTTACAGAGAAAGCGGAAAATGCTTCTCTGTGTAAACTTTCAAGGGAAATAAATAGAAGTAATAATTTAAGATAAATCATTAAGGCATTTTTATATATACAGTACATGCATACATGTAAATATTTAGACAAACTGGAAGGGTACCAGTTGAAGTTATGCAGTGAAATAGTTCCCTTTTCCATGCCCAGCCTCAGAGTAAGCAGTGCTGCCTAATGCACTGGATTTTTTTGTGCATGTGTGATGCTGAGTTATTCTCCCTTTGGGATTGGTTCAAGGAACAAGCTTATTTTATCTTCTGCTAATTGAAAAGTAGGTTAATAAAGGTACGGAAATAGTGCTCTAAAACGCAGGTTATTTATAAACCCACTTTCCCTCAATGTCAGTTCACAGGACACTAAACAGGAGCAGCTTGACTAATCTGTTCTGGGAGGTAAAAGTTACTATAATAAGAATGCATTATTTGCCTTAAGCTTATATCCTGTTACGCTGCCTTTTTCTAAATATTATTTCTTGTCCTGAAGAGTGGTCAGAAAACACTTGTCAGATCATTAACTGAAAAAAGTTACTTCCTTTCTCCATTATAAATGCTCTTAGTTACACCAGCTCTGCTGCTTTGGGCTGTGTGTATGAGAGCAAACCATAGGGAATATTTGTAAATAAAACAGGGAGTAGATGGCAATAGTTTTTGTAAGCATTGTGTGTAATTCTCTATCAGAGGAGTGTTTTAAAAACTCAGGTACTGTTTGGGACTCGTAGTGTTTCCCTTAGTTTCACTTTCCTTGAGTCCTAGCAGGGAGAAATAGGCTGCACACGCCACCCTTAAGTACATCTCTCTTCTATCAGAGTTTTATTTTACCTTTTGAATTAACTAAATCTTTCCAACAAAACTGAAATGTCTTGATATAACGAGAATTCCTCAACAGAACCTGTTCTTTTGTTACATTGCCCCACAAATGCCAAACACTTCTTTGAGGTTCCCCCCACCTTTGGCACTGACAGGAAATGGCCTGGTCTGACTTTTATTGTTGCTTGGAGGACAAGTTTGGATTGAATGATAAAACTAGACTTTTCTGAGTTACACTGCCCTACTTTGTTTTCTGGTAGTCCTGCTAAACACAAACCAAACTGAACAGTGTGCATACACGTGATGTAGAATACACTGGTTTTTCCCTGACGTTTCGTTACAATTTTTGACACTTCTCTGTTTTACCAAAAAAACAAAAAATCATGGTAAGGAATTCTAACCAAATCCCTTTCATTCTTGAGCAGGATGTTTGGGTCAGGCAGAGAACACAACTTTACACGTCCTAATGAAAAAGGAGAGTATGAAGTTGCTGAAGGAATTGGTTCCACTGTGTTTCGTGCTATTCTGGTGAGTTTCTGTTCAGACAAGCACTGTATTGGGAGTCATGACTTCTTAATATAGCCTTACTTACATATCTGTACTTTGTGGATGGCATAGGTACTGCTCTTCTGTTGTTTTTTAGAGGGGGAAAAATGCTTGATCTGAAACCCCCCCCCGGGTTTTCTAGACATGAGCGTGTGACAGCCAGGGAGAGAGAAAGCACACATGAAACAAACCCAAAAATACTGCCTACCAGAAATTAGTTCACCTCCTATGCATTGAGTTCACCAAATTCAGGTACATTCAGCCCTTCTTGTGCTGAAATTAGGTGAAATACGAGTACTGAAAGTTAATTTACTGCAGCTAAAGGAGTAAAGCAACCTTCAGTCTGAGATGAAAACAGCCCCTTAACATATTTCATATCTACACAGAAGCAGAGCTGTTGTACTGCTTTGTCAGCAGACTTGGAATGGCAAAAGCTGAGGGAAGTGTAGACAAAAGACAGCTTACATGCACCAAAATGATCAGTATTAATAGTTGTCACTTGAATAACGATTTTAACCACAACCCACCGCTCTGAACGCAGCTCTGAAAATGGACGAATTTGAGGACAAAAAGACTCACAGTGTTTCACATATATTGCTCTCTTACATTTTAGGGGCTTTCTTTGTGGGGTAAGCATTTCATAAATGAAATGATTGAATGTTTCTGTCGATGAGTGTTGAAGTGCACTGTGTTTTTTGTTTGCTGCATTGCTGCAGGATTACTACAAGACTGGAGTGATACGCTGTCCTGATGGGATATCCATTCCTGAACTGAGAGAAGCCTGTGACTATCTCTGTATCTCCTTTGAGTATAGTACTATTAAATGCAGAGATCTCAGTAAGTACAGAATTTATTAAATCATTGGAATTATACAGATTGATTTAAGCAAATGTGTGTGTGTGTGTGTGTATTATTCCAAATCATATCCTTTACTGAGGTAAGGAAGATGGCTGACACTACATGAACAAAACCCATCCCTTTTTGCCTCTTATGTAATAAAGCCCCAAAGCCAACGGATGTGTGTTTTTCTGAGATATAATGTTTCTGGTATTTCAGTATCTGGTTCTCTGCTGGGGGTCAGCCCTGTGCAATTCTTACACTATTGTTACATTTGCAGGACAGATAGAGTAACACTAAGTGGTATCTTTTTGTGCAGAGGACAGGGAGATGATTTATTCAGCTCCTTGCTTAAGAGAATAAATCTGTCTCCGCAGCAGAAGCAGCTCAGCTTTGCTGCTGGTGTAGGGTGTACCAATGCTCCCAGTATGTACCATTCTCTTCAGCTCCTTCCATCCCTGAGCACAGCCCAAGTTTTGGCCGGTGTTTAGGCGACCTGGGCTGTTCCCCTGGTCCCTGTAATCTCATGATGTGTGTGCAGAGCAGGCCAGGCCATGGCATTCCTGGTGGCAGGGCTCTGTGGGACACCTGTGCCTTCCCCAGCAGTGCTGTGGCCTCACCGCCTGTCACTGCCCAGTCACAGGCTCGGAGCACTCTGTCCTCAGCACAGGGATTTAGCAGCTCCTGCTGAGAGGGCTCAGAGCAGCTTTGTTTTTAAGCTACTGCTTTTGAAATGTGGGTTGTGTGCTCTTCTCTTTCAGCAACTGGCTTAAATAATGTTTCTTTTAGGAAAACAGAGAGTGTCTTGCACAGTTACCAAATGTTTAGCAGTAGTACAAGAGGAAGAAGGTCTCCTCAAAGTCGCTCCTGTCTGACCAACCTTATGTTAATATCTGCAGGATAGTTTCAGCTTCTGGTAAACATTTGAATAAGTTCTGAACTTACACAAACTAATAGACTTAAGTGTCTTTACACTTTTCTGCAGAAAACACCACAAGATAAACGGTTAACTGCTGTGTATCTTATTCCTGCCTTCATCTTTTTAGCAAGCTTTTAAATGTGCCTGTGCTTAAAATTTTCTTCCAGGTGCTCTCATGCACGAATTGTCAAACGATGGTGCTCGCAAGCAATTTGAGTTTTACCTCGAGGAGATGATTCTCCCCTTAATGGTCGCCAGCGCCCAGAGCGGGGAGAGGGAGTGCCACATTGTTGTGCTGACAGATGATGATGTTGTGGACTGGGATGAAGAGTATCCCCCACAAATGGGAGAGGAGTATTCACAGAGTGAGTTTATTATCCTGGTTGCCACCAAGCCATCCGTGGCAGAGGTAGCAGTGAATGTGCTGATTTAAGTTGTACGTAAGCACCGCCAGCGAAGTCTTAACAACATCCCTAATGCCTCATGAAACAAAACCCTCTTAGTTTTGGTAGTTCTGCTTAATATTTTGCTTCATAGAAGCGTATGTTGCTTGCTGTGTTCAAATCTAATTAAAAAGAGGAGCTAATTTTTATTGTTAAGGTATTTTCAGCCAGTGAGGGGGAGGAAATACCAACTTTTCTCATCAAGCTCTTTCTGAAAAAGTCATGTTTACTGTGGAAGAACAACTGGAGGATTTTTTTGGGGAAAAAACCCAAGTGTTGTTATTTTTGAAGTATTACAGATGTGTGTTTAGATGAGTTTAAGCACCTGTGAATGGAATGCCCTTCCCTGCACCGTGCTCTCCTGGTAGCTGAAGATGTTCCTTCACTGTGAAAACGTGGAATTCGGGGGGCTTTGTGAGGGCAGGTGGGAGCTTGAGATACTCTTTGTACTCCAGTAACAAAATCTTCTTAGGAGTCTCTTCAGAGTATTACAGTTTTATGTACTGTTAGTTTGTTTTTTTTTAAATTTAAGAAAACCAAAATACCAACACAAAAGAGAGGATGGGTTTGGAGGATGCAAACCCGCAGCTGTTCTTAAATAAGGGAGGCTCTTTGTGAATATAGATCAGAGGTGGCTGTTCCAATGTAGTAACACAATTAGCTCACGTTTCTAGGGCCGTTATGTCTCAAAGATGCCAATTAAGAAAACCCCCTGCTCTAATTAGTTAGGCACACACTTGCCTTTGACGTTTTCTCACTAAAATGTATTTTTTAGTTATTTACAGCACAAAGTTGTATAGATTCTTCAAATACATTGAAAACAGAGATGTGGCCAAGTCGGTGCTGAAGGAAAGGGGGCTCAAGAAGATCCGACTGGGCATCGAAGGTAAGGGAAGCACTGCTGGCACTGCTGGCCCCTCCCTCTGGGCTGGAGGAGCTGCTGCATTTCTCTGAGCCTGGTCTGTAAAATCTCATCAAGCAGTTGTACATTTTTGTCATGAATGCAAGAACTGGGTTTCTTTGCATTACATTTTTCCTCTGATTGTTGACCCAAATATTTTAGAATCCAGCCTTTATAATTAGCAGGATTTCTCTCCTTCACTCACCACGTTGTCATAGTTACGTTTGTAATTTGCCAGCCAAAAGCAAATGCTTTTAACTGGCTGTGAGCTCTAAAATAAGTCATTTCAGCTGAGCAAGGTGGGAGCCTTCAGGCTGACATGCCCTTCAGCTGAACAAGAACTGGCTCTGTCTGTAATGCTGGCTAATACCAGATTATTTCTGCTGGCACTTCTTGGTTTAGACAAAGAACAACTGTTTGACCAAACTGTAATGCTGGTGCCCTGTAACAATATGTAAAATGAACATTATTGCTGGGGCTGAGGGGAGAGGTGACTGGGACGCAGCATAACCAGAATTCACAATTCATCTAAAACCATGTATTCTCACCCTTTGGGGAGCTGGGAGGAATGTGCTGGGATTCCACCTGGCAACTTAAACCAGAGATCAGAGTGACACTGAGATCTCATCGCTGCTCTCCCATCAGTGTTGTAGAGACAGTGGCTGCTGAGTGGCTCAGGGAAGGAGCTGTGGTGTTGTCTGTGAGGTCTGGGTGGCAATATATTAATTATTATATCTCTGTGGTGGCACTGTACTAATTATTGACAGTACTGTGGCCTTTCCTTACAATTTGGTTGTCAGTTCAGCTCCTGACTCCATGTCCTGCTTGCACAGGGGACATGAAGAACAACACGATGGCATCTGTTTCCATTCAGGATGTGGATGGTGGCAGCTGCTCATCCTTGCTGTGCTTCCACACAGGTTTCTTCTTGTGAAAGAAACCCCGAGCCCCACAGCACAGGCAGTGTTGGGCTGTGCAGGGCTCTGGGCAGGGCAGTGGTGACTGTGCTGTGTCTCCCAGGTTACCCCACGTACAAGGAGAAGGTGAAGAAGCGGCCGGGCGGGAGGCCGGAGGTGATTTACAACTACGTCCAGAGGCCGTTTATTCGGATGTCGTGGGAGAAGGAGGAAGGGAAGAGCCGGCACGTCGACTTCCAGTGTGTGAAAAGCAAGTCCATCACCAATCTGGCGGCGGCAGCAGCGGATATCCCCCAGGACCAGCTCGTGGTCATGCACCCCACCCCCCAGGTAGACGAGCTGGATATCCTGCCCATCCATCCTCCTCCCAATAACAGTGAGATGGATCCCGAGGGACAGAACCCACCGCTCTGATCTGGACTCTTACTAAAACAAAAGCATGCTCCTTAAAGTGACTCTGTACTCAAGTCATACCACACTGCAATTCCAGTTTTTTCCATTGTGTTAACGGTGTTTAGGGTATTGCAGTACGGACCTTTGGAAAGACCAGAGGGTTGTTTTTGGAAGAGTACAGATCAAACACCTGGGTTCCAGTTACATGTGTATGTGTTTACCAGTAGGTTTGTGACGTTGGTGATTTGTCTGCTGGACTGTCCTCACTCTGAAGCCCCTCCAGGCCCAGGGGATGCGTCAGTGTTGTGACACAGGGGTTGGAATGCAGAGGTGGAATTGATAGTAGCACTTTACAAATGGTTGAGAAGTGGAATTTGAAGCCATTTTTTATAAATGTATTGCACAATACTAACAAAGTGCTTCTATCAAAACTGTACATAGTTTTGCTCTGAATAGGTTGACCCTTTTAAAGTTACTGTATATGGTTGAGCACAAAACTACTACTGGGTTCTTGGATTGAGGACGTGATTCAATGACCCACATAACATCTTGTTAAACTCAAAGTTCTTTAGTGAATTTTTTCACTTGTTTGCAGCGTGAGCCATGTTCAAAAATTGTGAACAACGGATAGGGGCTTTATCTTAAATTTTGCCTTACCTTAAGCTGTTCACAAATATTTATTTAATACATTTTTCATAAGTGTCATGAAATAGGAAAATGCAAATGGTTCATTCTTCATTTATTAATGATTGTAAACAAGTTTTTCATGCAAATAAAGTTTCCATTATTTTAATGGGCTCGAATTATCTGTGAATTATGTATTTTTAGAGCAGTTGCTTTTCTTTCCTCAGGGGAGGATAGTTAATATTAAGTGAAAAACAAGTATTTCTTAAAGAGAATCTGGTAACATCAGCCTGTCATCTCAACCTGCTCTCCTGTTGTGCTTTTCTTAGTATAAACTCCAAGATAGCAGTAAATAATAATAATAGCTTCTCTAGAAACTTATTGTTGTGTAAGTGTGGGTAAGGCCTTGTTTTTCCTCCCTTTTCCTCCAAAGCTAAAGAAATGATGAATACCAAGTGCTTCTAGCATGCACCTTCAGCAGGGTTTTATCAAATTTATTTATCAAAGTAAATGCTCCGTCTTAGAACAAGGGAAACATTTATTTTAAAAATATTTAACTGTCTAATACATTACACTTTAACAATATTTATAGTAAAGGATTCTTACAAGAAAGAATAAACAGCTTTATGGTACAATTAGTATAAGAAATATCCACATGGGGACTGTTTTGCAGTGTAAAAACACACCATACATCTGAAATGGTCATTTGCATATAAAAGCTACCACTGATGCCAGTGAGTTGCACAGTGATTTAAAAAAAAAAAAATTTCAAACAACAGAATCCAAAATATACAAGTATTGCAAGCTATACACAGCTAACCAAATCAACACAGAACACTGTAGCAGGTTATTCCACTTTGTCTGAAGTTACACATGGTAAGGATGAGTTGCATTCTGACACGGCTTTTATGAAATCCGTACATAAAAGCTCCTCAGTCCCACGAGTTTCACAGACTGTAGAACTCCACCAGTAAATGCACTTTGATATTTGGGTGTCTGGGGGCATCATTTACAAGGGCCAGGGCAGGTCACTGAAGTCCACGGGGCCGCCCAGCCCCGCGTCGGCCTCCAGCAGGCTCATGATGACGGCCATGGCGGCCTCGTCGTTGCTGGGGCTGCTCGAGCCCTGGTCGTTGTCGATCATGTCGATGCCGATGTGGGAGTTCTCCCCTGGGGGTGCAAACACAGGCACAGGGGGCTCGGTTTGGTCACTTCACTGCTATGGGCACTCACCCCATGACCTGGGGTGGAGCGTTCCTGTTTGAGGAACAGCGATCCGTGTGACACCCGGGGTGCCGCGGGTTCGGGGACAGCGCTGTTGGTGGGTGTCACTCCTCAGAAGTGACCAGTGTGGCTGAGAGGGACAACCCTACGTGCAAGACTTCAAATACAACACTAGATCAACATCCCTCTTCGGTTGTTTGAAAGCATTCACAAAAAGCAGGTAGGGAACTGAGCTAATTCACAGTGATTCAGAAAGAGAAAAGAGGCTTCCACGTATTGTCTAAAAGAAATTCCAATGTGAAGTTGGGCTGCCAGGAGCCTCCTTAGGCAAGCAGAGTGGTTGGTTATGGGCTTTATGCCTCAGCTGCAGCCTGCAGGTGGTAAGGGCAGGTTACTGCTCAAACCAACCATGTTGTTACAGTGTCTGTGTGTGTTTAGGCGTGTTCCTGAGTGACTTCACTTACCGAGGATGGAGGAGTTGTCGGAATAGGGGTAACCAGAATTATCCTGGATTTGCCCAGACAGCAATCCAGCTGAAGAAATGTCTGGAGTGCCACCATTCAAGATCTTGAAAGAAAAAAAAACAGAAGCTATAAACCAGCATGAAATGTTGCAGTAAGTCTTAAATTGTCCCATATTGGGATTTTTAATACAGGGTGGATGGACTTCCTGAAAAAAACCCCAAACATCACCACCTAAAGGTTACTTAATCAGACTAGTTGTAAACTAGGAGCTACTTTCCTCTGTACCAGGCCCATGGAGCAGATGTCAGAAACACCCAAACTGTATTTTCCTTTGTTCAGCAGCCCCTACTATATGTACATGTTGAATATTTTAGGGCAGGAGGAGCAAGGATAACTATTACCAGAATTCTAACTCTGTTTGTCACAACTTCAAGTTTTATTTCAAGAACAGAGCCAGGAATAGACAGAAATATTTACTGTCAGCTGTATGCTCCAGTACAAGCAATTCTTATGTACAGTCATCATAATTTCTGGGGAAAAAAGGTTAAGTGAATCTGAGACAGCGTATAAAGATTTGAATAAGTGCTCTTCTTGGATATAACTACCATAAACAGCAATTTGCAGACGACTGAAAGCAGCCAGGACAAGTGTTCAGGTGGTTAAGTGCTGGTAATGGTACCTGAGTGCTCCTCAAGCAATCTTAGAGCAAGGCAGGGTGCACGGTGTTGATTTAAAAATAAATTCTGAGTGCCCAGCAAAGCATTTAATTGTCATATTTTGTAACACCAGCGTGATTCATCCGAGCACAGCCAGTGCTCCAGCGACAGCACTTCCAGTGCTCACCAGCACGGGGTGTTGAAGGGTTTTTGGAAGCTGGGAGAGATGAGCAGAGCTGTCCCTTTGCAGCTCTGCTAAAAAAAAAACCAATCTAAGGAACAGGTGGATTTCAAAACCTGCTGATGTTTGGGATCTACTGCTCTCTGCAAAGGGGTTTTGGCCACCAGAATACTTTGACTGGGTCGGACTTTTCCAGCCAAGCAGCCAGGAGTTGTTCAAATCAGCTGTTCCACATCAGCACGACCCCACATCTCCTGTCACTGCTGCCACGAGAATTGGTAAAGCTTGTCCTTACCTTCTTGCCTCCCGGGGAGGAGGTGTCAGGTGGTGGGGTGCTGGTGATGTTCAGGGGACTGGAGCCACAGCTGGAAGGTGATGATCCTCTTATCCTAAAATATGGATAAAAACAGAGCATGGATTTACCAGCAACAGATGCCAGAGACTTGGAAGTTTCAAATGCTGACTTCAGTATCAGGTGCCGCAAGGTGCTAAAAGCATGACTTTAATTTTTGTAATTTCCTCCCTTTTTCAGCGCTGCTCAGACCAGCAGCAGCAGCAACGTTTTGATTTGCAGCCAGATAAACAGTCCTGTGTAAATCCAGCTCCGTCTGCAGGCTTTACCTCCTCCCCTCTGTTTTTGTTCCTGTGCAGCCTCCACAGAGAGTCAGAAGGAAAAGGTGCTGAGGAAAGCCTAATTTTTGTGTGTGTGTGTGTGTGTGTTTACTTCAATTTACACCAGCTAAGAACTCCAGCAGCCTCAATCACAGTGACCCAGACTCCCTCCATCAGCTACTGCTACAGAAGTACACTGGACACTTGATACAATTCTTTTTTTTTTTTAACTGCTCAAAGCAGCATTTTTCACTTCAATTTTCCATAGCTTGATCAAACATCTTTAATAATGTATCATGTATTGACTGTAGAACCAACAAATCTCTAGACTAAAGGGAGGAGGAGGAGTTACAGAGAAAAGCAATGGAAATGGGAATCTTATCCTTGGCAGAGTTCCCCTGGGAAAGCTGAACAGAAGGCAGCTTTGGAAAATAGTAACAGCTGCTGAAAAAGGACTGGAACTAACCCAGGATCTGAACTGAAATGCAAACACGGGGGGTAAACTGCACTACTGCACTGCTGGGGCTAATGAGGTGTTTTAGAGCTACTCAAAGGGATGGTTACACCTCCAAGTACTGGTTCAGCCCTGATGTGGCTTTTTAATTTTTTTCTTTTCTCCTTCTTCCTATTCTTACAGACAGGAGGGAAGTCTTATGGATAGGTCTGCTGTTCCCTTGTAGTCTCCTGCCTGCAGCAGGAACAAAACTGTGGGAAACAGGCTGAATGTTTTCCTGATTTGCAGCTCAGTCTGGTTAAATTGCTGCCACTAAACATCTGCTGGGTGAGACCACTTTCATAGGAAAGGGAACAATTCCCAAGAGAAAATTCGTGAAGAACAGGGGTTGTTAGCCAACAGAAATTAAGTGGTACCCGCTGAAAGCAGCTGCTCACACAGGTGAGAGACAGGACTAACAGCTCTGCATTCCCACAGTCCCTCACTGGAGGGGGCTGCAAGACCCCGTTTTTAAACCAGCCCCACAGCCTGGGAAGGCTGGGCTGCCTCCAGCACTGTGTCCTTGCTCCAAGAGCTCCAGGGGGGAACTGTGCAAGCTGAATGTACACATCCAACAGCTCCAGAAGCATCTGAGGGAGTGGATCACCCGAAAACAAACACTGCTTTTCTGGCAGGTGGTCATCAGCTTTGGCATTTGGAAGTTATGCCACTCACAGCCTTAAGTTTCCTGGAAGAAGAACAGTCTGGAAAGGATTTATTTCTAGTTAGCTGTTCTTTTTAACTACTGTTTCTGATAAACAGATAATCATCACCATTACAAAAAAGTTCCAGTACTGGTTTTTTGCAGTAGAAAGCTGGAAGGCTGTAACTTTTTCACACTTTCACTACAGGCTTTGTCTGCCTCAAGTCACGCTGAATAAGTATCTGTAGCTGTCTATGAAATACAATTGTATCATTCCTTACTCAGTTTGAAGAAAGACTTCCTTCATTTCCTCTTAAAGAACAATAATTCCTCTTAAGGAGCAATAATGAAACAAATAATGATTTTCCTCTGACTCTCACCTGTGAATCTCCATGATTTCTTCAGCAATCATCCTCCCTATTTTACCTGCTCCCGCTCTTGTTCCACCTGGAATTCCAGGCACAGTAGGGTGGGTCCTTTTTGGGCCACCTGAAATGAGTAGATATGTTAAGGTCAGATAGAAGCACGAAAACCTTCTCCAAAAAAAGCATTTATATTTAGGCTTTGACCACCTGCAGGACCTTCTGAATTGTATTTATTTCCTATTCCACCAGCTGGTGTGTGCCTTCAAGTGTATGAAAAGCTCTGGCTTGCACTGAGCTGTGTCTCTCAGACATCCCTCTGTGCCAGCAGGGATACAACATATCCCAGCTCTTTCAGGATCTGATTGTTTCAAGCACCTGGTCCAGAGCTGGTACAGAATGGCTGTCAGACCTGCTCTGTTCTGTGCCCAAACAGGCTCTTCTCCAAACATGTTTGTTCTGTGCTTCCTGGGAAGAACTTGCTGGTGCATGTTCCATTCAATAGGGGACAAGCCCAAGGTACCTGATGACCACAAACAAACCCCCTGCAAGAACCTAAGAATGGAGGGAAAAGTGAGGTCTGAACAGTTGGAAGCTGTTTCCTTTAATGTGATCTGACACCTGCACGGCACTTGAGGGGGTTGTCAGGAAGGAGCCCAATATTCTCCGAGGTAAAGAAAAGATCACACCGAAAGGGCAGGAAAGGCCTCAGCATTGCTTATCCATAATGGATAATTGCTGGCTTTTAGAAATGCATATTTAACAACAGCAACCCTCAGTATCTATGGCTCAGACCCAGCAGGAGGTGAGAAGGTTCACCTGGAAAGGTCATAAATCCTTAGCAGAGCCAGAACCATTTGAAATTAAACTTCACTCAGTTAAAAACTTCTTTTCTGAGGACAAGAACTGTCAGTACGATTATACTACACATCTGGTTTCTTTTCAAAGGCTGTAAAACTGTGATAAGAATAAGCTTATCCTACTACAGAACAGTTTGTTTTCCATCCTCAGAAAGCCCAGACCCCACATTGCTGCAGTTCCTGCACCTTCAGTTACCAACCACCAGGCCTCCACGGCACCTTCCCTTCCTACCACTGCCACTGTCCTGGGCTCTGCCACCCTTCCTGCTCCAGAGTCACCCACTGAATCCCTCTGTTCAGAGCAGAGATCACTGGAAAGCCCAGCTTTAATCAAGGCTTGCACTGCTCCAGGTGTGCTGTGTACAACTTAGGGAGTAGTTCCAGACACATGCAACACCCACAGCTGACAGATGTAGTATTCAGTGAACAGGATCTCCAATTATAACAGTTCCCTACTCTTTGCAAAGAATCTCAGTCTTGTCACCATTTTTCATGGGGATTTTCCATCCATGGGCTGCCACTGCATCCTTCTATCCTGCCTCACTTCCACCCTGCTTCAGGCACTTCATTAAACCAGGCTCTGCTCTGCATTGGGCTGCACCCCTGTGATGAGATGGTTTGGTGATCTGCACCACCCGTAACCAGCCCGTCATGATGACCAGGGGTCAGCGCTCATGTTGTGACAAAAAGCCAAACCAAGGGCAGGTGAGGGACAATAAGCCAAATGGCCAGACTGTGTTTAAGGTCCAGACTGTGTTTAAGGTCCAGACTGTTTAAGATTCTGAGGAGTCGTATGCACTGACCATAGACCTTGATGTCACTCCTGAGTCATGTGCAGATGGCACCATCCATGAAGGCAAACTTTCCTCCTCCAGGTCTGTTTATGATTCTTTTCCCTGATTCACTTCTCTTTGACCAGCTCATACCCAAAGCTGACATTTACGTTCAACAAGGCAAGAACTGCACTCGCACGTTTTTGCTCTAAAACTTATTTTGCCTCAGGATATTAACGAAATTCTCAGTGCAGCAAATTTGTGCACGCAGGATGAGCTGCTCCCAAGGCACGGCTGCCAATAATTTCCTCAGCACAGGAGTTACCTTCTCCAGCCTGGAGCACACTGTCCATGCTGTGTGGAGACGCCGCGAGCTGTGGAAAGGCTGCGTCCCCGCTCTCCAGTACAGTGGTGCTGTGGGTTGCAAGAATTAGTAGGATCAGTGATAGAAAACCCCAACAGGTAAAAACCTCTATCAGTGATTAAAAAAAAAAAACCAGTCATAATGCCAAAAATTTCAGAATGGAATGCTTCAGGGCTGGAGTAGTTTGTGAGTCAGTGTCACCTCCGTGAGAGCAGCACCTGTGACTGACACCAGGGCTGCATAAACAACAGAAATAAACCTTAAAGTGAGCAGTGCAGGGCCTCAACAGCCTCTCTCACAGAGAATTCCCCTACAGCAGTTATTCTGCTGCCAAGTCACTGCTCTGCACAGAACCCTCAAGAAAAAAAGAGAAGGGGGGGAAGCACCTAACAAAGCAAAGAAATGCATGTCCTGTAAGTCCCTAAAAAGACTGAATCCCAGGTTTTCCCAAAGAAAGAAAATATTTATATTTTTTGCAGGCTTTAACAAACAGATTACTGCAACTGCTGAACTTATTCCCCTCTCCACAGGGTGTTATCTGGAGAAGACACCTATTGTCATGTGGAAGATGTGCACACATTTAGGTCAACTCCCATCTGAGGAAAGGGCAAAGCAGTGGGCATTTACAGGCACTTGCTGAGAGGAAAATACTTACGAAACGACTGTGTTTGTTGAGACAATGTATTCTACTTCTTTGGTCCAAGGGTTCATGAAACTGAACCAGCGACTCCGCAACGTAATAAAAGAGCCATCTTTTATTTTAAACTTGTAGCAGTTGGTTGTAATTTTTTCTCTCGTCTGCAAAACTGAAGAGGGCAGAAAGCAAGTAACTTTGTGTCAAACGGGCACCATGACCACACAGCATGACCACACAGCAGAGCTCTTTTCAGGGAAAACTCGGTTAATTCCTCCCTTCACCCCTGAAGAAAAATGCTGTTCCTGTGCAATCAGCCCCCCTCAGCCATCCTGAACCTCAAACATCCACTACAAATCCATGCAAGTCCAGGATAATCACAGTGTTAGGCACATCCAGTGTTCTTGACTAAAGCATCTGCAAACAGCAAACCCCAAATCTTTTCGAGTTTGTTTGGTTTTCTTAACACACCACTTAAAACACACAATATGTCCCGATATTTTTAACAAGATTACTGAGTTATTAATAATCATACCTTGTCTATGACATTCTGCAAGGTGTGCTATATCATCTTGATGAAAATATTCATAACACGAAGTACCTAGAAGTTCCTGGGGTAAGTATGCCAGAATGGCTGTTGCCCTGGGGAAGGGAGGGAGAGGAAGAAAACAAAGAGAAAAAGAAAAAATAAATAAATGGTTTCAAGTTGAAGTATTAGTCACAGATTACTAAAGCTCCACACTGGAGCTGGGTAAGGCCCAAGTAATGCGGAAAGGAATTTTCAGCTTAGAAGGTTCAAAAATTCCTTAAGAACGCTATTTTTAATTCTCAGGTAATTAAAAAAGTATATATAATACCAGCAGCCCTCAGGTATTATGTCTGATCCTACCACCACCAGAGGGGATCTGAGGCTTTCTAAATAGCTTTGAAGATAACAGTGTAATTTTGAGAATTTAAACCTGAAAAAAGCTGCGTTGTAGCAGCCACAAGGTGCAGAAAGCCAAAGCCACAGTTTTCTGCATAAAGTGCCATTGAAAAACAGGCTTCAAAGGTTTGAAGAACTGCTGTGCTCCTTTGCATACCTGTGGTGCTGCTGCACAGAGCCCAAATTACTGCACAACACGTGTTTCAGGAGCATTTTCTCCCCTCAAGTCACAAGCCTTAAGAGCGGGACAAAACAAGGCCCCGCCAAACTCTGCACCCACATCCACAAAGCAGAAAGGTGAACAAACAGGATTTTCCTGGATATGCACTGAGGCCCACTCTGTGTCCCTGAAATCAGACAGCAGCACACAGCAAATAAACCACCTTTTTGTTCCATCAGAACCAGCCACAGAAACAACTCATTTTCCTCCTCATCAGAAAGCTTTAGGACAATATAAACCTGCAATCCACAACATGGGAAAGACCTGGATTCTTGGTCTGACTCTCAAAGAGACTCTCAATTAGGAGCTGCTGGCGAGGCTGGAGGACATCTCAAGAAACCAGGAAGAGTTTGTGCATGAACTTGGGAACCCAAGCCTGAAACTAAGTTCAAGAGGAACAGGCAAAGCAACAGTGCAGGTGAGTGACAACGAGCTGAACCACAGCCCAACACTGTGGAAGGGTCATTCCCACAAGGAAGCAGCTGCAGCATATGCTGAGCACCTCAGAGACCTGTGTGCTAAAGCAGAGTTATTCCTTGAGTTGTTAATGGTTTAGGAGCTGTAACAACTGCCCTAGGACAACTCATCTAGCCCAGAAGACCAACAGGAAAAATAACAGCTGGGGGGAGCAGTGGGAATTGCTGTCCCCCCATACATTAGGGTCGTGCACACTTGCCCCCAGCAGACACTGTACAACAGCAATCTGTGCAATGCTGAAGGGATTTGGAGGGCATCTGAGGAGAGACAGGACATTGCTGCCACCACAGTGCACAGAACACAGCCCCCACCCAGGGAAATCATTCTAAAACTTCCTGGTGCAGGAAGAAACAGCTGAGAAGGGAACAAAGCAGGGCAAGCCATCCAGGCAGACCTCAAATCGTGCACCATTTAATGTAGAAGGCAGAGAACACGGCGAGAATCAAATGTGCAGGAGCCCCAGTGAACCTGCTCAAGAACATCAGAACAGAAAGTAACACAGCTGAATGATTCCAGAGTGAGACCCTCTCTAGAAGAACAGAGAGCAAACAAAACTACTGAACTAAAGTGAACTTGGATTTTGTACCTTTCTTAGAAGACAATTACTGAAGGAGAAATGACAGTTCTTTGAAAAAACTAGAATAAGAGTCACAATCCAATGCAAATAAAATATGAAAGGCAATAAGGAACAAACCTAGAGAGATAATCACCTCTTCTACAACCTCCAAAAAGTCCAAATTAAATAATATAAAATGTAGAAATTAGTACATATTAATAACTATGAATAAAAACAGAAGGAAAAAACCCTGAAGCACAAAATCCATAGTATTTAAATGCAGGGCATTTTTGTCTGTTCCCAGACACACCAAGAGCATTCAGCAGTAATCAGGTGCCTTACACCCCAAGTTCTCCTTCAGGGAGCTCTGAGACCTCAGCCTTGGAGAAGGAAACATTACAAGTATTCAAACTGGCTTTTGCCTGGTGAGCCTTATCCCAGGACACTCCAACTGCCGACAGCTCCAAGGCTGCTTTGATGAATTATCTCAGAGTGGGTGGAGAACCACAAAAGCAGCAAAACACAGAGTCTTCCTTTAAAGTGGAAGAGCAAGGAAGCAGGTCAACCTTATTCCAGTATTTTTCCAAGAGCTTTAGTAACCAAGCCTTTTAACAGCACTGCAGCGATGGGACGCCTGACACAGACGGGCAACAACCAATATGGGCACCAGCAACCAACTTGTCAAACCTTTCCATAGCAGGATAAACAGGTGTTTTGGAAAGGAGAAGAGGCACCACATCACAGCAGATCTCAACAGACTTAGTGAATTCAATATCTGACCACGTTCTATTACGCAAGGAAGAAAACTGTTCATGTCCTTCTTGAATTTCATCCTCTATTTACTTTTTTCCTGAGCTCACTTCTCCAACTTAAGAAGATTATCTATCTGCATCACATCGATAATAAACTTAATTTTACTTCCAAATTCACCATCCAGATAACTTCAAAATAATTAATAAATAAGAAGGAAGATGATTCTCTTTAGAACTCTTCAGTGCAGCTGCCATTTTGACAGTGAACTCTTGAACAGTTCCCTGGCTGTGGTAGTTGGTAGCTAATCCATAGCAGTGCTTCTCCAGGGATCACACAATCCATAAGGACAAAAAGTTAGGGCCACAGGGAGTTTAAGAAGTGTTTCTTTCCTGAATTCCCTTGGACAAATGACAGAGGAACAGGGCAAGTCTATATGAACAAAAAAAAACTGACATGGAAATTAATTGTTTTAAACTTCCATAGATGCCTAAATATTCTCCAGTGGAAGCAGGGATCATAGGATGACAAATTTAGGCCTAGAGATGAGGCCTTCTTGTAAAAAAATTCCCTTTCAAAGAGTCCTTTGAAGTAGCACACACATTCCAAGGACTGCAAACAACAGCTGGAAAACAAATAAGAGCATATGTGTTTAAATCCAATGGGTTGACATTCTCTGAGTCTCATTATTTCAAAAATACTTCAAAACTATCCGTCAGGGGAATGTGTCTGATTTTTTGAAAACAAAACTCGTTCACAAGCTACCATCCTTTGGCATGACAGAAAGGTTACAAATGCTCCCAAAGCTCCTAGACTGAGCATCAGCTCCAAACACTTGAGACCTGGTATTTTAAAAGGCTTTCTATCAAATTAAAAAACAAAAAGACCCAAAAAACACAACCAAAACCCCCAAAACCCAACCACCCCAACCCAGAGAGATAACATAAAAAAAAAAAAAGATTCTCCTTACTGCACTTCCTCTCATGACTATCAGCTTTATTTCCTCTCAAAGTCCACAAAAAAAAAGCAGCTGACACTCCCCCTGAAACCAATTCCAGCAGGCAGATCTGCCAGAGTTCGGAGTCTGGGCTTTTCTACGTTACAAGCAACTGAGTCAAAGCCACAGGCAACCTGAAACAGCCTCATCTGGGCATTCTCAATCCCTCTTGACAAGGAAGGGAACCAACCCAGCCCTCTCCAATCAACCCAGTGTAACCTCTCCATTAACATCCTTCAACCTCCTTTCCCTTCACATTTTTCCCTTGGTAATGCCAGTTATTTTGAAGGAAGACTCAGGTCATGTGTGTCTGCTACTTCAGAAAAGTCAAGCTATTTCTTCTGCAAGAGAATTAACCTTTCAGATAATAAATGGATGTTTGAAAGCAGATACCACACTGGCACAAGTTCTCAAGCCTTTTCCAAGAAATAAACCTCAGGAAAAGCTTTCCTTCCTAGAAGCATAAAAGAACACACAGAGAAGTATGAATTCAGCTGAATGTGCCCAAGGAAGCAGTTAAATAAGTGTCCATGCTATCAAAGCCTAATGCAATCTGTGCAATAACTTAATTGTGTTTGCAAAAGGTTTCAAATAACGAAGAGGTAGTAATTAGGGTCCAGTTCCAAAACACGGTCTTCTGAGGATTACACATATACATATCCTCATTAAGAAATTGGCAGAAATGATCCTGGGATTATTCTGCCTAGTAGGTAATATTTTTGGAAGGTTTTGGGTTTTTTTAATTTCATCAGTAATACTGAATACATGCATAGTAATAGCTTTAAGCTCTGTCTCAAAACTCAAAACAACTTGCAGCCAGGATCTGGCAAAAAGCTGAAAAGGAGAGTAATTCGTCTTTTTTCAACAGCACAGACAGTGCTGTAAGTAAAGCTGTGAGTGAGGCAGTGTTGGGCAGTGACTTATTGTGGAGGTTGCTCCAAGTCTCCTCACCTCTGATCTACAAAAACGAATTTCCCATCTATGGCGTGTCGGGACACGTATTCCGTAGGTTTCACCCGGATCTCGCCGTTCACCGGCTGTGGCACCACATGGGGATGGAGCCTCCCAATGGCAACAAGGCAGCTCAAGTTACAGCCCTCGTTATCGGGCTCGTTATCCTCATCCAGTCCCATCTTTGTTGGAGGCCAGCTTTTTAAATATCCTGTGCTATGAATAGTGCAAAAGCTTTTGCGGTCTGCTGTGAAAAGAGAGAGAAGAAAAAAAAACAACAAAACAAAAAACAAACCAACAAAACCCAAAAAAGCAGTTAGGTCGTGGGTACAGCTTTGGAGAACTTCAGCTGAGTTCTGCTAAGAATGCATCTCCTCTCTGACCCAGGAAATTCGGGATGATATTCACTAAGGCAGGGCTGAGGGAGCTGGGGGTGTTTATCCTGGACAAGAGGAGGCTCAGGTGTGACCTTGTCATTCTTCACAACTCCCCGAAAGGAGGCTGTGGTGAGGTGGGGTTTGGCCTCCTCTCCCAGGCAACCAGTGACAGGACGAGGGGAAATGGCCTCAAGCTGCACCAGGGGAGGTTCAGCCTGGACATCAGGAGGAATTTCTTCACCAAAAGAGTTGTCAGGCATTGGAACAGGCTGCCCAGGGAGGTGGTCGAGTCACCACCTCTGGAGATGTTCAAGAAATGACTCGACTTGGCTCTTAGTGCCATGCTTTAGTTGACACAGTGGTGTTTGGCCAAAGCTTGGACTAGATCTTGGAGATCTCTTCCAACCGTAATGATTCTGGGATTCTAAGGGATTTTCCTGCACTCCTGCTTTAATGAAGCTAATCTGAGATAATCCAATAAACAATTTATCTTGGCAAAAGCCTTGTTTATGCTGAAACACAAAATAGCTCAGACCAAGGTTGCTTTTGATAATCTTCGAGCAGGAATTGCATCACATTGTACTATTTCAGCAAAGGATGGAAATAATCTAAAGGACTGTCTGAGGAAATTAGTAGATTAATAAATAAGAGGCCTCTCAACTCCTACAAAAACCGGGAACAATATGTTTGGCAGAACATTCACTGTTTGGGGTGTACCAGGGACAGCTGTACACAGGGGTGAGGATGAAGATCCACAACGGCCAGGAATACAGTCAGTATCCAAAAGGGGAATTCCTATCCCTCAGCACTGAGCAGGCCTGAAAAACTGCAAGGAGGGTGACTTTCATAGGGAGGTAAAAGGCTTATGTCTAACTGCACAAACTGCCTTCCTTGGGGATTAGCACAAAAGCAGGATCCAAGGCTGAAGCTGTGTTCGAACCTTGCAGGAAGTACCTGGGGCAGCTGCCACAGCCAGAGACAATACACCAAAATTGCCTTCTGTTCTCTAGCTGTTTGTCTTTCCACTTTAACTAACATCAAATGTATTATCCAAAGTACTCAGAGAAGAAAGTGTCAAATTTGGGCTAAATATATATTCCAACACGTCTAGAATAACAGGAAAAAGATATTACCAACACTGATAAAGTTATGACCAGATATTCCTGCTGGAGAAATACCATGTTTCCAGTGGTCAGAATGTACCAAACCTGCAGATGAACTCGGAATAAACTCTTTTTTAAATTGATACCCATCCAAATATCACTTGTCAAATATGGAGCAGAGAAATAGAAGAAGGAACAGCTCCCCTTTGCTGGAGACATTGGCAAGATGGTCGATGCCTGAAGGAGGTGCAACAACCACCCCAGAACTGCTGGCACAACCTGTCTGCAAAAACTCCAAGAAAGCAGAGTGGGTTGGAAGGGACATTAAAGATCATCCAGTTCCAACCCCCTGTGCCATGGGCAGGGACACCAGAGAATTTGTCTTTATATGCTAATACAGTGTGTAAGAGATACTGGGGCAGTGGCAGGGGGGTAAGTAACAAACCTGGACACAGTTCAGAATCTTAATAAGAAACACTTGGTAATAAAATGCGTAATAGTTACCTTTCTTCTTTGAACAGGTTGAAGGGAAATCCTTGTCTTCTACTTTCACTGAAGGCCTATTGCACTTCATCCTGCAGAAGAAGGACCTTCTTGCTCCCGAGCACAGCCGCGACGGCCCGGGCGTGATGTCGGTTTTGACCGGGAGTCCGGCTGCAGCGAACAGGAGTGAGGGAGGGTCTTTGTCAGGGGAAAGTCAACCACCCACGTGGTTACACCACACAGCCCAACCACACAGTGCTTCCACTTCACTGGGACTCGTACAGAAGTCCTTTTAAATCCTTCTTCGGGAGCACAAGACCTATTTCTGAGATTTGCACTTAAGCAACCATGCAGGACTCAACTGACCCTTTCAACATGACAATCTCTGGTTACAGTTTCTGCTGTGAGAACACTGACACACAAAGCTGGAGAACGCGGGGTTCTAAAGGCACAGATTAGCAAGAGGTTGTACAAATCCACGCAAGTCCTGTAATAAATGTTGTGATTTCTCTGAACAATAATCAACTGATTAGAAGCAAAGAGAGTTCATTTCCCTGTAACCAGAGAAGTGTTCCGTACACAGCCACTCAACAGGACCCTGACCCTTTGGACTGCACTCTTCTATCAGAACACCCATCCAGAGAGCAAATGTGCATGTACAGAGCAGAAGAGCCCCAGTGCCATTCCAGGTCCGTCTCAACTGGTGTGTTTCAGATTTTTTCACTGTTCTGATGGAAGAAGATAAAAACGTAGCAGGGACCTACACAGGGTCTGCAAATTCCCAAGACCTCCACTTATGTTTAAGAAGTCTCTCTAGCCTTGCAGAAATAACTGCATATGGACATGCCCTAACAATAACCCCTGACTTTTATCACATTCTTGCAGGAGATTCTTAGATTCTTTTCTGTGGAAAGTGATTGGAGAAACAACCAAAACATCACTCTGGGAGCCAACAGCGAGTGCTGGCACAAACAGGGCTTCGGGAAGACGCCCAGGATGCGTCAGGAGCACAGGGATCAGCAAGGCCAGTGATGCAGCTGGAGCTCCAGGGGCAGTGCTCCAAGAGCTCATGGAGGATTTTAATCACACAGCAACTTTTCCACAGCCTGCTACCCACTCCAACCATTTCTGCACGGGGATATGGATAATCAAACTGCTACAATAGTGTACAAAGACTTCTTGGGCCCTGTAGGCTTTTGACACAAGGAGGAAGACAACAACTCCAATGTTTTAGTGGAAAGTGTGGCTCCCTTAAAAATTACAATCGAGTGAGGTGACCTCTAGGAGGTCAAACTGCCCCGCACCATATGCACTCTAAACTACTGTTCCGTGGTGAGAGTACAAGCTGTGCCTGAGTCACTCGTGCCAACACAAAAATAAACATGCACATACATACTAGTACTCTTCACCAATATGACTTCTTGAAATCCTACCAATCAGTCTATCATAGCAGATGGGAAGACTGTAATTCATAGTATTTATTTTTGCCCTAACTTTGTCAGAGGCACACACAAAAAAAAATATATATATATATGTGCCTGACAACTGATAAACCAGGAGCCAGAAAAAACTTGAGTTGATTCTGCTGAAGCCTCCAGCCTCCCTGCCCTGGAATGATCTCTCTCAGCTTCAGTTTGTGAAGTTGAGCTGGTGGCTTCTGTGAGATGAGATCCTAGAGATTTCTGCTCCTGGCAAGCATGAGACTTAATGACCTGGAAATCTGCAGTTTTAAGATACCACCTTCTACTTAAGCAACGCGGACTCCTGTCATGAGAGGGATTTAAACACCCACTCACCTCAAAAGCAGCAGAGATACTGAGCTACTTTAAAATACCAGAGTGGAATAGAGCTAAGAGACGTGGTAGGAAATGATTCCAAGCACCAGGTTAAAAACCTTCTTAAAGAAAGGTTGGGTCACTGATGGAAGCGGTCACAAGTAATCAATGAACAGATAACTAAAATGAATCCTCTTGACTGACACCTAAGGATTACCAAAATAATACTGAGTGTATTCTGAAAATTGAGAATGATGGATTAGAAGTAATGGTTCACATGTTTTAGTGGAAAAAGTTAAACCTCTGATGCCTGGAAAAAGAGAGGATACCTCACAGGTGAAGCCAGTTCAAGCAATGCATGTATAGAGCAGGGTGTGCCAAATCCAACAGCTTCTACATTCAGGTATCTGTTTCATACTTAACTTCTTTTTACTTTTCTTGTTTCTCCCTGTCTTTCAGCTAAAACTTCCTTGGCATGAGCCAATCCAGACAGCAGCCACACACCCCCATACCTTTGACATGAGGCAAATACTCAGAAGCAGTGAATTTGGATATATGACACGTTCTCAAAAGGTGGTAAACACTTACTTTTTGCATCTATGAGCCTTTCCCGTGGTGCAGTGTCAGAAGAAGAGAGCTGCTCCTTCACTTTGGCAATGTCTTTAGGATGGAGATAATCAAATAAACTTTGACCAATCAAATCATTCTGTAGAAATTGAATATTCAGTCAAAAAGTAAAATAATGGTTCAGCATATTTTCTCAGTTTTAGCATCCTTTTACATACATGTCTAACCAAGGAACACCAAACATCCAAGATCCAGCCTCATTGCAGGGGGGTGGGACTGGATGACCTTTAAAGGGTCCCTTCTAAATCAATCCATTCTATGATTTGATGGAAGGTGTGTTTTCTCTGTGTATCTACATTATGACTACACTACACAGCAATTTATGTCATCATTTTTAGCAAGAGTTTTGCAGAACTGGCATGTTCAATCCACCACCACCAAATATTCTGGTTTCTCCTCAGTCTCACTTCATGCACCACACGTCTGAAGGAAAAAAAATTATAGTTGCAAATATTCTTCTTCAGTATTTACCTATGAATAGGTATTTAGTACATACCTGACTAAGGGCTGGCTAAGGAAAACTTTTGAAGCTAAGACAGGTTTTAAATTTGGTAAGGAGTGCAGATGACAGAAAGAACGAAGATGATTTACACAATATTTGGTCCAAGTTAAGCCTTACATTGAGCATATATTAAAAACCTGCCTTTGGTATAACTGCTTCCCAGTTTCCACCAGTAAGGATGCAAGCAAAACCAGAGCAGACAGAAAGAAAACTAAGTCAAAAAATCCACGTGAAGCAATTGGAAGAACCCCAGACTGATTTTTCAGTATTTGCTTATTACATAATGCTTTTGCAAGCCTGAGGGTAAATCCCTGATCAGAATGCATCAATCAGGGAATTACAGTTAGTTCCCTTTCACCTCCTCAGTTTGAATGGAAACCAGAAACAATCATCTCTAATGACATGGCAGGGAAAAGTTCTCTCCTTGCAACACCTCTCAGCTTTCAAGGCAGACTATTCACAAACCTGCCTCCCATACAAGTGCATAACCATAAAAAAAGCTCTCAAATCTTTTAAGACCTAACATTACTTAAACAGGAAAAGAATACCTGGCTATAGTTGAGGATCTTGAAAACAGATTCTGAAACAAACAGTATCTTTCCTCTGTCACAGCCCACAACAAAAAGAAATCCATCTGCTGCCTAATTAAAAAAAAAAAAAAGTCAAATATTAAGTTACACTTCCTCATTGCAACATTATAACCTTTAAAAACGCTATGTATAGAGTAGAATTTCTACACTAGGAGAGCTGTCTTAACATTTAGAGATAACTGAGTCAACAGGCAAAATGTGAAATTACAATAGGTTTTTTTTTGCATCTGCAAACATTTTTGGCATCATTCTGGGCATCGTGCCCAGGATGTAAAATAACTTCTAGGAGAAGAAAGAACTCATGTCTTGCCCAATAATATTATGATTATCTTTAATAATGCCTTCAAATTAAAATATTATTTAAACTGTATTTACTCCGTAGTTCCTCTTTTAGAAACCAAACGTAACCTGGATATTTATTTCTGTGCCTGTAGGCAACTGATTCCCATTTCCAAAGTACTCTTTTTCAGTCACACACGAGCACGCAGGAACAGGCCCCAGTTCTACAGCCTTGGAGACACAGTGTTGTAGAAATTAATTCTGCCTATGCTGATCTGGCCACTGCAGTGCTCCATCAGTTACACAAGCTACAGGAAGAGTGAGATATCCTCTGTAAGCCAAGTTTACAGCAAGCAGCCAAACACACTAAGTCATGTTACATCAGTGACCTCAAAAAAGGGTGTTCCTTTTATCACTGTACACTGAAAATCATGGCAAAGGAGCCCGTGGCAGGAAGTCTGCAGGAACACAATTTATATAATTTTAGTTTGTTTCATGAAATAACTGAAGATTCTGATGGTTACCATCAAAATATCAGTTTCTTCAAATCACCCTCTTTAATCTTTCTGTTTAAATTAACGCCAGTCATCATTAAACTCATTGGCTCTATGAAGCAGTCTGCAGATTTTTTTAATTATCCTCCATAATCAAAACATTTTTAAGCTGAGATACAAGGCATTAAAATACTGGTGTTGTGCTTTGGGAGAGTCATATTCACAGCCATTAATATCTCTTAATTACAAGTAGAAACATACCCTGAGAATAAGATGTTTTAATTCATCATCTGATAGAAAAGCAGGCTTATAGTTTGCTTCTGTATATGGGTTTGTAGCACCTAAAGAAAACAAAAACAATTCCCTTACCACCAACTTAATAACACACATTTTAATGAGCACTTTTCCTTTGGCTCCTTTTTAGACTGTTGTTCATTGCAGATGTTCTGTAAAATGAAAATTACTTTTTGGTTTTATTTTACTATCAACGTAAGCTCTGTTGGTATTAACTTAAAAGAGGATGAAGCTTTTTTGCTATAACACAAATACTGCATTATCTAGTAATGCAAATTAAATGCCTTCTGAGATACAAAGGTATTCCTTGACATTTTTTAACCCAAATCCTGTCCTTGATTTATGGTCTAGTCTCAGAAATTAAAAATAAGAGATTAAAGAATAAAAACATTCAAACCATTTCTTCTCCTTATAACTTAGTAAAACATGACAAGCTCATGTAAACAAACTGTCACTTGGGAACTTACAAATCAGTTCCCTCATTCCACATCAAAGACAAAAACAGCATTACAATGACATCATCTCACAATGCCAAAACCCCAAAAATTGGCAACAAATGATGCAGCTATTTATTGAAGAGTAATTCTTTTCATTCTATTCCCTTCCTAAAGGCAAGAGAGAGTCAAATCAGTAACCACTGAAGTGTTATAAAGTATTAACCTAATTAAATGACAGTGGCAGAAAAGTTAAACCTTTCAAAAACATCAGGATAAAGGTGGAAGACACCAGCTCTCCTGGAAACGCAAACAGTGGCTCTTTTTTTTTTTAGATCAGCTGCATCCATATCTTTTCTCAGCGACGTATTTCCTGAAGGCTTAAGCTTTCAACATCATCACCAATTGTGCCCAAGCACTGACTCACTCTGATACGAAGCTTTAGGACACACAGAGATTTGCAGCACCCCCAACTCTTCCAAACCTGCGTGTTTCCCTTCAGCTGCTCGCAACGGAAACTGGTTTCTGAAGACTTAAATTCTGAAGACTAAAACTGAATTTTCAAAGTGCTCTCCAACTCTTTCACACAGAGCTAAAGGTATGAACACAAAACCTTATGAGTCCTGTAGGAATACTGCTTACACCTAAAATCCAGCCTCTCTACCCGACCAGGTTTGCACGTTGCCTGCTTAGAGCTTAGAACCCACTGTGCACTGCCAGCTGTTAAGCCCTTTGTTCCCTCTCCCCACCTTCCTCAGCTGCCTTGGTGCTGTGGGACCTGGTGACAACGATCACTAGGTCAGATGATGGAACACTATTCTTTCCTCATCCCAAACTTTCCCAGTCGGATCAGGGTATTTATTGGACCATGAACTAGTAAGCTATAAATGAACACTCAGCGTCAAATGCTAAGAAAAGGGGAGACGTCCTCCCAAAATGTACTGACTTGCTCCATTTTGGCAAAAGGGCAAGAAAAGGAGAGGAAAAGCACGGCTTTGGGGAAATCCCATTCTGGATCCTCCTCCTCCAGCCCCAGCCAACTCACCACGTAGTGTTTTCATGTGCTGCACAGCCATTCTCAGCACGGTGAGCTTGTCCAGCTTCCGAGACATGGCGTTGCACGTTGGGACCAGCGAGGCCAGCTCGTCTATGAAACTGTTCATTTTATCTCTGCGCCTCTTCTCAATCTGACTGTGAGCCTCCCTGAGCAAGGAAGGCGGTGAAGGAAAAGAGAAAAGCATGAGAAAATAAGGCATATTAAAAAAATGCCCAAATCCAGCATGACAAAACCACAAAAGTAACCTCCTCCTGATGATTGTTACCCTCTTGTCCTCGTGAAAAGGACATCCACATGCAGAATTCTTCAGACATTTTATGTTCATGATGTGGGTAATAATAACATAAGCAAGAGGCAAGGCTGCAGCACATGGTTCTAATTTACCAGAAAACACATATAACTTTGGCCATATGGCACACTGAATCCTCAGAGCTGAACCAACCCACAAAACAGTGCAAAATTATCCAGAGGTTTCTGCTGCTGTGCACCACTTTTATCCTTAGCACACGACACTGAAACATGACTGGCACCCAAAAGGTCAGAGATAAGCAAATTCCAGTGTATATACATATTGAATAAAACAGCCTTAGATTGGGTTTTAGGAAAAAATGATTCACCAAAAGGGCTGTCAAGCACTGGAACAGGATGCCCAGGGCAGTGTTTGAGTCACCGTCTCTGGACATGCAGATGTGGCACTTGGGGACACGGTTCAGTGGGACTTAGCATAGTTGGACTCCATGATCTTAAAGGCCTTTCCAACCTAATTCTATTCTATGATCCATTTCCATCAAGCATTTGTAATCACTGTACTACATGAATGTACTAAGTACTCAAAACTACTTTTTGCTGTGGCAATACAAGTCTTCTACTCATCCCATAGTTTTTTATTTGAAGTATTTGAGATACATCCGAACCAAACTCTTCCTAATCAGGAAAATTAATTATAAACACTAAACAATTTAATTTTTGGGTTATATTTTCCCACAATGAGTCACTGTTAACACTTGTACAACCCACTATTGAGTCTGAAAGAAGCAAGATGAAGAATGTAACATTATCAGAAACATACTTGCTTCAATTTCAACACTAATGAAGTGACTAAAACCAAGTTACCTACCAAATTAGTATTTTCACAAAACTATATGCAAACCTAATGGAAAATGTTAGCAGTGCAGAGATATGGAAAAATAAGGGAAAGTCAAAGTTAGAACAAAAATATTTTCAGGAGAAGAAACACATGAAAATAATTCATATGTGGCAAAAAAGCAAGAGATAATTCTTTCTAATATACTTGTTTAGAGCATTACCTTGCATTTTTTATTCTGCCTTGTTGGTCTGCATACTCCAATCTGTTGAGAAACAACATCACAAAGTTACAACGCTGGAATCACTCAACCCAATTCTTTTAATGCATCTTACATAACTACTGATCCTCATTAAAATCAGTTGTTTAGAATCTGAATATGTATCTAACTTTTCTAGAGAAAGAACAATATTTATAATACTGTGTCTCAAAGTTTGGGGTTTGGTTTTTTTTTTTGCTTGTCTGTTTTACTTTGCTTGACAATCTCATGTCTTTATCCCAGCCAAGAAATAATTTGGGACACATGACCACAGTGACACTGAGAACAGGAATCCACAGACAGGATCCTGTGTCAGTACTGTGGAACTAACATTTCAGTGACTGTATCACCAGTACCTTCCATGTTGGTCATCTTTATCTGTATCCATACCTTCCCTGCAGAAACAGAGCAAAGCAACACATCACAAATTCAGCAGGATTAGCAGAGCAGTCATCAAACCATCATAACATTAGAATAAAGTATTGCTGTCATCTTTAAACCACAAATACAAAGATAAGAATACAAAAGCGACATAAAGTTGTGTGGTTTTTGTAATATTAAAGCATTTTCTTAAATTAGTTGTGTCTCCTTCAGAACTAACTAAATGGCACAGTTTGATGTGTTTGACAGTAAAACATGCTGCAGTTCAAAGATATCATCTGTTATAAAAATATTTTTCAGTTAACTGGAGGGGGGGAAAAAAGGACATATCAAAGCAGTTATTTTTAAGCCTTCATCAGCACTAGCTCTACCACCTTGCATTTACAAGTTGGACCAGAGGCAGTTATCAAAATGCCTTGCATTAAATTCACAAATTGCCCTAAATTGCTTTGTGCTGTGTGTTCTACACCCCAGTTTGCCTCATGGTAGCTGATTTGGGGATAGAAGATGGTTATAATCTAGACCAACAAACCACTGGAGATGGCCAAATGTGCACGGAGAGAGCGGAAGACTCTGAAACTAAGCAGGCACATTTTAAACTGGTACAACTTTCAGCTTGCTTTTCTTTCAACATGAAAGAAAAAAAGGAAGGAGGCATGAAGAACGGAAATACTGTAACCATATGCACAGAAATAAGCAGAAGAGGAAAGCGTAAGTTTTCCCAGCTGTATGTGGTAAAAAAAGTTGAATGCCTATGACTGCGTGTCTTTGGTTAGACAAAATAAGTAGGAAGAGAATGTTTTGATTTATATAAATCTGTACAACTGTGCTTAAGTGGACTCTCTTAGGCCTGGCTCATTCTGCTTTAATTTTTACCTGCAAATTTTAAGTAAGTGGAAGGGAAAGGCAAGGAAAAACGCTGAGCATCTTTTTCCAGTGAAACCAATTACTAAAATATTTATACTTACTCAAAAGGAAAGCCATCGAGTCTGAAAAGAAAGAAAAATAGAGTACACCATACATGGGAAATAAGAATAATGTCTTACATTTTCTGCTGAAATGCTCAAGCTAATAATTCATATTCTATTTGAAATGAAAAGCACAATGAAAACAGGACAATAGCAGTATTCTAAAGAAATGAGCTTGCTCAAATTAATCTACTTCCTGAAAGAATAATTCTGCTATTTAAGAAAAGATAGCATAGTTGATGACACTTAATGTGGAAAAACTAGTAAAACAACTAACCTAAATTATGTTATGCAAATCATTGAGATATTGTTTCATCTTCAGAAAGGAAAGATCTGTGCTTTGTGCGTGTTGTCCTTGTGGTTAGATAAATGGGATTTCAGAGGACTCTAAGGCCAGAAATAAAACATAAAAATAAAAATAAAGTATCCCAAGTTTCTCAGTTTTTGATGATTCTTGTCCAGCAGGACAGATGCACATTTTGCTTCAGTCAGTACTGAAGTCCCAAGCCTGAACTTTACACAGACTTTATCGTATCATAAGGAGATCAAACAGAATTTCTACTGCACACTAACTGCTGGAATCACTTCAAGCCTGTAAAGTGACCTGAAATACCACTGAGCTTTACCATGATAAGAGGCTATGTTTTATAAAAGCCTTATGAAAAAGTCTTCTCATTTCAGCCACTAACACGCTAGTTATTCTTATTCAACAGTGGACATAAGCCTTCTTAAAAAGAAACACGGTAGTGTTTCATATATTATTCACTGCACTCTTAGATCAGTTATATTTGTGATTAGCTTTAAAAAGAAGTTTGAATAACGCTCAATGTTTTCTTCATGTCTCCATCTGCACCCCTGAGTTACTGTGTGAGCCACTGGCTCAAAGCACTCAATTAAACTAAATTAAACAGCACTTGTGATACCCCCTTTAGCTTCAGGATGCTTGTTGTAACAAAATTCATTTTAGCCTTAAAAAAAACCCAGAAAGCAAAATCTAAAAGAGGCACAAGGTAAGTTACAAATGCATCAGGATAGTGTGTTTTCTTATCATATATTATTTCAGTTGAAAACATTAGTCCCACGAAAAAAAATGAACTGTTTGTAGACCTGGGCATGAGGTCTTGGATTGTAGCATTTGACTGAAACAGAACACAGTGGAGAATAGCCTTTGCTGAAGTGACAGCAATAGGCTGGGCAGGAATTTTCCTGGAGGAGTTGCAGGAGAAAGAATTAAAAGAGAGCTGGAAGTGCAGCTGATCAATACATTTGCTTGTACCTGAGAGGTGAACAAAGAACCACACTAAAACAGTTGGGTTCTGCTTTCTTTACTCCCTGGCTTCACTGGTACATTGGGAAAATTTATTTAAAATAAATTGTTAACAGGCAGCAAAAGCTGAACAGTAGCATTTCTGAGCATTTATCCATCCATCCATCCATATAGCAAGAGGTATCAAGGTAATCTACCTTAAGTTCTACTTCAAAAAAAGAACATTTACTGGCCACCATTTCCTTTTCAACACAACATGAACTGTGGTATGACAACAGCTGTTGTAAACTTACTTCACTGAGGATTCAAGGAAACAGTGTTTTCACATATTTAAAAAAAAAAAAAGCACACAAAACCTAAAGGGCAGAATTATAACTTACAAGAGCAAGCTGTCTTTTGGAAAAGAGGACTTGAGCAATGCTTCCTACCCAGAGGAATAAAGATGGAGAAATCCTTTTTCTAGAGAAGAGGAAGTTGGTAAGATCGAGGCTGTTCACTGAATTTTGTAGTGGTCAATTAAACTGGAGGGACTCATGTACTTTTCAAGAAGACTAAAGGCACGTTAGAGAAGGTACATATGCAGTGCATTTGTGGCCTTTAAAAAGTGCATAAAGTTTTGTGCATAAGGTCTCCTAAAAAGAAGTCCTACACACAAGGAATCTAATTCTTAATTGTCATGCTTGGCATGAATTAAAAATTCTGCCCCTCCGTGTAAAAAGAACTGCCAACACTCCAAAGCCCACAGTGATAAAATTTGTGCTGAGTTACATAAAACCAGACTCTGTGGCCATATGAATAATGGATGTGTCCATTCCCAAGCTACCCTGCAGCCAGGCTTTGTTAAGTTACAACACACAGGAGGTTTGTACAGTGACTTGGAGTAAGTAGGTTGGTTTTGGTGTTCCTAGTGCAGGAGATATTGCACACTAGGAAATCTGGCAAACTCTACTACAACCTTCACTACCTAAAGCAGAGTTGGTGGCATTTCTTTTTATGTCAAACACCTGCCCCAGGAGAGAAGCTATGGCTTGGAGAGTGCTTCTGAGCACTGTTATTAGCAAGCTTCCCTTAATGAGAAAGCAGCTTTCTTGAAATAAAGCCACATTCTACCACTGACTGAGAAGAAATCAGGTTTTTATTGTGTCAGGATTAATAGCCCACAGTCGAGAACCAACACAAGATTAAACCAGTTGATTAAATGAAAGGCAGCTCTAATGCCTTAAACCAGAGACTATTCAGATTCATATTTGACTGAGGGACCAAAATAGTTTCATCAGGCAAAGGCTGGCAGCACACTGATAGGAAGTGACTAAATAGGCAAAAAATAGGTGAAGAAAAGGAACAACTCCTAGTTTTGCTTCTGCTTTTCAACAAATTTATTACCTTCCCCTTCCACTAGTCAGACATTTTTTTCCTATGTCAATGGTCAGTATAATCAACCTTTACACTGTACTTTTCATCAGCACTAATTCCACCCCCCCATCAGCCAAGTGCTTTTCTCCTTAGCCTTACCCCATCTGATAGCCCTCCATTCCAGCTGCACTGAGATGACAGCTTTATTTTAATTATTAAATACTGAACTGTCCTCTTAGTGCATAGCAGCTTTTTTCTTTATTGAAACCTTTAAGGCAGGTTGTCAAGAAAAGGTTATTTAAAAATTGCTATAAATATTACTATAGCCTCCCACACTGTATTGTTGTGTTACCACCTCTTTTTAGCAGAGCTAAATCAAGAGAAATCCAACTTACTGATAATCAGTAGAGCTTCCCTTTCTTTTCCTATTACAATCCATTCCTGAAGTGCTAAGGGAACTGGAGATCAAGTCAGCAGGGTCTGGTGACATAAAGTCACTAATTGTAGAAGATATGTCCATCCTTTGGTCTGCCATTGGACTGTCTAACATTAGGGGAAAAAAAAACAAACACAAGAAACCCACCAAAAAACCACTGCATTAATATAGGCAGAAACTCACATTTTTAATCAAAAAAAAAGTTCTCTCAAACTTAGCATTCTTAAAAACTGAGAAAATCACAGTTTCTGTTATTTCCTTTTGCCATAAAACTGGTAATAGGCAATTTCTCCTTTTCCATATACCAGTGTATTGAATATTGCACACAAACCATGACCATTCTCAAAACATGTCGCTCCACACAATTGTTTTTAAAGAACTGTCAGCGTGATCTTTAACCAAACCAGGTTTACTCTTATTTTAACTGGCCAGCCAATTATTTCTACCTAACAGAAATATTGCTGACTGGGAACACTAGTTTTAGTCTCCATTTGAAGATCATATTATCAAAGTTCACAAGCTTTAAAAGTTATAATTCCCCTGAATTTTGTGGAACAGAATTTAGATTTCCATAGAAATCAAACACCTTCATCACAGTAGATCCCACAAATAAAAATCCTAATAACCCAATGACGGTCTAAGAAGACTAGTTAAAAGTGTAAATTAATCTAATTGGCTCTTTTATCCAAAACATAGACTCTTTAAATCCTCTAGACTGCAAATAATTATATTGTTGGAAGAAACCCCTGTGAAAAGTTCATTTCTAAATAGCATCAACTGTGAAACAGAAGAGTTTTTACCTGAAGGCCTGTCTTGGAAGCCTAGATCCACTTGAACAAAGATGATGATGCTCAGCCCAAAGCAGCTGATCACCTTAGAACTCTTCCATGCCTCATATTCTGCTGGTCAAATACTCTCAAAAACCTGAATGGGAGGGAAACCAACAAGCTTAAAAACCACCTTCAAAACAAGCTTGTTTAGAACAAATGTTTTAGACACAGTTTACAACAGCGACACATGTTTCCTACTCAAGGATAAAATACTCATTTCCTTATAAAATGTGGAAGCTTTACCCATCCAGCAAGAGGGTTAGATGTTGGGATGTGTGTCTCCAACGGACCAAGGTGTGGAACAAAAGGAATCTCTTCAGCATCACTTCCATTTGGGCCCTGCTTATCAATTCTTTGGTCTTTGCATAAACCCCCTCTGCTCATAATCAAGGATCACACACTCACAGTCACGAACACATCTGTTGTCAGATGATGCCAGAACAACTTAAACTGCTGTCACAGTGCAAAAGATAGACTTATCCCTTCCCTCCTGACTGCCTTATTTTAAGGTGGCCAAAGCAGTAAGACAGTTTGGGCTTGACTTACTGTTTTGTTTTCCACTGTAACAGCAGTTGGCATTTTTGAAGGACAGGGGTTAAGTACTGTTCTATTCTGCAAGCTTCAAGTTTTACATAAAATCCACAGCCCATACTACAACTCAAGTCGTTAAATGTGTTTCCCAGCTATACTGTAAACCTAGTGGTTGGGCTGCAGGTGGTTGCCCTTCCTTTCCAGATTGCTGTCACAAAACAAGTTTTTCAGCAAAACTTACTATGGAAGACTTAAAAACTGTTCTACGTCTTCCTCCTGCAAAAAAACTTTGCAGGTCTATTGAGTACATTGTTTTCTGGTTAATGCACCTGTGAACATCCTGACTGCCCTTCCAACCTGTGACAACAGTAGAACTTCCCAATTACACAGAACAAGCAGCTCCCACGACACTCTCAGAAGCTCACAAGTCAAACAACCAGTGTTCTGTCAACATGACCAAATTATAACCAATTTTACTCAATCACACATAGAGACAGGCTATGAGTTATAAGCCAACAGAAACCTCACAAAATCCAAAATCATGTGATGTCATTTTCTCCAGTGCTGCCAGAATAGCAAATTCAGACATTCACAAGTAAAAATTATCTAATTCACTGGTCCTATTATGGTAATAAGTCAGGATTGCAGCTCTTCAGTCTAAGGTCAGGCAAGTCATTGCCTTCATACCACCAACTTCTGAACAGGATCACTGTTGTACTAGAAGCAGAGCTTCCAAACTCTCCTGGGGGCACATCATCCATCTCACCCAACAACTTCTCTGTGGTCCTTTCCCAAACAACCTCCTTTTCCATTTTTGAGAATGTCTAGGCATGTTGGTTCATGCATGTTAAGAGGCCAAAGCAGAAGATCACTGACAAAAGCCAAATCAGTACAAATTTAAGTCAAATCATAAACTGCCATTGAATCCATAATCACACTTGCTTTACAAGGCTTTCTTTCACACTCATACAGTTACTTGTAGACCAGGCCCTGCTTTCTCCCCGTGTCAGCCTTTCCTTGTTGTCTGCTTTGTTCCTCTTACCCAAAGCAGCCCAACAGCTTTAGACACGATTATGTTACTGTGGGGTATGAGATTACTGCATCTTGCTTTACCAGTTAAACCACAGTCACTGGCCATTTCTCTGTGCTTGGTTTAGACCCAAAAACATTATCTCCAGCCTCATTTGATGTGCAGAAATTAGTTACAGCTAAACTTAGTGTGGCCCCTGGCTAAGCCCTGTGAATCCAGTGGTAAGAGCACTGCCACAGCAAACAACTTATGAATCCCTCTTGGAACCTGACACAAACCCCAAGCACTGCACAATGCTAGAAACAAGTACTTCCTGAAATTTCTGACCCAACCACCCACAATTAACTTTCACAAGTTTCTGAACACCTCTATATGTGAGAGAACCTGTTGAACTCACATTTTACTGCTTTATATTTCATGGACCACCCAGACAAAAGGTTGGGATGAGTTGAAATTACCAAATTAAAAAAGGGGGGGGGAGGATTTGTAAGTTTAACACAGTCCTTTCCCTTTAAGACTGCCTGCAACAGTCAGCATTTTAGCTTCATAATCAGAACACTGCACAAGTCACTGTGCAGTAATGCTAAAAAAAAAAAAATTGTTGTTCATCTCAAACAAAAATTTCAAATCAGTTTCATAGAAAAGAAAGATCTTGAAATTAAGTATCCATTCAACTGTGCTGCTGTTTTAAACTATAACTGTCTATTTTGATAGTTTCAAAGCAGCTATTCTAAGTCTTGACCATTTAAGAAAAAAAACAAAAACCCACATATAAAAAGCAGAATTCTCAATTTGTTTTCCAGTCAGTCCTTTCTCTACCATGTCCCAAGTGCTCATCCCAGTTCTAACAATCACAGTCCTACATTTCAGCATTACAGGAGCTAAGAACAATGCATGTCTCTTGAAATGAGGTTTAAAGTTAAGAAAATGTCAACCCAATGATCAGAGCAAAAATCAGCATGCCCCACTAAATAGTGAACAGTTCAGAGAAGTGTTTTGTTGCAAGGCTCTCTTAAAATTCTGAAAAATTGAATATTTTACTGTCTTTTCAGCCTCCAGCTGCTTGATGTTCAATGGCTAAAAAAACTCTCTATGAGAAGGAATGCAAAAGTTACCCATATCTATATAAGCAAAGTTCAAATCTTCCATTTATGATGCCAAGCCTGTTGCCAAAGTACTCCAGAGACCTACTTGAAAAATTGCCATGTAGTCCACTTCCTGATTAAATTCTTCTGTAGATGAGAATCAAACGATATTTTGTCATTGCATCTCATGACAGTTTCTCTCTACAGCCTGTTTGGGACTCTACTTCCTTCGGGATTCCCCTTCCTTGCATTCCATCTTTCTCCAATCTCCTGCAACAGGGCTAATGAGACAGTAAAAAGAAATCTTACTGTTCATCCCTCATTTAAAAAAAAAAAGTTAGATAACACGTGACCAGCTTAATCATGCAGCAAAGCTGATCACGAGTACATAAACACCTCTGAGCAAATCAAGGTCAGAGCTAAAGTAGGTCAACTACATGTGCCAAGCACCCACCCGGGAGTCAAGACCTCTTTACACAAGGCCCATCAGTTTTGGTTCCCCCGGGCAAGAGTCATCTACCTCCAACATATTCTTGTACGAGAGATGCAATTCATAACTTCATGAATCAGAAATGTCTCGCACTTAAAAAGCACCATTTCGCAGCGGCAGAGGAAAACCGTGGTGTGGTTTCCTGAAGAAGCAATTGAGAAGATACTCATTGTCCCTGCGTGTAAGGACTGAAGCAAAAACAGCTACGGAGAGGAAATCATCAACTTCCCTTCACAGCAGCATTCCATCGCTGGAGTTCACTGTCACAGCACAAACTAGTACTAAACTGGTTATTTATCTTCACTAACAGCACTTCAAGAGGTGCTGCAGAAGTCTGGAGGCTCCAGATGCTCACGGACTCAAAAATGGGGGAGATTTCGGCTGCAAGAGTCGCTGTGATGATTTCAAGATGCAGACAGACATATGTGGGCATGGCTGCTGCAAGTAACAAGCAGTTCCTACATCAGAATCTTTATTATGGAATACTCCCTAGGAATCATTGGAAGATCTTTGAACTAAAGCAGTGGTATTTTCCTTTTCCTTCAGTCCTTAAGGAGCAGCTGTCAAAATACTTCGTATTTTCCAAATACATTGATACTGTTTTGTTTTAATGGCACATTTATGTTCCTTGAGCTCCCCAATACTATTTGCAAGAACACTCTGTACTCCCAGAAGACAAAAAGCCCTGTGGCTTCCTCTCACATGCAGATACATCTCACCTCACTCTCTAGGGCAAAGAAGTGGTTTTACCCTGGTTTGCTTGTTGAGGTCACCCTTTTACCACTCATTCATCAGTATGTTCACCAGCCCCTGGCACCCTGTGATCCACATCTGAGCTCTGGAACTCCTCCTGAGATCAGTAGCTCATGTTTCGACCCCACCACACACACAGAGTAGCGATACAAAATCCTCCTGCAGCTCCCTCAGCCCCTCACAAGAGGAATACCCTGCTCTGGGGAAGGCAGAGACTGCTCAAAGCACTCTGTCTTCCAACAGCTGCTCTCCATGTTTCCCAAGGAAAAAGTAGAAGGCTGGAGGGAAGAAGCCCGTGAATCTAAAAGAGCCACAAAGCTACAAGATAAACAATTTTGACATAGGGGGGAAAAGTCTCCAAGGAACAGAAGATAAACTCCACATGCAGTCTCTCAATAGATCAATATACAGTCCATGTGCTCCCCCACACCGAAAACGCCTGTTCATCAGCAGCATCTCTGAGAAAAGATGGAACAGGCCATCTCATGGCATCAACTCACAGTTTTCCAGACTGTCAGAGTGGCAATGGAGCCACAGGACAATATGCTGCATTTTATCTCGTTCTCAGAACACTGAGAATTCCAGATCAAGAGGGGCCTCAGTTCCTGTATCTCCTTGTTTATAAGGGAAAGTACCTAAAACTTTTACTTCCAGCTATTTTAACAAAGGACTTCTCTGTTGTCTCAAAACCAAGGATAAGTGGTAACTAAAACAACCTTCTCTTGCACTGGGGAGCTCAGAACTAGATCCAGAACACAGAAGTGTCTCAGCAGTGCCCAGTAAATGGGAAGGATCACTCCCCTCAGCCTGCTGGCAACACGACTCCTAAAGCAATCCAGGAGGTTGTTGGCCTTCTTTGCTGCAAAGGCATCACTGCCAGCTCATGAACCACCAAGATCTTTTCTGCCAAGCCGTTTTCCAGCTGGTCGGTCCCTAACCTGTAGTGGGACATGGGGTTTTTCCTCACTAGGTGCAGGACTTGACATTTCCCTTTGTTAACTTCTTAAGGTTCTTTATAAGGCTCTTGGTGACTCTTTCCTCTGGTCTGTAGAGATGCCCCTGGTTGGCAGCACGCTCATGAGGTGTATTAGTCATTCCTCCCTGGAGCTGGATTGTCTGCACCTCTAAGTATGGAGCTTCAGACAGCATGGAAGGAAAGGAAAACAGAATGTTTCTTGAAAGAGAACAGATTTAACAACCTTCAAAAAACCCAGCTCATGCTCAGATAAATGTGTCCTTCAAGGCTGATCCAGTCCCACGGGAAGGCCTCAAGAACGGAGATATGGACCATCTTCACAGTAGATGAAAACTGGAACAAATCCAAAGACAACTCATGTCCCTTCCAGGAATCAAACCTGTTCAGACCACCTTGTCTGTGCCACGGATGAAGCATTTCCCTCCCTCGCAGGGGACCGGTGTTTACCTCTGGTGGTACAGCTAAAGGTCTAACACACGATGCTACGGAACAGCCACCACATCTGGAGGCTGAGCCTTCGTAAGAACCAGCATCCTGACTGCCCAGCTGACCCTCAGACACAGGGGATTCCATTTCCTCTCACATCTCAAGGCTGTTTGCCTCTGCACCTACACAGTGAATCCCAGCTGCAAGAGTGTTTCTACAAAGCTTGCTAGTTTGCAACCATTATTGAAAGCTTGATCTGGTGTAAGCTTCTCGTCAGCCAAGATTAGACTCTTTGAGCTCTCTTTCTTTGAAGTGAGCTTATGTTGGCCTGTTCACATATTTCATTTTGGGCAGCCATCAAAAGGAAACATCACAAGGGAACTAATCAAGCCCTTGTGAAGAGGTGGTGATGCACACACTTGGAAATCAGTGCTAACATGTTGCTGTAAGCAAAGGAATTTGGCCTGCTTCAATGATCAATCCGCCAGTACACGCACTCCTCAGGTTTCAAGAAACTGCTTCCACGGGGAAAACAAAAAGGGACCTGCCTTTCTTGGAAGACCAGGTTTGAAGGGATTTCTGAAATTTCTACACATAAAGCAAACTGTAGCCCCTCTACAGGCTTCTGGGAGTAACAAATACTAGTCCTCACAGCACAGATACTGGGTACAACTGTACTGGTGCTGAAGGAATTCCTAAGCTCAGCCACAGTGGACGGAGTGAGATTAACCAGCGCTTCAGACGTCTCTGCTTGGAGCAGGAACCACTGAGTTCTCCTCAGAGCTCTGCAAACATTTCACTGGGTGCCATGTGACATTTTACAGACACACTGAGAACACCACAGGTATTCTAGGAACACATGTTGATATTTAATCTCAAATGTCAAGATGGATACATCATGGAGGGCTGCCACGCAACCTGCGTAAGGTAACAGCCGAGCTCCTGCGAAGAGTAAGAAAAACTACACCAAGAATTACACCCAGGTCTGACTATCAAAGATCCACTCTCAGTCAGAACACTCCTTCATGCCTCTGGATGTCTTATTTCAACAGGTCCTATTATCAAAAACATCCAGACTGATTTTATTGGAAACAGATACGACCAAAATGGAATAAAAATCAGTTACTCTGAGAACAGCTGCTTGTAGGAAAAGAACTGAGTTCAATTTCAGAAGTGTTTTAATTATTTAAAAAACCCAACAAGCCCAAACCAACATATTTTAAGAAAATGCTTCAGAAATTTTGTTCAGTACAGCACCCCAGAATTTCTGTAATATAAGTTTTATCTATATCTATATAAATAGATCTATAAATATAAATATATCTCTCTATAAAATTACATTTTACATTAAAATTACATTACATTTTACTTTAAAAATGTAAAAATTAGATTTTAATTAAAAACAGGGTCCACTGATGTTAAATGCTGGTAAAGTAAGTTCATAACATCTATGTTAGGGTGTTGCATTTAATTCTCATTTATTCCAATCCTTCAGAAGATTTTGTGTATGTGTGGGAAGAAACAAGGTATTATATTTTCAACACTGGGGAAGATGAGAAGACTCAAAATTTACAGACAACAGAAATTTTAAGTCTTTTGGGCCAGTTATCTAACTCAACTCATTGAACATCAAAATCAATTGTTCTTTTAGTAATGACAGACCCACAGCTAAAAGAAAAAAAAAAAAAGAAAAAAAAAAACAAACACAACAAATGAAGTCTCCTCCCTCAATTACTGAAATACAAACTTAGCTGAAGTTTTGAGTTTCCAAGCCAGGTCCAGCCTCCAATGCATGAAGGACATACTGTTTCACAACCACGGAATGCAATCCTTGCTCATCAACCCTATGCCATCCCCAAGGGTTTTGGAGGGGGTGGGAGGCTGGGGGTGTGTGAAAGACAGAGGGAAATCTATCCTACCATGCAAGTAAATCAATTATCCAGCATTAATGGGCTTCAAAGTAAAACCCTAATCAAAGTTATTGTTGATTTCTTCAGTAGCTCATGTACTTCCAGCACGCTTTGATCGGAAACACACACCCAAACCCAAAAAACAACAAAACCTTCTCAGTTGAGGAGCCAGTGGTTCTGTGAAGTCTCCCAAGTTGTACACATTACTTCTGATCTGTCAACAAAATGTCTTATCTTGTGCTGCACTGTAAAGCTGCCTTCAAAGGCAGAATTTTTACAAGATTAGAAATTTCTGCGTAAGAGGACTGTACACAACTTGGACTGACGTTTCTGGAGCAGGAGAAGCACACAAGATAACGAGTAGGTAAGCTCTTTAACTCACTCCTCATGTCACACCAACAGCGGGAAGTTAAAAATCAGCACATCTGGAACTCACAGCTGGGAATGCCCACTTTTTGCACTTGCAGTCCAAAACATGCAGTTTTCTGTTTCCAGATTTCATCCGACTCCTAAATATGAGCACCAGTTTCTAGCAGACAGATACTTCAGATACAAGTTTTAAAGATATCTTAACCCTTCAGTTACCCAAAATGAATAAGTACGTTTCACGCAGTTAAATATCTAAAGCTGATGAATAAATGTCCCAAAGCCCAACTGTTCATTGTAAGTATAACTGTGATATGATCTGGGCACTTTAACTTCCTTACTACAGTTCAGTGAAGCTCCTACATCCTCACTTCCCGTGGTTCATAATCTCCAAAGTTGTCTTTCAATGGCAGGAAGGCAAAATCCTCTCAGAAGTTCTAAGAAATGCACCTTTTAAAAGGTATCCATGTGAAACAGCAGTTTAGCAAAACACTTCCCCGAAGGTAGAAGCTCTGTGTCAGATCCCACTCTAACACCCACCCAGTCCCAGCAGTGACTTGGCACACCACGGAATCCCATCCAGGGCTTCTTCCTCAACCTTATAATTACTGCTTGTACTTTAATATAACCTGCAATAGGATGTCTAGATGTAAATTTTTCAAGTGGGAACAAGCTTTAACTCGATTCACTCTTCTCACAGCCAAAGCACTATTTTTGTCCTTCATTAGATACTCCAGCTTCCCGTCACCAAATCCTTCTTGGCTGCCGCCAGGTTTTCACTTTTCTTCTCCCCTCCTCTTACTGGAGCATTGTAGACATCCAAACTAGACAGGATATTCAAGCCCTGGCATGACTAATACTACACAAGTAATATTTTCTCACTTGACTTTTAAAGTTTATGCATTATGGGATGTTAGCCATTTCTCAGCTGAATAGGTTGAACCACTGCACACTTCTTTTAGCCTCTGAAGTGCATTTATTAAGGTGACAATCCCAGTTTCCCGAGCTTTGTTTTGAGCTGAATCCAAATACTCTTAGAGATACTGCTTTAAGTTGATTCTGTTTTCCAGTCACATTATTACTACACAAATCCAAAGGCACTTGGCACATGTAAGGCCTTTCATTCAGAGATCTACTGCCAAAGTACAACCAAATACTTTGTATCTTCAGGGAACAAAACACTGACACAAAAGGGCAGAAATGTCACAAGGAGGTTGGTTCTACTTATAGGTGGCTCTATTTATAGCTGATACTTTCATTTCCAGTTTTTGCAGACTCCCTCTGGTCCTGCTGAATTCCATGTCTGCCTGGAAGGAGCTGCCCCAACACCGCCAGCCCAACAAAGAAAAGCCAACAGGCTGTCACTTCCCTTTCCATCCAAAAGCAAGCCCTGGGAAAAGGAAGATACTCTCACTCTGCCTGGAATCAAGTTGGGGTATTCCTCACTCCAGCTGCCTCTAGCCCACATATTACTGGCAGGTTCCTTTTTCCCCACTGGTTTTCTTAAAAGCTTTTTTGGACTTCACACAAAATCAGCTGTCAAACACATATGCATCACACCCATAGGAACATCAATATTTCTTCCTTAAGACTATTTCAGTACCACGTTAGAGGCTCAGCTTAATTTTCGTTCTCCCAATACAGCACTGGTTTTTTGATAGTAGGGTATGACAGCTTTTTGTTGAGCATAGAGGAATCTGCTAAAAAAAAAAAGAAATCCAAAGAACATATAAAGATGGCATAGCTACTGTATGTATTAAGTCAACAAAGTTAATGTGTGGAAATAGAAGAATTTACAATTTAAAATTATTTACGGATTTCAGGTTTTTAGAAAATAACCTCTCCCCGCACCCACTCATGGAAATCACCTCACCCTGCACCTGGAGTCCCTTTGCTGGTGGAGCAACAATAAACACTGACATAAATAAGCTCAGTGGGTTGGTTTCCTGAAGTCACACTGTTTGCCAGTTAAATCCAAATCAAACCACAGAAAACTGTGACACTGCGACAATTTAGCCCTCGTATGTTCTATAGAAAACACGCAAAGCCACAAATATGATGAAAAGGTACACATGCCATTATCAGTCCTGTTGAAGTAACAACCTCCCCCACGCCTGATATCCGGGTTTTTAAATGAGCTGTTTGCTGCTGAGGCTGAGGAAGGCAGCGTTTCCGAGCTATGACAGCTCACACTGGGGCATTATTCGATACTCTGCTCCTCAGAGAGTCACACAAAGCACTTGGAACTGCAGCAGTGGTGGATATGAGAAGCAGGGCAAGCTCCCCAGAGCCCACGGGCCAGCACTGATATTGATACAGCACATTGTGAGCAGAATTGCTGTAGCTGATGACTCCCCATCCAGCCCACAGCAGTTCTTAGCACTGCTGCAGAATAGCAGGACAGCTCCCTGCAGTCCCACATCAGATGTCCACCAGCTTCCAGTGACCGTGAAACCAAAATCACAACTCAAAGAAGTCCTTTAACAGGACATTAAAAGTAAAGTTAGATGTGTCATCGCACCATACAGTGAACTCTAGAGTGACATCCTTCTACTACAGCACTAGCTACTTTTTATGTTTCCTCCTCTCTTGAGTAAACTGGAATTTCTGTGCAATGTGACATCTCCAAGGTGAGCCCCAGACACTCCACAATGTGCACTTCCCTAAACACAGCATGTAGGACATTTTTGTTTCTGAGGCTTTCAAATTACAGCATTCACAGTAAGACTTGGTGGAGCAAATCAAGTGATCGCTCGGGGAGAAACCATGCAGAACATTTCCTGTCTTTTACATTCATGTGCACACTGGCAAGGACCTCAGTAACAGCTATATGGCTTTGAGAAAGTTGCATTTGTCTAGCTCAGGATAAGCAGAAGATGCTGTTAAAAACCTCCCAGCAAAGTTCCACAGAACAGCTGATGTAACATCTTAGTGCCAAAGAGAAGGCTTTATCCCTTTTTTCCTTCTCTTGTCACTCTTCCCCCACATTTCCCTTCCAGCAGAGACTTTTCCGGAGTCCCCGGAGCCTGTTTGTACAGAGTGTGTTGAATTCATCAGGCTGAATAAAAACTTGACAGAAAGCAATGTCTTCTGGGGGGTTAGAAATCTCAACCCTCTTGCTGAAAGGTCAGATGATACCCAGGAGCAGCTCAAAGCAAAGGGATGAGACGTGTCAGAAGAGGGGATAGGGTAGAACAGTCCCTTTCAACAACAGTAGGTGGTTAAAATACCCCTGTCACAGCCCTTCTGCACTTTCAAGATATTTACAGCACTCCTGCAGGATTTGTTTTCAACATCCAAATCCCGCCATGGTTTGAGCAAGACAAGGTGTGCTGAAACCTTTCCACTGATCCGCACCTGCACTGTGACATTTTCACTGCTCAGGAGTTTGCTCTTTTGTGAATGACAAGTTGTGAGCACACAGACACAGTGGAGGAGTATTTCTATCCACTCTGCAGTCACTGCTTCAGTGGGAGTGTAAGCTTTATTTTCCTGAGAAAGGCCTACAGCAGTAGGAAAGCCCTTTACAGAAATGGCTGATACAACATAGTCCTTTTTCATGCATCTATATATCAGTGCTGATGTTGAGAGCCACCAGATTTCCAAACCTGAGACATTTGGCTGCCAGAGATACAGCTGGATGCAAGCCTCGGACTTGCATTTTTCCAGAGAGGCTTTTAAATCTATGATTTTTAACTTAAATCAACAGACAAGTTTGAATGAGTACTATTATGTTTTACCTTCCCAAATCATGACAGCCCTTACTAAAGGCAGAGGAATGATCAGGGAACACCAGGAATTCACTTAATAGGGTCCTTATGCTATGCAGACATCTTGACTGTTAAAAAAAAATGGAAATACAAGTGGGGAAGAACAGTGTGTAACCCACACACAAAAAACAAGAGATAAAAAATCCTGTCAAGGCAAAACACGGGCAATTGAGGAGTCCCACCACAATAAACCACAGCCACACATACCACAAAAGGACTCTTCATAAAAATGAAGGCTGCAGGTTTGATTTTTTTTTAAAAATGATTGCTTGTGATTGGATCAAAGATCCACCCATGCAACATCCCCCTTCCCCTCCTAAGGAAGAGAGGATACAAAACAGAACCAAGGGACATCTGACTAACAGTTGCAACCAGAAGTTTTTCCAACCCATTGTTTTATTCCAAAAGAGAACATTCCACGACCCACGCATCCTGGTCCCAGTGGACCTAGAAAGGATCACTAGACAGTCCACATGCCAACACAAAAAAGATTTAAGTAGGTTTAGATGATCTTATTTCCGCAAGTAGGAGACTTGTGCCAAATATTAATAATGCAGTCCCTTAGTTACCACTTACAAATGCTCATAATTATTTACAGCTCCTGAACAGTACAGAGGATGGCTTGGATATCATCCAACAAATCCCCAGCAAATAAATTTATTAGAAAATGGAAAACTTTCTAGTTTCACCCAGCAGAACAAGACAGGCAATGAGTTCTGCTTAAGGAACAATGAAGTGAGCTGGTACTCTTCAACTTAGAAAAGCGAGAGGACCAAGGTCTACAAAATCATCAAATGTCACAGGGACATCCAACAAAGCTTGGCTGAAAGGCTCAAAACAACACAGTTCTTCACACATGAGGTGGAAGGCTGTGGAAACTCCCTGCCAGATAACAGGAAGGCTGGAAGTCCATGTGGTTTCTGCAGAGGTAGGACCAGTTCATGGACAGGAATTCTGCTGAGGGTTACCACCAGATCTGGCTTGGGAAGTCCCTGAGCTGAAAGTAACTGTTGGCCCTAATCCTAACTCTTCATCAGGAGCCACTCACAGCCCTGCTCCAGACAGGACTCTACAGGAACTGGGTCTTTGTTATGGCACACAATGGTCACTCTTGCCTTCTTTCAGTATTAGAAATTGAGATAATGTTCTTTTGCTAAGCATTCAGAGAAACTTCTACTTACAAGTATGATATACATGGAATGCCCATAGGGAAAGTGTAAAATACACAACATCCTCAAAAAACCCTTCTAAGTCCCTTCTGGTTTAAGTTAACCCACTTGCAGTTACCACTGTAACACCACTCAGCACCAGGTGGAACATTTAAACTGAGTCAGTACACATTAGGAGTTTAGCAAGGCCAGTGTAAAAGCTCAGCTTATCAGAAAAAATAGCCTTTCTGATAAAAACCAACTTCCATAAGTGGAATTTCAAATCCAGTTTAGACAGCTGAGTTCCCATGCAGCACCCAGAAACAATAGTGCTGAACGGGGAGCCACGGAAAAGTCAGCAGGCACAAACCACCCAAAACAAACACCCGGAGTGGCAGTCCCTGCCTCACCTCGCCAAGCACTTCAGTTCATACACACGCTTCTCCACTCACCTCAAGTCTTTACTACAGTAGGAAATTGAATTTCAAATCATCAACTAGAGCTAACAATTATCTTCTTAAAAGAGGCCAAAGGAGCCAGCAAAGAAGGGAAACTGTTCCAGGTCATAGAACCATTATGGTTGGAAAAGACCTCCAAGGTCCAGCCTTTGACCTTTGATTACACATAAGGAAAAACCCAACTAGGCAAATATGCTTAGAACAGAAGAGAATCACATATTTCAGAGGCTCACACGCTACACAGCAGATATAAATATTTTTTGCTTTTTTCCTATTTTTCTGCAACGTTCACTTCAGAACATGGTTTACAGTCTCATGCACTATCTTGCCCTGACTTGAACAGAGAATTACATATCCTTTTTGTATGTGTTTTTTTCTCAGTCGCTCATCTGGTGCTCAAGTGCCATGTTTTTTAAAGAAAATCTGCTAGAGCCTCTTCAGCTGTCTTCAAGGGTTCTGTCTCCTCTTCCATATGCACTGAATTTATTCTTTGCCTCTACATGTACAAGCTTAAATTTATATTCAATAAATTCTGAAGTAACTGACTAAACTGAAAATATTTACTTTGAATAACTTAACTGACAAATGTAAATGTCCTCTCATTATCTTCATGTTAAATTAATACATCTTTGTTTCCCCAAATATGAGTACCAGCTCCTCAGGTTTCTTGTCCTCTTTTGCCTCCCTCAAGTAGCAGTGCTTGAAATTATCTCCTCATACAAATCCTTGGTACTAAAACTTGACATTCTTATTTCAAAATAAAGAAGTGTTATGTTTTGCTGCCTTCAATTATTAAGATTACAGACCAAAAGTGAGGTTTTGCTTTGCTTTTTAGCATTGCTGAACAAAACTCTTAGGTATTACGTTGTATCTATGCCTTACAGAATAACAACATGAGAATCCTCTGTAGTACGTTTAACCTTTTAATTTTTAAGTTGTTTTGCTGCAAGAGCCTCTATAGATAGCCCTCTCTCTGCTATGAGTCTTTCTGACCCTCCCTCTCCTTCCCAGAGTGGTACAAGCTGTATGTCCTTTCGCTTCCTTCTGCTCAAACACAGTGTGTCACAGAGATAAGTAGGTAAGTTTTACCTTAATACCGATATCGGATTCATGCATATCTGTTCCCTTTCACAACCACATGTTCTGATCTCCTCTGCTGCAACAGGAGGCAACCTCATCTGCTGCTTTATAGAACAAACTGATACGCTGTAATTCAGGCCAAAGTTTACTTTAGAAAGATATCCTGGAAGAAGTGATACGTTACAAGAATCTGTTACCCGCCTCCCACCTTCCCTGTTCCAAAGCTTAGTTCCTCTTGTTCATAATTTCCAACCCTTCTAGCCTGAGTTGCACTAGGTCATCTATCAGCTAATAAACCTCATTTCATTTTCTCCTACCAGATATCCTTATCAGGGTCATTGGTTGAAGGATCAATCCAGTAAATTGCTTTCTCCTTGTTTAACTAAGTTTAGTTTTGTTCCGTTCATTTCACATTGCAAGTTTATGTTTGCAAAAGAGCTCATTCCTTGAACTCTCTTCAGTTTTCTATTAACACTTTATCAAGACCAGGAAAGTATTAAAGTTATGACATAATTAACATCATACATAGGTCAACCTACCTTTGAATCCAGCTCCATATCCTTGTTTACCAAGCCACAAATTCTTTTGTCTCCCTCTCCAACGCTGCCCTGGGAACTGCCAGTCAACAAAGCCCTCCCACCCTCAGTCACTTCCTCTTGTAAGGATGATATAAAGGAACACGAGTGTTAGAAATGGCACATGGATTTCTCACACAGCCTGCTGGAGTGATCACAGACCAGCCTGTGCCCCTTGACTCTCCCACCAGCAAGAGTCTCTTCTGCCATCACAGGATACAGAACCTGACTGATGTAACATCAAAGTCAAGCTGAAAGTTGAAATGGCCAGAAACAAGGCTGCTGACTAATCCTTGCTTAGATCACACACAGCAACTGTATGAACCAGTTCGACAGTTTATTTAAGATGTGGCTACATGAATTTTTACAGCGCAGCACAGACTCTTCTTTGGGAGACTCATGTGGCAGAATTCACACTTTTTTACTAGTTTTATTAGTTTATCAGTTGCCCTTTGTAACTGCAAGAGTTGTTAACCTCCTGCCTTCAGCATTCAGCTGTGCACTCCCATACAGCACTGGCGCTTACAAAACCCACAGTGAGCTTTTCAGAGCCCCAAAATAGATTAGAACTAATCCTATAAAAAGGTAATTTAAAAAAAAAAAAAAAGCTACAAGTCTGAGTAGATCACAGTGAGGTGATTCAGGAGGTCAAACAAGTGCCAGCACTATACAATGGAGGGGCAGAGATGACAAACTCACCAGCAAGTGTCCATATAACTTACCTCTCAAACACACCTGAACACGAGCACACAGGTCAACTTCCTAGAGGATGTTACAGCAAGAATAAGCCCACGAAGTCCACAGGGCAACAGAAGGATTCAAGAAACAGTCTGAAAAGCACTTATTTTGTTGGTGAGCTGCTCTTTTGAATACATTTACCCCTTTTATAGAAGGCTGTTTTATCAACACCAAAGTTTAATCCACCTCCAATACACGGGAGCACAGTCAAGAAAGGAGCTGGATGAATGCTATTCAACATGCAGGGAAGTCATGCTTAGGAAACATTGCTCCATATTGGAATGGCAATAAAACCATCAAATATAATTGCACTGAGATGACTGATGTTTACAGCCTGAAAAATAGCAACGTGAAAACTCTGAAGATAAGCAGAACACAACAACACAAGAAGCCACCAGGAACTAGGAGAGCACGCCTTTGAAGGGTGGAAGGCAATGAAAAGCTCACATGTGGAAGTAATTCTGAGGAGTACACTCCTGGAAGGATGTGTGGAAAATACAGAACTACATCATGAAGAATGATTGAAGAGAAACCCACATGCTGTTGCCAAACAAAGACTCAGCCAAACCACGTCATAGGGAGGAGTTAAAGAGGATATGCTGGGTTGTATTTGGAGGTGGAAAACTGTGGTGCTTCACTACAACATGCAATTAGGTTTGCTAGAAAGGGCAAAGTTAACTGTATTTATCCCTAGTGTTTCTTTAAGTAGAAACCTGTTAGTCCATTGAGATTTTTCCAGGTGTTGGAAGGGCAGGAAATTTTCTTTTTTGCTTCCTGAAAGTCTTTGAAATCCACCTGCCAGCCACTCCTACAGGCAAACCTGAGAACTTGCACCAGTATTATTCTCTGAGCCGGTTGCCAACACAGCATGGTTCCAAAACATTGTCATCACCACAAACCACACATATAGACACACACAAAAAAGCAAACAAAGCACTCACAGAACTGAGACAAAAGGACAAAAAGCCACACAAAGGAAATTTTAAGGGTGAGTTTTATTTACAGACACACACACACAAAAAAACCAGGGACCAGTCGAGACACTGGTTACCAAGTTTTCCGAAGTCACCCAGCAAAATTCAGCAGAAAAATGGAAAAATAGGTTTCATTGGCAAGTAACAGAAACTGGTACTTTTTCAGGTTTGTCAAGGAACATCATCATGTCAGTATGTTTGGGGCTACAGGGAACTAGCAAAGCACAGAAAAATCCTAAAACTAGAGGACAAGTTGGATGAGTGACCAATATTTGTTTTAAAAAATAAGAAGTTGGCATCTGAAATCTGTGTCAAAGGAAGTACATTACACAAGTTCTACAGCACACCATGAATGAAACCATGGAGGCTTAACCTCTTGCCTGAGCAAATCCTGCTCTAAAAAGCACAATTATTTTGTCTAAAAAGCACTCAGAACTCTCCAACATTGACTTAAGCATTTAAAGGGACCTCAAAAATCATAGAAGATTGAATAATAATCATTACACAATAATAATGCTACAACATTACTTAGGTCTCTAATGAGATACCAACAGGCATTTTTTTCCTTACTTTTTTTTACAAGGAGGATTTTTTTTTTGGTCCTGCCTCTTTCCAAGATGTGCTACTATTTGGTCCTTACTAGTGTTTATGTGCTCTAAGAAAAAAAATTAGGTCAATTCATTTTAAGCAGAAGGTATGGATTCTCCTGTTAACCGCTGACTTAAACTTCTTCTTACTTTCCATCTGTATTCCCAAATTAAGTTCAAAAGTTTTAGTAAATCTTTTTAAGAAGTTCACATTACAGTCATACAGAAAGCTTTTCATGTCACTGAACACAAGGACAATTCTCCTAAAGAGCTATTTGACAGGAACATCAAGAATTAAGGTGCCAGTATTTCCTTAAGGGGAAGCCTGGGTAGATTTTAGAGAGTTTTGCTTCCAAAAACAGAACATGGAGACAAACTTACAGCCAGATGAGAACCATTCTTAAACAGCAAATCAAGATTTTTTTATTATTTTTCTTTTAGTAAACAGACAGGTCCCCTCCTAAAAAGGGAGTGCAAATAGTGATCTTGGAAAAGAAAAATCTTCTTCCATTCAGTCTCTTCCCTCTATTCCATTTCCTCCAGATTTCCTGGCAAGTCTAATTGGAGGCATTGCTGGGCCTCTGCTCATTTCAGATAAATTATCAGTTTGACAACAACTTGGACACACAAGTGTTCAGCTCTGGCACAGTCAGGTGACCGTGGTGAAGGAGCTCCTGGGAGATTTGCGTATCTGAAACACTTCTATATTTGTTCATCTGGAAACCCAGGAGCATATGGGCCAGTGAGGGGAAAGGGAAAAGGGTCAGAGGGCTAACTGAGTTACTATTGCTTGTTAGAAAACAGAATTTTTCAAAAAAAATGGCGCAATAAATATTGAAAAGCTCCCCTGTATAGCTCCAGAGATTAAAGTAAAAAGTCACTCGTTTTTCTGGCTTCTGGGTTTTATTATCAAAGCCAGTTTTCTTTAATCAAATTTTTATGTAGATTTATGAAAGAAATGACCCAACACAGCTTAATCCAAAAATATTCTGCCACAAAGCCTCTGCTTCCACATCAAGGCTGCAGTGTAACACGTTTAAAACAGCACTCTTCACACTTACTGCCTCTCCCACCTGCCTTTCAGGACTACTCATTCCGTGAGCTCTGCTGTTTCCTAACCTACAAAAGCAGAAACGTTTATGAAGTCACAAGTTGTATGGTCTCAGTAATCCCAAATCAATCTTCGTGGGAAAAGCCAGCCTTGAGTCCCAGCAGATTCCCCAGTTCAGTATCTTTGCCCTAACACATCTGCCCCTATGGAACAGAGGGACAGGACACACACAGGGAAATGCTTAGCTGGGAAAGAGGTGGAGAGTTGATAGAGGCTACATTGTCCATATCAATCCAGCTTAAATCATCATCAAAACTCCCGTCCAAATTCATCCAGCTGTCACTGGATGTTGCAAAGGATTCATGTGTCATGATAAAGCAAATTGCTGGGCACCAGATAATTCTTTTTGGCCATGGAATTTTGATTTTTGTCCTGCCAAAGTACCAGAAAGTCTCTCTGGTGATGCTACCCCCGAACAGCGGCATTTCCCACACAGATGCTTGAAAGTCTCCAAAACTTCATCAGTCAGCCCAGAATTCTTGGGAGGGACATACAGATGAAGGATACAGTCAGAAAACTTGCACAGTGGCATCAGCTGGACAGAGTCGCTAAAATTTGCTCTAAGATGGTCAGCTGATAATTTCCACCAGGAATGGGAATGTGGAAAAATCAGTTTCCATAACAGCTGACTGCTGTAATTTTCTCCTCTGCTGTTTTTTTCCCTCCTCATCATCTTATTCTTGACAATGACAAAAGCATTAGAGTCACAAATGAGCTACTCCAGCTAAGAAAATAAAGCAGGCATTTGCTATGGAAGAGTCTCATGGTCAAGTCAGAGAAATTAGGACAGGAATTACCTCATTCAGCAAATAATGCCAAGTACAGTAATTGAGATCTCTTTATTGCCAGCTGGGATATCTTAAACAGACTGAACTAGATTTTAAAATGCCACAACAGGGAAATACCCATCTTACTGCAGACTCTTTCCTGGACAGACAAGCTGACCAAGTTGCACATGTCTCAGACAGGGATAAATATATTTATATAAAAGCCCTAGAGTTTCTAACAGAGATGAAACGGAAAATCCCAGCACAAACCCAAGCTAGCATAAACTCTTTGCTCTTATTTATGTCTTCCTGTTTAGAATAGGAAGATCAAATTACTGGCCTTGTATTTCTAAAATATGAATAACTTCCAGTACTTCTAGAATTTGGACCCAAACTGCACAGCAAGCATTTGACAACATTTTAAACAGAATATTCTTTAATTACAGAGCACTTCCAGCAACTCTAATGTTTTTATGTGACAACTCCCTCTAAGAAGTCACTGAGCCTGACTTGACAGGTTTCTAAAATAAACTGCAATATTCAGAGGCTGGTTTGGCCATTGCAGCCAAAAAATATCTTCAAATAAGAGAAACAGGAGAAACTCTATAAAAACAGGGAGAAGACAACACTATTTTGTAATAGAAACTTCTAAGCCCTAGTAAACTGGGTATAGATTAAAAGCACAGTATAATGTTTTCTAGGACAGCACGTTTGCCTAACGTTCTGGGCCTTTATCAGACTGTTAAGGAAAAAAACCTAAATCCAGATACCAGAGCCTTCTAAGATCACAAACCTCAGTGGATTTCTGAATTTGGGCCACATCCTGAGCATAAGACAAAAGTACTCTTAAGTATATTGATGGCACAGTGTTAATACTGATTTTCTTCCATTCTCAGTCAACAATTCCAGAACTTCAAAATGGAAAACCCAATGTGGTCAAGACAAGGTCAAAGAACATATTCTAATATAAACCTCAAAACCAAATATCTGATTTTTTTTTTTTTTGCAATGTATTCTGGACCACAAATTTTGTCCCTGATAAAATGAGCAGGCCATTCTAGTCTACAGGCAAAATAAATACTATTTTAAGAGGTTATACTAAAACTAATAAGCCAGTAGCCAAACTGCAGCACAAAGCCCCAAAACTCCGGGGGATTTAAAATACAGTTATCAGAGGTCCTTGAGTGAAAAGTAAAAGTAACAGCAGAACTCAAACCAAAGCCATCTTGCTGACACTCTCAACACAACTACAATCCATACACACACCATAAAGGATAAAAGTTTTGTTATTTTTAATGTATTATTTTGATTCAAATTGGAACAGAAGTCGTAAATTTCATAATACTCCAAGAAAAATCCACAGATAACAAAGAAATCCATTCATAGCAAGTCAAAGAAAGCAAAACCCAACCAAACCAGTTCAAGGAAACTATAAAACTACCAGTTTTAATGACAGAAAAAAACATTCTTAGAAAAAATGAAAAGTTAAAATAAAAGTATATGAGTTTTATTTTCTCCTGGTTTTTTCCTTCTCACTCCACCCAATTAATATTCTGCAGTACTGCATTATTTAGCAATTTCTACCAAAGTCTTTCTGATTTTGTCTTCTTTCGTTAGACAAACTATAAAAAGCACAGGCACTTTAAGGGAGTTTCCAAGATAAAAAGAACTTGAGACTAAGAATAACACTTATTTCTGAGTTCTCTGATAGTCTCAATTCATTCTCCCTTCGAAACCTACATCAATCCCAAATGAATAAAACTGGATTAGAGTTTTCTGAGTAGTCCTGTATCAAGAACACACCCAATCTTTAAAATACGTGGGTTCCATTAACTAATTTTTAGCTGACACAGAAAGGAATTGAGGCAAAAGGCTGCAACTGAATAAGCACCTACGACTTACCATAAAATGCCTTCCTATGAGAGTGATTTCAGAGTCATGCATCTTAGGAATTGCCCAATATCCTTCCCAGTGTTACAGGAATGACACCTGGGAAGATGGATTTCCACCCCAGCCACGCCAGGGAAGGACCGTTAAGGATTTAGCAACGCGTTTGCTGCTTGTACCGGGCGCCACTGACTCGCCTTGCACCTGGAAAACAGAGCCTACTGGGATTTGCAAGGAAAGCACTGTCAAAACAACCAGGAAAACTACAACCCTCTGCCTCAGCTGCTTGCACTCACATGAATGGGTTTATTTAAAGTTAGCAGAGAACGTCAACACCTTGGGCCACAAGAAACGTGGCTTGTTAGTTCACCATTCTAAAACCCTGCCAAGGATATTCCTTGCTCTATAAGCAGCCTACTGGCACCGTTCCTAGAGAAGACCAACCTAGTGAACTCCAGCACGGCTCCAGGGCAGGGTCACAAGCTGTTCTGACACCAGCAGCTGACCCAGAAGTGCGTCTGACACAGGAGACATTGAATAACAGCTTCTCAAATGGCAGGAGGCTGAAAAGGTTACAAGCACCGGGCGAAGAAATCTCTCTTTGCAGCTGCAAAGGAGAGAGGACGACCCAGAAAGGTGAACACAAACAATCCTGCACTTTACACGTGAAGAACCCATTGTCAGCCACTTCTTGAACTGAATTAAACTGTAAACCAGGAACTTTAGCAACGGCTAAAAATAAATTTGAAATAATACCAAACACAACAGAAACTATCGATCTTCTTTGGGGCAAGGGCTGAAATGCCAGACTGTATTTTTTAGTTAATGAATATTGCAGGCTGACAAAGCCTGAAGATGCTGTTTTGATCTGTACTCTTCTGCAGAAATGGATTAAAAGAGAAATTACATTTCTCAACATCTGGTGAAAGATCAGGTTTCCAAGGAGATGAAGTCTGGGCCTTGGATAAGTAGCCTCACTGCATTTTTCCAACAAATTGAGGTAAAAAAAGGCAGGTGCAATATGTAGTTCATGCCAGTGAGTTATTCACCCCAATGTGCACCTCATTCAAGGTGAAGTTCAGTCAGGTATACATCACAGGTTATCTGACAATATTCAAAAAGTGATTAAATACAGATAAAAACAATCTGATAATTACAGTGGAGATCTCCTCCTCACACCAAAAAAACCCTCAAAACTTCAATAGGCTTTTTAAATAACTCAGTACACCAATTCTTTAGAAGAAAAGCATTCTCATTTTGCAAGTCCATCATTTCGTGTTCTGATTCAATGCCTTGAGTTCCAACTACGTAACACCTGAGTACACAAAATTCACCAGTCTGGATTTGATTTAACTAAACCTGGAACTGCTGCAGTGCAAGACTACCATATACATACAGATACATACACACACACATCCCCCACAGGCAGAGTATACCTCTGCTTTACTTTAGTCCATCATCTGAAATCTATCTTAACAACTCTTGGAGAAAGACCCAGATGGAAAATGCACTTGAAAATGCCATAAAACACCTTATTTTCATCTTCAAGCACCTCCAAACCTCCACAGTAACTTCCATGGGTTTATCAAGCAGAACTTCCAACAACTAAGTTCAAAAGTTGGTGCTGAGATCCAGTCAGCGTCATCTCAGCTACTGCACTTATCAAAATCAGTAATTTCAGGCTGAAGTTCTCTGACTGTGATGACTGACAAAAATTAAAGTTTCAAACCATGTCTAATGTATCAAAGTAAATAGAGAAACCTGAAGTATTCTTTGAGTTCTGTCAACTTACTGACAACCAAACAGCTCTGCAAGATTAAAAATATGTATTCCTTCAGGTTCTCCTGCCCCTCCTGCCACAGTGTAACCACACAGGCAATTGGGTCCGTGCTGAAAACAGCGTAAAATATCGAATTTGAGCTGGAAAACAGCTTCTGCATTCCTGTAAACTAATTAACCTGCATGTCTCCTGCTAACAGTGCCATTGAAAAATGGCACACAGGCTGCAGCCACCACAGTTGCCCTCAGCTTTGTCATCATTGCCTTGCACAGTATCAAGGAACTGTGTGCAACTTTGAGCTCTGCCAAATAAATTCAGTGAGTCCTCACTGTTCTTATTCCTGGTTTTCCAAAAGACTTTTTGAGAGCAGGTATTTGAAGGAAAAAAAACCCCTCCCCCTACAAACATCACCTTCCTAATACATTCCAAGCAATGGTCCCCAAATACAGCAGATCTCTTGGGAGCCCATGGTGACAGTGACATGGCAGCAGATCCTACTTCCAGCTTTGTGGAATTCCAGTTACAGTCACCTTAGTTTACTGACAGCCAAACCAAACAGCTCTCCTCACATTCTCTGTGGAAATTCCCTCTTGCCTGGGCACTCTCCCAAGGAACTTCTTTTACAGACCCCAAGCCTACACAGCCCCTCACACCACAGCTGGTATCCAAACAGACAATGGGAACACACAGCATGGAAAGGAAGACAGGATAAAGCAGCCTATTAATCCAATAAAAAGTTGTGGTTAGAGGTTATTTTACATACAAGTAGGCATCAAAAACCATGAATGGCCATGAGAAACACAAACCCACAGAAGTCAGAAGTAGTAGAGCCTTTCCCCTTAATAAGCAACTGTGGTTTAGAATAACCAGACTGAGAGGCCTGTAGTTGCTGATGCTTCAAAGAGCTATTTACATTTGCATATTCCTAGAGGATACAAAACATACGTTCTTGGGAGGGCAAGACCGTTTACAGAGACAGTTAGCCAGAATTACAGCTAATTAAAACAAACATCCTTTCTTTTCTCCCCTACAAAAAAAAAGCTGCAGCCCGTGTATTATCAGTCAATCCCATCTAAAAAGCACTTTTGATTAAAGAAAAGATATACTGAACAGGCAGGACCAGTACTGTTTTAGCTTAATAAAAAGAGAAACACAGTATCATTTTGAATGTTGAAGCATTTTTTAAAAATTTCTACTTAAAGACTGAATTTTGAGACAAGATTAGACTCAAAATTATCCCAGCAGACGATCGCTCCCTGCAGCTGACCCTTTCTACCTCGCACACTGAGAAAGCACTTTAAAATTCCTGCGAGCATATTTGCTTCCATGGCAAGGAAACACACCCACTTGTTCCTTCACCGTTATTTTCCAAGTACCAAAACCTTCCCAAAACTGTTATAGCCGAGGCACTGGAGTAACAGAAACCCTCGGCAATTAAAAATGCAAAGCGATTCTTCCTCCTGCCTCCCCAAGCGCAAAAATCCCGATCTCGGGAAGCCGCCTCGACGCTCCCGGCGTGTGTTCCACGCATCCCTTCTCCCCGCGGCAGCCCAGGCGCTCAGAGGTGTCAGACGCGGCCCCGGCACCGGGAGGGCTGCCCGGGAACGGGGCGGGTTCCCCATGGAGCGAACCCCTCGGGCGGGACCGGCCACCGTGCGACACATCCACGGGAATTCCCAAATTCCCAAGCACCACCTTCGCTCGGGGGGCTTCACGCGGGGCCTCCCCGGATCCCGGGGTGACCGGCAGAGACCCCGCTCGGACGGGGCCGCTCCGGTGGCGGGGCCGGGGCACCGACCCCTCCGTGGGACCCGCCGCCGCCCCCCCGTCCCGGGGCAGGGGCACAGCCCGGCCCGGCCCCCCCTGTCCGCGGCGGGACCCCGGCCCGGCTCTGCCCACGGCGGGGCCCGGGCCCGGCTGCGAGCCCCGTTCCCCCCTCCCGGTGCTGCCACAGCCGCGGGGCCACGCACCGGCCGGGGCTCCCACGCCGCGGTCCCGGCTCCCGGTGGTAGGGGGCACAGCGCCGCACCGCCGCCGGGGGGGTCCCCAGAGCCCCCCATCTCCCACTCCGGTTACCCCCAATCCCGCCGCTCCCCCCCATCCCGGCGATCCCGCTGTTCCCGGGGCGCGGCGGCTCCGCCGGGGCCGCGCTCCCCTCACACCCCCCGGCCCCCCCCGCTCTCCCCTCACGCCCCCCCCAGCCCCCCCAGCGCCCCCCGCCCGCCGCCCCTCGCGCTCACCGCGGGCTCCGCGCGCGCCCCACGCCGCGCCGCGCCCGACCGAAGGGAGGGGCGGGGCGGGGGTCGCGGCCCCCTCGGCAGCGCCGCGCGCCCGGCTCGGCAGCCCCCCGTCCCTGACCTACTTTCCGCCTGGCTTGCCACCCGACGGCGCACCACTAACCTACTTTCCAGCCAATGGCACCCTCCCCCGGCCCCGCGCCGGACGCGCCCGCCCGCCAACGAGAGAGCGGCGCCGCGCCCGCCCGGGCCAATGGGCGGCCGGGGAGACGGCAGCGCCCGCCCTCCCGAGCAGGGGCCAATCCCCGAGCGGCCCCGCTCCAGCGGCCAATGGGGAGGGCGGACTGGCAACGCTGGCCCCGCCCCACGGCGCGCGGCGGGGGGGGGGCCCGTGAGGAACCGCTGGGGACCCGGATGTGGCGATGGCGGCGGGGTCGGGGAGGGGTCGCGCAGAGTTCGGAGGGTTCGTCTCGGCCGCGGCCGCATTCCCCGGGCAGTGCCGCCCGAGGCTGCCTCTCACTCCCCCGCGCCACCCCGCGTCCGCCGGTAGGGTTCGCCCGCGCCGCTGCGTCACTGCCGCGTGACGTCACCGCTGACCGTGACGTCACGCGGCGAGGTGTGAAGGTCATGGCGGCGCTGCCCCGACAGCGTCTCCCGCCCTCCCGCAGGACACCGCCCGGGGCCCTCGGGGAGGCCCCGCGGCCCGGCCGTGACCACCCACCCACCCACCTCCCCGGGACCTCGGCACCGCCGCGTCCTTCAGCTCAGCGCCGCCTCGGCGGCCTCCGCCGGCTCCCGCTGCCGCACCGGGCCCGCGTCACCCCGCCGGCTCTGTGTGCTTGTGTCGGTGCCATGTCACCGAGCTGATGTTTCGTCATACAGCGCATTCCTGAATCCGCCCGTGACAGCCCCGAGGCTCCCTCCCGCCGGTCTGGGCAGCCCGTGTGTGGCGCTGGCCCCGCTCTCGCTGTCACCAGCGCTCCATCTCTCCCAGAACAGTCCTATGGCACCGTTGCCGTCCCAGCGTTAATGTTGGTCTGCGGCTGTGCAAGGCCAGTGATGGAACATGGCAAAGCCATCCACTGCACCATGTTACAGCCTAAATTTAGCTAATCCACGCCACGGCACTGGCATCTATAGGGGATATGTTGCAAGCACATAATCACAACTTAGCTGCTTTCAAATGCAAACGCTTGCTAAGTGTGATTGCACGGTTGCCACATCAGATTGTCGTGTCCACACTGTAATTGCCTTAACATTTCCTGTCCCGTGATGCCACATCCCAAAGGTTTACTGGTGTAACTTCACCAGGGAAGTGGGGATTTGCAGCAGTATCACATCACAGCACGGTTGTGGTTACCCCAGTGCAGTGGTTGTGGTTATCCCAGTCCACTCACAGGACGTGGGCTCATCCTATGACAGCATTAAGTTTTGGTTTCCACCCAATTGACTTGGGACTAAACACAGGCAACAAGTGGCCCCTGCTGGATACCAGCTTTCTGTTCACATCAGGATGTTCCCGCTCGAGGAGAAACCCTCCAGCAGAACAAGTTAAATGAAATCCCATACATTAGCAGGATGCAAATGTATACCATGAAGAAAAAGGAGAAAATGCATCTTTTTTTTTTCCCCAGCAAGTGTTTTAGTGGTGCTGCTTTGATTTGTATTACTGCACAGAAGTTATGGAGGTGGAGAAGTCTCCTTGACTACTTCTTTCTCCTAAGTCTTTGTAATTTTGATCATTGTTTCTACCCATCTGTAGAAATAATCTTCCTTATGGACTCAATCACATACTGTCTGTTTTAATGAGCCCAGTGACTGTTGTAGGGAGTGATGCCAAGTGTGATGATCTTTAGCTATTTCTGTAGGAAAGCAGCTTAGCAGGCCATATGTCATATTTCCTAGTAAATGATTGTTTTGAATTGTTTTTATACTGTAGTTTCTATTCATGAGATATTAAAGAAAATAGCATCTGGTTAATCAAATTCTGAATTTCAGCATATGATGATATATATCAATCCTATTCTGTGACTTTCTTGGAAATAGATTGCAAGTTTAGTGCAGACAGTTTCTCTCTGTTGGCTGGTAATAGGTGACTATTATACCTTAAAATTTTAAGGGTGAAGAGCTAAGACAGTTTGAAGTTTGACAAGAGCTGAGCTCAGCTACTGTTGCCAGAAAGGAGTTTGCACCACCCTTCTACCACACATTTCTAAAGACAAACAGCAAACAGACGAAGTGAGGCTTGAGCAAAGGTAGAATATTTTCTCCTTGCAGGGTTCTTGAGGGAGCACTTGAAACTGAGATCACCCCACAAATTGTGGAAGCTGCTGGACAGAGTAGCAGGTGTGTCTGATACAACAGCAAAAGCATTTCCTCATCCAGACAACTCAGACCTGATTAATTTTCAGATTTTACTGTTTTTTTTAAAGAAGGCAAATTGGATCTTAAGCAGAATTTTAACTGGCTCCCTATGTTAATATATTACGGGTTACACCATGTTTAAACTTGAAAATTTAGGCTCCTTTTTTGGCTTAAAATTAGGATTTCAAAACAGGAAGAGTGTGCTGTGTGGCAATTGTACTGAAAACATTTTATTAATATAATGTTGGAACAACTAGCCTATATTCCAGCTGATCTTCTTGACTATATTCATGTTTGAATGCTATAGTAACCACTCTCCTGGTCTTGGGGTTTTGATTTTGTGTCAAGAAGAGCAGTGGGTGTGATCTTCTTTAAATGCAGCCTAGACAAGGTATAATAAGGCCGTGTCAGTGGTTTCACTTTAGAATCTGCAATTTTTAATTGATTTTAAAATCCAGATAATTACTTTCATTCAAAAAAAAAAGGAATCTAATTTCTCAACTGATAACCCAAAAACTCCCAGGGTTTTTTTGTTTGGGCTTTTTTTGGGCAGAGGTTTCCTTCAAACAGTCTTGATGTATCTCTGCAAGAACAGATGTTCAGAAGTAACGAGCCAAATTAGTCCTTTGTTGTTTTGGTTGTGTTTCCTCTGAAATATGATTCATGACCCCAGTTAGAGACACAGAGGGACAGAAATCTCTGAGTCTTTGGAGTGTGAGCTTTTGTAAAATAGTTTGGAGATAGTATTTTACATGTTTATTTTTTAATGTCTTCCAAAATGCGTCCAAGATGTACTATAGATTTTAGCACCTATCTGTGGATCCAGCTGCTTTAGAGCATTTTAAACAGCTGCTGTTTGCTTATAGATTTTTTCAGACATGCAATATTAATTAACCTGTTTTAGCCTTTAATCCAGTCTCTTCCTCCAATTGACATACAAGCTGGGATCTCACCTACAGCAGAAGTTAGAGCTCACAGAAAATTAGCAAGGCTTAATAACTTGAATGCCTGGATTTCTTCTTCTGTCTGTACATTAAACAACCCAGAGATGTACTGAGCCATGTTTCTCACCCTGTTACAGAGAACTGGTGCCTTGATTCAACCCAGTTATGAGGGCAGAAGAAACTGGAGACTGTGGCTTGGGCTGTTCGCAGACTGATGCAAAAAAACCTTCATAGTGGTGGTTTGTTTACTATGGTCTGTCACAGCTCATGTGTGGCTGGCTCAAACCTCTTCAAAACAAAAGCTTTATCATAATAAGCTATTGCAGACTCATTCTTTTCACAGTTCACCAAATCCCTGAGTTATTACAGAACCCAAGCCCAGGGAATATTAGGGTTTGCTGCTTTTGTTTGTATAAACACTTCTTACTTTGAAGAGTGTACCTCCTACCACAATGTTTTCTAATTTGAGCATTAAAAATCATACATAAAAAGGAATAAATGTTGACTTTTTCATGTGCCTGCTTCCTTCTGAGCTTCTTGAAACCAATTCTTCTTCTTCCCAGCCTTTGTCATAATTTCAAGGGCTAAAAGCCCATTTCAGACAAAATGAGAAGATTCTTATACGATCCATTGATTTCAGCCCTGTGGTCTCTGAGAACACCAATTAATATTCAGAGACTCAATAGGAACTCTCAAGAGCTGGCAATCCACTGTCTGGCAGCAGAACAACAACAGGAAGAAGAATCTAAGGAGGAAAATTAGGCTAAATCCAGGGAGTTTAAAAATTCTGAGTCCTTCTCTGCAATATTTTATCAATCTTTGTGGAAGGCTCAGGACAAAGAATTTCTGTCTTTATCTGGATTCAACCTTAATGAAGGTTGAAGCACTTCAGAGTTTTTACTTCATTAAAAATATATGGAAGCTAGTTTGTTTTTCAGAGACTGGGAGTCGGAACCTGAAAGACGTGGTAAATTGTAAATACCTTGATAAAATTGCAATGAATAAAATATTTGAAGTTAAAAAGTCTTGAAGACTACAGCATTTTTAAACAACAGTATTTCATACTTTTTTTCCTAGGATTCACTGGTGTGAGATTCTTAGCACCCTTCACAAAAAAATAATAAAACATTCTCAAAACCATTTTGTTAGAAGAGAATCAGACCAAAGACACTCTTGAAATTGCTGGCTGCCTTTCTTCAAGATTTGTTGAGGACACCAGGATTCAGAATAGAGTTTTTATTGGTAGGGGTATTACAATTTTCTGCATTCCATTGGCAACTGCATCTTTGCATGGGATTAATTGGTTTCTTCATAACAAAGAAAGCTATTGATTTTATAGTGCTTTTTTTTTTGTCTTATCTATCTTTCATCCTTTTTCAGGGTGGTGGCAGCTTCACTTGAACAATGGTATGAGAAATATAATCTTTCTCATAGAACACAGAAAAAAAAGATCTGTTAGGCATTGGTTGCTGCATTTCAGGAGAGTAACAGCACTCCATTATGGAAGGGTGAAGCTTAATTTATTCTTGGAATAAAGTTTCATTTAAGAATAGCAAAATCTATTAAATCTGTAAGCTAAATTTCACAGAACAGCCAGAGCAAGAGCATGTGCAGCTTTGACTTGAAGGTGTGGAAAAAACCTCACCAAGACTTTTCCTTTTGGTAATGAAATGAACAGAGATTGAATTTCATCCAGCCTTAATTTGCTTGTTTTGAGGGGAAAATCAGAAGCAGAATCAGTTGAACAGAAAGGTATAGATGGAATTGTAAATGTCATTCAAAACAGTATTCCTTTTCATACTGGCTAATTAATAGCCACAGACTGTATTAATTAAATATAATATATTCCCTTTTACAGATTGGAAAAACAGGCCTGGAGATTAATGAGTTGGCCAGGATTACACCCACATAATAAGTGAGATGCAAAGCCACAATTAGAACTGGAGTACCTCATGGCAGCCTTCTGAAGAGTTTGGTAAGTCACTCAGCACCTCAAGTTAGTTTTTCACATCAGTTACACAAAACATTTTACTTGTTTTCCAAGTACAAGGAAACCATGATGCTTAGGACACATATTTTGAAAAGAAGGTACACAGTCTGTAAAAATTAAGGGCTTGATTTTATTTTCAGTAGTGCTGATAACTCTTAAGAAAAGCTTAATAATCCGTGGCTAGGGGATAGTGTAGTTCGAATCCATTCATTTAGGATTTCCAGATTGACAGGCTGTAATATGACAGTGGGATGGTGATTTTTATTTTTTGGCATTTCAAATTGTAACTATACTAGACCTCATTCTGGAGTTTTTACTTAATTCTCACACAGTCAAATTTCAGCATTGGTTTCATACTGATTGCACTGGGCACCTTGGAGCAAGGCCTGCAAACTCCCACAGTTAAACACATGGCATAGTTTGTACTTCCCCACAGCATTCCACATTCCTCTCCTGTGTTTTAAGATTAACACACTTTCAAAGTTGTGATTAGCTGTAGACAGGACAAAGGGGAAGAGAAGCACATCTTTTATGGTAAGTTGGGATTTCTCCTTTGTCTACAGGCAATTAATTAAGTGGTGTGTTAATATTACTTTGATACAAAGTAATGTGAGATAAACAACATTTTTGTTGACAGAGAAAATCGTGCTATTTTAAAAACAGAGCAAAAGCAGACTGTTTCTGAGGCTTGTGAGTGTATCAATCAGTAGGTGTGCCTGGCATGTTGTAAATGGGAAAGGTGGGAGGACTCCCTCTTGTTATTAGTACATGAAAAAAGACAGGAAGTACTTAGGGAAGGTTTCCCTCTTGTTCTGAGTTCCAGGAGAGTTATTCAGCCGAACACATGAATCACAAAGCAGGCTAAAAGGGAGTTTCTGTGTGGCACGAAAATAACAATCCTAAAGTCTGAAAAGTGAAACGATTTGATGCATTTGTTCTGCTGCAGATTTTTCATGGGAAATAGCAACCCCACGAATATTTGACAATGAGATGTCTTAGTGCATGAAATGTGAAATTTATGTAAGAAATAGCATCTTACTCATCAGCTGCTCTATTTTAATCCCTGCTCAGCATGGGGACTTTCATTTTGTGATCTATTTGGACAGCAGCTGGTACATTAGAGTTTTACGTTAGCTGACATCTCTACAATCTAAAGGACACTTAACATAATCCTGTAAAACCTATTCTCATATTTGTGCCCAGTCACTCATATTCCATCTCAGTGTCTTGTCTTTCCCCATGTATCTTGTCTGTCCATTCCATGTTTAAAAAAAAAAAGGTCCATGTATCAACAGCATTAAAGTTAGTCCCCAGTGATGTTTTGCAGTGGTGTGATCAAAATATATATATATGCAGCATATGTCATAAAAGGGATGTGCCATTTCAGGGACTGAAAAAGGCAATAAAAAGGAATCCATAGTAACATATGTTGGGGATAAATTCCAGCGACTAGGCACAAATAACAGGAAAGATTCTGCATTAGCTAATTATGTACAGACTACATGCATGATTTAGATTCACTTGGAAATATTTACCTCGTGTAAGTAGGAAATGGATGCCAAGTTGCAACCTAATTCCAAAACCTAGCCTCTTGCCATGATATCCTAGGACTTCATCTATCTGTTTGTGCAAAAAGAAAAGTCTTTTCCATCTTTGTGGATTTTAAATCCCAGCCAGCTCTAAACAAATGAAAAAATAGTCATGACAGAAGCCAAAGATACCTGTTCCTGGAGATGCTTGGGAAAAAGACAGATGAAGAGAAAGGACAAAATATGGGCACTGTTGAGCTATGTCAGGCACTGGACTCTTGAACATTGTATGAAGTGGAGCTACCTGTGCAGCCAGCTTGGAATGCTTTTCCCTGTCTCCCACACCTTCGTAGACCCTCCCTGGGTCTGACCATCCCTTGAGCTCTGATGTAGTTGCCTGGCTCATATACTCTGTGTTCTGGAGTATGTGAAGACTGGTAACTGAAGCTAGGAGGTGCCAGAATGTCCCACTGATGAGTTCAGGTGTTGTAAGGATAATTTGACTCTTTTCTGAGCAGGAAAACTTGACTAGGAAAGGTAGAAAGCTACTTTTCTTTGCACATTTTATTTCCTACGTAAGTCAACTGTGGCATCTGTTGTTTTTGCGTGTTTAGCTGACCTTGGCTGGTGAAATCTTAAGCACCAATGTCATAATAAATGTATTCTCACCCAGATTGTTGCTACAATCTCTTGGGTTTTAGTGGGAGGTATTCAACAAAGGAAAACAAGGGGACTTTAATCTCCACTTGTTCACCATGAGTGGTAGCCAGGAGGTTCTGCATCATGTGACTCACAGTGTGTCCTCAATCATTCAGCTCCACTTCCATGCTGGACTGGCACAGACCACTCATTTCTCCTGCAGTTGCCCAAACAGTTTGTACTTGAAGCAAAGCTACAAAGCTACCTACCACATCTGATACAGGTCCCACCCTGTCCACACCCACTTCATGACTTCATGAATCTGGTTATTAATTATGGACATGTCACTGGGAGTGGCATAAATTTGAACTATTCTTGTATACTGCACTTCTGTGATATCCATCTGATGTTTATACTTCCATATGTGGTCACAAACCTGAAAATTAAGGTCTTTATAGTATGATTTCAACTAATACAAATTACTATTCTATTCTTTGTGAGCAATTATTTTTTCTTTTTCCTTATGAAAAAAAAAAACAAAAAACAAAAGCAAAACACTGATTCTCAGCACGGGAAGCAAAAAAGATATTCTACCACACTGTAGGCTCAGAAAGAGCATGGAAGTGACTTATCACACTATTTATCTTAGACTTAACACAGACCTATCCACTCATCTGTGAACATGTGTTTGGAGACAAGGAAAGAAGGGTGTAGAGGGACTAGTCTGGATAACAGTCATAGTGTTCTAAAGTCATTCCTGTTGATGTTTTTTGAAAGTGTGGTGTTGCAGCTTGAACATGGAGGGAGTGGAAGGAGCACAACTAAAACATTCACTGTTGCCAGATAAATAGGGGGCCACCAGGCTGCCTCATGAGCCCAGGGCAGTGCAGGTGATACAGTCTAAGCAGATTGCTATGGCTTGCTCTGAGTGCTGCAGACTTCTCTAGAGGATGTTAATCAACAAATTTTAATGAGCAAAACCATGCAATTTTTTAATAAAAAGGTGCTAGTGGTCAGTTGCACTTCTTGTCCAGCATTACTTCTTGTCCAGTGTCACTTCAATGACTTTCACATAATGCTAATGAAATGTAAGATACTTATAAAATGTAAGATACCCTGTGGGTTTATTTACGCTGTTTATTTCCCCAGATACTTCTTTGCTTGCTTGGGTGCACAGGAAGTTGTCTGTTTAAAAGGTTTGTGTCATCTCCAGGTGTCCCATGGATCAACTTAAGAACCAGAGATGGAGAAGCGATGCATGAGATTACAGGGGAGCCTTAACAACTTAATGACAGACAAACTTGCAACACCCAACAAAATAAAATCCTTTTCAGTGCTTTCTCACATGCTCCTCCTGCAGGCTGTCTGGGTCAGAGAGCCCAACCAAGCTGATCCTGCCTCTGTGTCATGTTGGTGTGATATCTAGAACTCTTTTCATTCTACGGGAAGGAAATCTATGCTAAAAGTCTTTTCTGACTTTTTAGGAGGGTAACCATCCTTTTAGGTATGTGGTTTTCTTCTATTGTTTTAGACTTGATCTTTTAATTAATTCAAACTCCAAGTTGGAAGGAGCAGCTTGGAGTAGCCAATTATTTTGAATTTCCTTAGGTTTCCTTCCATAATCCTTATGTTGTGTCATACTTAATTATGTTGATGGCATAAAATAGTGTGCAGTTTTTCCTACATAATTCTTTTAATTTTGTCTTGGAAAATTCTTAGCCTGTCAAGAATAAGACCTATATCAACCCTAGTATAATTTTATTCAAATATAATATAACCACTAAAAGTAGCATTTCATCAGGCTTCTTTTACTCCAGATTTTAATTACTGTTCTCTAATGTATTGTTTGTAGTTTAATATCAGCTATTGGCTACATGGCTACAAAATCTATGAAAAAAAAAGAGATACACTGAATGTATAAATGTCAAGCATGAAAGGATGCATAAAGGTGGATAAGTATATTTATTGCAGCATACATCCACTGCTGAAATCCTGAATTGACTGTCTGCTTTCTAGAAATCTGATCTACATTTCATTAAGTGAATTGAAAGGCTTCCCTAAGTGGTCTTTGGATCAGACCTTTGGTGAAAGTAGGAAGTGTTCCTGTGTGCTTCTATCAGGTTTTCATGCCTTGTGTTGGGAACCGTAATTATATTAAGTGGCCAATATGAAGATTTTACAACTAATAAAAAAAACCAGACTTCTATCATTTGGCCTCTATTCAACCATTTCTATCTATTGCATTTGGTATTTCTCATGAGTATTGAATTCCCAAATATGACTAAAAAAAAATAATCACAAGTTAAATGGAAATATGAAGTGTAGCCAAGATTCCCTTGGAGCACTAGAAATGCATTCTGCTGTAAGATACATCTCATGTAACCCTATGGAATGCATTTGGATTTTGTAATGAACCGGGGGGTTGTGCACATTACTAGTATTGCAGTAATTAGTATAGTGCAGTAGTAACTCTCATTAGGAGAGTTAGGAGTGGGTTCAAGTATGTCAGATACTCTACCAGCAAAATAGATAGAGAGGTACTATTTTTGGAAGTATTTAGCAGCATAGGAACCCACTCCAATTTTTTTTTTTTAAATGGAGGCACTTGAAAAACATTATTTTATTGAAAACTCATGATGTATAACATTTTATCTGTATCATTAATTTCAGGAATGGATCAATGAGACTTCTCCAAATTTTATCCTGGTTAAAATGTTTAAAATTTAATGTTTAAAATTTTATGAAGACCTGAAAAACAATTGAGGTAAATGAGGAAAATAGGTGGTAGTAGAGTGAAATAGCAAATCATACCTGTGAGAAACAGTAAGTGTGTATTTCATTCATCTAATATGGGCCCAGAAGGTCTCTTATTTTTGACATACAGTTATTCCAAATTATGTACTGAGTTAGAACTCTGTGTCTGGGGTTCCCTGCATCTTATCTAAGACACTTTTCCCCCCCTATTTTTATATTTTTTTCAAGTACAGCTACCATCAGAATTGTATTTAAATGATATCTTAGCTATTTACAACCCTGGTCAGCACAGTCAGGCTGACAGAAATCTGCAATGTATTTATGACCTAAGGGCTTGTACTGTGCTTTCACAGAAAACAAATAGACAAATGGACAAATAAAAAGACAACAAAATTATGTTTATCTTAAAAGTCTGCAGAATTAATCTGTCATTTTTTTTCTTATCCCTGGGAAAGTAAAGCTGACATATATGCTATATTTTATATATAAAACCTTTCTTCTTCTTCAGGGCCCTTTTTAGTCTTTATATATATATATATATGTAAAATATAGCATATGTATATTATATATATAAATAATATAACATATATAACATCCATGTACGTAGTTTCCACATATGGTACAGGGTTTTTTTTCTATGTATACTCATTATTTTATTTTCCAAGTAATTTGCTTTTTAACTTTATTGAAAAGTTTTCTGCTGTTGGTCATATCTTGCTTATTACAGCACAAGAAATATATGTGTTTTCCTTTTTTTCCCAAAAGTGTCTCTTTTTGAGGATGACTCTGTTTGAGGATTGTTGTTGTGGTTGGTTAAACAATGTTTTGTGGTTTGGGCTGTCACAGAAAAGGCAGTTAAATATGCACATGCCTTATTATTATAAGGCAGATAGGTCAATAAATCATCAGGTGAGTGTTTGCTTGTCTTAGACATTTCTGTGTCTGTTAAATTGGGGGGCTGTCAGCAGATGATGAGAAAACATTCTTGATGGTGCTTGGTACAGGCTAACTTAGATGTCACCGGCCACTGGTTGCATAATCTCCTTAACTACAATCCTAGTCCAAGAAAACCCTTCTTCTTCAGGGCCCTTTTTAGTCTTTTCATGCATATTGTTACTCTTCCTATTCACACAGTAATCATTTTTACCCCATTTTGTCTCTGCTTTTAGACCAGTTCAGATGCACTCAGTGCTTTGAAAACAAACCTTTAAAGGCATTTTCCTTTGTTTTCAGGGAGAAGCCATAGTAAATGGCATATGCTTTTAAGCAATCAAAAGGCTTTGTGACTTTGCTTTCTACGTTGTTAATGCAGTTGGTACAGGTTCAGTGAGCTTTCATGTGTGGAAAATTCATCATATATCTATTTTTTGTCTCTCAGCACCTCTGTTAGTTTGATGCTGGGCTCTGACTAGCTCTTTATATTTCCATGGTTACAAGTAGTCACAAAGGTTCTGTTAACCCCCAAAGGCAGAGCGATTATGTCTTTTTATTTTCCTATGAGAAGCTTAAAATTAACAAATTAGACTATAGATATGAAAAGATTGTTTAAAACATTTCAGTAAAAACTTTTAAAGTTAATTTTCATTTACTCAAAAAGGGTCCGAGTCTTTTGCCACCAAAAGCGTGACTATGTCACGCTTTTTGCAAAGATGAGGTTTTTATCCAAAAACTTGGAGTATCTCTTTTCCTTTCCCTTTTAATTTTGATTGGAATTTGCAATAGGTTTTGAAGGCAGTGGATTTAGAGCAAACAATTCAGGCTCAGAGCTATCCTGTAATTAAATAATCAGAAATGACCCCTAAGCATTACTCTGAGTAGTATTGTATGTTTTTAAAGATAGAACAAATGCAGGTTAAGAAGCACACTAACTTGCTGAAGAGTGCAGATGTAGGCACATCCAAATCCGAATTTCAGACCTCAAATGGCTGTGTTTCTTTCTAACAAAAGACTGAGAGAAAGCCCTTTCTGACTTTCAGATCTCAGGATTCTTCCCAATAAATTAGGTGCAGAGAGTTGCATCCTCTGTGAGTGGATAAGACGTGTTAGAGGCTCTTAATAGGAGAAAGGCAGCTTGAAGGAGCAGTGTTTTTCTGAGAGGCTTTCTTTAGGTAAGATTAAAGCAGTGGCAGCTTTGAGGATTTTTATATGGAATAGACTTACATAGCCGTGATTTGTTTTGTGATGAAGAGCTCCGAATCAAGGAGAGGTTTCTGAATCTTCCCTGGGCAGAACAGGTAGTGAGTGGCTGAGAGCAGAGAGGTGAGACAGAGTGATAAAAGAAGGCTGAAGTCTCTAATAGGAAGAGAATATCTTGTCTACTAAAAAGGTTTTGTACAGTGATGGAAGCATTGGCTGGAACTGCAGAAAGGGACCCTTCTGAAAGGGTGAAACAAGGCTCTGCCAGGGAAAGAGAATGAGACTCTCTGTTACCCCCTATACAGAGTTATTACTTCAATGCATACAGCAAAAGCACTGGAATCTTCACAACTGAAGTGGAGAAAATGCTTTCTTTTCCTTTCTTTTGGGGTTTTCTTTTTAGCTGGAGATACTACATTTGCTGAGACACCAAGTCAGTAGAGGCATAAGCAGCTTCTATAGCAAAATAGCAGGTAACACTGTAAAGTAATGAGTAGTTTAAACAGTACAGCCATAGGGGAAAGAAGTATACTAATGGGGATGGACCAAAAAGCACCTACCATGTGCTATCTATTAATTTAAAAGACAGACAATAGTGATGACACAACAGTCTTTATCCTGAAAGTGTATTATGAATATTAATGAATGTTCAGAATCCCAGTGGAGTACATGGGCATGCTGGTTATATTCAGACATAATGTATGAGAGAGGATTAATGTTTTATTATACAATGTATCTAAACACTTCCAAGCAGAAGCATAGTCCAGGTACACATATGAACAATTACTGAGAAATGGAACAAAAACCTCAGGAGTGGTAATTGAGCTGCTGCTCCCCCTTGGTAACTAACTGTTGTAGGCTGCAGCTTGTCAGACAGTGTGTGCGTGTCTGTGATGTTTTAGGTGGCAGCAATGATTTCGTACACGTGGTAAACAATAATTATGCAGAGCCATTGTCATGATCATGCTCCCAACCTGACAGTCAGGCCAGGTGTGAGCCCAGGGAGTGGGATTTGTGGATGTGAACCTGCCTGACTAGGTTGTGGCAGGATACCACAAGTGCCACCAAGCATCTAGAAAGGGAACATGATAGTGGCAAAGAACAGGATTTGCTGATGTGGGTTTTTAACAGCCTGTGTCAGATCCACCTGTGACTTTAACAGCTCGTTCTGCTGATTCAAGTGCCAAGAAATGACATCTTTTGGATCTCAGGATTTTCTCTTTGCCAGGTTTAAAGTTCTTAGAGCTGTGGATGTGAAGTGCTTCTAAAATTATAGGTATTGTTTAGTCCTGCATCTGACTTCAGTAGAACTTGTGAGTAGCTTGTGAATCGATATGTATGAATATCCATTTCCCTCTCAGAGCAGTAGTTTTGCTATTTGCCTGGAAAACATCCTTGACCTCTCTAAATGACAAAAAGCATTTTCTAAAAACATTTCCCATCATAGACTATGCTAGCAAAAGTCCTGACAAAGGCAAGACAAAGACTGTTTCATTTAAAAGCAAAGATAGATGTTGTCCTTAGGGATAGGAGTTGAGAGCTGATCCTTTTCTGGGTTCTTCAGACTTGCAGTTTCTGATTCAACTAACACTTTGGAGTAAGTCTGTCTTTGGCATAATTCCCAACCATACTGTAAATATGACTATATGAATAGCTGTTTAGTTGTTTATAAGCCTTTTACTGAAATACCTATGCTATGAATTGTTGTACCATTGCTTCTTTGGTGCCCACAAGAACATTTGTTTGTTCTAACCTGTCCTCGCTTTTCCAACTATTATTGTTTGGAAAGCAAACTTTTGGGGGGTTAGATGTTTACTCTGTCACAAAATCTTGTTAAGGTTCTGAACTCAGCTGCAACCCTCCGATCACCATCAGAGGCCAAGGCCCAGAGATGATCCCTTTGTAGGTTTGCTTTAAGAGGAGCAGGAGCAGAAATAAGGAAAATTTTTGTCATAGAAAAATTTAAAAACTAAGAGCTTTCTAGTATTTCTGCAACATTTTTACAAGTTTTCGTTGGCATTGTTCACTCTACACAGATGTCTTAGAAACACTTGGAGCGAGTTGCTCGAATACCTTAGCAGAGCTTATGCTACAGGTTTACAGAGGCTTCCTTGTTTGATAAAGCAGATTCTGAGCTTCCCAGAATCCAACTGTGCAAAGCAATCTGCAGTATTCCTTGTTCATGCCCTTCTGGTGGTGAAGGTGAAAAGGCTATCACAGAAGCCATAAGGGAGGGTTTAACAAATTTTGTTAAGGTTTCTGACTCACGAGGAACATTTTTATCGTTAGATGTTTGCACTTATGGGCAACAAGCATGGAGTTTGTGAAACATGTACAAGAAGTATCTGAAAGGAAAGAACATGGGAAGGCAGTATGATAATGATGGGATTAAAAAAAAAATTAAATGAAGTGAAACTTGGCTTTTTAACTCGCCTAAGCAGGAGATACTACTCAGATATCTGAGCATGTGGTTGTCTCTCAAAACTCTTAATATCTAAGTGTTTATTGAAGTTACGCAGAGAAACTTAGATCAGATTAAGAGAAAAAAATACTTAGCAAGTATAAAATAAAGCATGATGTAAGATCTTTCTACAAATAAAGCAATATTTTGTTTCATAGAGACATGATTTCATTTCTCTTGTGTTTGGAAAGATCCTTTTCTACCCATAAACACTTAACAAGCGACGGATCAGAATCCAGAGAAGTGATTGTAAGACAGTTCAGTGTGTGTAACCTCCAGCAAATTAGCCTGTGGTCAGTCTGGCTCTTTTGTTGTTGCTGTACAATAATTTCCTTGTCCTGAGTGTTTGCAGTGTCTCTTGCATATGTTGAATGGACCAGGAGAGGGCAGAACTACACAGGTGTAGTCACTTGCATGTGGTCTGTGCCACGTGGTTAAACGAAAAGAGGTGGAAAACTAATCTATGAAAAGATTTGGTGGTAATTATAGTTTAATGTTCACCTAAAATCAATTACTCGGACATATAGAAACCACTTATATGTATTTTCTATGTAGGTGTTTCGTTGCTGCTGTGTTATCAACAAACACTTGTGAAGGAAAAGCTGAGTTTTAATAGCACTGCAAGGGGAGCTCGAGCATTTAACTAGATAATTCAGTGTACACTTGAAACAGAGTTGATCATTTTCACTGCTGAAGTCTACTGTGCATCTAGCTTATTTTTGCTTTCTTTTTGCTTTTTTTTTACTTCTAATTGTAATCTGGTTTCTCAACCAATTATTTTGTTTGGAGTTTTTTGCTTCTTCAGGTTTAGAATAAAATAGTTTAAACCAAAGTGCCTATTTTTAATATGTAGTAAAATGTTAGCCACATTGTCTGTAAAACAGATTAAAATCAGTGCTTCTCTCGAAAACTTTCATGGAATGGAATGCCACAGTTATTTTTATTTTCTGTGGAGAGCCTGATTTATAGGCCATCCCCTCAGAGTGATTTAAATCAATAAATGTACTCTGGGTAAACTCAGCCTGTTGATACAGTGTTTTTCTCAGAACAAAGGCTGAGCTTCTTCCCAAACAGTTTGCAGCTTGAGTAAAGACAAGGGATGACAGTCACAGAGCAGGTCCTGGGGAAGAGGAGAATGTGTGGGTAAAGGATAACTGGGGTGACAGTGAACTTCACTGTTTGTATAGTTTTTGCTTTATTGTTGTGAAGTCTTTCTAGAAATAGGGTTTGCTGTTTGGTTTTTTTTTCCTGGGAATTAGATTGAAACATATAAAGAAAGAATGCTAATATTTATGCTCCGATAAAAATTATTCATCCTAATGGTAAGTGGCTTCTGCTGTAATAAACCATATTTTACAGTAAGTCTGCAAGTATTGGTTTTGAGCCTTTTGCTGACTGTTTATTGAAAAAATGGTAGGAGACTGCTTAAGCAAGTTCTTGACATCTATAAAGTAACATAGCTCGTTCAATTTATCCTCAAAATGAAATGGCTAAAATGGTGTCATTGTCTTCACAGTCTGGAGGTAAGTAGGCAGAAGGATTCTGGGGAAATTTAAACCACTCACAGTAAAAGCAAAGCAATCTTTGGGAGGCAAAAAATACCAATATTATTCTGTGTTGCAGAAGTGTTATTTTAGGAATTATAGTCAACATTGACCTCTGTCTAAACTAAGGTAAAATTGCTTTTTGTTTAAAATTGTGGATCAGATATGCAGTTTTTTGACAGGAAATGCATTTTGCAGATCATATGGGGGCTGTCTCAACCCGACAGCTGTCTCTTCATCAAGCTGGAAGGTAGTTTGATCTACCAGAATCTCTGTCCCAAAAGGGTTGTCAGGTCAGATCCTGTCATCTGGACTTATTGGACTGGTATTGTGTCATCTGTATGAGGAATTTTGACTGCCTTGCTCTTTCACTAGATACCATCTAATAATTTGGAATTATGAGTGCCATAATTCCTATATATAAAAATATTGCTAGCATTGTGACTTACATCCTTCTAGCAGCAAATGACTTTATATGAGTTGTGTGACCCCTGCTATTGAAATTCATGTGATAAACCCTTATAGTTGTTCAGTATTTTAATACCAACCTCATTACAGGACATCTGTATTTATGAGGTACAAAGCCAGCACCTGTCTGATGGGAAACAATTCGGATCCTTAACACACTGCACACAGAATGCCCATTTTCCTGTAGAATCTCAGATTCCAATTGGTCATTGTAAGAGGGTTTTTATGTAGGAGGACAAATCCTGATAATCTGAACCGAGTGTAAACTGTTGCAATTTGTGTTTCTGCGTTTGCAAGCCAAACATTTGGAAAGGACATCCTCCTCTGGTTCTCAGCACGAGAACTTGGCAACCCAAACCTGACTATTCCTATGCCCACATTCATTTTTTAACAAAAGCATCAAGCTAAAATTTAAGAGTGCTTCTAGTATTAACTCTGTTCTTTGGCAATTTCATCTGTCAAAACTTCCAGCTTCCTGTTTAACATTTTCAACAGAGAGTTGTATTCTGAAGGCCAAAATAGCCCTGTACTAAAATCTGTATGTAGGGATCCAGATAAATATAGCATCTTGAGCTAATTTTTAGTTGTTTGAAATGCAAATAAATACAAGCTTTACTTGTCAGTATAAACTTGCTGGATGATTAGGATGAACAGATGAAGCCAAGGCTGTAATTCTCTGACAACATTATTTTGAGAGTTGAATCTGATAATTTTTTTAAAGCTTTATCTTCTACATACCTAGGACAGTGTTTGCTTTGTGTGTGTATTCATTGCAGAAATCCTAATAGTTTTAGATACAAAGCGTGTTATTGAACTTTTTTAAGTAAAAAAAAAAACAACAACCAACTAAAATTAATATTATCAAACTCCAAAAGTGAATGCTTACATTTCAGTTGCATTCACTGGATGCTTTTTACACTGGAGTAATGTGGTTCCTGTTTTTGTGAAGTGTTTTTGCCTGAAAGAAAGTAAAACATACTTTAACTGGCAATTATAAAAGCTTGCATTTCCCCCCTCAATTAAAATCATGGCTTATTTTGCAAGTCATCTACGTAGGGAAACAATAATTAGATTTACAAAAGCGGTGGTTCCATATCATGTATTATATATAGGAAAATTATTGAGTAATGATTTCTGCTCAGATTTATCTGCTTTCAGAATCTGTAGCTCCTTGCATATGAGGTGCCACAAACTTCTTCAGTGACTATGTAGTTATTACTCAATCTTATTTCATGAGAGGTGTGGCCAATACCATCAGATTGATAGTGAGAATGTAAGCAGAATTGATCAAAACTTTAGTAAATCTGGAGGAATCAGTGGCTTCCTAGGACCTTTAACTTCTTCAGAGAATCAATATAATTTCTTCTCTTACTTGACCTCCTGTAGCCTCAGAACGATGAATGTACTTTTTCCATACCTAGCTTTCTTACTTTGTTTCTGAGTCTCAAAAATTTGGTGACAGTGACAAGTTCTCATTATTCCAGACTAGATGGCTTTGATTCATATCTTGCTTCAGCAGAAGCAGATTTTCTTTCCTTAGTGAAAAAAAACACAAGATACGAGTTTCTCTTGGCTTTTTAGTTTGTCTCCTTGGGTCTGACTATGATTTTAGTAGCATACAAGTAAACACATCCCTATATAAATTTTTTTGGTTCATGACTTCTAATTCAAAATGCTCTTCTAATATAAATTGTTAATGAATAAATAATGTTTGAAGCCATGAAGAATTATGGTTGATTTATTCAATTTTCTTTCACCTGTAATCCGGTGTATTTTATATTACCTGTTTGAAATTTTACAACCTTATGAGCTGCCTCAAGCATTTCCTCTCATGTTCTCCTTCTCTGTCAGATAAATTGCCATGTAAACTAATGAAGTTTAGAAAAATTAGCTTGTTGAGGCCCTGTTTCTATCACATTTCTAAAAATTTGCATTACAATGAATTATACAATTCATTGGTCTCGCCACCAGGGTAAAAGCTTCATTATTAGCCACTATTAGTGCCATAGCCAATTTCCAGTCACTTTTTCAAAATAATTTAACCTCAAAAATGATTCTTGGGTGAGTGGAAATTTCAGGGTCTATTCCCAAATACAGTGATTACATTGTGTACTGCTTCAAACCTAATACAAATTATACTCAGAGTGGATTTTTCTTCCTGAATTTCCATCAGTGACTTCTCAAGTGCTGATTTAAAGAAGTGGACAATATTGATAGTAGCTGGGCTAGTACTCTGTGACATGAACTTGCCAATTATTTTCTTCTTTGGGAAGATGGGAAAGTTTCTGTAATAAGACTCTTTATTCTTGCCTAGATGTTCTACTCCTTGAGATTAATATGTTTGCATCTCCGTGTTTTAGAACTTCTAGCATGTTTAAGAAAGATCAGAATTCTATCTGCATATTTCTGTTCTTTCTAAAAACAATTATTTGTTCCCCTGGGGTTTTAGAACATATTTGTATTATTCTGTAGCTAAATAAAGAATGTGTATCTGCTGTACCTAGAAAAGTTTCCTCTTAGAGCTTCTTTTTTTTTTGGTGTACTAGGTTTTACTTGAGTTGAATTTCTGAAGCTGAAGAATCTCTGTAAAATGGTACTTTACTTCTTCAGTTGAGATCAGATATTCTGCTTCCCAAGCTGGCATTGTTTTCAGCTTGAGAAAGAGTTCATGGCATCCAGTTTTGAGGGTAAGTTGCTTAAAGGTTTGCTGGTTTAGGGCAGCTCTGGCTTCATGTACATTGAAGTACAAATATAAAACTTTTGTAGGGTGATGATACTGTGATGTTTGTTATGAAAATAAAGGGAATTATTGTGTCCAACTGGCAATGCTTTAGCAACTAAAAAAAAGCCAAGAGATTTTTGGAGCTCACAGGTTAACTTGCATTAAGGAGGTGAAGTTCATGATGAAGAATTCTATTGCTCTGCAGAGGTATGGGAAGGTAGTTCATTGTATTTCCTTCCTCATTTAGCCTTTGTTTCCACTTTCTCCAGTCTTACCGACTCCCCCTCTTTCATTGTTTGCATGTTCACACTCCTCTGCTTTGCAGTGTTTGTCCAATTTTGGGCAGATCCATCAGTTCCTACTGTGCTAGAGCTTATGGATAGATGTCAACCTAAAATGGATCAATTCTGTTAATTTGTGTTTTCTGTTATTTGGTGGTAAACAAGGTGAAACTTAAGTTGGTCAATTCTACTTTGATGTTCTTTCTTCTGCTGTTGCTCCATGCAGCATGTTGAGGATACTGCATGAAGCCAATTAAGACAATAGATAATGACAAAATGAACCTTGCATGAGATAAATGAAAGCTTACAGGGAGATTGTTGCCTCGTATGTGATATTCCTCTTTTAGGGGAACAGGTTGGCAGCTTGACTAACTCCATTGTTTATCCACTGAAGAAGTAACTTACGACTTTGCCATCTGGTTAATATGCCCAATTTAGAACTGTATGTAAGTACTTGTAAATGAAATGTTGATTTCAATCTTTAGAAACCATGAACTGTTGTTCTTTTTGTAAGCAATAGGCAGATGCTAAATCTTTTTTGTTTTAATCAGTTGTTTCTGTGATTAATATTTATGCTGGCTGTTTACTGGTGGTATGCCTGATTTTGACCTTTGTCCACCTGTATACTGGGTAGTTACTTTTGTTCTCAAACACTGTGCAGCAATGCTGAGATTTATCTGTAATTGGCACTGGAGCATTGTATACTGATTTCTCCAGTGCTGAATAATTTTACACGGTACCTGTACTGGGAAAAAATGGTAGCACTTAGAAACTTGTCCAGCTTCACTGCCTTGATGGTGGAATCTGTTTTCAGGCTGATAAACTGAAATAAAATGTGATCTTTATATTTTACACAGAGACAGGAGGTTATAATTTAATTTCATATCTAATATGAAGATTACTATTGTGGAATAATATTGTGGAATCGTATGAAGTTGTACAGAAAATTTCTGTCCTTCAAATCTGACTTACCTCTTTAAGCGGGGGATTTTTGCTCTCTAACCCAATTTGTTCTGAAAATCCCACTTACCACTATTTGCAGAATTAATAGTGTCCTATAACTGCCTGCAAGTTGTTCTTCTCTGTATTTTAAGATAACTTCATGGAGGCAATTCTTCATCTTTGAAAGCACAGGCATTCAAACTAAGAGTAAAATTGTCAAATCAGATTGGGTTATTACCTGATTGGGGACTGCCAAACCTTACAAATAGTTATGTAATTTTTTTTAGTTATTTAGGTGATTCACTAAGAATCATACAGTTCATATTTACTGTAATAATTAAGCATATTTTTGAAGGCTATGAATAAAATAAGAACTGAAATTCAATTATATAGTGTATACACTATGTAATATATAAACCATTTATCCTATAATTAAATAACTGTTCTGAGTTCGATGTTTGTATGAAGATTAATAATTCCATTATTATTTTATGATTAAATTTTTATCTGGGTACTCCAGCATTTTTATACCAAGTATTATCTACTTTTAAAAAAGCCAAATGTAATAATTGCTTTAAGTACGGATTGTGTATTGTATGGATGCCAGATTCCAAACTGCTGAAGATCTTTCCTTTTTTCCAGTTTTACTCATTCAAATATGATTTAAAAATTAACAAGCTTGCTTTTGCTTTTTCATGATTTTTATTTTAAAAGTTGATTAATTAAGTATTGCTTACACTGTAAATTCTGTATTTGATCTTGAAAGATTGTATCTGTGATAATCAGAATAAGGTGACTTTTTTAACTCTTTGGGAATGTTCAAGTATTTCTAGTCTGGTGAATGGAGGGAGATATTAAATTGCTTTAAATACTTTGTGAATGAAAGCATTTTCTATGAAACTTCGTTATCTTGAAGGCTCTATGTTAGAATGTCCGATCTTTTAATATTTGATTTTATCTTGAGAAATGAGGATAGAAGCTTCTTCATTGGGTTTGTGAAACTGGGAGTTTTGTGGTCAGCCTTTACATCTGACTTTACTGCCAGATGCAGTCATTTAAAAGGAAGCAAATTTGCTAAGCATAAAACTTAGTAGTATCATTACTACAAAAGATAAAGCTTTAAGTGTCAGGAAAGGATAATTAGTCAGATCTTGAATATTGGCACACATATTCCTGATAGTAATATTTACTGGAAAATACTTATTTGAAATTATTTTAAAACGTTTCACTACAGGGTTTTATTCCAGATTTGTTTTTTTACAGAAAGCTAAAAAATGTGAAAAGCTAAAATATGAATCATAATAAACTTGCCATAATAATTATTTATATGTCTTATGCTTGAAATCTGTTCATATCTTACTTATGTTCCTTGGCTTACTGTTTTCAGTATTTCCAGGTTTTGTTTCCTCTTCATTTGAACATATTTGTCAGCTACTGCCAGGGTTACTATTGGATGGGTGTAGGTGGCATCACATGTAGGTGTCAGGAGCTGTAGTGACAGGACAAGGGGAATGGCTTCAAACTGACAGAGGGCAGGCTGAGATTGGATATTAGGAAGAAATTCTTCCCTGTGAGGGTGGTGAGACACCGGAACAGGTTGCCCAGAGAAGTTGTGGATGCCCCATCCCTGGAAGTGTTCAAGGCCAGATTGGATGGGGCTTTGAGCAACCTCTTCTAGTGAAAGGTGTCCCTGCCCACGGTGGGGGTTGGAACTGGATGATCTTTAGGATCCCTTCCAACCCACACCACAGTAAGATTCTGTGTCCTATTTAGCAAGCAGAGCACCTGTGCAGTATCACAGAATCACAGAATCATTTAGGTTGGAAAAGACTTCTGAGATCATTGAGTCCAACCTATGACTGAACACACCTTGTCAACTAGGCCATGGCACTAAGTGACACATCCAGTCTTTTCTTAAACATCTCCAAGTGTGGTGACTCCATCACCTCTGTGGGCAGCCCATTCCAATGTTTAATCATGCTTTTGGTGAAGAAATTCTTCCTAATGTCCAAACTAAACCTCCCCTGGTGCAGCTTGAGACTATGTCCTCTTGTCCTGAATCTTGAGTTTACAGGTGTGATGATAAAATATACGATTCTAAAGACAAATGCAGACTCTGCTACTAGTCTGGAGTTTCTGGTGTGGTCCTATTTTACAAGAACTGGTGGGGCTTTAGGTGACTTCTCTGGGAAGTTTGTCTCAGCAGGTGAACAGTCACAGCAATGAGAGCAACACAGATCTGCCATTCTGCCCCTGAGAAAGGCACAGGGCCCACTGCAGCATCCACTGTGGAAAAGCTCCCCTTTGCCCTGCCTGTGCACTGCCCAAAACTTCAATCACAAATGTCCTTGAAATTTCTGCAGTATGTTTGGCCACATTCTCAGGGTATATGTACACATAAGCCTGAAATTAAAAAGTACTGCTTGACATGCTTCAGATCCAGACACATGCATTGCAATCAAGGGGCCCCTTTTCCTTTTCCTGTTTCTGTAAGCTGGGAAAAGTCATGAAGGTTTTCCAGGTACTGGTATGGCTCAATGCCACATATGATTATGCAAATTTAGGGCTTAAAGCAACCTTGATAAATGGTATGCTATGTACATGTAAATGGCTAGGAGTTCTATTTCCTCTTCTTATTTTGATAGAACTCCCTTTTGAGCATCCCAGAAATGGCACCTATCCAGTGGGTCCCTGATACCTTCAAGCAACACTTTCTCTTCAATCAGTTATATCCTTAATTTAATGGCTTCTGACAATAAACTGTTTTTGCACACCCTTTCCCACTGGGTAGAAATCCATGCTGTTTTGAAAAGTGTTAGGCTTTCAGCTGTGCCAAGAAATTCTCTGGCAAACAGCTAATTGTGTCCACAGATAAAGTCTGACAAAAAAATTGCTTCAAGCCACAAGTCAGAGGCTTAACGGTTGTCTGTGTGAAGTTACTTTACAGCTGGTGATCTCGGTTAGTTGGGAATGTGGCTGGGAAGCAGAGTCCTTTGTTCGGGACACAGGCCCCCGCTTTAGCCAGATTATGGAGCCGTAGGTAAAATGGCCTCTTTGCTTTCACTTAACAGGATGCTGGTCACCTTTCTGCTCTGCTGAGCACCATTTCATGACTTCACAGCCCATGAATTAAACCCGACGCACAAAGCAGCTTTACCAGTAATTGTCTGCAGATTAAATTAAATGCCTGTTCTCATACAGTGTATCTGAATTGTGTCAGAGCCGCTTCTCAGCTTACACACTTGTTCCTGTCAGTAAGAGGCAGCTACTGGAAAATGTTGCAGTCCTTGGAAGCATGACTCTTAGTGATTCGATGAGGGTACACAGGATTTTGTGTGTTCAACATGATGTTAATTCTATTGTGTTTCACAGTGAAAAAAAAATAGCTTGGTCCGCTCATGTAACACCAATCTGATCGGTGGTAACTACTGTCAGTAGATCTGTTTTATGCTGTGACTCCTAAATTCCTACTGTCCCACTGTTTGGAAGTTTGAAATTTTGATTTTATTTTTGTTTACAGTTTGAAGGAATGAGCAAAATTCAGGATTTTTTTAAATCACATCAATTTGCAGAAAATAATCTTGACTAGTTTAAGTTGTGCCTTTTTCCTTTCATCCCACGCACTGTATTTTTGTATGTGGAAAGACTAAACCTATTAATTTCAGGAAGAAAACATTTAAATGTAAAAAAATTAAAATTCTCTTGTATGTGGAAGCAATAAACCTATTAATTCCAGGAAGAAAACATTTAGACATAACAAAATTAAAAATTACCAGCTGGTAAAGCATTGCCAGTTGGGCGCTATCAAAATTAAAGAGTTTATGCTGAAGTGGATTTCTGTATTTCTTTCTTCTATTTTTGTTTTCTCGTTTGTTTACTGTATAACTGAATTGTGCAACTGCTCCATAAATCCTTGACTCAGAATGTGCTGCAGCCTGATTTTTGCTTAAAAAATTTATCTCATCGCTGACTGTCCAGCTGGTGTAGCTGATGAATAAGAGTTTGGGGCTCATCATCTTTTTAAAAATTTCACAACCTCTAATTTCTCATCAACAATATGCTTGGTGGTTGCTGAACTTATCCCACCAATCTTTCAAAGACAAGCACATTACCACATTAGTCAATATAATCTTTGCACAGTTTCTGTAATGATGTTGTGTGTGAAAGTCATCTCGAAACTTGAATTTAGGGTCATAATCCATAAGGATGCCAAGAGAGCACGGATGTACCTTCACATTTCATAATGCAGGGCAATTCGATGAAAAGTTGACTGATTTTATGGGATATTTTTAACGAAAGTGCCAAAGATCTCTCCTTTCAGAAGGCTAGTGTAGTCTTTAATGAGCAGACAGCCTTTGGAGTGAGTGTTTTTTAACATTAAGGTTTTGATTCCTCCAAGTTTTAACATGTTCTTATGAGATGGGTAATCAATGGGACAACAATGAGTCACTTTAAGAATAGGTCAAAAATTAAAGCACTCATTTGAACTGAACACAGAATTCTAGTCAAAAAGAAGAAAATTAAATGCAGGTTAATTTTTTTCTATTAATTTTTTATTTTTTTTTTAAATAAAAGGATTAAGCTTTTTTTAGTTGCATAGAATATGAAACTGTACTTGCTGAAGGAAAACAAACCTGATTGAAAAGATTTAATGCACACCATGCCACAGGACCGAGATGAAGATTGCAATATAACACTGGAAGTCTCCATCAGCATAGTGGTGGACGTATTTTTGTCAACAAGGACTTAGAGAAAGAAAAGGAAAATATGAAGACTATATTTCTACCAGGACTGTGACATCAAAACCCTTTCTTAGGAAACACTTGAGGAGATATGTCTTGTGCCTGCAGCACCAGCTGCAAAGCCTCCTTCCAACACGTCATTTGTATTCTCAGCCTGGCTTTGCCAAAGATATCTGGTTAAGAAGCTGAAACTACCAATCAAATGAGAACTCAATCTATGATGTTGTTACCTTAAATGCCATGATATCAGGAATACGTGATCATACATGTTATCTCACACCAGACTTCATTGCCTTTTAATTTTTCTTTTTTTCTTACAGCTAACAGGGTAGATTTACTTCTTCCTGCTCAATCTCGGTCTGATTCAGCCTTTGTTTTCCATTCACATGACCAGAACTCTCGCTCGGGCCCTTATCATTTCATGTCTTGACAACTCCAGTCATCCTCCTTCTAGTCTCAACAAATACTGGCTTGCAACATGTGTATCTCTTAAAATATTTCTCTTCTTGTTGTTTTGATGTTCCATTGTTCTGCCTCTTGTACTGTGGGATTATTTTCTTTAACTTTTTAGGCCGCACCTTACCATCTCTTATTTGCTTGCACTGCTGACTGTATGGCATCTTCTGTGCCAGTCTTTATTCCCCTTTTAAGTGTCTCCAGCAAGTACCTTCAAATTTCCCCCTATCCTATTTAATGCACGGTATTAACTAAAAATCCCAAGTGCTATTTCATTCCTTCTTAATTGGGATCTCTAAATTCTGCTGCAGTTTGACTATATAATAACAGTCCTAACTTGATTTTACAAAGCTTGTGAGAATTCTTGGCTACCACTAAACGGCACTAAGTTCAACCAGCACTAAACATGACTCTTATTAAAGACACTGTAGTCACATGCCCTAAGTAAAACTTATCCATTACAATATTATATACTAAAGCTCACGAGGAGAATGTTGTGACTGAATGTTGTCTCCTCCCTATCAGTCCATCTAATGTGATTTTTCTTGATGGTGAGTTGATAGTAGTATTTTTGTGTGTGTGTAGGAGTAATAAGGTTTTTTTCAGATATGGTTATGGTATTTCTCCATATGCATGCTAGCATAGCATAAGAATTTAATTATTATTTAGATACTTTAGGCTAATTTTAGATTCCTCTGAGATTCTCAAAACTACTGCTCTACTAACAGCTTAAAAACAACAGACACCCAAAATTCCCTGAATATCATCTATCTGTCTTTGTGAGGTGCTTTGCCTCGCCCAAGATTTTGGTGCAGGTCCAAGTGCTGATTCCCATTCCATTGCAGGACACTTTCCATTGCATTGCACACACAGGCAGGCATTGCAGTATTCAATAGAGCAATACTGAAGCCCTTCTTTTGAGGAATCTGGCGTAAATCTCATCTGAGAATGAGAATTAGGGTCATATTTTCAATGATCTAGAAGTGTGTAATGGCTAGGATAGTCAACTAATAGAATTTCCAAAGAAGTATAAGCAGGTTGTATTGTTTTTACGTAATTTTCAGACTTCACAAATTTCTAGGTTCCTCTCCCCAGTTTCTGTTTGTCTGTGAAATCAAACAATTTAGAAAAAAGCAAAATGTTTGGGTGATGAGCAATTGGAAGGGAAACTTATCCAGTTATCTACTTATGTATCACAGTGGCTTTGAGCTACTTCATTACATGTCCATTAGTTCATGTTACAGTTGATACCAAGTTAATCCTATTAGAACTTAGTAGGTTACACAGCTTTGGAAATGATAATATGGGAGGCTTCTGGAAGGAAGTAGTTTGCAGCCCTAGAATGCTATGAAAAATTTCTTATTATCTTCATCACAAGCTGGGAGAAGGACACTGTGGGCTCTTGGGGATCATGAAGGAGATTACATTATTACAGGAAACAGCAGTATTTTTGTTAGAAGCACATATACTACCAAAAAATAACAATGTATTGAAGTACTCCAAGTAAATTTCCCGAATAGGGTGATGGCAACTTCCTAGATTCTGTTTCTTTTAGTTTTTATCCTGTTTGAGCAGGGAGATTGGACCAGGTGACCCTCTGGGGTTCCTTCCAAATTTATGCATTCTGTGATTCTGTGATTCCCAAATACTTATTTCTCTTTCTAATCAATGTTAGCATAATCCAAGAAATTATTTCCCAGATGCAGTAAACCTTGACTTTCCCTTCTGATATAATTTTGAAGAGTGAATTGTATTGAACTTCTCTTAAGCAATTTAGTTGAGATTTCTGTTTAGTCTGGAGAAAATAATCATAGAAACTAATTTTGTAATATGGTTAATCACTACTCTAGCAGAATAAATTTTGATGTGTTTAATTTGCAAGTGTATAACATTACTATATGTCACTGATTTCTGATAACTTCTAATTGTGCAGAGGTCTATAGGAAAATTAATTTGAAATTGAAATGTGCAGATAAGTATTGGATGAAGAATTAGTATGAAAAGTAAATAGTAAGGAAAACTTGGCAAAAATGGTGAGATAAAGGCTGTCTATAAACATTCCCATTTGTGTAATTATTAACAAAAACAGTCTGCAAAGTTTTTATTGTATTCTGAGACTATGCAAAACTGAATTAGAAAGTGTTTAGGTATAAATTTAGCATATTTAAAGAAACATTCCTTAAAGAATGTTTGGAATTGAAAACTACATTTGTAGACAATGTGATAACTGTAAGAAGGATATCTTGTGAAATGGACCTTTATTAAGCTTGATCGCTGCAAAATAAAGATCCAATTAAGGAATTGAAAAGATAAAGAAAGACCATCTGTGAGGGAAATTGCCACAGATCTAATGATAAGCTAATTTTTCAGATGAAGTGGGTACTATACTTTGCAGAGGATGAAGTAGAGAAGTTAGAAATCGTTTTAGATTGCATTTTTGCCAGGAACATGAGCCAATTGGATAAAAGCAGTGGAAAACAATGCTTGTAGGTCAGTTAAATAAAACTTTATAAACACATTCTTTCTTTCTAGATGGTGACATTGCATTCCCCTTTATTTCTGAAAATGCTTGAAGTAATGAGATGGGAAATGTCCTTTTTACCCTGAGGCATCTTACCTGATTTCCAAAAGTCAGCAGTGACCATATGCACTAAGGAAAATTTTGTCCCAGTGGTTATGTTATTGTTCATGGCATAAAGTTTCATGTGATGGAGCAATGGTAGCTCTTGTATTGTTTAACTGGAGACTGTTTTCCACTAAAAGCTGATTCTCAGTCAATTTTGTTCTAACAGAAGAAGATAAAGTTTATTTTATCAATATTTTTACAGGTAAGTTTTGAGGTTGTTGTAAACAATCCCTTGCCAAAGAAAAACAGATTGCATATGAATAACTTCATAGAGAACTAATTAGGAAGCAAGGTTGAGTGGTGATTAGAGTGCTTCACATGGCCTGCTCAAGATTAATATCATGGGATATCATCATGACTTGCTTTGTTACTCTGGCTGCACAAATAAAGCTACTGAGAAAACCAGAGACATTTGTTCAGGACTTCACTTAGATTAGGTGAAGGTAGTAGTATGGTATTGCAGGTGCTTTCTGAAATGCTGAGCTTTGCCTGTGCACATTGATAAGTCATGTAAATGACAGTTCAGTTTGTAGATGAAAAACTTCCAAAATTGCCCTATTAGAAAGGTTTGAGATTTTCTCAGATAAATCTTTGATTCTGTGTATTTTGCATGAGCAGTTCTGTTCAGCATGATCAGGACCAGTAACTCTCCTGAATGTTTTTAGATCTTGTCTGTCTGGAGCTGATCAGGAAAATTAAAGGTATTCAGACTATGTGTGTCATTGAAGTATTTTAAATCCCACCTCTTACTTGCTTTATATCCCCTTCTTTTCAGTGAACTTTACTATAGAACTTTAACTGCTTAGCTTACATTAACATTGTGTATTTCTGTGGAGAAGAGCTTGCTGTGTAGTTCTATATTCTCTAATTAAGATAAAAGGACTTAAAAAACACAAGTAGAATGACCCTGCTATGGGATAAAGGCAGACAAAATATATTCTACAAGGAATTTAAGTATAATAATAAATATTGAGATATACATTTAATCTCTGTATATAAAATCAGCACCTTTCTGATCACAGCATTCTATTTTTTAGTAATGTTAAGCAGACATTTATCCCATTTTTTTTAAACTTCTGTAGTAATATCACTTCAAAGATGGCTATGTCCCAGCCTTTGTAACTGGCTTCTTTATTTTATCTAAACTTTTTAGGTACAGTTAAATGCTTTCTATGATTGCCAGAACTATAGGTGCCACCTGCCATGGCAGGACTCATAACTAATCCAGTATTTGCTGGTCCAGTGAAAAAATTTAGTATTACGGCCAAGTAAGCTGCTTAAATACTTTGTTTCATCCATCTGCTCCCTTTTTTTTTCTTTTCTTTTCAAAATGCAGGCACATCCAGACCACAGCTACTTTTGATCCTGTCAGCTACTTGCCACATTTAACAGAGAGAGAGGTATGTTGCATGAGTAGTGCTTGAAGCTTGATTTCTTTGGCCAAAGGGTATCCCTTTATTTTAGTTTGTTTTGTTTTGCTTTCCTCGTACCTTCTTGATGCCATGGGAGTGTCTTTAGGACAAACTATTGCTGAGTGTCTCCACTCAAGTTTGTGAAACCAAGAGGCAGTGCAGGACTCAGGCATTCAGAAAAAGCTTGCAGAACTAGTCCCTGAAGCTTTTGCCCCCCCAGATGTTTTGCTTGAAGCTGGTTTTAGGTACAAAGCCTAAGTTCTGACCTTTGTGAGGAAATAATGAATGGTAGATAGTTAATGGCCAAATGCCAACCATATTTGTCACCTTTTGCAATACATCTTCAGTAAATTAAGTTTGCAAGAGCCCTAAAGCCTTAATCCAGAGGTGGCTGTATACAGACATTGCACCCTCTTTCATAGCAATTTTGGTTTGTGCTTGGCCAATCTATGAGCCAAAGAGTTATTGTGGATTGGGTGATGTCATGAAGGTCAGAGGCTGAGCCTGAAGTACATAAATGCATGTATCTCTGTTATTTGTCTTTTACATTTTTCTATATAAAAGTCTGTCCTATTATAGTCACCTACTTTCTGCCTTTTTCCAGTCCTCAGTGATGACAACAACTATGCCTGTGTAATACCCATAGTATTTCTTCTGTTCTTAACATGCCTGATTTATTTTCATCAACCTATTGGCCTTTAGCTACCAAAGCAGTTACAGCACTCCATAATATAAAAACAGCAAACACCTTATTGACATTTAATTAGTATCAGCATTGAATCAATTTCAAATTAAAACTGAAAAAAAAAAAGTATATTGTGCTGTGCACACATAGTTTTGATAGCCAAATGAATCCTTTTCTTTAGGAACAATTGCCTTAGGCACAAGAAATGAGATCCAGTTTGGACACAAGTTCTTAGCCACTGGAGAGAAAATGGAAGGGGTTTGCTGATAAATGGTCCTGTCAAAAAAAACAACTCAAAATATAGGAATTACAATTCTGCACTAATAGAAGCTGGTATAAGATCTGTTCTGTCTTACTGTGGAAGCCTCTCAGAATTTTTATGCTGACCTCCAAGATACCTAGCTCAAAATTTGATGTCAGTAAGCCTACTGGCATTTTACAAGCAAAGATGATCCCTACCAATTTCAGATAATGCGCTTAAATCTATAGTCCCAAAGAAAGACTTGTTTTTTAATAGTAGTAATCCTTTAATTGACTGGGTGTGGAAACACCACAGGGGCCTCTTCTGGGTTCCCTGGTGAGAGGCTTTCTGTGCATAATCTGCTTTTTTAGAAAACCCTGTTAAAAAGCTCAGTAAGTTTTTAATCTTTTCCTTGAGTATTTGTAAAGCCATTATGTTCGATACATTTAATGATACAAGTGCACTTTATGCAGTGGATATTAAGATGCAGAGTAAGTATTGGATGAAATAAGAGTTAAATAGAAGCTAGCAGAAAATTTTGTCCACTGGGAGAAACGTGTATACCAGGAAAACAATTATTTTGGGAAGGGGAACAGAGGATAAAAATACAGATGTCTTCATTTTTATTCACACTTGTCACCTAAGAAGTTTAGAGAAAGTGTAAAGTTGCAATGTTTCTATGTCTTTTAGCCCATGATGGCTTGTCCTTTCACTGGGCTCCAAACTGGTTGCAGGTGTCCTGTAAGCCAGTGTGGCATATTTGTAATATTAAAATATTTACTAATAATATTGTTTGCTATCCTGTCTTTCTGAGCACCTGAGAGTTAAAGGAGACTAGGAATAGCCAGCAACATTTTTTGAAACATAGCAGGTTGAACCAACAGAATAATAAAATTATCCTGGCTATCAGGAGCTGGAAACATTATATTAGCTTAGGAAATCTTATGCAATATCTGCCAAATGTGTGACTGTATTCCAGCACATAAAAGTGCACCAAATTGTACCTTATTTAGAACAAAGTACACTAAACACCTTCCTTGGAACTTTTTTTGCAATGTAAGGTATCTACAAGTAGTGAAAATGTTCTTTCTTCATACTCCTGGAGTTTTAAAGCTCATTTTGCTTGACAGTTGATTATTTCAACTGGAACTTCTATAACAATTTTGTAGTAGGACTGGCTGGAGCTAATTTTATTAAAAAATAAGTACTTTAAACACATCAACATTATAATTTTAGTTGCTTTTTGTAACTTGATTTCTGCATTGTAACTAACTACTGCATTATAGAGACCGTAAGTGAAAATACTGGTATAGATTTCTTTCTGTTGATCTTTTAAAACATATTTGAAATCAATAAAATATGGTAATTTCTCTCATAAGAGAGTAAATCAAAAGAGAGTATATATATTCAAAAGTATCAAACTTTTGATGCTCCTTACCTCTTCTCTTCCTATTGATTTTCACTCACTTAAGTATTTTTTTCTTATCCTCATAAGTCTGCATATTAATTTGGGGGTTTATTATTTCTTTTTTTGTTTGCCCCATTATGAGGACTTTTCATCCTTTCCAAAGCATGGAATCATAAAGCATGGCTTGAATTCCAATCTACTGTAGATGGCTGGCTGAACCATTAAATCCCTAAAATGTCTTTTAACAACTGAAATCTTTAACAGAAAGAATAACTTTAAACTTCTTTGCATTTTTTTGTTGTGATATTGGGTGATCCAGCACTTTTTTTTTCTGGAATTAAAGACTAATTCACTGTTTAACATTCTCTATCTGTTCAAGCTACTTCTGCCAAGATGAGGTATTAGAAGAGAGCTGAGAATATAATTTTTTCTTCAATTTTATATGCTTTACCACTGCAAGTAGACAAGTTTTTATACTTTTATGATAAATATGAGAGAGATATACCCATTTTAGAAGTTGTTGATTCTATATGAATATCCTGGGTTTACAAGTCTGATTTGGGAAAAAGTTACCATCATGTCAAAGAACAAGCTGGAAGAATCCTTAGATGAATGTTATGTTATGTGCATCTTCATTCCATTTCAAAAAACATTATTTCCTGTCTATCACTGAGGCTGGTGTTAGCAAAGTCTGATATCTTTCCATGAAGGGAGAAAAGATAAAATACAACTTATTGCACTGTGCCAATATTCAGTGCTCTAGTGCACATCTGAAAGGCACTACAGGCAGTCCAGGACAGCTCTCTGCCTGCAAAATAACTCAAAAATTTGACAGGCAATAATTTGAATCCTGATTAGGGCTATATTACTGACTTCCTAATTCCTCTAAAAATTACTAAAGATAACACTAAACAGATTTTTAGTGAAACTAAATGCCTAGTTGCAGTTTTATTAAAACTAGCACTGGAAGTGGAGGGTGCCCAGTGATGTTCAGTGACATAACTGGCAATGATTAGGCATTTCCTACTGTATTATTTCCTTTTAGATTTTTGAGAATCTCGATCTAAATAAATTTTGAATTTATTGAGAATTTAGGCAGAAGACTAGGATCAGGGGTTTTTTTTCATCTGTTCAGTGAACATAAAATCTGTGGACTTACTTTTTTGACTTCCTGATTGGTGAAAGGGGTATAATACCATGCTGGAACTTCCTTTAGAGTTGAAGTTTTTGAGAAGCTTTGAAGGTTAAGTACAAAGTATTAGTGTTCATTGGTTTTAAAAGCTAATCCGTGAGAAAAAAAAAGAGGAGCAAAATATGTCTGAGGGAGAAAATGCTTCTGTTGGGGACACATATAAACTGCTGTTTATGTACAGAGATGGGGCATTATTCTTGATCGTGTTACTGCGTAGAGTGCAGGAATAAAAGGGTTACAAGTGGAGCAGTTTGGTATTTGGGACCCAGGGTAAACGAAATCCAGTTAGTGATTGTATTTTGGTTTCATTACTTTGAGCGTCTATCACAGAAGAAGAACAAATCATAGCGGATCTTGAACTTCCTTCTCTTCTGTTTCTGTCCCTTAAACTGTCTCACAGAGATTTGCTGAACTAGATACACAAGTCTTCAGCTGTTGGGCCCTTCCAAGGTCTGCTGCCCCCAGGTTACACTCAGAGCTTTGCTGCTGTCAGGGCACTGACAGACACAGATTGCCCCGGTGGGTCAGAAACCATCTCTCTCTGTGATTTTCCTCTGCAGCCTCTTCTGCATCTAAATCAAGAATCTAAATGAAGCATTTAGATGTCTGTGTTTGAAGTCACCTCTGGTGTGGCACAGCCATATAACTTTTATTTAGGCTGTTGTGGAACAGTCAAGCTGTGAGGTTGATCTGTCAGAATTGGAAGCAACTCAGTGGTGAGAAAGAGCTGTGAGAAGCCTCACCTGCAGCCTCCAGCCTTTCACCTCTGCCCACTGACTCAGGAGCTGCATTTAAACCCAGGCCTTTGGCTTCCAGGCTTGGCCTGGCACCTGCCTCACCGGTACAGAGCTGTCTGGCAGTCTGGACTCCTGCCCAGCTCTGTCCCCATCCCTGGTCCTGCTTTGCTGTCCTTGTTTGAACAGTGGGGGGACTGTTGTGGCAAGGTCACTGCCCTGCCTGCTGTGCTGTCACTCTCAACACCTGGCTGACCTTCCCATACAGAGCAAGGACAACTGGAAACTTGAGATCATCAGGCAGCATTTATTTTGAAGCTGAGAAAACCCTAGAAACATTTCTGACTCCTTGTATCTTTGAACGACCTTGTTTATTAGGTAACATTCTGGTGTGCCTGTTGTTCTATATGCTGCTCAGGCAGGGTAATGTCTCAACATATTCTACTTCTTTCTAATCATGGAGGAAGAAACACGCCTGTCTTCTGCATTTTTCTAAACAAACTGACGAATATACAAATAGTTAGATGGGCCTGGATGATTTTGTAGTTTAAATAGAAGCCCATGTGAAATACAGGTACACATAGAAAAGAAAAGCATAAAGTCAAAGGTATGTTCTACCATTAGTTACATAGAAAAAATTACATTTGATGTAGTGAGTAGTTATTCCCCTTCTCAGGGGAATGATTAGTGTAATGATCTCAGAAGTCTATGTGAACAGAAACTACTACTTTGGATGTTTTTCATTCCTAGTGAATGATTTGGGGGAAATTCCTTATAAATCAGCATCTTAATTAAATTGTTAAGGTAAATCTTTCTGATATAAGCATAGTTGATTTAATATAGATGTATATCTTGGGCATGTATTTTCAGATTAATCATAAATTTGTTTTCTGAAAGTTGGAATTCTACGTGTTGAAACATGAACTTTTTGCGTGCCAGAAAAGTGAATTTTTGAACTATGATGCTGTTTGTAGCTGCTAGAGGAGCAAAGAAACCATGTAGACACATGCATGTTTATGAATGTAAATATCGCTTTGAGGAAATGCCTCAATTTGTATTCATTTGAAATTGTTTGTGAAACATTTCTGCAGCTGGTACTGTTGTTCTACCCTTAAGTATTTAGTTCTTCTGGTCATCTTTTATGATTAAACACTGGAGCCTGCAATAATTAGCCAGAACAATAGTAAAGGTCATTTTATTTTACTGCACTGATTTTCTCACACTTTTTCGCTTCTTTTCAGCTTCTGTGCCTCACTCATCCCTTTCCTGCTCCCTTCTCTTTGTCTTAATGTTTTGTCTGTCTTTATGTCCATCTGTCTTCCTATCATCAGGAACATATTCTTGCTCCTAGCTCCTTGCCCATTGCCAGCCAATCTCCCTTATTTCTTCCCCCCCTGAAAATTTCTGGCCAATATGCCATAGCCAACCACCCCTTTTCTTCCCTTCTTTCTTTGATCACATTGACTTGTGCCTCATCTTAAATTATTGAGTTGAAAGGTGAGAAATTTGAAACCAAAATGAAACGTTATTTTTGGGCAGCACATTGTTCATGGAAGGGCAATATGACCTGGACTGTGTTTCATTTCAGTCAACAATAAGTCATCTGCTGCTGCTGTGGATAGGAGCAGTTGTATGCTGTGTTTTACTCTAAAACATGTGATTATATCGTGCACTTTTCAGCTGTGTTAGACACAGGACAGCAAGTGAGATCTGATTTGCAGTCGTACATCTTGAGAAGGACACATCTACTCTGGTGTTTAATAACTTCTAACTGTCATGTAGTTTATAGTCTATAAATGTTTTCCAAGATATGAATCAATTAGCTTTTAAAGGAAATACTAATAGATTACAGGATAGCTGTTGCTATGCATTCTTGACATTCTGAAAAAGCATGTGAAACCAGTAAAACCATTGTGTGTTCCTCTAAATCTTAAGGCAAAATTCATAATTCGGCTCATAAGTTTACATTAGGTTTTAAATACTTCAGAGGAGATAGCAAGTAAAGTAGTTCCACGAACACCTGCTAAAAGCCCCTCAATTTGTGCTCTTGTGTATAATTATTATGTTGGTCAGGCAATAGAAACAACAGACAGCTGATATGTTGTGGCTTACTTGCATGCATAAACTTTCTGCAGTACTTTTGTGACTCGTGGCCTTGTTCCAGGATAGGTTCCCAGTGAACCATTCCTTTTCATTTTGAATATGTGTGGTAGCCTAGATTCTATTTCAGAAAAGTGACATTTTTAAAGGCCCTCTATCAGTGCAGCATGTTGATTTCAGATTACAATTTTCACATAAAAGTTCTTTATCTGCCAAACCTGTTCTGCTTACTTGGAGTCAAGGTTGTGCAACCCTCAGTAGTAAAGATACATCAGACAGACTGTAGGTACCAGTTGCAGAAATTGCTTCACACTGCTTGCAGACCTGGGACACTAATTAACAGTTCAGTTAGTGATACATGAGACAAAGCAGCCAGGTAAACAGATGACACTAAATGCACAGAGAGCAGAAGTTTATGATAGGAATGTGCTACTTTTATAGGAACACTTCTCTGACTGCATTTCCATTTAAGTCTTATTAATTTAATTAGGAATGACAATTTTTTCCATTTTAAAATATGCCTGACAGAAAAAGAGTAGGGGTAGGAAGAACCTTTCAAAAGGAGTGGGCAGGAGAAAGGCAGAGCAGGGTACAGGTATTCCCTAGCAGGTGATTTTTTGTACACACAGCATGAGTCAAAAACATCAGGGGCCTTATGTCTCCTGAATCCCTTCACTCCTGGTAATTCCAGTCCTTGAGTATGTGGGCAGCACCAAGTAAGAAGATATTTTCCTGTTGAAGAGGAGAGAAAAATCTTCTGGGCTTTACTCAGAGCCACATTAAAAGAAGGAGAGGTTGCTTCCTTGTGATCTTACTTGACACTGTCTAAGCATGTTATCCTTAGTGTATGCTAAACCATTTGCTTTCCATGTGTCATGGCTCTGGAGCATGGGAAATAATAAAAAAACCTAGTATTATAGTCTTAATGCATGGGGAGATTTTCTGAATGGTAGCTGAATTGGCACAGATTTCTTTTCCTAGCAGAGAGCAACACTCCGTGGACTAAAAGCAATTAGGAAAAAACAGGATCACAGTTTATTTTTCTCAGAGGTTTGTAATAGGTGTCATGGCTTATCTGCTGTTGTTCCATTAGATCAGTGTGTTTTGGCAGAAGCTTTTGTGTCTTGTAAAGGCTGTACCATATGGGATCCCAGCTACCTTGCCTTTGGAAAATGCCTGTAGGTCTTACACATCAACAGACTATTGAAACACCTCATTTTATACCTGCCAGTGTGCTCAGAAATCAAGTATAATGTTTTCCCAAACATTTCTGGACTGTTGAAGAAGTATAATGCCCATCTGAAGCAACATTGAAGATGTTTCAAACAGACGTCCTGTTTTTACATCACAGCTGGTTAGAGAAGGATCCCTGTACATCTGCCATCTGCCAAAGAGGATAATGTGTTTTGTAACTGGCATTTCTTATTAATATTGTAGGAAGCAAACCTTTCAGATAGGGCAGGAAACAAAAATAGGACTCATGTTCTGATCCTGGCTCTGATGGTGTTTTGTGCAGCCCTGGAAAATTGGCTTAAGCTGTCTGGCCTACTGACTTATTACATTGTGTAATCAGAATAATTTTGTACTCTTTTGTCTTTTTCTGGTAGGAAAAAAAAAAAGCTGATGTCTTTATGTAAAACATGCTGTGATGGAAAGCTGCCTATGAACTGAAATAATGCCCTTGTAGAAAAATTCAGCTGCATCTTTGGAACTTTAAAATAAAGTGAGCCTCACTTACAAGAAGGGAAGAAGGGGATTTTGGTGATATTTCTACTTATCCTTTAGTTCCTATCATCACTAACAGCAAGGTTGACTGTGGTCCTCAGCCTGCCTGTATGCTCAGTCAGTATTGCTGAGCTCTATGAGTTAGAAGAGAGCAAAACAAACTTTGGCCACTGCCTTCTGTGTAGGCTCTCCAATAACCATTTTTAAAACAGTCTTTCCCTTAAACAGCAAAACTTTCCCACAGAAACTTGCAGAGAGCAGAGGACTGCTTTATGCTAGTTGGTATTTAAACTTCAGTTCAAGGCTTTGAGATTCTTCGTGTGGCCCTGATGATATCTCTTTGCAGCTCATTAAGCTCCACAACCCTATTGAAATGTGCCAAGGGAGCTGTCTGTGAGGCAAATGCACGCTTGCTTCTTGCTGAGGTGTTGCAGTACCCTGAATGCTGTGTGGTTATCTTGAACGATAACACATTTGGCAGCAAGAAGAAAATACCTCTGTGGAGATAGCAGAGAGAGGTGTGGGGTTTTTTTAGTGTGAACTCATGTCCCCCTTGTTTTTGTAGCTTTTTGTCTGTTGATGAATTTTAAAGAGGCCCCTGAGGATTTGGCACAGAATAAAAGCGTTGCGCTGGCTTTTGGAGTCAGACAATCCCTTCACCTTGCTGCACTCCCAAACCTGGTTTGTGTTGCTTGTTTTTCTCTCAGCTGGACTGAAGAAGGAACTTGCATAAAGAACAGTGACCTGGAAATTGTTAGTATTCTGAGAGTCACTTTTTTCTGACATTCTGATTCAGGATATTTCTGTAAAAGTCTCTCTACCCATTACGGGTAACTAAGATTTTGTAATTGGTGCCACAAGCAGCTCAAGTGGTTATCCAACATTGTAATACCTCATTCAGACTGATCTCCAGAAGCCATCAGTTTGTTCTGGCAGACTGAGATATACCTATAATGAGTAGGATGTAGGCTGGATGTATCTACTTGTTTCACTGTTGGCATTTCTGAAACTTTCTTGTCAAACTGACAGTGTTTTGACTCTTTTCCGTCTATCATGGTTAATAAGCACATAGTCTGTACAAGGGGCTACTGTTATTTGAAAATCAGAAGTTGATTAATATTATTTACTTTTTAGAGAAAAGTTTTGGTTTATTTTTCACCTGTTTTAAGCTCTGATATAGCAAAGGATGTTTCCCTTTAGTAGATTATCCTGCCAATAGCTCAGACCTGCCCTATTTGCTTTTCCACAACCAGTAATTTTACTGTCACTAATTATGCTCCTCTCTTTTTTTTAGGAAACCTCGTATAAGAGATATTCACTGACCATTTAACAACCACAGCAGATTTACAGTAACTGTAGTTCTGGCAGTGCTACCAATACATTTTCAGGTATTGCATCTCACACTTTACAGACTTTAACACAGCTGTTACCAAAGGCTCTTTGTTTTTAGTGCAGGCAATCCAGTAACCAGACAACCCAGTAGCACCATTTCTACTGTTCCTCCCAATCTTTTCTTCCAGCTCTAGGCCCTTATGACTCCCCAGCACAGATCAGGGAAAGCCCCTCTCTTGCCCTCACAGCTGGGGCAAATAATTACAGCTGATTCTCAATGCAGAGCAGGTGGGCAGCCAGGGGAAACTTCTTCAGCCCAGGTGGGAATCAGGGCTAGTGTTTGTCTGTGCAGTAGCTGTGCTAGAAATACAGACTTTTATTGGAGTTTATAGACACAGCATCACAGCAGAGCTCTTAAGGTAAGGACATTTTGACTGTGCTTTTGCCTCTTTCTCTAGTTAGTAGGTCAAAAAGGTAGCTAGAAATAGCTAAAAGCAGTAGGATTTTACTTTTTCTGGGTATGAGTTGATAAGCAGATACTTTTCATATCTTAAGTACATGTATTTAAGTCTTCATGTCTATGTAATGTTCTCAGTTCTGTCTGCCCTTGAGAAGACCTGAAGCTGTTCAATATCTCTGGGAAGTGCTGAACTGTTTCAGAGCTAGTCCTTAGTAACTGTTGGTGTAGTTCACTTTGCTCTATTGAAATGGCTCTCTGCTCCAGGCTGTGGTAACTCAGGTACAAGCACAGACATGTTGCTGAGTTAACTGTTAATGGACAGAGTGGCCTCTTCAGGTCTGTCTGTATTAGATACTCTTTGGAGTAATTGCTTGGACTATATTAAAACATAACTTGTGAGAAGCCAGTATTTGGTCTGTAGTAGAGCTGTGATTGTTCAGGTATGTTTTAGAATAACCTCTGGGCTCCAAAGACTTCAAAACAAACTCTAAAATCTGTGGTGCAGGAAATAGCAGTGCTACACAGTTTATATGGAGTAACGAGTCCTGAGTTTGTTTTAGAGAATTCTCCAGTGTTTTGTTCATGTGTCACAGAACTATGAATCTGTAGAAATTTCACCTGCTCAGACTGTTATCCCCCTTCAATCTCTTCAGCTTTCCATATGTGTGATAACTTAGCATTTTGAGTGTTTCTCTTTGCAGTGGTAGCTAAAACCTGGGGACCTCTGTGTGGGTATTACAGCTTTATTTACTCCATAACCAGTAACCTCACTGTCAGGCTTTGCAAACAACCCTGCTTTCTGGAGGGCTGACCTCCCCTTGTATCACATCCATGTGAAGCTCTCTACTCGATTTTTTTGGTGACCTTTGAATCCTTGTACCTTTTGGCTACAACTGGGAAGGCCTGAATTTCCAGTTTACTTGATCTTATTCTAATGCACTTGCAGAGGTTATGCTTGTGGAAGAACTGCAGTGATAGGCCTGTGAATCAAGTCTAGGCTGTATGATCTGTATTTGGCATCTAGTTTTGTGGAAGGGGAAAGGTTGAGACTCTGAGGGCTGTCTTCATCTGATTGGAACAATGAATGTATTTTAATTTGTTGTTACTCGTTGAGCAATATTATGTCCCCAGACTTATTTCAAGCACAGAAAGATTCTCCAGTATGAACCAGCTCTGGAATTTTTTTTCCAATGTTTTTTACACGACTTTAACAATGGTGACATCTACCAAATTACCAATATTCCACTAGTCCTCTTGGAACATAACAATTACCACTTCTAATATCACATAAATGTTATGTTCACAAGGGTTTGTCATCTCTCCCTCTTCCTCTTCCCTGTTTGAAAGGGGGAGAAGCAGAGACAATTCCATTAGCTATTGAGGAGGAATAAACTGGAATTCCTGTTCTTGCAGCAGCTGCTGGTAGCAGGGAGTGGGGGGAAAAAAAAAGTGATGGCTCTGGGGCTGAGCTGGCTGCTGCTGCCACCCAGGAAAGAAAAGCTGTGTGTATTCCCTGTGGAACACACAAATACATTTACCTATGTCCTCCCATGTCACTTGAAGCTGGGGAAGCCCACAGAGTATCTCAAATCCCTGACATTTTAAAAAACCCTTAGCGGGAAAGAGGACCCCAGGCCCCTTTTCCTTGAGCCTCCATCCACAAAGGTGTTGTGTTTTGGTGTGTGTGCCTTTGTTAGTGGTTTTTTTTTTTTAAAGGCCAGTAAAGCTATAAAATTCTTCTCCTACTTCACATTTTTCATGCGCTAGGATTTAACATGAAATTCAGGTTTGTTTTACCCTTTGATAGCCCGTCCGAGTGATTTACACAAACTTTTACAGAGGCACCACCGTCTCTGGTGCTTTGTTAGGAAGCCAAATCCCTCCAGGTGGCTTAGACAGATGCTCGCACCTCGGCTACGCCCTAGTTTGTATACTGCTCTAATAGTTACTAATTACCTATTCAATGTCATTACCACATTGCTGGTTTTGGCACAGAATTACAGAGCAAGTTACAACAGTCACACAGAAAGATCACTCTGTATTCTGCCAACAGCAGAGAATAAGAATTGTTAGGGTGCTTGCAAGGTATGTTGAGAAGTCAGTGTGTGCTTATCTCTTAGAATGTGTGTTTGTTTTGGACTTTCTGCATTCTTTGTGATTTGTTTCTTGACTGGAATCGAAGGACCTGAGCAATTACTTCTTTTTAAGTGCTAGAGGGCAGATCTACTTTGGGGAAACCGCTGGGGTTTGGGGTTTTTTTTGTGTTTTTTGGGGGTTTTTTTTACAGTTTGGGATCACTCAGAGAACAAAATGAAATCTCCTTGGACATTCTTCAGAGACCTGTGAATTTTCAGAAGGTGTATACTGAATATTATTCCAAGTCAAAGTTACTAAGGCAAAAAAAACCCAAAACCAAAAACCAGGAAAATAATCCTTAACAAGATATAAAGGAGAATAAGTTGTGTGGTTTTGGATTTTTTTTGTTGTTGTTTATTCCCCTAACCCTGCTGTGTATGTGAGACCCAGGGTTTTAAACCCCCTCAGTTCTCTTATTCCTACCAAAAGTGGTTTCTAGTAAATGTCCCATAGAGGGAGATGGTTTCAGCAGGGCTAATTATCCGAGACACAGCTCCCTGTTAAGGCAGCTGCTTCCAGTTTTGGTGCTACCACAGCCCTGTGGGTCTGTGCCAGAGCTACACTGCAGAGGGTAACCACATATGAAATACCTTTCACTGCAGATTGGGTAGAATTTCTGGTCTGATTAATTGTGTGTCTACAGCAGGAAGTTTTCCTGGCATAAGATGATTAGTGGTGTAATTTGTCTTGGGAGCACTGCTATGCTGATAACAGACTGGTTTATTTTTATAAAATGCAACTTAAGAGGGTTTTGGCTGGCTTTGTTAAACAGAAAAAAATTTATAGTGAGAAGTCAACCAGCCCCCCTCTAGTAAGATCTTATCTGGAGTAGAATACCTAATTTTTACATTTAAATTGCTGTTTAGTTTTCAGAGTTCTCTTCCACATGAAAGACGCAGTTTATAGTTGCCAAAGCTGTTGTCTGGACTGACTTTGAGGCCAAAATCCTCGTGTTTGCATTTATCAACTCACAGACAATTCGCATTTTGAAATGTGGCTTTTGTGCTATGCAATCTGGTGACTCTAATTCCTTTGTCCTTCTTGGTTTACAAATAATCCCTAGAAGAAGAAGAGTACTGCTCAGTGTGAATAAGAGTAAAGGAATTAAGCCCATCGTTTCCAAAACAAGTACAGTTTCTGGATCACAGGACTGCCAGTGAGGAGCAATGTGCCTCAGTCAGTTCTCGAGGCAGGAGGAAGTTTTCCCATATACAGATTTTTCTGTCGTTCATCATGCTATTCACTTTTATAAACCTGTTGCTTCTTTTTTCTCACTGTTACCTTGTCAGAATTTTCAACTGAAAGATAGTTTAAAACTTTCAATAAGTAGGGAGGGAGGTTTTGTGTTACTGCTACTGACAGTACGTTTACACTGCAGCCTTGGTTTGAGCCTGTCCTAAGATTGGGGTTGGGGTTTTTTGGTGATGAGTGAAGACTGGAATTTTGTTGCTTCTTCCCTCAAAGTCATTGCTTTTTGCTTCCCCACCTGTTTTCTGAAGCTGCCTTGTAAACTGAACTAGTGTCATGTTATCCTCTGACAAGAGCAAGCTGTGGTGTCCTGGGAGGGAGAGAATCAGAGGCCGGACCAGATGACCCACTGTTGACCCTTTAACCTGACTGATTCTGTGACTGGAGAACTTCAGCTGGATGTTGTGGGGGGGGAAAAAGGAATGGGAGACACCAGAGTGCCCTAAACTGTCTCCTCCACCTGCAGGAGGGGGCATGTGGAGCTGCACCTTGCAGAATTATTTGCCAAGATAGCCCGATCCTGTGCCTTAAACATCACATTGTTGAGATTTATTTGAATTATTGTGCCCTCAGTGGTGATCCTGTGTGTATCATTGGTGATTCTGGAAATGTAACTCTTTTCTTTTGCACAGAAAAAAAATAAGATCAAAGCTTCCTTATGGGCTTTTCACAATCAATTGTGGGGAAAGTTTCTTTCATTGTAAATTCGTTGGGGAAATGGCGTGAGAGGCCAAGTAACAACAATGTTTAGCCTTAGGATTTGAGGCCTTTTAGATATGAAAGGAAGAAATGTTGTATTTGTGGGTGAGAAAGGGCAGCAGCCAAATAGGAGCTTAGGGTAACTCAGCAGTGAAATTGTCCTTGGGGTCAACACTGCCAAGAACACGGGATACACCGTTGTCTATTGTGCTTATTTTTGGGCAGTGTCTTCTCATTTATGGACTAGCATTCACTACAGGGCTAAATCAAAATGGAAAGTTAAAGTATTCTGAAATGGGAATATGTGAAATTTGACCTGCAGGCTAAATAAAAAAAAGTGTACTGACTTTATTTTTAAAAACCCTAAAAAATTCTTTTTGGCCTCTTTATTCTAAAGTTGTCTGCTTAAATTTTCATTTTAAAGTGTTGCTTTCTTATAATTATTGTCCGTTTCTTGACTAAATCAAGGCCATGCAGATCTGCTTAGAATGCTCCCTGGCTCTAATGGAAGCAGGAACTGAAATTACTTGGAGCTGGTGCATTTGTTATTATCCAGTTAAGGAAGCTGGCAAATGATGTTACAAATTTTGGAAGAATTGTGGGTTTGCAGACAATGAAAGCAGCAGTTAGAGCAACACAATGTCGAGATAGTATTGCTGAGAACATAATTATGATCGGGTTTCCGTTGTTTAACTGATAAGTAATATTGAAACCTCAAATAAATTATAATTGCAGGACGATAAAACAAACAGCCCTGAAGTCTGACATTTACAAGATCAAAAAGGCCATGAGAGATCTTGCATATTTCTTATTTAAAGCAGCACTTCCATGACACAGTAGCTGTAGGCACCATACCATCAAGGCAAAGAAATCTTACAAAGACACTCTCTGGTTTAAAAGTAACAGTTGGCAATACAAGATCTGAAAAATCCAGCAGAGATGAGCATTCATTTTAAATGTTGGCACTTGGAGATTATTAATTTATCTAATATTATTATTTATTTTTAAAAAGAGTGCTCTATTTATTTCTTTTAAGTTGTATTTACACCAACAGAAAGCCTTGCAAGTGCCTTCCAATTACCCTGCATGTTGTATGGGATGTTTTTAATAGACAAAATCAACATGCTCTGCTTTTCAATTATATTGCATCAAAATGCATTTGGGTTAAAATGTTCTTTTCTAGAATATTCATACAGGATTATTTGCAATTTTTCTTGTACAAGATTTGCTTTTTGTTTTGGTGTTTGGAAGATAGAAGTGTTCTGAGAATTAAAAGAATATTTTCATTGAAAGACAATATACCTGCTGTGTGTTCCTCTGATTATTATAGAAAAGAGGGGAAAAATCGTGTTTGCCTTCTGTCCCTATTTGTTTAGTCAAGATAATAATGGGTTCTAGATTTTTTATTTCTTAAGTCACATGATTAAGAGAAAGGAGTGCTGTCTTATAATACCTGCAAATACTAAAAGGTGTTTATCTTGACCTATCCATAGATAGGTAAAAAATGTCTGTTTTACTTGTAATTGTTAAAGTAAAAAAAAAAAAAAGAATAATCAAGACTGAAAATGTTGGGAGAATTTTTATGTGCATGTAGAAACCCTGGAAAGAAGGGGACCCTGCCAAGTATTTGAGTTTCCCAGATTACAAGCTGAGGGAAGTGTTTTTTGATTTTGTTAATGGCTGTTATTAAAAAACAAGTCAATAATAGAGTATTTATGCCTGTAAAGCTTCTGAGATGCTCTGATAGATAAAATCAAGGGTCTAAGGCAGCACAGAGTAACATAATCTTAATTTTTAAGTGAAGCGTTCAACTAATTTGCCTGCTTTTCAGTGACTGATGGAAGATGTGAGTGATAGATAAATGAACTAGATGTGTTATCATCAAACCAGAAATGTGCAAACATCTAGGCTGAATCTTGGTATAGAAAAAAGGTAATATAACCCTTTTTAAATATGGATTTCTAAAAATCTGATCTTTGACTGCTCTAAGTGTGAAAATGCTTCAACTGAGAAACCACACGGGCAAACCTTTAAGAAGATTAAATGTCCCCTTTGCTAGTTATTCTTAAGGTATTATTTATTAAGAATTCCAGCACAGTAGGGCGTGACTCTCTAACAGATGATAGCTTTAATTATTAAAAATAAAAATATGATAAGCTTCCCCTATTGTTAAGATATTTTGTCCAGGCAATCCTTCTATCTACTGGCATCTCAAAGTGTCTGCAGGAAGTGTTTTTGTAAACATAATAGGCATGTTCCCAAGAAACAAAAAGCTGGGAGAATGTTCACAAGAGCACCTGTATGTCTTCAACTACCTTGAGAACTGCAAGTTCAAATTATAGCAAGGATATCTGATCTTATGAACAGTTATTGCTTTGGTGTGAGAAAGGTGTTTGTAGCTACTGCCTTCTCTGTGATTAGAACAGAACAGGCAAGTTCAGCTCTTTGAAATCTTGTCATTTTACTTGTAGCTGTTCTTGGTTTGCTTTGCAAATCTTTGCATTGCTGTGTGCCCTCAAAACTAAATTACAATGGTATAATATTGAACAGTGATTAGTGTCATAGTTAGGTACATGTTGGCAAGGAGCCAGCTGCAGGAGGTGAGACTATGGTTCTTCTAAGGGAGTGATTTCACAATTGCACAGTGATGGAAGTGCTAATTCCTGGCAGAAGCACCTTGTAATAATGCTCTTTAAGACAGTTGGGCATCCTGCTGTCCTCTTTAAGCTGCTGTTTAACTGGAATAACTTTTGAAGGATAGAAAATTTAGTCCATTGTGTAAGATTAGATACCTAAAAAGGTAAAATAACTGCTTGAGACCTACAGACAGAAGTTAACAGAAGTGTTTAAAAAACACCAAAACACCAAACCCAAACCACAATCTTTGTCTGGTTGTAACAGGAAGGTGATAAGGCACCTCAGAATAGATGGGAAGTTAATACATGTATGTGTGCAGGTCTTAATTAATACATGTATGTGTGGAAGTCTTTTATAAAGAAAGTGTTTTCATGAAGCCTGTAGAAATGTATATATCTGGTCTTTTGTGATATTAGAAAAGAACTCTGTTGTGGTTTGGTTGTTGTTTTTTGCTGCTTCTTGGGAATGATAGTGATGCTGCTGCTTTTTTTATCAAGTAACTTATACTGATTGAAGGATGGGAGAAGGCATAATCTCCATTAAAACACTGAGGAACAGTGAGGGAAAACTTAATGGTCAAAGCCTTTATAACATCAGGAGTGGTCTGGAGCCAAGGGGGGACATGTGCCTGCAGCCTGAGGCTGTAGGCAAGTCATGCATTTTTAACCTTCATAAACTGGGCAAATGAGGCCTCTTGAGATATTAAGTTTAAGTATTCCCAAATAATCATAAAACTACCTCAGAAACTGAAGTTTTGAGTTCTTCTGTGGTGTAACTTTGATTTAAAGGAATGCAGGTAACGTTAGAGATCTTGATTTTAATCTGTTTCAACCACTTTCATTGTTTCTTAGACCTGACACTTCTTTTATGTGTTACTAAGACCTCCATCCATCTAAAATTTTTAGTTTACATACACATAAACCTTATTTTACAGTTGGTTTGATGTAGTGTGTCACCCATCCTCTGTGCAAACACCTACTTGTCCCCTTGGCAATACCTCTATGAAGCATACAACCAGAATGAACATAGCAGTGAAAACTCAGAGCTGCTTATTTATGTGGTTTAGTAGGGAAAGGGTTAATTCATGACAGGAATGCATTTTTAATTTTAAGGAATAAATAAAGGAAACTGTTGGGGTCTTAACAACTGGCCAAGTGCATTCAGAAAGACAGCAATTAATCCAGATCAAGAGAGGATTAACTTTGAAGTTTAAAATATCCTCCGTGCCTGAGGAGGGACCAGTTTAAAGTGCTCATGAATGGGGTAGATAGCTGATCTGTAAGAGTGGGAGTTAATTTATGGGTATGAAATACGGTTTTTGAATTTGCAGGATCAACTTTTACATCTTAATCTTCTGTAGTAGATCAGTAGCCTGGGTGAATATGGAGCAAGATAGATCATCTTAGATTAGTATAGACCATAAGAAATGTAAATTACTTGACTTGCTATATTTATGCCCAGAGCCAGGAGTCTGAGTTTTTCAACTTTTGGTAATCAAGGTTTCTGAGTAGATCAATAGTAAATTTGAAAAATTTAAAATATTTTTGGTATTCTTGTACAATTTTGCTGTATTTTAGCTTTAAAAATAGGTTTGTTTTTTTTTAAAGGCACTCTTGGAGAATATCTGTAATGAGCAGAATACGTTGCTCATTATAGAGTAAATTTTGGAAAGTAACCGGGAAGTTTATTGGTAAACTTGGTGCCAAGAAAATGAAGTTTTCTTTTCTGGAAATAAAACTGCAGTAAGGTGTTTTATTAAAATCAAAAAAAGTTCATTGAGATAATAACATGTATTATCATATCAACCACAGTAAATGACCAGTTATATGGAAAAGATTATAGTTTGACTGGTCTGAGCTTCAAAAATTATAGTGAGATTTTCGCATTTGAATAGGAAGCTTCCCCCAGTCTTCCTGTTATGGCTTTGCATTTTGATGGGAATATTCTGCTCTCAATTTTTGCCAGTTTTTGTAAGAGGCTCTTGAACTTTTCTGTGCTGATTTTTTTTTTTTTTTGTCTTAAAACAATGAAACACCTACTCCTGTCTTCATTCTTTCTGCTGTCTTCCTTCCTCCCCACAAAAGCCAAAAGTGAACCTATTAAGAACCAGCCACCTTGTAAGCACAGGGAACTGAGTCCTCTGGCAGCTTTCCCCTGCAGACTGAAAGTAGCTCAATCTTTGTCTTCCCACTCAAACTTCAGGTGTCTTTTTTGACATGATTGTATCCTTGAGTAAAACTCCCGTGTGCCTTGGTGAAATTTTGCCTGCTGTTGTCTGTGATGCCAAGAGCCTCTAAGGACAACGGAAAACTGAGGAAAGGTAGCTGGGAGAAAACACTTGAGCTAACATGACTGTTTATTAAGACTTGCTGTGTGGGCTCAGCTCAGTGGGCAGGATAGCATGTTTCAGGTTGTGAGCACCTCTGGACCTGTGTGACAGGCTGAGAACAGAGTTGAAACTGTATTAAACATTTCCTCACCAGACAACCATGGATGTATCATTACATTAAGCACTGGTAACTTTGGTGTGTTGGAAGTGGAATGGGAAAGGCATTTAACTTCAGATAAAGTGGAAGGGTGTGGGAGATGGGAATGGAGATGGAGGTGTGATCATCTCAACCATTTCCAATAAAGTGTGTCATCAAACAAATGCAGTAACAGGAATACCAACAGAACAGGACTCCTGATTTTAATGTCAGGCTGGGGAGAAGGGTGAGGAAAAAGAGATTGATCTTGCACAAAAGGGCAGAGAGGCTAAATGGTTCAGAAAAATCCTCGTGAATAGAGCTAGATAGCCAAGAGCTTAGGCTGAACAAGATCCTGGAGGCATAAAGGATCTTACTGTAAAGTATAAGCTAATACTGCTTTCTCTTGTTTTGGTTTCCCTTTTATAGGTTGCCATTTGGAGTTTAACATTTTGCTGTGCTAAACATTGACTTACTATTTTCTTGTTTGAGCATCTCTCTCATAAAGTACAATCTTGGGTGAAGTTAATAGGATTTTTGTTACTGTTGCCTGAATCTAGGCTTACCATTAGGTCTATGCCATAACATGCTTTAGAATCTGATCCCCTCATTTTTTGAGGGGTGTTTCTGTGTAGAACATAAGTGACCTGCCTGGGTTTAGGATACTGCTTCCTGCATCTGTGAAGCACAGCATGGGAAAGGAGGAGCTGATGTATACTGCTTGTCTTGTGCTGACTTGCAGCGCAGATGTGTTGCAAATCGAGAATTAGAATGTATTCCTGGAAAATGTAGGAAAACCCCAGTGTAGTTACTTCAGAGGCAATGAATCTCTGTATGTATGTATCTATGTATCCTAATGTGTGGTTGTAGGCAAGCGGAAATTAATGTAAACCATAATGGATTTAGGAATTTCACACTTAAGGGAGGGCTGGAGAAGTGAGAGTCTTCAGAGCAGGAATTCCTCTGCAGCCCCACTCAGCTGGGAAAGTTAGCTCAGGATGTGTCTGCTGCTCAGTGAACTCTTGCAGCTGGACTCACTTTCCTGTGTCTGGTCAAGGTTTAGGGTTAAGGAGGCAAGGTCTTCTGAGCAGGATTTCCAGGGGACAGCGGGGATGAGGCTGTAAGTCAACATATATTTGAGCAAGACAAGCACTGTGGTCTCCTTTGAAATAACATTGAGGGCTTTCAGAAATAAAACTGCATTGGAGACTTGCCCAGTCCAGAGAGCTGATGGTGCAGTGTGGAGTTTAAGGGCTGATACTGCTAAGAAATATGTCATGGGAGAAATCTTCTGTATGTGAATGCCCTGCTGTAAGAAAATGAGTAGACAGTTCATGCTTCACACTTACAAATCCAAATTCACACTTACACTGTTGTTATTGCTCCTCATTTTAAATACATTTTCTAATCAGCAAGATAAGATGAATGGAAGACTTTATGCAACTATAGAATTCTTTTATGTCAGCTCTTTGTGCTGACATATACCTTTATCACCTGGTAAAGCCTGAAAATCTGCACTTATTTTTCATGTTATTTATTTTGGAAAACACTAAAGTGCTCTTCTGTCCCTAGTTTAAACAAAGGAGGACAACTTGGCATTTATAAAAATCGAACCAACTGACTTAGGGTGGAATAAGAAGTAATTCAGCACAAGCCAAACCCAAGGGATTTCAAAAAAGTCAGCATGACCGTGTACTGAGAGAAACTATGCCAGTTCATGAACGCAAATATTTTAAAAGAAAATTCTACCAAAATTGGCCTGTATCATGTATTAGCCCCTGGCTGGTTTAATTTATCAGGCACATGCTCAACTCTGACACTAGCTGATTATTCCACCCCCCAAAAAAGAGGGGGGGAAGTATATAATCTCTGCACCACTGTTTTTATATATATACCCCTTCTGTGTCATAGAACACCATGCTGACAGATGGTACTTAGTCGCCTGTTACGTCTGTTGATTCTATGCTTTGATCTAGAATTTATTTTGCTCTTTTTGGCAGCTGAGCTGGTTTTTAATCCATTGATAAAACCTGCTTAATAAGCACTTGCAAAGACACTGACATCACCAGAAACAGACTGTGTTGGTGAAATCATGACGTGATGCCTGTAAACCTAAAAGAAGCCTTGTATTCAAGGCTTCAAGCAAAATGCTTTTTTTGAAAAGTAAGTAACAAGCAGTTTTATTCTTGCTTTGCATAATGTAAGTCTGACTCTTGCTTGTATTTGTTTCAAACATATCAATAAGGAGAGGACACTTCTAATAGCTGCTTTCTTGTGAGGAATTTGTATCTTGCTATGCTAGAAGATTCCTTCTCTCTGTATTAAGACCATCTGAAACCTTATTTCATCTTCCTTAATTATGTGTTTAAATACAATTTTTTTGTGATGGAACAGCTCTAAGAAGAGAACCATTACCTTGTCTTGGGGTGGCTCTCTGTGACTAAACAGAGCTGACAGCTTGCCATGAGAGGTGTAGGGAGCCAAAACGTGGTGGGTTTGTTTGGGCTTTATCTTGGATTTTTGTTTGGTTTTGTTGGGGTTTTCTGCAAAAGATAAAGCTTTCTGGGTTTTTAGTTTGAGGGTCCTTTACTCATTAAACTCCTCTGGTCATGACAGTGTGAGTAATAAGAACCAGTTAAACTAATCCTTACATATAGACTTTGCCAGGGGGGAGTTATGAATTTCAGGTATCTTGAGAACTTTATTGCATTAGCATTTTAGCAATATCAGGTCTTTTCTGCTAAGTTGTATGGCCATCTTTGGCCAACTGTTACTGCCACCAAGCCTTCCCTAAGAGGGTCACAGGGTACCTTTTCACTTGTCATCAGTTGGCTGGCAAGTCCCTTCATTCAATTATCAAGGCATATTTTGTCAGCATGTAAGCAGTGTCTTCTGCCAGCTTTGGGAGCTTTCCAATCTTGGAGACCTGCAAAGCTGCAGTGTAGGAAAACTGACTTTTGTTTAGCATCCTCTTTGCCTGGACAACTTGCTTGGTGTCCTGTGAAGGAGCACTGGAGAGAGCTTAGGTAATTAATTTAAACTAGATGGGTAAAACTAAGTGACATGATACCATAAGAGATTGACTCCTCTTCAGTGATCCATCCCCAAACAAAATATTGAAGTTTGCACATGAAAGATATTAGATTCCCCTACAGGGAAATTACATTTATTTTAATGCAAGAAATATTAAGTTAATGGAGATGATTGTGGACAGAATTGTGCAGTATTTAATTCTGAACCTGGTTATAATAACATGTGGAGTGTTGCTACTTAGATTCTCATTGAGTTGAGATCAGAATAGGTCTTCTGTCTTTTAAGCTAAAGTGACAAGGAAGTTAGAATTTCTTTTTCCTTATTTGACCCTCTGATTGTTCCCTTGAAAATAGGTCAAAATTTATTAAAAATACTTTGTAACTATGGATTTTGTGAGTGAAGTCTTTTTAAGTGCCTTCATTCCTGTGTTTTTGTTTTCTTTGATAAAGCTGAATCTAATAAATTTCTTGAGCAGATATTAAAAATTAGTTCAAATTTTGCAATTAAAAAAATTAAAATGTACCACTTCTTTTCTTTCTTTCTTTCTTTCTTCTTTTTTTTTTTTTTTCCCTGTTTGGCACAGGGAAGGCTGATTTTAAAATACAGGCTACAGGACTGCTAGTTCAACTGTAAATTATGGAGAAGCATGTTAAGGCATGACGTTGTTGCACAGTTAACGATCGTTCTTTTTTGGCTTGTTGCCTCTGGAGATGTACTAAAAATGGGAGGAGAGGGGGGTGAAGCAAGCAATTTAGAGCTTATATTAAATAAATATTGATAGGTTAAAACAGAAAAACAAACAAACAAAAAAACCCCAAGCACCAAAGACAACAAACGCGGCCCTCCAGAAATTCCCCAGCCCTTGGAAATCCATAACAAAAATACTCCCAAAACACAAAATGCTCTTCCCTATCAGATAGTTGTGCCTGCTAGACTGGGGGACATGTGAACTGCCAGACATGCCATCTGTCATGCAGCCATTTGGGTGATGGCACTGCCAGGAATGTCTGCACAGCCCAGAGAGGGTACAGCAAGGGATGGATGAGTGCTAGCACGTATTAATGCTTACTTGAAACCTGTTTTTCCTGGGAGGAAAAAATGGAATTTGTGTGAATGTATTTTGGGGAAAAGGTAATATGTGTTTTATCTTAGGAAGTTGTCAGCTGAAGAAAGAGAATTAGCTTTGTGGGGTGTATTTTTTTCTTTCTTCTTGGGAAGGCTTTGGGCATCTACATGAAAAGATGTAATGAGCATGAGAGAAAAAACAACAACAAAAAAAACCAATTTAAACATGCACTTCAGGTATTTTTAAAAATTAGTTGTAAGAAATGTTCATCCTCTCTAGTGAATACTGTAAATGTTCATTAGTTTGAATATTAAGGAATCTGATATCTACCTTCTGGCTGACATCTAAGTGGTTTATGGAAGTGAGTGAATTGGGGAAGCACCTAATAGTTTCAGTATTTTTTTTTTCTCTCCTTGCTTTAATTTTGAGAGTATCCCATGAAACAGTAGGCTAGAGGAAGGGAAATTTTTCTTTCTTCCCTGTCTTCCACTTCTTCCACCAACCTCCCAGCTCTTCTGTGTGGCTCCTTTCTGCTAGGAACCTTTTCCTGCTTCCACCCAGATGCCTTCCCCACTCACACACGTCCTTGGATCTTCAGTCAAATCTGTCCTCGCTCTCATGCACATGAAATGTTCAATTACTACTTCCACCTCTTCTTTCCCACAGATCTCCAGAAGCCTGATGAGAGTCCTTTCCCTTTCTGCTTCACAACATCTCTCCCTTCATTGTGTGACACTGCCCATGCCTGCTCTGCTTCCTATTGCTGGTAGAGCAACACTGAATTTCGCCACCCCCAGTTTAGGTTGGAAAATTTAAGTTTTGTCCATGTTAACATGAATCAATTCCAACTGTAGCAGAAATCACCCCAGCTCTGCTTTGACATTAATATAATTTGATGTCCATGAAGTTAATATCCTTATTTAAAAGCTGCTGTAGAAAGACACCCCAGTGACCCAATCCTCAGTTCACAGGCAAGGAATTACAGATTTTCAGGGCTTCAGATGAGGCCAACCATGTGGTAGTTTTGTATGCAGGATTTTAATGAGAAGATGCAGTGCTAAATAAAGTGATGGATGCTATGATTCTGTATTATCTAAAAATGTTTTCTTTCCTTGGTGATGTTCCCACACTTACGGACTTTTAAATGTTTTAACTCTAATTTTTTCTAAATAAGTTGTCATGATTGATATTCTAGCATCTAAAAAAGGATGGAAAATTTTGAGATCATGGTATAAATTATTAGCTAAATGTTGTTGTGAGCATTTTTACACTTTGACACTGAACTTGTCATGTTGGATTGCACCACTGGCAGTCCTCGCAGATGATTGAGCCAATTCCCTCTCCCAGAGTGTCTTAAAAATAGAATATCTTGTCTACTACCATCTTCTGATTAGAAAGTATTGTTTTACAGCTGTAAAGAAAAAGGAAATGTTTAAAATTCAGATTGAAAACACATGTTCAGCTGGAAAGAATACTGAGATAAATTCAGCAGCTGTGGATTTGCCATATATTTAGGACTATGGCCATAAAAACTTCAAGTAGTATTTCTGTTTTGGGGTGGTTTTTTCTGGTTGGTTTTGTTGGTGGTGATTGTTTTTTCTTTATTCCTTGTAGATAAGCAGATTTTAATAAAAGTTTTTGTTTGAGCTGATTTTTTTTTTCCTCTTTACATCAATAATAATGAACATAACATGCTAACAGTCAAACTGGTTGCAATGCACATGCTGTTGAGGGAGGCCTAGGCCAGGAGTCAAACATTCCACACCAGTCTGCAAGATTAAAATGTTTGTAGTTTAGCATTTTACACAGTTTTTATTGGAGCCTATCCAGATATTTGCATGCAAAGAATTATTGCTCAATGACAAATTGTGTTGATACAATCTAGTATGTCGGGAAATTTCCACTCTAGTGTGGTCCTGTGCCAAGTATGATACCTCTTGGGAGTAATTAAATAAATGACGTATTTTGGCCTCAAAAGATCAGTGGACAGCAAAAATGATTTTCTATAATTTGGAAACATCACAGTTTCTGTGTCCCTAATCAGAGGCAGTTATAATTTTTGCTAGTTTGTGCTAAGATTGTAATACAAAAAGCTGAAACTCTGAACCATCAGGCAGGGTTTGTGAAATGCTCCTCTCCTTAGGAAGAGGAGTCTCTGCCCACAGAATACGGTGGGCTATCTGGACTCCACAGTGTGATTGTGTAAATGGGGAGCTAAGTAGCACCTTCTTAAGCAGTTCAGATACCACTGGGAAATTGTCTTCCTGGATGTTGTCCGAAAGACTGGGGGCTGGCTGCATAGCAAGTCCAGTGTGAAAGCTCAGGACTGGATTGTTGCACCACATCCATCATCTGTGTATGCTGCAATCAGTTTCTTTTCAGAGCAGGGACTACTTTTTCCTTAAGGGAAAAAGAGTTCCCATTCAGGAACTAGCGTGTGTATACAGTTGCTCCTCAGCTGCAAACTGAGTAACTCCTGGTTTAAACGATATTTCCAAAAGTATTCTAGCACAGCATTGTCATGATGCTCAGAGCTGCACTAATCAGAACAGTTTATTTGATAATTAACTGGAGCCAGCATTAGCTGGCAAGAGAAAATGATGCCTGTTACACAGGAGCTAGTGTGCTCTAGTAGCCAACAGATTCCATTTTAAATCTACTCCTCCTCTCTTTATCTTGTATGTTTTCTACTGCATGAATACTCTTTTGGGGTTTGTTAGTGGACACTTGTTTCTCAGTCTCACACCCAGAGCTCTGCTTCTCATCATGACAAAGCTACTGAAACCTTTGGGTGACAGTGACCCACTCCTACAGTAAGTGCAGCATGTCTGGTAGTACAGAGACATTATCCCACAAATCTTTTAAACCTTTGGGAAGCTTCAATACTGTAAGGAACAATCTGATGCTGAAGTGCAACTGTAGAAATGTTCTGCTTTAGAAAGCCTGAACTTGCTGGGTTGATGGGTATTTGACAAAAAAATATTTGAAGGAGTGCAGGACTGACTCAAAGACTGGTGCAGCCATACAAACACACTTTAAGCACAGGGAATGCTGGATCAGGCCTCTTCACTTAAGTCCTTCCTGCCTCTGAGGTTCTCCAGGCAAGTGCTCCAGCATGTGCACTGTGGACAGTGAGATCTGGTAGAAATTACTGAGTTCTGGATTTTAGCACCAGCTACTGAATATAAGTCATGCAAGATCAGTCAGGAAGTTTTAATATTAAATACTTAAGAGCTCCTCAATGAGCTGGCCTGAGAGGCTGTAGTTATAGGTTTCCTACAGTATTTCTCTCTAACTGCCTTTGCAGCAGAATCTGCATAGAAGAAACTAAGCCTTAAAGAAAGGTGTGAAAACGAAGCACCTTTGTTGCATATTTACCAAAACAAAGTGTATTTGTATATAACAGCAGCAGTCTTCTGCTTTTTTGATAATGGAAACGTGTCAATGACATTAAATGCTAGTTTTTATGCTGACTGGCTAAGAGAGAAGGAGTTTCACTATTTTCAAATCAAGTTTTGAGGTGAAAATTCCTTTTTCTTCAGTGGATAGATGATATCTGGAATTTCAGTACTAGCTTTAATGGGGACCTTTCAGATTATTTAATTCATTTTTTTTCTTTGTAAATGTTTTTCGTTTGGCAGTAAAACAATTGTAGGAACAAGGATTAGCTCGTGTGTTTTGTGAAGAGATTACACTTAGCATTTATCACATTTCATGTTTCTGTTGGAATATCACTGAGATCACGAAGTAAGTTGAAAAGGCTTAACTTTTAAAATGACAGCTGAAGTCTTAACACTGAAATCTCTTTGATGACTGGAAGAAAGTGTTTTCTGTTGGGAAAGAGTGATATGGGAAAAGAAAAAGGTGCTAGGGGGATTTAGGTCTCTGTCAACGTTTTAATTGCAGAGCTCACGGGTTTTAGTCACTCTGCTTAATCTTGCTTTGTGCAAAGCTTCTATTTACTTCCGTTACATTATTTGTGTAGCTGCTACCTACTGATCACTGGGCAAGTCACACTAATGCAGTAAACATTGATGTTAGCACTACTTAAAAAGAGCAGGGATTGTGGGGTTTATTTTGCTCTTGGTTTGATGTTTTTGGGGGGTTTATGGTTTTGTTTTTTGTTTTTCTTTTTTTTTTTGGGACTGTGAAAAGTTTTCAAGGTAACGTCTTAGTAGTTGGCAAGCAGAGGACTGTAAATGTTTTGTCAAGTCCTGTGTAAACTCCCACTTTGTGGACTCTATTGCTGCGTGGTGAGTTTTATTTTGTGTACCAGTTTGAATGGTTGCATTTGTTCACTTAAAATATTGGCTCACGTGCCTCTTGAGGAAAAGATAAGTGTCTTTGGTTTCAAGGGTCAGTTCTGTTTGTATGGAGCCAGTGATAACACTTCTAACCCGTGCAACACCTTTCTTAAAACAACCCACCAGGATACAGGTAGACTGTCCCTGTAAGAATCCCAGAAACAACTAACAAATCTGTCTCTTAGGACCCTGTTTTCAAACAGGGGTAATATATACAAATATAAATACATACTATCCTGTCTGCTTCATTTTGCAATCCTGAAAGGCTGGAAATAACCACATATAAACTCAGTAAATACATTGCTAGTATAAGTAAAAATACAGTCTTAGTAGCTTTCTAACATTTCAATGTAGTTTATTTACATACTGAACTCAACAAACAATTTTATCTATTTATAAACAGGATGTAAAGATGCTGCTGCAGAAATCTCTGAGAGTGATGAAAACTGGTCAAAATGTGGAAGAAAATGAGAATAATGGTGTTTTGCTTTCTTTAGGGCCTTTGAGAAGTCGCTCAATCTTGCCATTGTAATGACATGGACACATATAACTTTCATTTTCACAGACTAGCTGGTCTTGCTTGTAGCACAATGCATTTTCTAATTCCTACTATTTCTTTCCTCATTTGCTTTGGGTTTTTTCCTCTGTTGCGTCTTAATTTTTAATGTCTTCCCCCAAATCTTTCTGCTCGTTTCTTTCTTCCCCAACTTTTCATCTGTCACTTCTCTGTTTCTATTTCACGTATTAGTGTTGTTTTAGTAACATAGATTTCCTGGAAAGTGAGGGACAATTATAGGTGGCATAATACAGTACTGGCACCAGTAGGGATATTTACATGTAATATTATTTCATAGCCTTTGCTGCAGGTTATTTCAAGAAGAGGGATAATAACTGGTTTGGGCTGACTGTTTTAATATCTATTTTTGTTATGGACTGAATGACCAGCTACAATTTTCTGTAATTGTCTGTAGTTTCTCTTGGACTTATGCAAACTCTTCTCAATTAACCTGCTTTCTGAAGACTTTTCAGGAAACAAACCTCTTTATATGCAAGGAGAACAAGAAGTCAGATCAGATATGAGGAGCTGAAAACCAAAAAAATTCTCCACACTCTCACCATGAAACAGCAATAACCCAACATTTTGTGTAGTGCAAAACACTGCTGCTGCCATTTTTACTAAATATCATGTAAGGATGCAGACAGGAGTATGTAAACCAAATTTGGTTATTTTTCAGTAGTAGATCTCAGTGTTTTTTTCTCGGAAATTATCCTCCTCTTTCAGACTTTTTTTTTTTGTATTTAGATAAATACCTTTGCTGCTTCAGCATCTAGTTGCCTCTTTAGTGGGCTCTCCTAATATGACCTAGTGTTTCTTGCTGCAGAAGTTGGTAACACTATCAAAAACTTCCCTCAGTTACTCACTCTTATGAAAAAGTGTTGCTCTGTTTTTCTTCCTACTTTGAGGTTTTTCAGTGATTCATTTCTCTTTGGAGGTATTATTGGGTTTGATCTCATCCTTAATTTGCTCTGCGTTTCTCATAGGCTCGCAGCTTGCTGGTTTCAGAAAGGTGCCAATGTTCATTTTTCATTTGAATTGGTTGCTGTTCACAAGCCAAATGCTGACAGAAGTGGTTATTGGAGCCTCACTGTTGTCTTTTGGCAAAACATGTTGGTTTTTCTGGTGGTGTTCACAGGTACAGTGATACCAGGCCTGTTTGTGTGCACAGCAGAGGTTACACAAGTGATGCAGGACAAGACCTTCATGGAGTTCCAAGACCTTTTGAGAAAGGCTTCCAGATCCTCTCAGGCCCTGACGAAGTTGCTTACTGGTAAAGCTTTCACAAGTGGAAACTTGTTGTAAGGAAAGCAGATCCAGGTGGCTGTTGTGTAAATGTGGGGAGACCTTGTCTAAAAGGTTGTTAAAGGGAGAGAAAATTAGAAGAGGGTAAGTAGATGTTTTAGCTTGTCCTCAGTTCTCTGACTGTTTGTACATATATGAGAGATTTGTCTGTGAGAAATTGAACACTGAGATAATTTCACACTTGTGACTAAATAAATTTAATTAAAGTTATTTATTCCTCTTTCTCCCACAGACACTTACTCAGTATCTTTGTTTGTCTTTTAAAGGGTCATTAGAGTAGAAAAGAAAGCATATGCTTTATTCCCCTTTATTATTTTACTAGAATTAATAAAAATGCCAGGTTTTAGACATGCTCCAAACCACTGGGGACATTTCTCACCAACGGAGAAATGGCTTCAACTTGTAACTGTCTGTTGACTGGAGCAGTTTTTCAGTTCATTTTGATCATAGATGTTTTGAAGAAACTTTTTCTTATTACTGCACTTTTTAAAGGATTTTTTGGAGAGATGATGCATGCTTTTTGTAGATTTTTTTTTTTAAGAGCTACTCAACTTCATTCTTTTTCACCTGGGTGACTGTAGTTTCATTTTGGGCAAAATATGGGTTGCTACTTTGACATATTCAAGGAAGTTTCTCCTCACTCACAAATACCCACATCAGTCTTAAGGCAAAATATCAGACTCTTCTTTCTAGAATCTCAGAGTTAGAAGATGATAGTCCTTCAGCTGCAGTCACAAAGCTGAAATGATTTCAGAATTTTCATTACATCTCTATTATTGACAATTATTTTTCTTCCTGCATTGTGGAGAATCTGGATATGAGATACCTTCATTCCTAAAAGAAATTTTGCTGAATTTCGTATTTATTTAATCTTGAGGGAGCAAAAAAAAACCCCCATAATTAAATGAAAAAGGTATAAGAACAATTTTTTCAATAATATTTTTCTGAATATATCCAAAGGTATTAATGAGTTGATTTTACTGAACTTTGGCTTTATATCATGACCTAATAGTGAGAGAACATCTGAAAGTTTACCTTGTTCTTGTTTTAAGATGTATACATTCTGATAGCAGAGTTTAGTCTATGTCATTTAGTAGCAAAATAGCTTTGCCTTTTCCACGTGTCCTTCCTCTTGGATTGTGGAGTAGCCTTTTAGTGAAGTAGCTGTGGGCTGTAAATGCCGGGTTACCATTCTCTGATTCGAGTCAGAACAGTACCATCCTTTCACAGATCTGGTCTCACCTCTTGCTCCTGCTTATCTTGCATGTTTTGTATAGGGCAGGTGGTTGGAAAAAGGAGGAACAGCCTAAAGTGTGCTCAATACCTACTGAAGTAAAAAAAAAACCCTACCCTTATCATTTAAATGAGCACAATTAAAGCATGTAACCCTGCTTAGATTTCGGCTGGTTTGGGTCGAGCTGTGCCAGGTGTAGCTACAATTGTGCTGAACTGTAGATATAACGTTGCCTGAGAATTCTAGTTTCAGGTCAATAACCTTGTCTCTGTACAGTATATAGGAATTTCAATGCATGCCATTCCATTAGTCCTTGGTAAAGCTGAAATCAATATGGGCCCTTGCACTTTTAAGCAATATACTGTATAAGAAACCGCGCAAGGCGATCTCTTGGGGGGTTCCTGTTTTGTTATCACTTGAATCATACGTAACATGAACCACAGAAAAAAATCCCAGCTTTTCAAAGAACATATTCACTGAAGTCCTTGGTGTGTTTCAGCATTGCCTTGGAGGCCAGGGCAAAAACTATCTTAAAAGTACAGGGGGAAAGAGGGAGGTACACAGAAGCATGATTGTACCCAGGATTGGAGACAAATGTCAACAGCTTCACGCTCCATGAGCCAGGTATTTATGCCACAACGCTTACACTAGTGAAAAATAAGTGTTTTCTCTCAGGATGAAGATGTATACAAGGTACAGAAGGATTAAATCACTGGCTACAATTACTATTAAAAAAATAAATACGGGTACGATAAGATGAAGCACTGCTTCCATTATCTTATCGTTTGCATCCCATGGACAAAAGTACTTCTATCTCTTGATGTTCAAGGTTGGACTCACTGGTCTTGGAGGTCCTTTCCAACCTAAATGTGTCTATAATTCTATGTTAAAATGAATCATGTAATTATAGAAGCAAAGGGAATTTAAACAAAAACCAGCTGTTTATCAAATGCTTCCTAAACCTTGTTTTTGGGGAGGTACAAAGAAGTTAATAGCAAGTAGAAAAGAGTGCTGTCATAATTCTATTCTGGCCTTGTACTAAAAGGCCAACTTGGACACTCTCACTTGGGCAGAGAGATAGAAGATAGTTTTTATAACTCTGAAAGAGTGTTTTACTATGGTAGTAACTATTGCACCATATATTTTTTTTATATGAGAGTGATTTTGAAAGGTTTTTGTTTGTTGTATTTCCAGCTATGTTCATGCTGCCCCTTGGATGGTTATTCTCCAAAAGACAAATGCATGACTTGCACGTCTGCAGCAACTGAGAATTTTTGGCAAAAAAGCTGTTTTTCTTGCATCAAGTGAATGAGTTGTTTTCAAACAAATGGCTTGCTCTTAAAGATAAGTGGTGTGATGTAGTGCCCTGTAAATTCACTTGCTTCTGGGTAACTGGTGACTTGCCACTGTACACAAGGTATGGAGCTGTGGGAGAGTGTCCCTGCAGCCCTGTAGTTCTGGTCTGGGATGGGTGGGTTTTGGGTGTCTTCACAGCAGTAATTTCAGTAGAAGTACATGTGTTCTGAATGTGGATCTGCTGTTCTAAAGGGAGACAAAAAAAGCCTGCTCCTAATTTCTTTGCAGTGGAGTAAACACCAAAAGGGATTTAAAGGAAAGGGAAGGGAATGCTAATGTGAAGTCTGCAGTTGATTCCCTATCTGAAGTCACTGTCCTGTTGCTGCAACTCGTTTCCATTTTTTACTCTCCTGAGAAAATGCTTTCCCAGAGTTAATGTATTGGATCAAATCTGAAATAGGCAATACATTTTCTTTTAGTCAGTAAAATGTCACTTGATATTTCAAAAGTTATTTGGGGGATTTGGGGAATAAAAAAATGTCATTTGAATGTACAGATTTTCTTCTGTGAGATATTGGAAGGCAATATGTGGAAACTGGTACTGTCCTTGTGATTTTTCTCATGCTAAGACTTTAGCTTGTTCCCAGAAATGTTTTTCTATTTCTCATATATGGAAACATTTTAATCTGTTCTTTCATATCTTTTTAAAATTATATTTGTTCACTATCATCTTCTTCTCTGGAGGTCACATATTTTAGTTCTTCTTAATAGTAAATGATGTTTGTATAGACATTCAGATCATGGTTTCTGGTGTTTGTCAGTATATGGGAAAATATGGGGTCCATAAGTTCATAATTGAGGAAATTATTGGATTTTGGAAAGTAGGGAATTAATGACTTCATTTCCCTTGTGAAACTTGTCAGTTCTGTGATGTAAATGCTTTCCTTAAGTTACTCATACTACTTTGAGAAGAGGGATCAAGTAGGGAGTTGGAAGGAGATTCAGCTGGGGCTTCAGTGACAGAAGCACCTTCCATCAGTATAAACAGAAAGAAATTATGGTAATAAGATATTCAATAAGACAGTTAAATGCAATTGCAAAAGCAATTGATCATGAAGTATAACTAATAATAATTTTGATTAATATTTACTAATAACTTATTAAAAATACAGGACTTTCTGATATTAAGTTATTTCAGTTGTGAAAGTTAGATGGATTACTAATGTGTTCTGTAGGAGAGAGAAGTCTTTTTAGTGACAATTCAAGATTCTGTTGGTCATGTAATACTCTTCCTCTATGTACTTTTTGGGGGTTAGATTTTCTCACTATTTTCTCTGTTTAGCATTTCCAAATAGTAAGTGTTTTTCACAAATTGGCTGCTGAAAATAGCGTGTATGTTTTTCAAGTGCCTTCCAACGAAGTTCCTCTTTTTATTGTGCTCAGCAAACATTAGAATGGTTTTTCCTTGCAATCTTGAAGTTATAAAATCATGAATTCTCATAGCCATTTACTGCTTGCAATCTTCAATAAAGGTATATTATGAAAAAAACTTGCCCGTTAGGTGATAATGGGAAAAACCCAATGAGTTCAAAATCAGATGAATTGTCTTTAAATCCACGTTAATTTTTAGGGGGGAAAAAGACACATTTTGGACAGGTTGGAAAATTAAAGGCAGTGTGTGTGCATGGTGCATCTTCTGCATTTTGTTTGGCTTTTTTTTCGCTCATTCATCACAGACTGAATCTGAGCATTAGTTATGTTTATCCTTTAATCCTACTGTCTGGGTTTGTTTATGTAAGATTTATTATATAGCCTGGGTGGGTAGTTAAATTAAAAACAAAACTGACCCTCAGTCAGTGCAAGAATACCTACAGATTACTTTACGTAGACAAGTTAAATTTATTCTCAATTCATTATGTAAGAGTGAGGTTCCACATTTCCTGAGCCACCAAGAGACAAAAGTTACTGCCAGTTGTGTCTGCTTTTTTGCACTTCGCTCTCTAACACATGAGCACCAAAACAAGGAGAAAGAGCAGCTGTGTACTTTTTCTATAAGTGTTTCCTTAAGATAGAAACTCACTTAATGACCATGTTTCCTTGTTCAGTTAATTAAAACACTAATTTAATTGAATGTGCTTACTACTGCCCATGTACAAATCTCACCCAGTAGGATATTTTTTTTTTTTGTTCCTGGTAAACTTTACAGAAAATAATTGATAGATACCAGAAGCACAGGGATTGTGTGAACAAATATGAAAACCATAACATTGTTAGTGTTCCCACTTTTGTTTTTAACTCAAGCCCGATTTCAGTAGGTGTAAGCTATACCAGGGATTGAATGCATTTACCTTAAAATACTTGTTGATGTTACAGCTTGTTCTGTTAGGATGCTGTAGTTGGAGGTTGGATTCCTGTTGCTTTCAGCTTGGTTTTTCCCTCTATTTGATGAATGTGCTGAAGCAGACTGGAAATAACTAGATTGCCTAGTTGTCTGGACAGTGGCTCAATTAGTAGTTGTGGAAATCACAGATGTTTTCACTCTGTGCCTTTTGTGTTCTGTACTCATGGGGCACGTACAGAAAAACTGCGGTGGGCTTGTCCTGATGTGCTGCTGGGAAATGCAGATTAACTTCATCCTGGTTTAAAAGATGAAGTTTATTAATCTTTAAAATCCCACTTAAATCCTGTTTTAATGTCTTAAGTAGGATTTGAATGATGTCTCGTAAGGCCCTTTGTAGAGAGGGGGAAAGAAGTGACCCTACATGTTACTGGAAACATAATATTTTGCAGTTTCATCAAGCCATATGAAACAGGATTTCAGGGCCACTGATGGACTGACCTTTTGTGAAACTCAAACTGCATATTCTCTGAGTAAATATATAATTTCTGCTTAATCAAAACCCCCAAAGGAATTGCAATGATTAAATGATCTAGCTTAGGCTCTTAAACAATGGATATTGCCTGCTCCAAGTATTTGACTACTCCCTATGGCTCCCTACACATCCATTTAATTTTAAAATGTTTCAGGTTTGTTTAAAATAATGTTTTGGGGTGTCTCTTGTTCTTTGATTGTTTTTATTGCTGCTTGTGAAACACCCACGCAAGCAAAAGACAAAGCAAATTGAATTCAGCATTTCTCCTACAATGGTTTTTAAAGCCGTGCGAAGTGACTTGTGTAAAAAATAAGCTGGTGAACTCTCCTTCCGACCCCAGCTCACTTGCTTTCATGCCTCTACCATTGCATATTCATATAATTCACGAAAAATCTCGGTGGGAATGTCAGTTTTCAATTATAGCATCTTTACCAGGGATTCAAAGAGGTCAAAAATTCTAGTGAAGGCTGTAAATTTCAGAGCAAAAAAAATGAGGTTTTTACAGTTGTTCCAGGCTGTGGTATCAGTTGTATAGAAAAGATATGACATCAGCTTACCCTGAAAATACGTTTTGATTCAAGTCCTGTTCCTTTGCTCTGAGTGCAGCAGGTCTGGGGGATGCTGGGAGTGTGTGTTCCCGTGGTCAGAACAGGAGGATACAAGTGCAGCAGTAACTCTGCCTCTGCATCAGCTCTGCCATCAACCCCCTGGGCAAAGCCACAGAACTCTGCTGTTCATTCCACTCATTCAAACTGGGTAAAATGCTGGTTTCAGAATGGGCCAAGAACCTTACTTAGGAGGCATTTGATGTGCTTGAGGTTCTCAGAGAAGAGATGCTATGGAAGTTTAAAAAATGCACCTAATTATTCACCTGGACTGCAAAGTTTTGCTGATATCCCAGCAGAGCTGTGCAGTGAAACACACTACATTCCCTTGCTGTGTAAAGAGTAGGAGGGTTTGGCTTTCAAAGGCCAGAGTAGCGTTTAATTTGCAGTTTTAGAGGGTTAAATATTAAGTCCCCCATCTATATACTGTATTATCATTATTATTATTATTACAAACCATCTTTAGGATATTATCGAGTATTTTTGTCAGTTTACAATTGTTTCGTTACAAAGTATGTCTGATTCATGGCTGTCACGTGCTTTAAGGTGTGGTGTGAGTGCAGGTTTTACTTAATTTCTCCCTATAGGCAAAATATTTTTACTTAATTATGTGTAAATTTTCTATCTTTTTTGCTCATCATCTTGGGAGCATGAACAAACAAATTGGGACATATGTTTGTCAGAAGGAGCACGGACTGACAGGAGAACAAATAATGGGTGGGGGATGTGAAGAAAATGTTCTTTTGAGGCTTTGTATGCAGAAATATTTGAATTGCAAGGCTGACTTTCTGCACCTGAAACAATTCCTGAAGTGAGGGATCAAGGTTGAGACATAATTTAAGGGAGGGTAGTTTTATCACAATGCAACAGGCCTACTAGGAAAACTAGGATTTGGAGGTCTCCAAAACAAATTAAAAAAAGTCAGAGCAGGTGGGATTTTTAATTTTTCTCCATGAACTATTCTGCTGAAATGCAAAACCATGCATTTAACCAAATGGTCACTGAGGTAGTACTCTGGTCAAAGCATGAAATAAGAGGAAGTCATTACATCAGCAGAGAGTGGGTTAAATTTATTTGGTCTCTGCTAAATACAGATGTTGTGTGCAGGGGAAAAGGGTTGCTGCCACAGACTATTAAAATAGGATGGTAAAACATATATTCTCCATGACTGTCTCTCAGTTAATGAGGAAAGCGTGTTGCTGATTGCCTTACAAAACTGGTCTCTAAGTCATTAAAGTTTTAAATTCACAGGAAGTCTGTCTTCTCTATGGGCTACCATTTGTAATGTCTCTGTGTAGCAACTGAAAGCAATTTGGATTTAGAAGGATTGCCCTCCATTCCCTCTGTGACAACAGCTTCAATTAGTGGTCAAGCAGGAGGCACTGTATATTATTGTGAGTAAACACAGGATAAAGTGCACAGCCTTTGCCTTGAGGAGCTTAAAGCTGAAAGGTGGACTGACAAACCACAGGCAAGATAACAAGGCAGTAGGTTGACACAAAATGCAGACAAGTTTGCAAGAATGAAATTGTTTTATTTTCTGTTTTGCTCTATCTCTTCAAGGGCAGTCATTCTGTTGACACTCAGGAGTTCCAGACCAGGATGAGAATAGGAAGATGAGAGTAGGGATGTCAGGAAACACAAATTTTGAGAGGGGTAAGCTTTTCATGAGCTCTTGTTCCCTGACCCAGGTGGCAGGGTCTTTTGACTTGCACAGTCTGAACTAGTTAGACCAACATCAGTTCCTCAAAAAATCTCCAGGCTGTGTTAGGGTAAGAGGTAATCTCTGATTATCCAGACAGATATGTCCAAAACTAAGAATCTGAAACCAGTTTGACTTTCTCTGGGAAAATGTAGCAGGTGACATGAATAACAGAGATCTGGAAATACCAGGTAAAGTTTTTCATACCATCTTACATGTTTATCAGGCAGCATCTCATTCATTATATGGACTTGCTGGGATGATTCTGAAATGCATGTAGTAGTTAGCTGGTAAAGCATATTGGAGAAATTGCTGTCAGGGATCCTCTGTCAAATGAGAGGTTTTTTCTAATTGCATTTATGCAGGATTTGCCTTTTGGGTCAAGTATAATTCCATCCTTTCCTTGATGATAGCAATGGTAACATAGAAAGAGTGCATACTGAATTGAGAGATGACATGGTGCTATAAGCAATTGGAAAATTGGGAATAGCTTTGAAAGCTATGTAGTAAAATAACATTGAGAAAAATAAAAGAAAATTATGAAGAAAAAAGTGTCAAATCATGCACTCGGAAAGGACTAGCTGGATGGTTCTTCTGAAGAAAAAAAATGCATTAAAAATTGCTAGGACTTCTGGTGGATTGTGATGCAAATAGCGGTTAACATGATTTTTTTGTAAAAATTACTAGTGAGGATGTTTAGGTAGAGGTATCATTTACAGCAGAGGTAAAATAATCCTCCACTCCATTAAATGCTCTTACTGTTTCATCTGAGCTGCTGTTTTCTGGTATTGGCCTTACGTGGTTCAGACAGTAGCAGGATAAACATTAGGAAATATTTTTGTTAATGCTAAGGGTAGTACGGTGGTAGAATGACTGCTGGGTTGTAGAGCTTCCACTGGAGATCTCCAGGAAGTTTCTAAATCCTCACTAGTCAGGAGAGAGTTGACTGCAACTGAAAAGAAAGGGTGGGGGCAGCCCAATTGAACTCTTAAACCTCCTTCATCCCTTTTTTTCTCCGATTCTGTGTATCATTCATACACATGTATGAAAACCCTGCTGTTGAGTTCTCTTATGATCCCTTGTGCCAGCTTAGCCCAGAGATTTGTGATTTCAGCATGCATTGCTAGAAGGGACTGAGATTTTGACAATTCCATTTAGTAACACTGCCTGAGAATCTTCTGAGGAATGAAATAACTACACACCTTGGATAGTGTGTAAACTTACTGGCTCTTCATTGTACAAACTGGTTGTGTTTAGTATGTGGCTCGGTTCACCGTGCTACACAAAGTTCATTTTTAGGTTCTGTGACATCTAAGGACTTGCTAAGGGGACTCCTCCGTGGCTCCAGTCCACTGACAATCACAGCTTTGCTGGCGTGTGATGTTTGTTTAGCAGAAGTTGGAAGTGAGCCAAAATCAAGTCTAAAGTTGGGATTTTCTTAATACAGTGAAATATGTTAAGATCTACTACATTTTGAGGAGGGAATAGTTTTGTATCTCATTCCTGGGGAAAGGAAGTTTTCCTACATTTTTGAGTAAATCTCAAGTGTAAATTTTCAGGTATTTGAACAAAGCAGCGCTGCAGAAAGGGGCCTGGGGGTCCTGGTCGATGGCAAGTTGAAGATGAGTCAGCAGTGCCCTGGCAGCCAGGAGGGCCAACCCTGTCCTGGGGGGCATCAGGCAAAGCATCACCAGCCCATTGAGGGAGGGGGTTGTCCCGCTCTGCTCCGCACTGGGGCAGCCTCACCTGGAATATTGTGGCAGTTTTGGACACTAAGCTGTTAGAGAGTGTCCAAAGGAGGGCAGCAAAGATGGTGAAGGGCCTTGAGGGGAAACCGTATGAGGAGCAGCTGAGGGCATTTGGTGTGTTCAGCTGGAGGAGACTGAGGGGAGACCTCACTGCAGTTACAACTTCCCAGTGAGGGGAAGAGGAGGGACAGGCACTGATCTCTGCTCTGTGGTGACCAGTGACAGGACCAAGGGAATGGCCTGAAGTTGTGTCAGGGGAGGTTTAGGTTGGGTATTAGGAAAAGGTTTTTCACCCAGAGGGTGGTTGGGCACTGGAGTAGGCTCTCCATGGAAGTGGTCACAGCACCAAGCCTGACAGTGTTTGAGAAGCGTTTAGAGAACACTCTCAGGCACATGGAGTGATTCTTGGGGATGGTCCCATGCAGAGCCACGAGTTGGACTTCGATGATCCTTGTGGGACCCTTCCAACTCAGGCTATTATGATTCTATGATTGAAGGTCTCTTCCAACACTGATGATCCTGTGAAATACCATCAAATAAGTAGTAGCTTTAAACTGTACTTTCATGTCTCCTGGGTGATCCTGGGAAAGAGATGTGATTTCAAAGAGCTACTTAAATGATGGGAAGCTTTTGAGGTATTTTCACGTGGTATTTCTAAGATCAACCAAGAAACTCCAGCAAAGCCCCTTGTAAAGAAAGAACACAAGGAAGGTCAAAATATGAAAAGCTGGCTGGATGATAGCTGACTTGCCAGAGCTGTCTCTAGAGCTCTGTCTTGTGCCAGGGAAGGGTAACTGCTAAGAAATTTTGCTTAACAAGAAGCCAAAAATTCTTCTCTAGCCGTGCGTCAGGTTTTTAGGTGGAGTTGCATGAACTAGTTTGTCATTGGGTCCCTACTGTGTTCTCCCAACCTTCTCTATAATCCAGGCTATGAATTATAGATTATTTTATAGCCATTGTTTCAAAGAACTGCTTATCCCCTAATAATTACCTGCAGACATGCTGATACATATTGAGTTCTAACAAAACCACTGCCTGGGTATGACCTGAAGAAAGCAGACCTTTTGACTGCTTTCATTCAGGTTACATAAGGTAATATTTCGTTGCATTAGGTCAATTTTCAGGGAGCTTAGGATGACACCATTTTCTAGGGTTTAAATGATTAATTAGAAGCTTGGGTTGAGATATAAAATTAAATGCTTGTACCAGTACGATCAGCTTTACTTTTGGGCACTTAAACAGTAATGAGCTACTGTGTAAGGCCACACATTTCCTCTAGCAAAAGTGGATATTCAACTGGTATGCAGCTCTTTGGCAAGAGATAAAACAAAACCTAATTGCTTAAATTATGCTTAAATTATATTTGCAAGATATTTCTAAACCACTCGTTTCCCTTTTCACTTTTGCTACAAAAATTGAAGATTTTTGAGTGGTTTTATTTTTGTTCCTCTTATCCATTCACTTTTATAATATCTAACATTTAAAATGTAAAATTTCATCATCTTTATCTCCACTGAAACTCTGGTAGAACTGAGTAAATGATCATACTGCAAACAAAGCTGCCTTTTGACCCAGGTTATCCATAGCTGTGTTTCCTGGATGTTAACAAAAATAAATTAAATTTGCAGACAGGCTAAATACTGCTTCCCAGTTCAGAATTCAGACTTTCCTACCACTGCTCAAAAATTAATAGGTAAAAGCCCCTCCAAACTGATTTCTCACTCCTTTGGTTCTGTGTCTAGCATGAGGTTGGTTGGGTGAGTGTTCTGGCCAGTGCTCACTTGTCACAGCCTGTGATGGTCCCTGGGGACATGTAGGTGGTTGATGGCAGGAGGAACTATCACAGCTGTTCCCTTCTGCTGCTCATCTATGGTTTGTGGTCTCATCACAGAAAATGACACTTGTGTGGGGCCGGAAATGTAGGCCTGGGAGTATTCTTGCTTGTGATTGAATTTAGTGTGTTGTCCCACTAGATTAAGGACATTTGTAGAGCTGTGTGGGGCTGTGGGATGCTGTGGTTACACTCAGTAGAAATCAGTCGTGGCCTCCATTTCCAGTGTGGAAAGCCAAAGAAAAGCCAGTCAGGGAAAATCAACAAAGAAACTTTTCCTGTTTTATTGATGCCTATTAAAGGGTGCAAAACACAGGAGGTTTATGTCCTCTGTAGTTAATTTCTAATGGGAAAAACCCAACAGAAGCTGACAGATATGGTATTTGAGTTTCTTTGTTTCTTTTTTTTTTTTTTTCATTTGGCCAGCAAAAATTTCTAGATCAAGTAATGTAACTTTCAAAGCAAGTGTTTTACTGATTTATTTTTTTTTTTTTTTTAATATACACAATGTGGTGGTTCTGGTCATGGGTTTTAGTGGTGACCTATCCAAGTAAAACTTTGGACAAGTGAATAAGCACACTTTAATGAATATGGACATGAAGAGCAGCAGTGAGGAGCTGGATTAAAAGAAACAGTTTTGAGAATAAGCAAGTCTGAAGCCACAAAAGTTATAGCTGGGCTGGTGAAGTAACAGTTTACTCCCCTGAGGACATTACCTTACACTGAGAGAGGATTGTGTGCTGCTAATGACTGCTGGAAGAGGAATATCCTTTATGAGAGGTGGGGCTTGGCAGAACTCTGAAGCAAAATCTGTGATGTTGAGACCTCTGTTATATCATTTGTTCTGTGTTTCTGGTGGGTTTTCTTTGACCCTGCTCAGATCCCAGGCACTGACAGTGTAATTTGGATGTTTTATGGCCCATCTCTGTGCTTTTGATGCTTGGAGCATTAGACCATGGTTCTCCCCTACACAGGTGGACACTGGTGGTGGGGGGGAATATTCCAAGTAGTTTTCCATGACACAAATAAAGCTCCCTCCCTTTTCTTGCCTAGTATTTTAAGTGAAATGCAACACCAGGTGAGGGTGTGCAGGTATTCTTGTCATGCTGAGGAAGGACAGCAGGACAAAAAGAAAAGCATCATCATTTAGGCTCTTCACAACACCCCTCAGCAATGATGGCACCCAGCCAAAGGTTTTCCTTACAGTTATTAGTATTTTTCAATGCCAGACAGGTCTAATTCAAATACAATATTAAACCACACTAGAATATGTGTTCCAGAGTGCACCACTGCACAGTTTAAATAACCACTGAGGTAGCATGTGAAATGGTGATTTTCTGAACAAGTGGTACTTAATTTAGATTAATAATTTTTACCAAACTGCCCCAGAGAAATTATCACTAGTAATTAAAGTAACAATACTTCATGCTAGCAAAGACATTTTCAAATATCAAAAAGTTACTTAACTATCAGTTATGCTTCATTAAGTGATTCTTGATGAATTCATCAGCTAAATAAACTTCATTAACTGATTCTTGCAGTATCATTCAGAAATGTTATAATTATTTCTCTTTCAAATACAGGGAAGCTGAGGTAGATAATTCAGGTGTTTTGCTGATGGCCATGTACAGTATTTACTCTGTAAACAAAATGGAAGGTTGGGTTCCCACGGCTTCTTTCCTGTTATTAAAACCACCAGCCCTGATTTGATACCTATTTAAAAACAAAAAAAAACAACCAAACAACCCTCTTCCTCCCCAAAAAAAAAGCCCAAAATCAAACCCAAAAAAAACCCAAAAAAAACCCCCAAAACCAAACCAGCAAGACACACCTCACCACAACAAACGGACAAAAACCAAACACCCCCCACCAAAAAAAAAAAACAAAAAAAACTATCTATCTTTCCTTTTGTCTTAAAACATCACCAGTTTGACTGTAGTGGCTACTCAAACAATGTCTGAAAATTATTCCAATTAAATATATTTTAGAAAAGGCTTTGAAAACCTGATAGAAATTAAAACAAACTTTTGTTTTTCAGACCAAGTTTTACTAGTTCATGTTTTTTTCCATTTGTTGACTATGGTGTAAGTGGATTTTACAACTGTTTCTTAGGCTGGAAATGTAACATCTTTTCTGTCAGGAATATTTCTGTAAAGTAGGCATTTTAATCTTTTATAAGTCATCACAGTAATGCCCCCAACCTATTTAAAGATTTTCAAAATTCCTGTGGCTAGGTAAAATCACTCACCACAGAACCCACCTCTACTTTAGTTGAATGACCTGCAGAACTGGTAATATAAAAGAGCTGAGAAATAGCATCCAAAATTTGATATTTTTTTTTTTCCCCTACCACCCCTTTCAGATTTCCAGCTCTCTGTAAAAAGCGACAGGACTGAACTTGTGCAGACAGGCTGATGTCTTTGAGTGTGGTAGAGAAGCACAGGGAAAAGGATGAATAGAGAGTTCCTCTGGTTCTTGCATAACTGCATCAGACCCATTGGTATGTGCTTCCCCCAGTCCCTGAGCAAACTGGGACAGAGGAGCAAAGCTGGGACACTCTCACAGCTCAGCCAGCAGGGTCAGTATTGCCTTCTGTACATGACTCTGTCTTCCAGGACAAAGAAATGCACTCCTTGCTGAGGCTGTATTTAAAAGCAGCATTTAACCCATAAATAAGGGCTATTTCTGTCCTTATCTAGTGACTAATTTCTTGTTTTCTGGAGCAGGAAAAGGCAGCAGCCTTTGAAAGCCAAGTAATTTGACCCCAAACTTTAATAAAAGTGTATAGAAATCAGATTCTTACCATTATCTAGTTATCATGTCTTAGAGGACACCACAACTGCAAGATGTGGGTTTCATTGCTGCTGCTTAGTTGGACTATGTGACAGGCTGTGTGAGTACAGAGGACAGGCACTCAGTCCATGTAACAAATTATTGTACACACAATTATTTTAGAAGACATATTGAATACTGTTTAGAAAATAATAACCAATGATTGCATTGAAGCACAGCAAGTGGATGAATGTGTGGGGTGGAGCTTACTTTTTGACTAAGCAAGGAGTGATGGTGCTCTTGTTCAGCTAATATATAAAATAGCCATGCTTTGTTTTGAAGAGCAGAAAACCAGCAGTTGATTACTGACTTTAAGCAAAGTTTCTTAAACTCTCAATCTATTGTGTATCTTGTAAGGTAAGGCATGGCACCAATTCTGCCCTTCTACAGTGCTTAGGTGGGTTAGACACTGTAACTACCTGAATCCTGAATTCAGGAAAGGCTGAATCCTTTCCTTTCCTGAGATTCCTCCAGTTGCCTTTCCATAAGGTAATGGCTTCCTCTCTACCGTGTGCCAGGTTAGTGACAATTTCCTTTACACAGAGCCCATCTCAGAGTGTTCTTGCACATCTGTATTGCAGTTCTTTCTGCAGTGGCTGGTGTGCCCCAGTGCCTCTAAGCTGATGATTTATGGAGCAGCCCTTGCAGGGGCGGCAGGTACAGCCCCCTCTGCCTCCGTGGGCAAGGGCAGTGGGGCTGCACCCTTCCCTTTCTTCTCCTGACCAGTGCTGCCAGCTGAGTATTCCTCTGTTGCCTGAAGCTGAAGTTGTTCTTGCTCCAACTGTTTACATGTAAATAACTTATATGCTTTGTTATTAATGGAGTTGGAATGAGGGAAGGGGGGAGATAGGACAAACACAAAACTTGTTTTCTTCTAAGTGGGAAGGAATTTTTACTGTTCTTGGAGCCCTAGGGTGTTTTATTTGATACTTTGCAGCGTTGACATCTCCAGATTTCAACATTGCCCTTCTTACCGGGATGTTTACCTGATGAAGGTAAAATATCTGGACAAGTCTATCACTTTGTAAAAAGCTACCTGAAAGAAAATAAAATATTTACAGGCTTTGTAGGCAAACTGTGGAAGGTCTATATTGCTGAGACCCCCACTGCAAAACATATGCCCCATATTTGGAACATGGTAATTTTATATGGAGCATCTCATGTGTGCTTACTCTGAGAAGAGTTGTGGATCTCCTTTCTAATGGGGTGCTCAGGCTGTCAGGTACTGTAGCTCCTACACAAGCTTTTAGCATTAAAGTTGATAGTTCATGAGACTAGTGGGTAGGAGGAGTGGGAAATGCAAGAAATCAACCTACAATCTCTCAAATGCTGAATCAACACCTCTCACAGAGCCCCCTCAGCTGTCAGGAGCACTGAGTCCTTCGGGCACAGCTCACAGGGGGGTGATTTCTCCTGCTGTGGCACCGAGCTGTGACCACCACAATGTGTGCCTGTCCCCTGCACCCATCCCTGCAGCCATACCCCTCCTGTGGTGGGATCCCAGCAGGCCTGTGTGCTCTGTCAAGTCACACATATTGAGATTTTCCATCTTTTTCTTCTCTCTGTGTTCAAACAGAATCAGTGGCTGTAAGCTGAGAAACAGAGATCCTATATCTGAGCATCTGTGTGGGTCTTGGTTAGGGCACCATGGCCTTGGGCTCTAATGCACATGTGGTATGGTCCTAGGAGAGGTGCTTCTCACTCTGTCATATCCTTGTCAGTGCTTGTTTCCAGTGAAGGGAAGGACAACCTGAAATACTACAGAAAACCACACAAATTACTAATGTCCTTTGATGCGAGGTTATTGCAGATATAGTGCTTCTATATTAATGTGGTCCCTTCAAACCTTGTAAAAAGGCATTTGTCAGACCTCTGAATGAATAGTCAGACCTCTGAATAGCTAAGAATGAAAACTGAGGAAACCAAAGACCTGAAGTGTTTCCTCACATCTGATATCAAGCATTGTAACTATTACTGCAGCCAAGATGGATGGATACAACACTCCTATTTGAAAGAAGCAAAATGTTTGCAGGCACAAGTTGCAAAGTTAACATTTCCTTAAGTGTTCTGGAAAAATGCCTCGTGCTGGGAGCCATAATGTGCTCCCAGAAAGGCAACGCAGACTTCAGCAACAGAGTTGTCTGGACCAAACCACGAATATTGAAATCTATAAAGGATGTCAGTGTTTTGAAAAAAAAAAAGTACCAAACTGCAGTTGTTCAACTCCAGTTATGCTTTAGTTGTCTGATTCTGAAGCAGCCTGAAGAATTGCAGGTTACCAATGGTCTGAATTTTTGTTCACTGTGCTTCCCACGGCATCTGACACTCGATCTTCCAAGGCTATTGGTTGTCAAGTGCTCTGGTGTTAGGTGAAATTGTACTGCTTTCTTCTTTTGTATTTCCACCGTATACAGGGATCCCTCTTACAGGACAGTGTGGTTGAAATAACTCAAGTATGCTTCAACTAGAAGCTGTGGAAGATGTTTCATAAGGCTTCAAGGAGAAGGTGCTTTGCCTCCAAGAGACAAAATGGTGTGGTTTGCTGACCTTACCTTGTTATCAGAAACAGGACATCTGAACATTAACATGAAGTTTCAGTTGGTTTCCCTTGCATCCTTTCCTTGAGTCAGTGATGTACCCAATCGATGATGTTGAACTATATTGCTGTGAATAGATAAGCTGCTATAGGACTGTGGAGAAATATTGGCAGAGGTCCTAGTTTCTTTCCACTCTCTTTCTATTTTAGAAGGAATTAAGCAGCTGGTATTTTCCATCTGACTGAAACTAGGCTTTCATGCACGCTTTTGCACAGCGCAATTTTGACTTTATGAAAAGGGAATAAATTATTGTTGTCATGATTCTGGTTTCTGCTGTTAAAGCCAGGCTTGCAGGACCAAACTGAATCAAAACAACTTTTAAGTAGCTTCTTGAAAACCTTGAAGAAGAATTGTCAGTCCTTTAAGTCTGATTGAATTGACTTAGAAGTCTGTGAAAGTCACTCTTAAAAGGGAAATAAGCAAAAATATATTGTGGTTGAACTCTAAGGACAAATTGCTTCAAGAGATCTAGGTAAAAATGCAGGTTCCTCCCATCTCCATTACTTTTGAAGACTGTAGGTCTTAGCAGCTGGAGGTTAAGAGCAAAGCCTGTATTTTTCTTCTGAATGGCTGAGGGCATTTTTTTTATGGCTCACGTATTACAGCCAAGCTGTATTTCTTGATAATTTGAGAATAAGGTTGGACAGTGCCACTTGCATAGAACTGTAATTTGCCCAGCCATCATTGCATGTTTATAGACAGGAATTCTTTCAATGCCTTAATTACGAAGAAGATACAAATGGCTAAGATGAGGTTAATAAATGATGTCTGCTCAAAGTTTACTTTTGGTTGAATGTATATTGAAAGAAATAAACTGAAGAGGGATTAGCAAGTGCTGACTGTTGTGGTCTTAAAGCCAGAAGTGTGTGGCACTGAAAAGCCCTGACTCAGAAGAGCAGGGAGGCTTTGCAGCTGGTTACACAGTGGGGTGTTGTTCTGTGCCGCTCTTTAAGCGCATTAGGCGGCCACTTACAAAATAATGTCACTGGGCTTCTGCCCCCTGCGAGTGCTCGGGCTTTGTTCTCTTATTACATGACTTTTGAGGAAACAAAAGGCAAAAGAATGCGTGGAGGCCTCCTCAGTGCATCTCTAATGATCTGTTGTGGCTTCACCGCTGCCGGAGGACAGGCAAACAAAGGCGGCCCCTCCTGCCATTGTGCCCGGACTCTGTTAGGAAGCCCTGCCTGCCCTGCCACCCTCGGAGAGGGACCTGCAAGTCCCAGCAGTCGAGGGGATGGAGAGGTAAAACCAGGAGCATCAGTCCGGAAAAACTGATTGCTGCCACCTCTGCTGATAAATGTATGCACCCGAATGTGTCGGACACTACCTGTTGTAAACTAGGCTTTGGCATGGATGAATCTATTTTAATTAATTTAATTATTAAAAATACTATTCAATAACAAAAATATAATCTTAAATAAAATTATTAAATAATACAGTATCATTATTAATTAAAAGAATTTTGCATATTTGGGGTGGTAGTGTGTGTTTGTTTGTTATTTCTCCCCTTAGTGTTGATAGTATTTTTCATAAGTTCTTAATGAAGGCGGAAAAGTTTTGGTGTCTGTAAAATATGTCACAAAAGCTGGCACTTTGTATCTTTGGTCTACTACATGGGAACAGGAAAACACTTGTTTCATCATCTGAACTGAATAAAGTACAAAAATAAGTGAGTGTATGGAAAATAGAGGAGTCTTTTTAAGCATTTTCATTTTAATAAACCCATGCTAAAGGTATTAGAAAATACTGAAAATTTTATCACACAGCTAATGTTCTGATTTAATTTTATTCACAGGTTAACACGTTCTGAGTGAGAAGACCTTGAACATAATTTTCATCTCTTTGTTTGTTTGCTTCTCTGTCTTGGAAAACAATTGCCATTAACTTTAGGAAAGAGTTACCAACTTCGGTTTGGTCTTTCTCACATAAAAATAAATGTAGGGATTGTTCTGTGGAAAACAGATCTCTGGCCATATACTGTGTTTTCAGTTCAAGACTTTGGAGGCAGTCTTGTCTGCATAAGGACTGTAAAATTTTGCTTGGTTATGTATAAACATTGTCCTGCTTGCATGCAAAGCATTGATTGATTTGTTGTCTTTGCTCCAAGTAGTTCATCTGTTTAAATATCTTTCCAGAAATGGAAGTCTTTGATATTAAATATATTATTCATTATATTTCTCCCAGTGCAAATATTTCTTTTATATTACTCTTTTATGTAAAAAGATAGAAATTAGTGTTAGACAGGTAGCGATTGTTCTGATTAAGTGTTTTGAGTTAATTCTAGTGAAGATAATAAGATCACCATAAGATCATTTTGGGGTGTTTTTAAACTAAGATTAGAAAACCAGACCCTGGCCTTAGCTTTAAAGAGAAATAAAACATATGGCCATAACTTCAGTTAGTTTACATGAACAGTAACTATGGAGCGTCTATGAAAATTCCATCTCTTCATACCAAGGAGTCCTCTCTGTCCGTAGCTTTCTCATTCTTTACCTCTTTAAATCAAATTCAGTACTTGGATTGTTCTCTGTAAGTTTTCTGTGATTAGAGACCTGACGTGTGATCTCTGTCACCATCCTGGATTTTTTAAAATTACAGTAGAGAAAACACAGGATGATCTGAAAAACTTTATAAATTAGACAGTCCTCCTCTGTTTCAGTCAGATGAATTAAATTAATACATAAATTAATAAATCTTCACATTCTAAGATATATGAGTCAATTTTAAAATACTTCACTTGTTTTTTTAAACTTTGGCTATCACTGTAATTTCAAATCTGGCCTTTTTAATAGGGTCAGTATCCCAATGTAGAGCTTGGCCTGGAACTGTTGTTTATTGCCTGACAGTACAAGTGAAATGCAGCATCAAGAAGAACCAGCAGAAACTGGCATAGTTATGGCAACCCAGCAAACAAATATGCCTGAATTTCATGTTTTTCCTTTCCAGAAAGGTGCAGAGCTTGTTGACTGGGTGGTGTTTGTTGCACAAGGAGTGTCAGATAGAGTATATCTTAAAAGCAATCTCTTCAAGTAGGTTGTTAGCTCATCACCACCATGGTATTCGTGTACTGTTAGAATGATAAAGCTTAACCCATCCCCACTCCTACATACTGCCTTTGGAGTGTTTTGTTTTGCAGCCTCTTAGAAGTTATTGTAAGTTCCTGCATCTGGGGGAGGGCTCACCAAAGGAAACCCATCTTTGGCTTTTTCAAATTCTCGGCTGGGTCTCAGGCAATTCCTGTAGGAGGCAAATGGGATCTGTTCCCTCTGGAGCATCTGCAGCCAGGGCAGCCTGAGGCGCTGGGCAAAGGAATCCTGAGAGTAATGCCAGGTACCTCTCTGTCCCTACTGCTTCCAGTAACAAAACAGGAGATACTGGTAGAATCTGCTGTGATGTCCTGAGAGGAACTGAGGAAAATAGTTTGTTGTTATTTTAATGACCTTTGGGCAGGAATGCATTTTATGTTCATCTGTGAGCAGCACGCAAGACACACTGAGGAGTATTGTGGAGCAGTATATCCACATGGCATTATGGATACTAATGTGCCATAATATATGCCAAAATATGGATGGTACTGCTGTGAAGTAACTGTTATCCTCGAGGTATGTGAGCACACAGAGGAATAAATTAAAAATTAGCCCCCTTTTTTCCGGTTGCTGTATACTTGGAGTCAACTTTTTCCTCCATGAACTAGAGGAGCAGGTGATGCTGTAGGTGCTGCTGTTCTCCCTCCACAAATGAGCAGAGGCAGTGGTGGGGGGATTGCCTTCATAGGTTAGCAATGTTTGACAGAGACAAGTTGCAAGTAGAGACACTGGAAAAAAACAAAGATCTACCCTTTCTGTTATAAAATTCGGCTCTTAGGTTCATTTCTTTAGCTCTTCCTCAGTGCTGCAGGCCCTTAGCTACTGCAGAGCCAGAGGCAGGATGTTGTGTAGTAGCCATTTGCAATGTTACCAAGACAAATCTCTAAAATATGAAAGGCTTGTAAGACCTGCATGAGATTTTATCAGTTTATCATCATTCTAATGTGTCACTTAAAATGTGTGTAGGGCTTAACACTGGTGTGTTCAAATGTCTTCAAACATTTTCTTCCATAGACTACACAAGGAAAAGTCGAATCAAATAACACCTATTGGTTTCTCTTAGTTCACATTTTCGGTCTGACTTTGAAATAGTTGTAGCAGAGATCTCTGTTTCCAGCTCTTCCAAACCCCACTGATAAGTTATGAAAGCTATTGCCAGTAATCCTTTGTTATAACTGGCAGAATCTCTGTGCCACTTCATTACTGATCTGCATGCAAAGATGTGCAACAACTTCCCTTCAGCACTTGATTTCCCAAATCATACAATGTGAAGCCAGCCATCCAGTTACCTGCAGAGGAGAAGAGAACTTGTTATCCTGCTACAGAAACATGGATTGGAGTCTGAAGTAGGTCTTTTAAACTAATGTTTGTTTGCAGATGATCAAATGTGACATGTAGTGACCTTCCTTAGGTAGTCAACAAGTACTTCATGCTATTGTTTGTTAATCCTCACTGTCTACAACAAATGTGCCATTCATACTCTTGGGTTAGTCATGGCCCTCCTGGCAGTGCAGGGCTTTCACTCCTGTCTGTATGGCCATCCCTTGTGTACAGCTGCTGAACAATGGGGCTCCAACTGCAGGAAACCACGGGGTCAGCTTATAGACTCAGAGTCACCAACAACTATATCAATTTTAGCAAATATTACACTTAAAATGCCATTCAGTGTGCTAGTGAACTCTTAACCTGTTCCTGAAGGTCCTGCAAACACTATTCTTATCTTCGAGCCTCTCTTATATATGTTAGAGAAGGTTCTTGAACATGTAAAAATGATGCATAAATTATATGGTTAATGTTGTTAGTGTCTATAATTCAAAGTTTCCTGTCTCACGCTGAGCTTTTGTTGCATCTTTGTATTCATGTGTGCCATTTAATGCTCTATTGAGCAATATTAAAATGCCAGTGTTGTCCAATAATACGAATCATTCAGCAGAGGCATCCAGAGCCTATTCATGTTTTGCTGAAACCAAGCATTTCCCAGCTTGTTTGTTACCAGTTGGTTGTGCTGCTTTCAACTTCTAGATTATATTTATTGCCACTTGTATTTGAGTGATACCTAAAAAACCACCAAACTTAGCATATGTGCGTGAAGAATTTCAGAATGGTAGTAATTAAAACTGTCTTATCTCATTTTCTCTTCTTGAGGTGTTTGCACATGTTTTTTAGTGTTCTTGCTTATTGCCTTTTTCCATGCTCCTTCAGATTCATAGGGTCTATTTCATACAGAACCAGTAAGATTAATATTTCGAAATCAGCCACTACTTCTAGTTTTATCGCTATTTCTCAGGCAATTTCTCTGATCAATAAACAAATGAAAGTTTATCAATTTTCTTTACAGTTGTTGAAATCCAAAGGATGTTAATATTTACAGAAAATATTAATCCTTTGAACGTTTAACCAAAATATTAGGGACCAGTCTGTGAAAAAATCTCACAACAATGAAAATGAGTCATGGTCTAATTAAATTAAATTATTTCCTTCTTCATCTCACACAGTCATGACCCTCATAACATCACTGACTGTGACATCTCCATTGCTATTTCCATTTAACCTCAGCCAAGAATTGGGACACTTTTCATAGTGGAATAGGCAAAGTAGACTTTATCTACGTGAGTCTTGCCACCATCAAGTCCACTGGTGCCACGTTCCTGGTGTGCCCAGAGGCACTTCATGTAAAGTGGATCTTTTGTAATAATTAGGGCAGCAGAAGAACAATATACATACTGTGGTCTTACAAAGACCTCTTTCATCGGACTGTAATATTGTACATTTCACTACGCTGAAAGGGTTAAAAGTAGCTGTTTTCTACCCTGAAAATAAATAAGAAATTTCTAGTTCAAAAATGATGACATTTCCATTTTAGTGTGAAAGTTCTTAGGAAAAAAAAACAAAAAAACAAAAAAACCACCAAAATGACAAAACCAACCCAGAACTGAAAAAACCACCTAACACTTTGTCAAGCTGGATGGTTTTCTTTGTTTTGTTTTTCAAATAGAATATTTTTATCAGAACTAGCAAAATTAGCAGAATGAATGTTTCAGAGTTTGCATTTGTGCTTTGTGAATAACAGGCCTTTTGTTTCTTTTCCACGTAACTTGGCGTTATTCACTTATTAATTCCTTTTGTTTTTCCCAGTTTCTTTCATTACAGTTACAGCCATTTCTCATCTCTTTATTTCCAGGATCTGTAGAAATTCTGGGCCAAAATGTTATCCATCACCTTTTCCTTAGCATCAGTGTACAAGCATTTATTCCTTCATATCCATTCTTCTGAAACTCAAGGTGAAAAGGAGGTTTTTGCTGTCTGCTGGATGCTGTAGCATCAAAGCTGCTGCAATTGAAGAGTGTAGGGGGCTGAATGTTCTGTGCAGCACTGAGTGAATTCATTTCGGGAGATTTTAGGAGTCTTGTCCTGAAACTTGGGTTTGCTCCTGGAGAATGTTTCCCTGGGTTCTGGGCACGTTTTTTCTTTGTTTATTTTTGGTTTAGGGTTTTGTTTGTTTGTGGAGGGATTTTGTTGTTGATCTTTTGGGGGGCTGACACACCTTAAGAGAGATGCTTTTTTCTCTGAGAGTGTACCATGTGTCTGATATTTTTCCTTGAATTATGAAACTTCCTTAGTACAGAGTGCTTTAATTGAGGGAACATTGGCTTCACACACCTGCTAGTGCTGCAGATGTAAACACCTACAAGAAAGGGGTTTTATTTTTAACTGGCTGGGAAATTATTTTGTGGGAAGATATCCAGTTCCAGGGCAGGAAGGGGTTAATTTAGTACAAAGGAGACATTCTGTTGGGGGGGGGGGGGTTCTGCTGGGGGGGGGGGGTTATAGCCATAAAAGAGTGAGTAATGAGGGAAAAACCTATGGATCCAGCAAGGAATCTGGGACACTGTCTGCTGGTCCTAAATTATCTCAGCAGCCACTCATCTCTGTTCTTCTTTCTGTTTTCCCTGTTGACAACACCCTGCTCATTCCAGAAACTATATTATGATTGCATTGCTTCGACTTCTTGTATCCTCTACTTCTTTTTACAAGGCTTGTCTTTTCTCTGCAAGCATCTTAAACAGATGAAGAATATGTAAGCAAGCAGGAGATGCTGCTTGAAAGTGATCTGATGTGAACAGACATAAAATACATCAATGTGTTTGTGCCAGTGAGTTCAGAATCACTGCAAACAAGCATTTTTGTGACAATGATGTAAATGCAAATAAATACATCCTTCAGGTTCAGAGGAGAGCTTCTGTGTAGAATGCTTTAGTTTTGCCCCTTCAGGATATCCTGCACCTTTTCCCCTGACGTTTGGGTTACATGATGTTTATGTGGCAAGGCAACTCCAAAACTAAGGAGTTGTGCAACAGGGAGCTCAGATGTCAGTATGTGCACAGGCTGATGTTCCTCTGTACAAGGATGTGAATCCTTCTCCCCTTCAGAAAGGGAGCTGGGTGCTTAGAAATTATTTGAAAGATTTGCTTTATGTTTTGGAAACCCTGATGCACAGTTTTGCTGTGTTTTGGAAAAGTAGGTGCATTAAATCTGGATGTGTAATATCTAAAATGCTTCATAATTAATACTCAATGATATAATTAATCAAAGCAGTTTGAGAGCAAGATAAAATCAAGCACACTATGACAAAACATTGATCTCTAGATGAGAGTTATTTCAAGCCTCTGGTTTCGTAAGGTTGTAAAATGGAGATGGGGAGGGAATAAATTGTCGAGGCTTCAGATCTCTTCTAGAGGTAATTTTTTCAAGCAGGCCTGAACTACTCTGCTTTTGAATGCTAACTACTGGAAGCTGATCTTCACTACACTGCTGCTTTATTATACAGATTGTTCTAGGATTTGAATGTCAGCTCAGTGTCCTGTGCAAGACGTTTCTGTGTCTCTGTACCTGTTTCATTGTAGTAGTTGAAAGGATGGTTGTCTGTTTAAAATCCCTTCCAGTGCTGCTCTATTCAGAGTCACCTTGTCCTTCTGCCATGTCAGATGGTAAGATTTCAGTTCCTGGCCATTACCAAGGGAAAGGTATTCAGACAAGTTGTGGACAGTTACCAAGCAGAGGAACAATGAAATATCTGTTCCCTGGGTGGGAGCAAAGGGATTCATCCTCCTTCTTTTGTCAGCTGGTGGAACACACTAAGCTCTTGCAGTTCAAATTTTCTGTTTTACCCTTTGTTACTAATCTTTTAAGTATAGCAAGAAAGAAGCTTGATAGAGAGTTCGTCTACTGACTGTGTCATTCTGACTGAGTAATAAATCTTTTGAGCCTGTTAACATATTTGTTTATGGGCATTAAAAAAAAGAGTACTGCAAAGTAATAAAAAATGCCTTCTAATTTCCAGAATGCAAATCCTTGAAAGGAGAAGCACTGAAATTACTGCAAGAAATTGGATCGTATTGAGAATGAGATTTATCTTATTCAAAAGGGGTTTTTTAAAAAAATTTTTTCATAGGGTTTTATACTTTTATGGGCCTGAACCTGTAGTAAGTAAAAACAATTCTATTTTTGCTATTGACTTCAGTGGGAACAGATTAGTACTGGTAACTATTAGAGCAGTTGTGTAGATTTTATGGTGTTACTAAACTAAAAGAAGTTCAGTCAGTGAAATATTTCTGAAGTTTTCAAAAACTTAAAAAAAAAATTAAAAAAAATAGATCTCATAATACCTGTATTTTATTATGGTTGTAAAGCAGGGCTAAAGGATAAACACTGAATCCATTAGTGGTACTTAATCCTTCACCAGAATTTTTCAAAACAAATTGGAGAAAAGAAATGCAATATAACCAAAGAAAAACTTCTCTGTTTCAAGCAGAACAATTTCTTGTTCTGAGCAGTTTGTGGGCTCCCTCCTTGCGTTCATATCGCTTAAATAGATTATGGCTAATGTAGCACTGAACTTATACTAATTAACTGTCTTAATTTTACATTCAGCAAAGCATGTTGGCACAGAGAATAATCAGCCTGTGCAATTCGATGCCCTCAGAGGTGCTCTCAGTAACCCGAGAGATGCCTTGCTTTTCCCTCTACAGGACCCATATAAGACTTAATGCAATTAACTCTGTGGGCTCGGAGCCCTCCAAGGACTGGAGCTCCAAGGCTTCTTTAGCATGTGGGCACATCTCTTGTGGCTCCTCTGCTCAGAGCCAGAGGTGGTTCAGAGGTGCCACATGAGGCAGTCTGGGCACTTGTGCCTGTCAATCCACCAGTCTTACAAATATTGTCTGTTTTCATGCAGTTTAGCCTTTAAGGTATTTTATCTCCAAAAAACCTCAGTGAGTTAGTGAAGTGCCATTTCCTTTAATAGAGGGGAACTGAGGCACAAAGAAAGGACCGATGAGGTGAGTTACAGAATCCAGAGAGCAGCTCCTGCATGGAGTAGAATGTGTGTGGGGACCTGGAGCTCAGCGAAAGAACCCACCCCATGGATCAGTCCACGTGCACAGCCCTTAGGAAGAGCCACTAGGAAGCACTGCGTGAGGGGTGTGTGTAAAACCACACCTCAGGGCGTGTGAGTGGGAGAGCAGGAGTAGTCCCAGCTTTGAAGTCTCATCCAGAAAGCAGGTTACCCAGGTTTAGGTCCCTCCTTTGCCTAAGGGGATCCAAACTCACTGTTCCCACCTCCTTTTGGAGCTCCTTAATCTTCATGCTATAGGCTCCTCTTGGGTGGCAGTCCCACCCTTCCTGCTCTAGCTGTGCCCACACAAGGTCCTCGTGAAAGCATCCCCACGTTTCCTTTCTCCCACACCTTCAGCGAGTACCAGAAGCTGACCTATGCTTCTGTTCCTTGCTGTAGGATGACCCTGTCCCACTCTAATGGTTAAAGTTGGCCTGACCAAGCAGGGTGCCAGCCTGTAGGAGTCGCAGCAGCTGGGCATGTACATGTTGGAAAAAAACCTGCTTACCAGCAGCACAGTGTTGGAGGAGTCCTTCAAGCATCTTTTTTGCATTGAAAAGGATGTGAAACAAATGGAACTTCCCCCCTCCCCAAGGTCTCAAAAAGCTAGGCATTTGTTGGGAAGCACCAGTGCATACAAAGCCTTTTAACTTTTGGCATTTTTGTACATATATGGATGTGGGTTCGATTAGTGTGGGCCTTGTTCTTCAAGTGGAACATTGCAATCTAAGGCTATTGATGCCAGTAGGAGGAAGAAAACACATCTAGGACTTTGTTCTCATCATGAAGTTAATGTAGGTCATAATGCTGAATTCTTTGGATGGGACACTGGATGTAAACTTATGCCAGTAGAATTCACTAAACCACATATTTAACTCGAGTCACAGCTGTTCTGGCAGACATTATACGCTTAGTAGTCTTTTCATCTGAAGACCTAAGTGTGACAAACAGGGATTTATTTGAACTTTGCTATGTCCTGAGAGATTTCGAATTGCAGCCTTTTAAGAAATAACAGCAATAAAGTGGATTTTTCTCTAGCAAATAGTTCGAACATCTAACCTTAATGATACCATAGCAAAGTTCTATTTTTGTTTATATTGAAAGAATTAAATATACAAAAGAAATACATAGTTAGGGAAAGGATTTTTTTTTCCTGCAAAACCATCCTCTTAAAATCAGAATTTTAAGAGAATTTCCACCAAACTGTGGAACACTGTCTGATTTGTATTGGCAAGAACCACGTGTTTTTCATACAAGGTGCATCTAATTCACTGCTGGGCCTATGAACATGTATCTCACCCTTTTCCTCAAGGTTTGTGGGAAAGCAGAGTAACACAATAAATTGCTTAATAAAAGGAGTTGTTGTGCCTTCTTGAGCTCTTCTTGCTGTTCCTTCTCTCAGCTCAGAGAAATTGCTGTGTAAAGCTCAGTGATGTTTTGCATAGTCTTGCAAGCACAGCCTGTTTGCATGGCTGGAGCTCATCTGGGTAGAGCAGGGATGCAAATGTTCAAAATGAAAATATGTTTTGATCATAAGATCAAAGTGTGTCTGGTGTAAAGCAACTAAAGTAGCTGGTATGCAAACTTACTGTCACTTACATCCCACTAATGGCCAAAGACTGATTCCTGACCCATGGTCAGGGAGGGGAGAGGCAGGGCTTGTTTTTATAGAAAACTGCAGGGGAGGGAGAGGCTTCTTCTGACCTTTTCCTTGGAGCTGAGTTTACTGATACTCTCTAGTGTAAAAAAGAGCTGTAAACATTTCTGGACTTGAATGCATAAAAATATATTAGCCTAGATTACTGTGAAAGATTGTAACCAATACAACTGGCTTGAATGTCCACCTGTTTTCTTTTCAACTCTCTTCTTTTCATGGGTTGCAAAATAGCATGCTCCCAATATACCAATTTGAGCTGTGTTAGGAGAAGGAAGGAAGACAGTTCCAGAGTCCAGGATATATCCAGCCACTAGCCACTTTTGTTTAAGCTACATAAATATTTAATTTTAAGCTACTGTGTTGAAATCAAACCAAGTTTGAATTATAGATTGGTTTTATGGACCATAAATTCTACCTCAGATATATCCTAGAGATAGATTGGGAGTAGTGCCAGCGACAGCACTTTGCTACTTAGTTCTTTTTTTAGGTGAATTTTCATGATTGGTCTAAGAGCTGCCACCTTTGTATCATGTGTTATGTATCATGTGACAGAAAGGTTCATAATTTTTCAGTGCAGGAGGTAAAAAAAAAAGAAATTTTGGCCAATATCATAAGCTGAACATTTGGGATCATTAGAAGAGTCAATAATACTCCTAATGCTTGCTTTTCCTAGGATGATGTATTTGAAAAATGCTCACCAAAACATAATATGTCATCCTTGTAGTTTCCTGTGGTTTCTTTCTCAATCCTTGTAGGAATTAAGTCGTGAGACTAAGTTGCAGACAGCACTGCTCCAGGTCTGCAGCTCAATTAAGTGCCTGGTAAATTGCTCAGTTATGTGGTTCTGTTCCTGGTTTAACAGCAACAAAGTGGAACTAAAAAGCATCTGAATGAATAATTAACACACTCCTATAAATGTGGAATCTTCTGGGGGGAGAGTCTCTATTGAGAAGAAGAAATATTGCTATGGCACTTGACCTGTGCTATTCCAGGGCCTTGAATTCCTGAAGAAACCCAGTGTTTTGGTCGAAGGAGTTCCTCTTCCTACTTCTCACCTTCCCCCAGGCTTCCTGCCTCCTTCTCCCTGCTCCCAGTCCCCTGAGGTCACTGGCACACCAGTGGAGTTTGAGCAAGAGGCATTCTGAGGGAACTGGAGCCCTGTAATAAGGTCTGGAAAAGCAGGAGGCAAAGACAGAAAGGGAATACATGCAGCAGGGAGAGAGCATGCCAAGGAATGCAACCGTGAGGAGAAGATGCAGCCATGAGAAGCCAGGAGATGTTATCACTGCTGGCATGGGTTGCACGAGCGGATTCCGTTGTTAGGTATAGATTAGATCTTGTAGCAACTCTCACAACTCCTAAAACGTGTCCAAGTTGCCTGCGACACAGCGGGTGATTTATGTAAAGGATTAATACATTTTGTTTGCCTAATAAGGGCCCTTGCCAAGATGCTGCAGCTCCTTCATGTCTTGCTTTGGCTTCCCTACTGAAGCAAGATGAGGAGGAGGGTATCTGTCACTGTAACATACTTGTGATGGAATGGTTGGCCCGTTCAGCTGCTCCGTGCTGGGAAGGAGGAGGAGATGTCCTTGGGCACACTGTGTTGGACTCTAGTTAGCAGCGGTTCTCTTTTGTCAGAAAAACCAGGATGTTTTTTCAGGCACTGGAACAATTAGCTTGATGAGGTGCCTAATAAGGAAGGCTTATTTTGAAACATGTTAAAACTGCTGCCACAAATCCTGTTCTGTAATGCTCCTTTTCCACATTTCTTCCCTTGAATGCTCTCATGCAGTTAGTTGCATGGGAAGAGAACAGCAAGTGCCACAGTCACCTGTCAGCTACTTTTTGCTTTGCTGCTATTAAGACCCATTTCTTCCCCCATGGCTTTTCTTCAGAGCCATACAGCTCCTGCAGGCTTCCCAGATTTTTCTGTGCTTGACCTCAGTTCTCCTCTCAGCCAGCGGGAATGAAACGCAGCCTGGATTTGGACATGTCTGCAGCGCAGTTTCACCTTGAGTTAATTGTTTGCTGTTTAGGAAGGCCAGTCTGGGCATTCCCTGGATGTTTGTTTTCAGGCTATGAATGTTTGCTGCTCATGCTGAGGAGGAGGATGTGTGAATTTTCGGTATATACAAAAGTGACTAGTTTTTTGCATATGAATATGTAGTCTTGCCTCTTTTAACTTGCTGACATAACCTTTTGGCCTATTTTCTTTTTTTTCTGTGAAATATTTTCTGGGCTAAGAAGGCTTTTTTAATGTCTCTAGGAATCCGTTCTGGCTAGAATTCCAACGAACAGTAATGACTAGAATTCTCTTGCCTTTGCCAAATGATAGGGGAAAAAAAGGGAGATTGATATCAATGCCTTACATTTTTGTACAAGGAGATTTCTTCCCTCTAGATTAATTTACCAGCATGGGATTAATGTCAAGGCTTACTAAAAACATATTTTTTCATGCAATTTAGCTCCATAAACATCTCAAAACCATCAGTGTAGCACGTCTGAGGGATCTGTGTGTGCATCTCTCCTTCCCAGTTTTATGCAGTGTAGTAAAATAGGGACAAAAGTGATGAGAGAGTTAAAAATGGTACACCACATGGTATGATTCTCCAAAGTCAGATTGCTGTTCAAGTCCACTCTTTGCATGGATGCATGTTGTCTCACAGCCCTGAACATTAAACCCCTTGAAGTCGATGGAGTTACAGGTTCTAGTTCTCTTGCTGGGTAGGCTCGTAGTCCAAAAAAATAAGTACATCATGATTATTCACTCCCTTGGCCAGAGTTTGAAGCAGGAACCTCAACTATGAGCTTGGTCTGTCCTGTATTACAGTTATTGATGGTTAAGTTTTATTCAGTGACACCATACTTGATCAGTTTATGCCAGTAGGGAAAGACTGGGATGAACAGCAGGAGGATCACCTGCTGAATCAGCATTCTTGGGTCCACTAGCAGTGGATCTGTGAGGTGGTGTCAGGAGTGTATGAGCTCTGGTGGTAGCCCTGCCTGGATGCTCTGCCTCTCTGTGTCAGTGATGTGGGGCTGCCGTGGGGATCTGTCCACGATCTCACTTGTTCAAGGTGGATGGATCTCCCTATGCTGCAGAAGCAACTCTGTTATCAACACCAGTACTCAATAATGTTAATTACAGTAGGTTAAAACCATAGCAAGCCTGAAAACAAGATTGCAGTGCTGAGGTTTTTTTTTCCTTGATCAGAGACAGTGATAGGTTTCCAAAGCCAGGGAACCAACAATCAACTGTTAATGTGCAGTGTTGCTTCTTCCAGGTGGCTTTGGATATGTCTCATGTCCTTAGCATCCTGGTGGAGTAGTAGAGCTAAGCTTATGCCATCACTAGTGACAGCTCTTGATTTGGATTTCGTTCTGTGAAAATAATTTGGATGTGGTATCACCTCTTAGAAAGAGATTGGGAGCTGTGACAATTGCTGGGTTTTTTCCTTTCTGCAAATGTGACATGAGCTGAGCATCAGCTAAGTCAGGCAGTTGGATTTGTGGAAATTTAGGCTTTCAATATAAGTCTTTATGATTGTCTTGCTCAATTACTCAGTGGACCTGCTCAGATGTGGCACTGAGATGCTCAGATGCTCAGCAGGGAAAACACTACAGTGTTATGAATGTGAGCTTTTAAAAAAACAGTTCAGTGGGACAATACTGAGTTAATTCACTTCCTACCCATATATTACTATGACCTAGAAAAGCTGGGCTTAAGGAAAGAGCCTAAATATTTGCATGTTTGTCCTCAGTCTGTGTTTTAAGAACTGGGCACGGTTCTTTGGAATTTCAAGAAAGTCAGCAGTGGCAACTCTAGACAAGTTTCAATGTATGAAACTGTATTTTGTCCTGATCTAAACCAATATTCTTCCCTTCTTATTAGTTCAGAGCTTTAATTATCAAAGGTATGACATTTGAATTGTGTAGCAGGGCTACGATTTTCAGAAAAGGTCTAAGGGATTTTTTTGGACTGTGTTCACGTGATTTTCAAAAGCAGCATCCTTCTGGAGGACAGGTCTCACTGGAAGTCACAGACACTAAAACCTGTACCTCTTCTGAAAGTGGGACTTGGGTTCCCAAGCCAGGAGGTGGCTTTTGGTGCCTTATCCACACCCTCTCTCCGCTCAGCAAATCCTGCAAAGGAAGCCCCTGTGGGCACGTTCTGGGGTGGAGGTGATGTTTGATTTGAAGTCAATGACTGTCAGTCCTGCCAGACTGGTTGGCTGGCACTAATCCTGTTTCAGAAACAGGGCCAAGCTTAGGCATGATACTCGAAATGACACGATGTTTGCTCAGCATCAAGAAAGATGGTTGAATGCACTCGCTTGGGGACTACTGTTCTATTATTTTTTGAAATGAGTAATTGCTTCAGAGTGGGGGGTATAGAGGATAATGCTATTTGCTGAAAGGAAAATTAGGCATGGGTGTGCCCGAGTGACAAGTGAGCAACAGACTTCTCGAAGAGCATCGGAGAATGTCTCGTTGTGGGCTTGTGTTTGTTTATGGATAGACTGCACTCAGATGTGAATGCATGACACCCATGGATGTCATGGAAATTTTGAGGTTTGTACCCTGGGCTGGAATTTGACCCTTATTACACCTAGTAAAACATACAATGGGTTGTTCAGCTGCATTTCATGCCCTGAAGGATTTTTTAAAAAAAATAAAACACCCTCCCCCCCCAAAAAAAACCTCGGATAAAAATACATTTTTGGCCAATGTTACTGTACTGAAAGTTCTTTATATTTGAATGCTGACTGTAGCTGAATCTTTTAGCTTTTGCACTTGTACATGTTTAGGCTCGATTTGCCAGTGCACATAATAATAGATTATTTAATTAAGAGTCATTTAAACTGAAGACTGATTACACACTGCTTGCAAACATTCCACATTGAAATTAACTTAATTTTGCTCCTTAGTAATTTGAATTTTTACTTGTCCTTCATTGACATACTTTTTATCTCCTAATGTCTAAATGATATTCATACTTTAAATATGACATCAGGAAGAAAAATCAAATTAACCTTAGTCATCCTGTGTTTAACTGAGTAGCTTATGAACACGAGTTCTGAGTTTTTGCAAACATTACAATATTGAAAGAATTTGCTGAGAATTATGAGGTACTTTTGAAGCCTCTTTCTGCAATTTGAAATGTATGTTGACACGCAAAGTGATTCTTTATTTCTAAGGGAGTCTTTGACTACGTCTCATATTTAAAGCAAAGGATAGGAAGAAGACCTATTTTCATTGCATTTAATCTTGTGATTGAGCAGGAATTTAGTTATTTTGCTCAGTAATTGACTACAGAATTATTAATATGAATAGTTATATTAATGATTATGGTCAGTGAATCAACGTTGAAATACATCTATTGTATTTGTGGCTAATTTTTCAGAAAGATTTTGCAAGACTGATCTGTTTTAGACAGTGTCTCTGACAGCCATAGGCGGAGACACAAAGCAGTAGGAACAGGGCATATGCATGTCATGTACTAAATATTTATAATGTCATATGAAATCTAGTCAGTAACTACTCAGGGCCTGCTCTCATTAAAGCTCATAGTTCAATATCTAAGATACTTTCAGACCCAGACAGTAGATTTAGTACTTTCCATTCTTGTGTCTCATATTATTTTGTTCATTAGCAAATTGAATAAAATGCTGTGCATCACAGCAACCTTCCCACAGACAAGCTTTTGGTGAGGGACCAAACTGTTTGGAACTTGTAGAGCACTAATCATAGTGAGTTTCTAGACAACAGAACCAGCCATAATGTTCATTTGTATTACATAATAACTAGGCCTTTCATCTAGACAGATCAAAGATACACAGTAAAATGTTTGGAGTTGTTCCTTTTGAGCCTTTTGATGCAATCTTTCTTAGCAGTATATATTTGTGTAATAAAGCGTTTTGTGGCAATTCAGGTCTCCATAGCACTGCCCTTCAGTAACCTGAAATATTCTGTTTATGGGGTTTTTTTTAAGTAAAGATGAGAACCTCGGGGGCTGAGCTCACTTTCTTCTGTCTGAAGAAAATAATCTTGTCTCAAGTGCCACAGCCACTGCAACTGATTCTCATAGTCCTCCTCACCTGAAATTACCAGGTATGGGTGATGGAAAAGGAGGAACTTTCATGTTAGCAGCCACATCCCAGGCAGACAGCAATAGTCAGAGAGCTTGTCTGGGAGGAAGCCAGGCAGGTTTTGGAGTGATACCTCCTCACTGGGTGAACCACCTTTGTCAGAGCTGGTCTTTAAGTAGGAAAATTAAAATGCAGCAGCCTTGTCTGAACTTTCCTGGCCAGCTCTGTCCTCCACTGTGCATCATTTGAAAATTAATCCACTTTTCACTAAGGCATGTTTTAGTGCACTGATTTGCTTGTTTTGATGTGAGTATCCCAATTTCTGGTATATTGTGGTAGGTGTCTCAAATGTTAGGTCAAACTTCTGTTTGCGTTTCCATGGAGCTACTGAAGGTTTGTCGGTGTCATCTGAACTAATTACAAAGTTCGGGCTTTCATGATAAGCAAATTTGAGATAACTCTACAGACTAATGACTTTGATAGTCTGTAACAGTTGTACATAGAGAAAAAGATAAATGGTAGATCTGAAGCCCTAAGTGAAACACTTTTTTTTTATGAAGTCTCGAAACCATAGATTTGCAAGATATATATTACTAAGAAATATTGGAAAAAAAATTGTCTTGGAAAATTTTACTTATGGACAGATCTTTACAGTATGTGCGGTTCTCTTTATTGCAGAAAGAAATGCAGATATCCAGGAAATGGAGAAGGAAACCTGTTTATAGAAATAGCAGTGATTTATGCTACTAACATGTAAATGGATTGAAAAATCTTCCTGAATCCATAAATTCTCAGGCTATAAAATTATGGACTTGGGACTATTAAGGAACATGGATATGAAATGCAGTAGTCTGGTGCAACGCTTTCTGATACTCTTTGACCTCCTGTATTTATCCACTAGCTTGAATAAATCTCACATATTACCTCGTGTACAGCTGCTGTGGCAGTAAGGGGTGGACATAAATGTATACCTCCTCCATGGTCTGTGCCACACCACGGGCTGGAAGTGTGGGTCTAGCAGAGGGGGAAATGGATTGGGAATTGGGAGAGCTGGCTTCTGTTCCCACCCAGTTTCAGTCGCTGCAGCTCCTGTGCCTGTCCCCTCCATTGATGTTTATCTTGTCTGCCTGTACTGCCTTGTTCTGTGACTTTTAAAAATACCTAGTTTAGTACTTTCTATCTTGTGTGGTCCTATTGCTATACCAATGCTAGCACGAATATTGCTTAGCTCTAGCTGAAAATGTGCAAATCACTGGGTTAACTGGGTACATCTTCTGCATTTCCAACCTGTCTCCTTTCACCTGCAGACTCTGATGCCTTGTGCAAAACAGTGCAGCTTGTGACCTTTTGCATAAGCTGGTTGCCTTACCCATCTTTGAACTAGGAAAGCATCTGTTCTTTCTATTCTTCAGTTTTACAAGTGAAAGAAATCCCAGGAACTCAGCTGGAATTACTGTGACTTAGCAGTTATAAGCCTTGAGCTGAAAGCGTGTGGCAGACGATTTCTGAGCACGCTGGTGTCTCACTCTTGGTATTTGCAAAGATGCATTAGCCCAGATTTCATTAGCCCAATTGCTAATGACTGGAGGGAAAGAAAAAGGCTTGGAAATTCTGTGGGGGAAAGTATTGAAGGGAGGGGAAATTAAAGAGAAGTTAATAATCAAATATGTGTTCTATAAAGGTAAACTATTCCTTTAGGCATATAAGGTTATAGGAGCTGATAATTATGGAGGTGGTTATGAAGGTAAAATGCAGAAAGGAGTATAAATACAGGTCCAATTAATATTGTCAAAAATGGTAATTGTGTTCATTAACTAGATTAAGTGATCTACATGTGAATCACTTCAGTGACACATGATGAGAGACTTTAAACAACTGAAATTTAAATCTGGCTCAGCTGGCTTGTTTTACACAAACTAGTTTGCAAAGCATACTTTAAAAGTCCATTACACATGCTTTGTAATCTGGCTTGTGTAAACTGGAGTAATAGGTCTGGATTTGCTTTTTTCCTTAAGTTTGCCTGTTAAATTAAGATAAAATACCCCGTTTACTTTGTGCCATTGCTTTTTGGCAAGTCATGTAGGTAAACACAACAACATGAAAATGCCTCAGATTATAAAAGCAGCAGCTAACTTTCCACCTTCTCTCTACCGTCTAAACCTTAATGTTCTAGGAAAGGAGTGTATTGCAGAGAAAGAGATAGAGGAAACTTGCTGATCTATTAATAAAAATATGTATCCTCATCTAGGGGAAAACTCCCATTCCTCCATATTTAACCAGAGTATAAGTTTGATGTGATTTGAAAGCAGAGCAAAAAAAAAAAAAAAAAAAAAAAAAAAAAACACTTGACAGTGTCATGTCTTCCTCAAATTCCCAGCACGCTTGCCTGTTTTGAATTCTGCAGTCACTGGCCTTTACAGCCAGGTTAACAAAGCCTCCGGAAACGATTCTTAAATCGCTCTCTTTTTCCTTCCATTTCCACCGGCTATCCGTGTTGTTGATTTTGTGGCTGTGGAGCTTTACTTTGTGGAGGGCGGGTCTTGGGGATCTCCTGTCCCTCCCGGGCAGCTCTTTGGTACATGGTTACAGTGGAACAGCCCGATAACCACAAGGTGTGTGCTGGTTATCACAGGCTGAGTTTCCTCCCTTGTTACTGTGTACGAGTTGATTCCTGCTCCCTGCTACTTTCCTAGTGTCCAGGCTTCTTGCTGGTTTTTTGTCCTTTCTTGTTTGTTCCCTTCAGCTGCCTCCTCTCCAGTTTGTATTTCTTGGGCTCAGTTCCCTTCTTCTTCCGACATGGTTTCGTTCTCCACGCTCTTGTTCCTGTCCATCTCCACTTCATTTAGGCAGTGTAGAGGCAGGAAAGTTTTCCTTCCCCACCAGAACAGAAAGCAGCAAGGTCTGTGCTCATTACTACCCTGACTGGTTTATAAACTCCTCTAAGCTAAAATGCCATTTTCTTTCCTAACTACACCTGACAGGTAGGGAGCAGGAGATACTGTTTTCAAAAATCCACACCCTGAAGTCAGGAAATATGTCAAAATTAATTCAAAATACTCAGATTATCAGGTTATTTTATTTCACATTGGAATCACCTGCTGAAGATCATTAGTCACTCCTGTCAGGGCTAAGAATAAGTGATTTACACTATAGTGGCTTAAAACATGTCTTTTCTTCTGTTAGCCAAGGAAAGACATTTCTAATCAGCTCATTCCTGTGGATGGGCACAGCTCTATGTGCTGTTCTGTGTGTTACAGGACACCTGGAGCTCTGTGTGCTGGATCTTTCTTTGAAGAATGGCAAAATTTGAGTGCCTGACCCTGGCCAGGGTAATATTTTTTTGAAAGCAAGGACAGAAAGCAGGAGACACAGAAAATGTGCAGGGACAGAATTAAAAAAAAAAAAAAAAAAAATTACAACTCTGGCTTTAAACTTTTAACCTACTGGTGATTCATGAGTCATCGGTCATTCCAAAAAGGAAACCTGTAATGGAATTATGGAGATACTTTTCAGTGAGAAAGTGAAAAGCAACTGTGAAAGAAAGGGAAACAAAAATGCTAGACATCTGCAGCTGAAAGCAAGTCATTTGCTTCTATGCTAAGGGTAAGAAGAACAAGCACCAATGTTTTCAAAAGCTGATCCATGTCTCTCTTAGTTTCCAAAGTCTCTTTTCATCTGTTCTTAAGATATGTCTATCAAGTGGAGACTCATTGGAAGGAAGGGAAAAAAAATATTAGGCTCCACTGATAATTAAATGCATAAACTAATAGCCTGATTACATGTTAAAAAGTACACTGTAAGAGATTAAAACAAGGGGATTACATTAAACTGAAACAAGGATTAAATATTTTTCCTAAAGGCTTTTAACACATTTTTCAAAGACCTTCTTATGAGCACAATTTGACTGATGAAAAGAATTTCTTTTGGATATAATAGACTAAATAATCACATAATTAAGCCATGTGAAGTGCAGTGCTAGTAAGCTGATGATAGTATGTTTCAGATATGTAAGAGCTCTTTCTATGAGTCAGATACTTTTTGTTAGTTTTTTCTTGTTTTGTTTCTTTTTCCCCAGTAAACCCTATAAAATCCCAAGACTGGCTTAGCAGGATTGTGTTCTGAGATCACTTTGCAGTGGTTTCATTGGGCTAGTAAAAGGGAAAGACTACTTGTAACCATTCAGAAAAGGGGAGCACACACACTGCAATGTGGGGGGAACTGAGGCACAGAAGAGTGAAATTTAGTGTTTTCATTATAGGAAGCTTGAGTAGATCAGGCTCCTTCTGCCAGATGGTGTGCAACCACACAGAAGATGGCTTCATCAAAAGCTTATGCTCCTGGGGAAATAAGATACCAGTCGTTATTCTTCAAGTTATTCTTCAAACCAGGAATCTCCCTTCACTGTATCTCCCTTACCCCAATGCTCCACAGCAATGTTCCCCTCCAGAATAGCATCCGAGGAGATGTGCTCCCTCCTCCTGTTAGAAGTGCTTCCCTCAAAGTAGGAGGAGGGGGAAAAATTCAGAAAGTAGCTTAGAAACATGTTAAAAGAGAGAAAAAAAAAAACAAAAAACAACAAAGAGGGGAAAAGGGGCAAGGGAGTTGAGCAACAGCAGCATCAAAAAACAGCTTGTGAGAGGAAGTCCTTAATCCATATGGCATGTCATTACATTAAGAACTACAAAAGTACTGCTGAGATTGCCATGTACTACACAAATATGGAGGTTTTGCCAAGACCTGGAAAGACACTTTCTTTCTTCAGCTTTCTTACCAAGTAGGATCCTAACACTGAACCTGTGGAGTCCCACCAATTTGAACAAGGCTGTTTGTGAAATTCAGAGCAGGTGCTGATGAATAGAGGAGGAGCAGGTTGGCTGGAAAGAGGAAAAAAGTTATTGGCAATGGAAACTATTTTTTCATGGAACATCAATAAGTTCCTAGAATATTTTCAAAACTGAGGGAAGAGGATTGTAACAAAATTTTCCAAATAAACCCCAAAGTGTAAAAAGCTGATATGTAGGTGTGTAAAGCCTACAGAAGTTGTATTTTAAGGGTACACTCTAATGCCCTGGCAGAGTTAGTGCTGTAACACTCTCAGAAATCATCAACCAGTTATGCAGTGTGTGAAAGGGTGTGACAATCCACCCTGCATGGAAAGTTCTGCTCTGATGCATCCACACAAGTAATGTATTAAATTATACAAGCAGTACTTTTAAAAATATTATTTTACAATTCTGCTTGAAGATAGTTGGCTAATTTGCATATAGAGCCAAAAACTGCTCTGAGTTTGTTGAATTTTCCCTTTCTGTTAAGCTTTTGAGTTCATTTAGCAGTGAGAGTTTGTATAAAAGGAGTAACATCCATGTAGGCTCCCTGCACTTTAAACGATGCTCGTTTCTTTAAACCTTGTGTGCCAGTTCAGGAGCAATAATATCAAGTGACTTCAAAGGACAACTGCTCCCAACAATCCACAGTGGCTTGTATTTCAACTCGTTAACCAGCAGAGCTCACCAGACCTGTTATTTTATTTCAAGGCCTCTGCTGCTCTTTTCATGTATTGAGCTACAGTCCCAGCTCAGTGCAAATGAAAGGGGGGGGGAAAAAAAGCAAAGTTGTGTAGAATTTGGTAAGGAGGTCAATCCCTGCACATGTGTCTCCAGACATAGGCACACAGACTATTTTCAAAGTAAACCTGGAACATATGTTTCATGCAAGCAGTCAATAATAAAGCTTGATGACATGTTTTCCTTCTCTCACACCCACTTACTTGCTTCCCTCCTTTGACTATGTCTTGTCTGAAACCAAGACTGCAGGTTCTTTGGAAAAGGATCTGTCACTATAAATCAGCCAGACTCTGATTTGGCTTCCTACATGCTGTTTCAGAATATATGGCAATAATTATTAGGTCATTCATTTTGCATGTCAGTGGTGTTCATTATAGTAAATGTATTTACCTCTTCCCTCCCCGTTTAAGGCATCAAATGATATCCCTACAAAGTGCTTATTCAAACTGGCAGATCTCTTATACGTGCTAAGAACTAGAAATATATCAAATTTGACACAGAGTTTTCATTCTGATAATATTGCTTGATAGTGGGTTTCTGAAACAAGGTCAAGGCTAAAAGCTGGACTATTTGACTTATTTTGGGTTTAATATAGGTGAGTGTAATTGGTGTCAAGGAAGTTTCAGCTTCAGCCTTAGTTTTCCACTCCTCAGCCTTCTTTTAGACTGTGAGTGGGGGGATATTTACAGCCTGAACAAAGCTTTTGCCAACGTGTAAGTCAGCATAAAACAGTGCCCATTGCTGAAAGAATCACTTCCACCTTTCCAAGGGCCTTCCATTTCTCATTTTCAGCACTGTACCTTGTCATAAGCAGAAGCAATTGTGTGACTGTACATTGAGCCACTTCAGGCTCACCTAAATTGAAGCTCATCAGTTTTTTTCTGACCCTGGTTCACTACCTAGTCCCACAAACTCCTGTATAGGCACAAAAGAAAGTGCCATGCAGGGTCAGAAAAAGCGTGTCCAAGGGTAGCAACAGACAGCACTTGTGTAGCAGTGCTTTGTGTAAAGAGTGCCTGAAACTAAGGCCTGATGCTACTCTGATTATATCTCCTGGACAAAACTCTTTGATTTTTGTAGGTATTATGTCTGAGAAAGGTCTGGTGACCTCAGCCCTTGATGGTTCCTTGGAGAAGCAGTTAGGGTTTTGAATTAATAGGGCAACCTGGTACTATAGACAAATTTGTATAAACAGTTCATAATGCTATTAGTTTTTTTATTTAATTCATGGCTATCTGTATCTGTCTGTTCTTAGGATGAGAAAAAGATTAGACTGGAGTTGACTCTGAAAGATAGAAGAGAAAGGTATAAAAAAAAAAAAAACAAAACCAAACCACAACCCTGTGTTTGTTGGAGCTTTCACCTCGCTCTTGGTGGTGCCGGAAGGTAGACTTCTGTCATGATGTTGGTCAGGGGTTTTTTCTGCTGCTATCTCTCTCTACCATTCTCTCAGAACTGGAAAGGAGATAAAAATCCTGCCCTTCTACCTGTGATTCTGAATCAGCTCTCCTAACCCTTGGCTATGTGCCCAGCAAAACCCCAGAGCCAAATTCCCTGTCAAAGCCAAGCATCCTGTGGCTTGTCTCTATTATCTAAGTGAGGATATACAAGCCCAGAAGAAGGGAAGGGAGAAGTACCTGGTCCAATGCAAACAGTGATTTCCTCTTCCATACTAATGTTTTAATAATGGTTTGAGAGCGATAGGGATTTGTGAAGATGTTTGAATTCAGTCTGTGAGCCTGTTGCAATTGCATTTGTAGCAGTTTGAATGTCAAATAAATTCACCCAATTTCACCTGCACAGTATAGGAACACGATCAGATATGTGCTCCTAGGAGTTCACTGTAGCTCCCACCAAAATCCTTGAGACTACAGTGCCACCTGCAGCGTTCTCACCCCTGTCCTCATGGGACAGGGGCCGGCAGCTCAGCAGGGTTGTGATCTACTGCATCTAATTTGAGAAGCCAAGAGCAAGCATTGCATGGTGCCCTGCAAGCATGGCCCTCAGCAACCTGGAGCAAAAGTGGTCTTGTCCTGTTTTTAAGGCTTTTCCTGGCTGAGGCTGACTAGGCAGACTTTGCTTTGCAACTTTGAATTTCCAGGCTTCCTTCACCTCATACTTCACAAAATACATGACACCTCTATCAGTAGTCTGATGATGTACAGCCTGTTGCAGCTTATTTCTGTAATGTGCTTACTTTTTATTTGCTTTGTGGCTAATGAGAGAGCATACATAACAAATCCAGGTGTGTTGCTCCCATCGGTCCCTGGGGAAGCTGTCACCAGGTAGTGGCATCACCCTCCGTTACATCCGCACTGGTTAACAATAGTGCAGGGCAACCACCAACTCCTGCACTCCCAGCTTATTCTTCAGCTCCTCTCCCATGAAAATTGAAATTCCTCACTCTGGGCACGTGCCCATGCTTCTAAATGCCACTAACTACCCCTGCAGTGACTGGATCTGAGGGCTGTGCACTGCTACTGGTACCTCAGGGGACCCCTCATGCCACCAGAAAGTGAGGGGATAATGCTGTCATGGAACAGGCTGGAGAGCTCTGACTCGGTGTATCTTTCTACTTGCTTTGCACACTAGATAACACAACAGAATCCCAGTCCTGATAGATTTTTTTTTTTTTTTTAAATCACACTCAATTGGGAACACTTGTTTAGCCTTATTAAGTGTTTTATTAGCTCTAAAAATAGGTTCTTAAATATTTTCCAAGGTTGACTAAAATGTGAAAAACAATTATATAATCAGTGTTTAAAATAAACCACAGTTTGTTATAACTGAGACCCATTCAGTGGAATAACATTTATCAAGAATCATAGCATATAGAAAACTGTACAGCCTCTGCAAATCCCCAGACGGTATTTCTCCCATTGCTTTCAAACTGAGTCGTTGCTGAGTCTAGTTTTCTGATGTCCATCAGAATTCCTACCAGCAAGAACACTGCAAAAGTGGAACACGGTCTTTGGGTGAGCAGGCTGCAAGGTTCTTAATGAAAATAAAGAACTGGTCTATTGGTGTAACCCTTTTTTATACTTTCTTATTGTTAAATGAAAACTTTTATAAATAACCTTACATAAATAATAACCTCAGAAGTTTTAAAAAGTTCACACCATCAGTCAGACCTAACTCAACATTCTCTGGTCTCTCACTGCTTAAACTGTTTCTGCAATTACTCTGGAATAAAAGAATCCTTCCTTAATGTCTCTTATTGTAAGAGCAGATCATATATTTTCGGCAAGAGTTAAGCTGCAGAGGAAGATTTGGCAGTTAAGTGAAATGCATGTTACAGCTGATGCTGCCTTTTTTTTTATTGTTATTGGAATAACTGAAAAGATTAAGCTGTAGTGCAGGTAGGGCTTGAGTCATGCTTTTATCGTTGCATCTCTTGGCCTGATATGAACTATATTATTATAAATGGTAGCTCAAGCTGATGCTGTACTTTGTTTATCTACAACCAAGCTCAGCCAAAGATCAGCTAGCCTAGTGAAAAAAATGTAGTTGAAGGCTGTGTACATACAGGCACTGCTAATTACTTTCAATGACTGTCAAATGAACATTGATACTAACAGATTTCTTAGTATGCCTTTAAACAAAGCACTGTTATCTATGCATAAGAAAAAGCACTACACAGAGCAGAGTTAATACAATATGTCAACCTATATTTTGATTTAGTTTGTTCTTTAAAAAAAAAAAAAAAAGGAAGTGATTTATCACTCCTTTCTGTTGCCAAAAGGAACTGCAGTACCTTCCAAAAGCTTGCGCCCTGGGAGATCCCAGTGTCAGTGGTACTAACACCTCTTTTCCTCCGTAGTGTTTACATGATCAGCAGCTTTAGTCTCAGTGACTTTTTGCCTGTAAAGGAGCCGGGTGTGTTTGTAAATGACAGGCAGTATAACCCACCATCTGCCTCTGCACTGCCAAGAACCTGTTCGGGAAATCCAGATTCCCGCTCTGGAGCTCACATCCCGGCCTTTTGCTCGTGAAGAGCTTACCCAGAGCAGACTGTGCTACAGTGGGGAGTTCGTGGGGAGCCCTGGGATTAAAAGGCTCGGCAAGAAAAGCTTCGGAGGGAAGCAAGCGGCAGGATTTAAGGAGAGAGCAATCCCAGACGTGAACGAAACGCAAACACGCTGCGGGTTTCTCTCTTCCTCAGATAAAAGTACCTGCGAGCCAGCCTAAACGCTGCCCGCGGACGACTAGTCAGAACAAGCCCAAACTCCAGAGCTCAAATTAAAATGTTTCCTCTGCGCGACTGCCTCCTGCGCCGGGAGTTTCCTCGCCTGCCCCACACCTGCCCGCAGCCCTACAGCGCCCTGTGCCTCGGCAGCCCCGCTCCGCTTGTGCCTCGCTGCCCGGCGGGGGCCGCGGCCGGGCGGGCGCTACACGAGGGACTCGCAGACGGGCACCGAGTCCGAGTCCTGGCTGTGCATGGAGCTCAGCCCCGTGTCCGAGTCCTCGTCGTTGTCGGCGCGGTCCTTGCGCAGCTCCACCCAGCCGCCCCCCGGGGTCGCCGCCGGCCGCCCCCCGCCCGCCGCCCCGCGGGGCTCCGCCGGCGCCTCCGCCACGTCCAGGGTGCCCAGCGTCTCCAGCAGGCGCTGCAGCTCCCGTTCCTTGTCCTCCCACGCCCGCTGCGTACAGTCCAGGTCGCTCTTGACGGCCTCCAGGTCCGTGCTCAGCTTGAGGCCGATGTAGAGGCTGGTGCTCAGCTGGGTCTTGACCCGCTCGTGTTCCAGGTGCAGCTCGCCCTCGCCGCCGCCGCTCAGCTCCGTGGTGTCGCAGTCCGTGTCGGCCAGGCCGGGTCCCGCCGCCAGCTCCAGCTCCTCCCGCCGCCGCTTCATCCAGCGCTCGTTGAGCTCCTCCTGGATCTCGGCGGCCAGGTGCTCCAGCAGCTCCTCCTGCTGCGCCCGCTGCTCCTGCAGCTGCAGCACCTCCTCGCACTTCCTGGCATAGTCCTCCTCGGGGCGGCCGGCGGGGGGCTGGCCAGGCTCCGGCTCCCCGGCGCCCACCAGGTAGGTGTCCTGCACGTAGTTGACGCCGTGCCGCTTCATGCGGTCCAGGTGGATCTTAGCCTCGTACCTGTCGATCTCCCGGTCCAGCTCGCGGAGCCGCTGGATCTGCTGCCGGATGGTGTGGTCCTGCGAGAGCACCAGGTGCACCAGCGTCTCCATCCTCTCCGCCGACGAGGCTTCCCGGGCCAGCGGCTGCTGCCGCTTCTTGTTGATCTTGGCCAGCTTGCGGAAGGCTTTCCGCACCACCCGGCGCTGCCGCTCCTGCGTGAGTGCCAGGCTGGCGCGGGCCGCCCCCAGGCCGCGGCCGGGGCGCTCCTTGCTCAGCACCACCCGCGCCTCGGCGCTGCGCGGACCCGCGTTGGGCAGCGAGGCCTCGCTGCGCACCAGCACGAAGCGCACGTTCTCCTGCTCGTCCCCCCACGCCACCCAGAGCCGCAGGATCTTCGTCTTGTTGGGCAGGATCCTCTCGAAGCCGCGCCACTTCTCCACGATGCAGTAGGAGTGCGGCGGCCCCGACAGCATCCCGCCGCCGGGCTCGGGCGGCGCCGGGCGCTGCCGCCGGTGGTGGCTGTCCTCCAGCAGCACCCGCACCACGTCCGAGCAGGTGGTCCGCCGGGAGAGCCCCGAGATCAGCTTCTCCTCCTGGCAGATCCACACCGAGATCTTCCGCTCCTCGGGCTCCATCGGGGTCGGCTGCGGGGCGGGCGGCCGGGGCCGCGGGCTCAGGGCTGGCCGGGCAGCCGCTCCATGGGCAGCGCTCACGGGAGGCGAGGCGCAGCCCGTCCGCCCGGCTTCAGCGCGGCCGGGATGCCGGCCCTCCCCTCCCCGCCCGCGGCACCCCGCCCGGCCGCTCCACCCCTTCCTGCCCGGTGCGGGGCCGCCGGGGGCGGGGGGGCCGGCCCGGTGCGCTGCGGTCCCGCCGCGGTCCCGTCCGCCGCCCGCGCTCCGCCGCGTCCCGCCGCCTCCCGGCTTTCCTCTCCCCACGTGGGCGCCCCCGCGGATCACACCCCGAGATCCGCCGGCGCGGAAACTTGGGAGCAGGTCGCCGTCGTCTCCGTGTCTTCTTTCCCCTCGCCCCGCCGCTGCCGGGAACGAGCGAGCGAGCGGCGTCGGGGGATCTTCCAAAGTGCCGAGGGACAAGAGCGAATCCTGGAGCTTCAAAGGGAGAGCCAGAACTAGTGAGGAATTTCCAGTTTTAGTAAATCATCCGCCTGTAATTAGGAAATTCATGTTTGCAAAGCACTTCGCAGATGAAATATGCAAAGGACGGGAATGTCTAAGTGTTATTAAAATACTAGCTGAGCCAGATTTTAATGGGAGCTTGCTGTGTACTTTGATGGGAACAGGATCGGTCTCCGAGAGCGGATTAAAATGAGGAGATGTAAAAAATGGTAATAAAACACAGGGTTGTGGCACTGATTTTCATGGTGCGATTGCATTGCAGGGTTCACGGACCTGGGCTTTTCTACGTGGCTAGAAGAGTATTATACTGGGTAAAGGGGGAAATCTCTCTCAGACCTGGAGGCTGATGAGTTTTAGAGCCAATAAAACTGGTGTGCCGTGCGGAGAGGGTTTTTGTGCGAATAAGTTTTGTGTTCCAGTCAGTGGAACAGAACAGCATAGTGGCATCGTAGCCTAACTACTGTAATTCTGCTGTTTGAAACAGTGACGCTGGGGCACACAAAATAGCGAGTTAACAATTATGCAGCCTAACGTCCTGTTCTTCCCTAAAGTAACAGGCTCGGTGTGGGCAGCTGCTGCGCCGGCTTCTCCCGTATTTACGTGGAAAGACTAGTCCTGGGGAAGGAAGCCTGCCTTCTGCCCGGGCTGCGTAAGGCAGCTAATTACGGTGGTGGTTTCTGACGTGCAGCCTCCCGTCCCGTGAGGAAGTGGGCAGAGGGACCACCGAACGCCAGCATTCCTGGAGCTGCAGATCACACGGGTCGTGCGCCTGCCGCTAACGTCCCTTTCCTGTGTTATTGCAGGTTAAATGATTCCAAACCGAGGTGGCCGCTGCGTGTTGCAACAAGGGCACACAAGACGGGGGTGTTGGTAACAGGCTGGGTTTTGCTCCCTGACCACAGCCGCCTTACGTTAATGTTGCGTGTTCCTGTCCAACGGTAGTCTGGCACTGCCAATTCCAGAGGCAAGGCACTTTGCTCTCCTGATGTATCAGAAGTGCTAGATTGCTGTGCTTTGTGTAGAGAAAACGTTTGCTGATGGAAGGTTATTCCCGAGGTGTGCGGGCTTTTTGTTCGGTGCGTTGATTATGCCTGAAAGCATCATTCACTCCAGGGCAGAGGAAGGTGGGCCCAGCAGTGGCAGTCCTGTGGGAGAATAAAATGACCTTAACCAAGGGGGTCTTCAGGACTCTGGGGCAAACCTGACAGCTCACACTGCTCCAGAATGATAGGGTGTTGAACAGGAACGGGATATGAAATGTAACTATACGATTTAGCTTTGCCTCTGGAAGGCTCAAGATTTTAAGAAAAACCTTCAGAAGAGTAGGAAAAGAAAAGCCTTGTTGCTCTCATCAAGCTGGCAGAAACTTGGAAATTAAGACCATTCCTCATTGTCTTTTGCAGAATCAGGTGCAGCAAAAGGGTTAATGAAGCAGTGAGAAATTGTCCGACACCTTTAATGGTGATTCCTTGCCTTTCCCATTTAGTTTTGATCTTGTTTTACATGTGTTTCCTATGAGAATGTTTGTACCTACTTTCTTCTGGCAAAGAACAGTACAGGAAGAGCAGGGTGTGATGTGAAGAAACATCTTATGCTCCCCACAGGTCAAGCTGCTCCAACTTGTCTGACTGCCTATATCTATCCAGCATCCAAGCCTGGCTTTGTGCAATGAAATTGGAAGATGATAGTTCCATCTTTCCTTGACCACATCTCTGTGTATGGAAAACTGACTCTGCCTACCCAGTGACACCCCCAAGGCAACATTGCCAGAGAGAGAATGAAGATGTTGGCAGTTTGGTCTGAGGCAGTAATTGTAAGAGCAAGATCAGAGAAGCAAACGCTTGATTTTGGTAGGTAGGATATGCGTAGTAGATCCATGGTTAAAAAGATGGCATTAGAAATTCACATTGTTGGATCTCAAAATTAACCCTCAGGAATTTTGTTTTAGTCTCTCTGCAAACTCAGGAACCTGCCAGCAAAGCTTCAAAAGTTTGAAATGCTTGAACTCCACCTGAAGCAAAGTTTGGGCCCTGCTGTGCTGAATCCCAAAAGGCAAATGAATGCAGGCAACCCTTTGCCTTTCCTCCCAGGATCTTAAAGCATCCTACAGAGGATGGTTTCATCTCATTTTAAAGATAAGAATGCTATGGTATAAAGGAATCCGGTGTCTTGCCTAAGGTTATGTAGTGAGGCAGTAGCAGTGTCACAAAACAGATCAGGTTCCTTCACTCTGGTACCATTAGTCACTGAACTCAACTGCCTAGTGCTCCACCTCCATCCTCTCCTTCTCTCCTTCTTTTAATTATTCCATGAGAAAGGGAGATGAGGAAGAATACATTAGTTCAACAACTGCAGATGGTGATAAAACAAAAGTGCAAGCTCAGCAGACAACGTGTACCTCTGGTGAAGCAATAGGAGGCAGTGCCATACGGGCTTCTTCAGGCATCTCCTCCCTGGTGAAGGCAAACCTCCTTCAGTTCACTGTCCTCAAGTGATGTGCAGAGAGGGTGTCATTAAAATATCCATTTGGAGGGAAGGACAGCTGTTCGTTCCTCTCTTCACCCCCTTCTCCACAGGGCAGTGATGTGTGAGGTCTTCTGTAATTTCTGAAACAAGCATATCACATAATTTAAAGCTTAAAATGTAGTAAATGGTCTGTTGGAATGCAGAGGCTGTTTCTATACTGCCCTATCAATACAATGCTGACAGCACGCTCTTTTTCTGAGACACAAATTTCCTGGACAGAACGCTATCCAAAAAAATACTGCATGGCCTATATTTCTTTGGTTTGTTTTATAAATTGCAAAAATTCAAAGTTGGTGATACTCCTAACAGCTGCCTAAGCCCCAAAAGGAGATTTACGAGCTTAATATTTTAGGTTGTATTGAAAAGTTCAAGCCCAGGTATAGACTAGTTTATTTTTATCCACTGCAGGAGAATTACAAGGCCAAGTGATGGGAAATCAGATATATTTTGGCATTTCACATGAAGTTCTATTTCTTCCTTCTTTTTCATTGAGGCGTGCAAATAAATTACAAGTCTTTTGTGATAAGAACAGCTTTCCTATTACAGGGTTGGATAGTGAAGTGTCTCCTTCTTTGTTTGTTTGTTTGAGCTGAACTACCAGAATGAAATTGCAGCCCTGATATTTTTAATAAGTAAAATGATGCAAGTCTTCATCTTAAATCCTTTGAATCTAAACCAAATAAATACAAATGTGTTTTCTGCTTCTGTACTTCGTATAGCAGGAATGTGGGGGAAGTCCTAGAACACTGTAGTTGAGACACAAAATTAATTTCTTTCAAAAACATTTAAATGGAAAAAGTGTACAGATTCGGATTCAGGGTATTTTTCTTTTTTTCCACAGTGAAGTTGCTTTTACTTTTTAGATCACTCTCAGGACAATTTATTTATTTTTCCCGAGGTTATAGTTCAAAAGAATACAGCCTATGTGAGATGAGTAAAGGCAGGCTGCAACTGGTAATCTATTGAGCCATCACTGTCTGGAGAGGTTACTCTTTGTTGTGATGCTGAACAGCAAGGCTGCTTTCCCAGCTCCTCTTCCTACATTCCTGTTAATCTGATTTTGTGATGTTTAGAACTTGGTCCCTTATACTTGCTGCTTTCTAACACTTTGCCTCAACAAACTTGGATGAAGCCCTGGGACATAATTTGACTGTAGTGTTACAGGCTGCTGCAATGGTTGCTCACTTTACAGACAAATGAATGGGGAAGGGGCTACTTGAGCTTACAGGTCACTCTCTCACGGGTGCTTTTTCCTTTAGTACCTAGTTTTTCCTGATAGTATAGAGCTGAATAACCAAATCATGTTGGAATAACCAAATCATCCCTAGTTTAGCATGCATTGAATAAAGCACTTGAAAAACTACCTCTCTATTAGCAGCAGTATGCAGACTTCAGTCAAAACAGTTTGTGGTCTTAGACTTTCATTTGAAAGGACGTTGTTCAGTTTGTATCTGAGCAGCTTTAGACCTGAGAGAATGCTTCTTACTTTCAGAAATTCTGTTAAAGCCACTGAAGAACTGGCACTTTTGATAAAGATGACTTGTAAGGAGCATAAGGAACTCTTGAACTGCTTCTGTAAGCAATGAGGTCTCTGAACTCTTGATCCATTTCCTTCAGTCTCTTGCATCTGATGGGTGTTATCTCACTTCTGAGTGCCATCTATGCAATTAGTATGGTTGAGATATCTGGAAATCTGGAGTAATTCCTTGCTTCACATCTTACATGATACTTATATGCTTATGTGATCCATTTGGGAAGACTGTGGTGTGGTCTGTTTGCATAATAGCTGCCAATACTGGGTTATACTGCTTTGACTACTTCATCCAATCCAGCTTCTTCTTTTTTAATGTGCACACACCCAGACTACAAAACGGGTATGTCAGGAGGAAACTGTCTTCCAGTGAAATCAGTGGGGGCTGCCTGGGTAAATCCCTTTGCAGTGCTTTCAAACTGCAGGTATGTCTATAGGCTGCCATTAAAGAAAATTATGAAGACATATATTTATATTTAAGTACAGCCTTGGAAATCTTGATGTGCCAGATGTAAATGCACAGGAAGAAGAGACTAGCTCTACTTTGAAGGCCTAACCAATGCCGTGCAGCAGATTAGGGGCACAGCAAAGATCAGTGCTAAGAATCTTTGTGCTGTTTCTAACAATTTGGTTTTGTTTGTTTGTTATGTGTCTCTGACTCCTAGGATGGAAAAGAATCCCTCTCCCTTTAAACCTCATGTTTCAGATTTTCTTTGCTTACTGAATGCTTTTAGTATAAATGAAGAAGAACAGAAGTAGTTGACCAAAGCAGAATTCAGCTTTTGTCTTTATCATGTGCATAACAGATATACAAACTTTTGATTCTATGCAAGTCAGTGGAGCTGCACTACTAAGCTTTGGGGGAAAATACAAGAAAGATCAGACTCGAATGATGACTATAACCTTCCTTCTCCAAAAAACGTTAAATGTACTCTAATAGATTAGTCTTAGCTTGAATACTTAGTCCTCGTTGATCAAAAAAGGAATGAAGAACTAAGTATAATGACATTCCTTTCCTCTAGAGAGGAGTGCTGCTTACTGGGGGCTCATATTGGGGTGTCACCGAGAGGCTACCAAGCCTCACCCAGTTCTCTATTGACTGCAGCTGCTCTGTGTCAATGACCAACTGGAGTGCATGAAACTCTGCCTGAGGATGGATGAGGAGTTGATTGAGAGCTTATGGGCCAGGATTAAAGGGAGGGCAGGGTCACGTGACACTTGGCCAGGAAGACTGAGTGGATGAGACCCTCTACGGACAAATAGGAGCAGCCTCATGTTCACAAGCCCAGGTCCTCATGGGGGACTTCAACCACCCTGATATTTATTGGAGGGGCAACAGAGCAGGGCATGGGCAATCCAGGAGGTTCCTGGAATGCCTTGACAGTGACTTCCTTCTCTAAGTGCCAGAGGAGTCAATGAGGGATGGTGCTGTGCTGGACCTTGTTCTCACCAACAAGGAGGTGCTGATGGGGAACTTGAAGCTCAAGGGAAGCCTTGGCTGCAGTGATCATTAAATGGGTATCATGTCCAGTTCTGAGCTCCTCAGTACAAGAAAGACAAGGAGCTACTGGAGAGGGTCCAGCAAAGGTCACAAAGATGACTGGGGGTCTGAAGCATCTCTCTTTTGAGGAGAGACTGTGGGAACTGGGCCTATTTAATCTGGAGAAGAAAAGACTGACAGGGCATCTCCTTAATGCATATAAATATCTCAAAGGGGTGTCAAGAGGATGGTGCCAACTCTTTTCAGTGGTGCCCAGCAACAGGACAAAGAGCAATAGCCATAAACTAAAACACAAGTTAAATTCCACCTCAATATGAGGAACAGCTTTGTGTCAAGGGTAGCAGAGCACTGGAACAGGCTGCCCAGGGAAGCTGGGGAGTCTCCCTCTCTGGAGACATTCAAAACCCACCTGGATGCATTCCTGTGTCACCTGCTCTGGGTGACTCTGTCTTGGCAGGGGATTGGGCTGCATGATCTCCAGAGATCCCTTCCAATCCTGATGATTCTGTGATCCTGGGAAATGGTGGAAGGCAGGAAGAAGGGTGTGCAGCAAATTCACAGCCCTGGACTTCAGGAGAGCAGACTTTGTCCTCTTCAGGGATCTGCTTGGTAAAGAACCATGGGAAAAAAGCCCTGGAGTGAAGAGGGGCCCAGTAAAGCTGTTTAATATTCAAGGATCACCTTCTCCAAGCTCAGAAGTGATGCATCCCAACAAGTTAAAAGGAAGGCAAAAATACCAGCACACCTGCATGGGTGAACAAGGAGACCCTGGACAAACTCAAATACCAGAGACATTGTCCAAACATCCAGGGATCAGGTTAGGAAAGCTAAAGCCCTGATGGAATAAAATATGGCCAGGGATGTCAAGAACAACAAGAAACATTTCTATAGGTATATTGGTGATAAAAGGAAGGCTAGGTAAAATGTGGGTCCTCTCCATAAGGAAAAAGGACACCTGGTTACCCTGGATATGGAGAGGACTGAGGTATTCAATGACTTTTTAGCCTCAATCTTCACCAGCAAGAGCTCCAGCCACATCCCCTGAGATTTAGAAGGCAGAGGCAGGGACGGAGAGAATGTAGAACCCCCCACTGTAGCAGACCGGGTTCAAGACCATCTAAAGAACCTGAAGGTGCACAAGTCCACGGGACCTGATGAGACACATCTGCAGATGTGGGATGAGGGAACTGGCAGATGAAGTTGCTAATCCGCCATCCATCGTATTTGAGAATTTGTGGTTAGTCAGGTGAAGTTCCCACTGACTGAAAAACGGGAAATATAACCCCCATATTTTGCTGCAAATCATGCCTGACAAATTTGGTGGCCTTCTGCAGCGGGCTTACAGCAGTCACGGACAAGGGAAGAGTGACTGACATAATCTACCTGAGCTTGTGCAAAGCATTTGACACTGTCCCACACAACATCATTGTCTCTAAACTGGAGAGGCATGGGTTTGATGGGTGGATCACTTTGTGGATAATGTCTTGGCTGGATGATTGCACTCGAAGGGTTGTGGTGAATGGCTCAGTGTTCAACTGGAGACAGTGTGAATGGCTCAATGTCCAAGTGAGGAGTGAGGTTCCTCAGGGGTCTGTATTAAACAAAGATGTTGGTGGACAGGAAGCTCAACATGACCAGGAAAGGTGAATGGACAGCCCAGAAAAACAGCCATAGCCTGGGCTGTATCTAAAGCAGCCTGGCCAACAGGTCAAGGGAGGTGATTCTGTCCCTCTACTCTGCTCTTGTGAGACCCACCTGTAGTCCTGTGCACAGTTCTGGGGCAGGACATGGACCTGTTAGAGCAAGTCCAGAGGAGGGTGGTGAAGATGGGCAGAGGGCTGGAGCACCTCCTCTATGAAGACAGGCTGAGAGAGCTGGGGTTGTTCAGGCTGAAAAAGGTTCTGGGGAGACCTTATAGCACCTTCGAGTACCTAGAGGGGCTACAAGAGATCTGGGGAGGGACTTTTTTACAAGGTCATGCAGTGATAGGACAAAGGGTAATGACTTTAAACTGAAAGAGATAGATTTAGATATTAGAGATTCTTCACTATGAGAGTGGTGAGGCTGTGGAACAGGTTGCCCAGAGAAGCTGTGGGTGCCCCATCACTGGAAGTGTTCAAGGCCAGGTTAGATGAGGCTTTGGGCAACCTGGTCTAGTGGAAGGTGTCTCTGCCCAAGGCAGAGGGGTTGGAATTACACACTCTTTAAGGTCCTTTCCAACCCGAAACATTCTACGATTCTATAATCTTCTGTGCAGATAGGATAATTTTAATTATTTAGCACTTCTTTACTTTCGCATTTATCAGTTCTCTTATCCCTTGAGAACATGTTTGAGGGTCTCATGGGGATTGTTTCTTCAGTTTTGACAATTAAGCTCAAACCAGATGTACTAGGTCATTCATTATCATATTGAGATTTATCATGAAGGCTTTTAACTACTCCAGATATTCTTGCTGATTCCTCCCCTTCCCAGCCCAACTTGTGAATATCCTTTAGAATATTTATTTGCTTATTTAGGAGTAAGTAAGCGCTGTCACCGCAGTAACACAGAGGATACAGAGTTACCCATGTAAGTAGTCAGATGACCTCTTTTTCAGGTCACTTTTACAGGGAAGGGCTTGTAGCTTTCTGGCCTTAATGGAGGTGATGGCTAGTGAAAAGTTCTCCTGTTATTTTTTCTGTACAGGCCGGGTAGAGAAACTTCTCTCTGTCTGCTGAGACCAATGACAAAACTCTTGACAGGCTTCGCTGGGAGCTGATCAGCTGAGTGCTGATAGTTGGAAACATGAGTTGGGCACAAAGCAAACATCTGTTTTCATGCTGGCAATGTGAGTAATATGGTTCCCCAACATAACTGCTGTGAGGAAAGAGATCAACCTTAGCATTAGGTTTTGGCAAACACGTCTGACTCGCATGTGCTCACAGGCAGGCTGTGTGTGTGCGCTGCATTTCCGTAAGGCAACTCTTGCAGGTACAAAGAATTTAATTATATATTGTTTGAGCCGGAGAACAGTTCGTGATGTGCGTTCCTGTCTGTGGCTATGAAGTGTGTGCTCTCATTCTACCACTCTACAGACACGTTCACTTGGGAATTCATAAGAATCAAAAGTTTTGTGTGCAAACATAGGCACCGTCTGTGTATTGCGTACAGATCTCTTTTGTGTTTAGATTAGTCACGTCCTTTTCTCCAGTGAAATACATCGCAGGGAACGTTCTAAAAGTGTCAGAAACCACCCTAAAATCAGGATGCTAAACTAGAGATGTTAAAATCAGGGTGTATGATTGCAGTACGACGTTTTGGCAGATTAAAATGGTGACAAATGAATTCTCAGTGTTTGATTGAACAGAACTTTCATTACCCGGTACTACCGTGAAGCTGTTTGATTTTGAAGTCTGCCCTATAAATGTCCTGACCAGGTGACCTGTTTTGCCTATTTTTTTTGTAGGATCAATAGTTGATTTCAAGTTTTTATAGCACAGACTTTTATTGGGGTAAGGTTTAAATATGTAGCTATGAATTCATAAGAGGTGTGATTTACTTTTCAACTATAATGAAATCCCTACTGAATTAAGACCGTGAGGTTATTATATTCTCCAGCCCCATTCTGTCTGGTTGTGATCTTCTAACTCTTTGCAGAAAACATTCCCAAAGCTTTTTTTTCTGAACTTTTGTTTTATTTCCTCGAGAAATTTGTATCTTTGTCCCATTTCTAAACATTTTTCTTTTGTATTCTTGGTAGATCATCATAATAGTGGCCTAACTTGAATCAAGCCTTTGTGAGGAGTTTAAATGAGTAAATAAAATATATAGATGAATAAATAGGGATGCTTTAAAAATGATTTCAACAAAAGATAATGAAAAGGACTTAAAGAGAATGTGAACTGGATATAGACAGTGTATCTTCACGTAACCCCTGACCACATGCTGACAGTAACACTGGCAACAGGGTTGGGTCCAGAGACCAGAAGTCTCTTTAGAAAACAAGAAGCTTTCAATGATGCTGTTCTTTCCCTTCAGCTAACAAGTCCTGGATGGCAGAAAATCAAATGATGTGCAACTTAAGCTGTTGGAAAAATGTGAGTGGTAATATAGAGTGTGAGAAAGGAACCTAAGTTAAAGTAATGTGGGAAAAGCCCTGGAGTTGGGTGTATGCAGCGGGGAAATAGGGTGTGTTATTCTCTGAAGCATCGGTTTCTTGGGAGCTCCGGGAAGACGGTGAGATCCAAGGAAATGGTGGGTTTCCATCAGGATGGCCCAGCACAGGTCTGAACAATAACATTGTAGGAGACACCTGAATAGTTTAGCACTTGCTACATTGCTATTTTAAAAAAAAATATTTTGCTTTCTCATTTTCCTCAGCTTAATAAGAGAGAGTGAACCCTAGCAAAGGCATAAGTATGAGATTGCAATGAAAACAGAGAAGAGACAACAGCAAGTGCAGTGCAAGGAAAATAAGAAAAGGAAAATTCAGGGGATGTCAAGAAAATCAGTTTGATCTGACAGTTTCTAGAGCTTTGTTTTAAAGAAAGTGACAGCAACATTGATACAAACAAGAATTGACAGAGCACTGTAAAACACAGTGAATGATCCTGGCAGAATTGGGAACTGTATAGCCAGAGCCTCTGTAGTGGCAACCAAGTTATTGCAACACCTAAATCCTCATAGAACCATGCAGGTATTACATGCAGCAAGTGAAAAGACTGATTATTAATGTACCTGCTGTGCTTTGTGCACAAGAGATTTTTCAGGTTAGCTTAAAAATTGACAGCTGAATTAAAAGTAAGATTGTGTCTGCCTCATTTACTTGTCACTGGGGAAAGAATGATACTCCATCCATCACCAGCTCCTTGTGCTGCAGTGGCCACTGCATTGTAATTCCCTTGTTATTGTAAAGAGCCTCCAGTCTTACCCTTTGCTTTATAAACAATTCCCAGGGAGTCCCATGGGGCTTCTGAGGTGGGTGTAGATCCTGCTGGCAGCTGATTGCTCTGGATGCCTTGCATGCATTTCTGCTGAGTGCTTATAAAGTCAGTTGTCAAAAGCTGACCCTTCAGTGGGAAAAAATAGCACCAGAAGGCCACATTTACAGTGTTTCCTGTTGACTGGCCATTAATGACTGAAGAGTCATAATTTTTTAATGATTTAATATTTGCCATCTGCAAAGGCTGCTGTTGTAATGGCACATACATATTTTACATCTAGTGTGGACTTGAGACTTATGTGTCACTAATTAGTACATAAAATAATAAATAAAGTTAATTTGGGTGTGTTTTATATGCAGAAAACAAATGAGTCTGTTACTTCTACTAGGAATATTCACATAAATCAGATTTTTAGCAGCTTAATTAACTTCTTAAAGTTATGATGACTTGCATCAGCCTAAGCTTTGGTCCAGACACCTTTTTGAAGCTGTGTTACCTACAGTTTCTTGTTGTAATTCATGGCAACCTTTGAATCCTAGGTACTTTGTTTTAGCAAGGAAAAATAACTTGATTTCATTTATCATGAGAAAATGCACTTTTAACTCCAAAACTTGTTCAGCTAGTTGTTTTTAAGCAGAAGGCACTGGATAAACTGATACTAATTGAACTAAAAAATCTTAATTACAAAATCTAAATCCCCCACTGTTGTGACAAGTCCTCTATTCTTTTCAGTCTTTTATTCCTCTATTTAATTTCTATCCTGCTTGTACCAGCATCAGTGATTGGTTTTGGCAGTATTTCTAAACCTTTGAGCGTGAAAAGTTAAATGTCTTTTCTCCATCCTGGAGTTTTAGCACTCTTGACAGCTTGAGGTCTCTTTTTCCTAAGGAACTTGTCAGAATTCAGTGTACTACTCAGAGACAGAGCCTCAGACTTGTCAAGTTGCTTACTGCTTAGAGCTCTGTGCTTTGGCTGTCCAGTCTCCCAACATGCTGCTTGGCCAGTGCTGTGCATGATCCAGCTCTACTGAAGCACTCCTACTGTGGACTATGAAAGGTGTTATATAAAAATAACAAAGCAAACCAACTAATTAAAGAAAAAAAAAAAAGGAAAATGAATCCATCACTGTAGGGCTTGGGTTTTTTGAAAAAAAAAAATGGATAAAAAAATGGAAGCCTTGCATATTTGGCAGAAACCCTAACATTAATAGCATAGAAGCAGTGTCAGGAGTGAAAAATAGACCTTACTGAAAACCCCGTGAGAATTTCATTCTGAGTGAGTGAAGGCTTGATCTTGGGCTGCTGCCACAGGCTTCAAGGAAAGCTGGAGATGCTCACAGCTATATGGCACAATCCTTCGGTCTTCATAGCCCAGGAGAAGTTTAAGTCTCATCTTTCCCTTATTAGAATACCAGCTTACTCATACTGCAACCCAAGTCAGTGATGCTTTTGGCTGGAAGTTGAAAGGAAGCTGAAATCCTATATCAGTGTGTTTGACAGTGAGGGTCTTAAAATACAGCAGACTAAATCCTGAGAGGTGGAGCCTACCTGCAGCTGGTTGGTGTGATACAAATATCTGGATACCTACAAAGCTCCCACCATCTTTAATTAGAGTGGATTTGTATGAAAACTTTTAATCAGAAGATTGAATCGAAACCTGAGTGCAGAGTTTGCTCATATATAGTCTTTCTGTTATAGTTTTCTTTATGCATAGGGCTTATTGTGGTTTCCAAATGGCAGGCTGGAGGCCTTCAGGTAAATAGAGCTCTGGAAAGGTCACAGCCAGGGCCAGGTCCTGTCAGACTGGTCACTGTACAGCAGGTGGTTAGAGATGTATGTCCTTTGGGAGTGGGACTAGCTAAAGGCATGTTAGGGAAGAGAGCACCTCTGTTTTACAGGGGGAGAATGAGGATGCAGAAATAGAGCAGGTATGTTCGAAAGTGTATTGTCTCTGCATTTCCAAGTCTCACTTTTGCCTTTGAAAACCACCTATTCAGTGGCAGACTCGCCCCACTTGGGGGGTGTTGAGGGGGTATCCGCAGCCCAGGGCACAGAGAACAGCTTTGTGCCCTGACACCAGAGGTGCCATCTTCTTCCCCACTGCTGCCCTCACTGCACCACAGCCAGCTTGGACAAGCTGGTGCTGGCCAGCTAACAACAAGGAAGTGACTCCCACTGCTATTCCTTTGGGGCCTATTGCCCTTTAGTGGCCTCTTTCCACGGTGCTGCAGAATCTTCCATAGCTGGTGTCCAGCACAGAGCCAGGTGTGGCTGAATGTGTTTGAAACCTGACTCTGTTTGATGGGTGGAGGGTGGTGTGTGCAGGATGAAGGATGACTATGGCTGTGTAATGGAATTGATTTGAATTCTCTCTAACAGTATTTGGCTCCTGCCTCCCTTTTCCTTTTCAATCAGTACAGTAGAAAATTCGTTTGAAGGGAGATAATTTTACAAAGTGCTGAGTTCAGTGTTCCAGAGCCTCTGGCATTCAGCAGGAGACTTGCATGCTTTTAATCTATCTCCTGTGTTCCTATATTAAAGGAAATGTTTTCAAAGTGATTTGAGCAAGTTACTTGTGTGAAACCTGTTAACAAATAATAGGATATACTCATGTAACAGTTATTTCACTTCCAAAGTTTGCCCTTGGGAGCAGAAGGGATTTTTCATTGCTAGAAATAGTTCTTTTTCTTCCAAAAAAAAAATAAGAAAGAAAAGAAAGGCTCTTGTGTGCAATTTTTCATTGCTGTCTCTTCTGCTGGCTTTAATCATGGAAACCTCCCACCAAGGTCAAGGGGAGTTCTGTCTGATTTACAGACTACAGGAACTGGAAAGTTGATGCAGATTTAGTCACCGTTTCCATAGGACCAAAGGAGACAGTGGAGGCAAAAAGCAAATCTCAGACCCAGGGACCATCTCAGTCATTTCCTCTTCACCAATGTTTCACTTTGAGAGAGAAGATCCCCACTGATTTGAAGGGAGAATTCTTTAAGAGATCCTGCCCACATGATTGCAGCATTTTCCTGTCAAAAGTGGATCTTGTAATCCACAAGTGTGGATAGGCTGGTGAATGCTCTCATTTCCCAGGGGGTTGGAGAATGCTGAAGTGATTAAGTCCCACAGACAGTTTGACTGGTTGTAGCTATGGTGAAAAGTGTATCACAAGAACACATGTATGATGTTGCTTCTTACAATTTCAGATTGGAAAAAAAAAAAAAAGGGATTTCTGCAACATTTTATATAAACTGAAAATAGACCAAATGGCAGCTATGACAAACTGTGAGACACCTGTGCAACAGGGTCTGTCCATGTGGCAAAGCCAAGGTTACCTCTTCCACAGAAAAGTTAGCCACCTCCTGTTACTGAAGAGCAGATGACATGAACTGACTTGCTCCCATGGGAAGCAGCTGCTCCCACCTTCCATAGCCTGCAGTGTCCAAGACAACACTAGGACCTGCATTTCCAGGTGGGAATGCTAGGCATGAGTAGGCCCAGGATATTTGGGAGAGGAGATAGCAAAATGGGCTGGGAGTACTGTGGGCGGTATGAATTTTGGGAGGAAAGGATTCCTGACTTGGAATATTAGGTGAAATGAGAAGCACAAGGACCCTGGTATGTAGCATGAGGTAAGAAGTAAGAAAACGTGGGAAGGTAGCACACAGGGAGTCATGAGTGGTGGAGAGTAGAGCATATATGATGGGACAGTCATGGAGCAGCAGCCTTATTTGTATCCTTGAAGAGATTGCTCATCAGCAGACTGCTACAATAAAATATATCATTATTTGGTTTATCTGTCATTAGTTCCCATCAGGAGTAACTGAGCAGTCTCAAGAGTCAGTGTCTTGAGCTGACATTTGTTGTAAACCAAATAACTGCAGCCTGGTAAATGTAACAGTGGTTTTCTGTGCTCATTCAGCATGTTCTTTGGACAATCAGTGCCTGGGACACTGTTATGTAGTTGTAGCTTCAAGCTAAAACTTTTCTGATATTCAGTACTTAACTGGATCTCGTTTGTTCTGCATAATGTAAGTCTGCAGAGCTATGGCCAATCTTCAAGCCCTGTGATTGTGAGTCCTCTTTAATTTCCTTAAACTGGTGGAAACCTCTCTAGAGATAAAGTAACAGAGAGCAACAGTTATCAAGTGAGGCACAGAGCATGTTTGCTATTCTGCTTTTTCCCTCCCTTCTCAGACACTCCCTCTGCTGCCCTTACCTCTCTGCTCTTAGCAGTGTGCTCCCCTCTGGGCTTTGTCTACCAGCACAGCAAGAAGGCTGAGGTCAGATTTGGCTGTGTGAAGAGCAATGTGACAGGGCCTAGAAGAGCTGTGTGTGTGAAAGACATGGCCATTCAGGAAATGAACAGTTTGCTGTCTGCTCAGCACGATGTGATGCTGTTTCTGTGATTTTGGTATAGTCGTAAGACAAAAGTGAAAGGTCCACGAAGAGAAAAAATGGGGGAGAAAGGGATATTGCTAGTGATATTACTCTGTGGGCACAGTCTTGCTGAGGGGGGTGCGTGCACTGTCGTTTAACTACTTTTGCATGGGTTATTTGACTTTTCCGATTACTTTTGCCAAATGCATCTGTACCAATAAAACATGGCAATGTAACTTAACAGTGCTTCCTCCTGGAAAGAGAATCCCACTGCTGATTTTCTTATTTCGCATTCCATCAGTACCTCTTCTGCCACCGTTTTGTGTAGAAGTAATTTTTCTGCAGGTCTGTTCCATCATTAGAGCTCCTTCTAATTTGAATAACTGCTCATACTGGTTGGGCTAAGATTTAGGCCCACAGTAATAGAATCTCCTTCCTAACACATACTGGGGAAGAGGTTTTCCTCCTTCTTCCCTTCCACTCTGTTTGACCTGGCACCTTCATCCCAGCTTACTCTGCCTCTCCATTGTTTGGCTTCTTCTGCAATTTGTTGATGCCCTGTTGTCTTACTGATGCTTTTTCACATTGGCTTACTATAGGTTAAAAATAGACAGCAATCTGTTCCATTCCAGGTATCAGAATAAGTTCATACAGTGTCAGAGAGAAAAGTGTCACTCCATGACTTCTGATATTGACCCCTGACCAAGCCTACTCCAAAGCCCAGGGAGTCTGGTGGTGGTTGGGTCCAATCCATAATCCTCCTGTCACTACGGAATTAACACATCAGTTCTCAGGCTTGTGTTGCAAAGTATATGAGAGGGTTTTAATTGTATATTATAAACCATACTGGAATGACTCCAAATGTACCTTAGTCCCACTAATTTTCTAGTTTTCTCCCAGCCAGACCTAGGGTAAGCCCCTACCTAGCCCCACAGCAGTGTGGGTGGCATTGGCATGTCTCCCTCCCAGGACAGTGGGCAGCAGTTCTGGTTGCTGCTGTTCTCCAGCCACTGCTAACGCCACCAGCCAGCAGGCACTCCTGACTTTCTGCTCAGAGGGAATTTTGCTAATTTGGTGAAATATGTTCCTTGCAGATATGTGTGTGTGGGAACCACCTTCCTGGGAGGTGTGGGAGCTTTAACTCATCACTGTCCTTTGGTACTTCTGATGCCTTGAGCATCACCTGCTGTAGATGGCTGGATGCAGCACTGCATCTCTAATTTCAGATTCCTGCCGGAGTTCTGTGTCTCCCGCCTGCAGCCCTTTGCCAGGTTCCCGAATGGTCTCTGACTGTGTCCATATGTGACTCCTTATGGTCACCACCATGTTCCTCAGGGGTTGGCAGGGTTAGATTAGACATCGAGGGAAAATTCTTTGCTGTGAGGCACTGGACCAGGTTGCCCACAGAGCCGTGGCCGCCCCAACCCTGGAAGTGTTCAAAGAACAGGTTGGACGGGGCTTGGAGCAACCTGGTCCAGCGGGAGGTGTCCCAGCCCGCGGCAGAGGGGCTGCGTGGGGGTGATGTCCCTTCCAACCCAAGCCATTCTGTGACTCTGGTGCTCCGCGCCCTCTCAGGCGCCGGCACTGCTGTGGCTCAGCTGCTGTGTGCCGGCGCGACAGTCGCGACAGGGCGTGTGTCGCGACAGGGCGTGTGTCGCGATGTCGCCTCACGGAGCGGGCCAGGCCAGGCCGGGCCGGGCCGGGCCGGGCGGTCTCTGGCGCCCCCTGCCGGCGGGCAGAGGCCGCCGCGTCCTCCGCGTCCACTCGGGGGGACAAAACCCGGCCAGTTTCCCTAAAATCGGAGCGCTCCGTCGCACAGTGCCCGGCAGGAAACCCTCCCGCTTGCCCACACCCTGCCCGGGGACTGTGCTGTCCCTCGGTGTGCGCTGGGCCCGCCCTGCCCGGCCAGAGCAGGTGTCAGTCTGTGCCAGCCTGAGCCTTTCCAGCAGTCACAGGCTGGACAAAGACAACAGGAGAAATAGCTCCCTGATGTGACATTTCCCCCCTCGATCAGGTTTTTCTAACAGATTCCCTCAGGATGCTGGGTCCCTGACTTCGTTTTCAGGGCTGAGAAAGGCAGAGAATCAGCTGACAGACAGCCAAGGGGAGAGAAGACTTGTCAGGAACAGCTCCTGCTTGTGCTGGGAGGTCACAGAACAATTCCAGACCTTCTGGAAGAGTTCCACAGAAGAGTTCCAAAGACAATCTTATTACAGGACCCCAACAGGGATCATGTTGGCTTGAGAGGCTCTCTGTTAGAGTTTTCCTTTGTAACCCAGACTGGAGAAAGCTATGGTAGTCAAATGCTATGTTTTGTCTTCAGTGTATCTTCACACTACTGAAAAGAAAGTTTTAACACAACCATATCATCATCTGGCAGCAGAAGACTGTAAGCTAGAACAAGTGTTAACTGAAAGGGCATAGTCTGCGCATTTTGATCTGAATTCATACCTCTTTACCAGAGAAGTTTATTTTGAGATCTTGTAAAGAGGGATAACTGGCTATGGGGCTTCATGTGACAAGAAAAGGTCAAGACACTTGTTACAACATGGGAGCCCAGCTCTGCCAGATCCCAGCACCAGGGTCCACCCATACCCAGCAGGTTCCCACAGCTCCATCACACACATACACACAATGGCAGTGGAGAGATTTGCATAAATGTTGCTGGTAATGAAGTGAAATTAAATGCAATGTAAAAAACAGGAAAAGTAATTAAGTGTGGTAAATATGATTGCAAGAAAGAATTTATTCATGAAAGTAGAGAAGTGAGGCAAATTCATTTCTCATTTACAGTAATTTTCTTTGTGCCTTGCTATGAGGATGATCAATTCAGTTGCAGACTGCTTTGATGGTAAGCTCATTCTCACTTAGCAATGTGTCACCTGTAAATCAAAGTAGGCTCTTGGAATTTGTGAATTACATATTTAAAATTAAGGATTTGGTCAAATATTTTGACAACAAGCCAATTTTTATTGTTTTCTGTTCAGCATCAGTGGGTGTTTTCTATGTGTTGAAAGTGAACTCTATGCGTCTTAGAGCTCATGATGGTTAAGGGAAGTGATTTTACTCTCCTAATCAGATCTCTTACTTCTGAAGGTGGTATAATCCCTTCTCTGTGCTAGCCATCAAAACCATTTGTGCTAGGAGCTGGATGATAAGAGTAATCTTACAGTCAACACTCACATTTTGTATAGGAGGAGTGCCTAAATAGGTATTTAAGTGCGATGGGCAGACGGTTCAGAAAGTGTTTTTCCACAGTGATATTTGTACTCGCTGGTTTTTGCACAAGCAGCCTCCAGTTGCTGGGTTTTCCCCCCTCCATCTGCAGTCACATCTCAAGTCTTGTGTTCAGTTTTGGGCCCCTCACTACAAGAAAGACATTGAGGTGCTGGAGTGTGTCCAGAGAAGGGCACCAGAGCTCGTAAAGGGTCTGGAGCACAAGTCCTATAAGGAGCAGCTGAGGGAACTGGAGGTGTTTAACCTGGAGAAAAGGAGGGTCAGAGGGGACCTTATCACTCTCTACAGCTACCTGAAAGGAGGTTATAGCAAGATAGGTGTTAGGCCTCTCTTCACAAATAACAAGAGATAGCACAAGGGGAAATGGTATCAGGTCGTGTCAGGGGAGGCTTAGATTGGATATTAGGAAAATCTCTTCACTAAAAGCGCTGTCGAGCATTGGAACAGGTTGCCCGGGGAAGTGGTAGAGTCACTGCCCCTGGAGGTATTCATAAGATGTGTAGATGTGGTGCTTTGGGACATGGTTTGCTGGTGGAGTCAGCTATGCTGGGTCAACAGTTGGATTCAATGAGGTCTTTTCCAACCTAAACAACTCTATGATTAAGGCCAGAGATGAACTCTAGCTGCAGTAGTAATCAGCAACTCTAACACCAGAGTGTCAAGGAGCACCATTATCCATACTTCTTAGCCTGTCTTACATCTAGCACAGGGACAATAATTTTTATGTAGCTCCAAGTTCTCTGTCTCTAGGGAGTCCTATATAAGATTCAAAATGTTTAAGATTTCTCCCTCATACAGTCTAACTGTGTAAAAGCTGGGTACAGCAAAGTGATGATAGGATGCTTCTCTTTAATGGAGAAGAATTAGAAAAATCTTTCTTTTTTTTACAGAACATGTGAGGTTTCCTACTATTCCTTACTCCTTCTTCAAATCAAACACGACTTTCTAAATACCCCTACTTAGGGTCTCAACTCAGAAAATGACAAGTGTTGGTATCTGCAAAATGTATCAAGTGACTTACTGCCTGCAGTCAAAGACTTATACTCTATTATCTCTCCCAAATACTGGAATTTTTCTGTCACATTCATTATCTGTGGTGTAGATTATTTCCTTCAGGCACACAGACTTTCACCCGCCTCCAAATCCATCTTATTTTGTGGTAGTATATAAGACTTGACAGTGGACTCATCATCACGTGGAGAACCACAGAACTGAGCAAATTTTGTGGTAACCGTTGAGATGTAGTGCTCCACATGGCCAGGGAGTGCCCCTTCCTTTAACTGTCCCTTTCCCTGCCTTGTACTTCTAATAATTTTTTTTTTAGATTTTCTAAATGAGACAGGCACTAGCAGTCCCTGAGGTGCTCCATTAGACTCTCACCCCCTCTAACACTTTGCTGCTGATCATTATCCTTTGTTTATAGACCTTCTGCCAATTTTCCATCCTGTGACTGCTTATGTCTGAGGCAATTTGAACCAAGTACAAGAGAGACCTGCTGCAGCAAATGCCTTAATAAAATCCCCACAGCAAAACCCTGTCATACTCTTTGCACTCTCAAATTTTGCAGTCCAGTAGAACTGAAGATTGTGCAGCAGTCTTTCTTCACAATTGCACATTGTTCATTGCTCAAAGCAGTCTCTGGTACAGGATTTGTGAATTTTGGCCCTAGGTATTGTTAATGCTTTACAGGTGTCCAAGTAATTGAGGGGGCTGGTGCTGTACTTGCTTTGTTCCTCTGTGGCAGGTACTGCAGTGAAGGTAATTTCTTTAGTGATATTCCAGTGAGATTCACAGTGATGTACTCCAGGGCTGGTGGTGTTTTTGGGAACTGACAATAATGGGAGGTCAGAATTTAATCCCCTAGTCCACGAGTGTTTATTTCCTGTGTATTTTACAGTATGTTTGACCCAAAATAGCTTTGTACTTGAGGTAGAACTCCCACGCTCAAGTCTACAGCCTTATCAACAGTTCTTATTCACTGGTTTGTTGGTTACTCTCTTGGCTGGTTTTTCATGACTCTTTCAGAAACGGTCAGGTATAGGCAAAACAAGCTTAATAGTCAGACACAAAGACAACAAAAATCCCCCTACTTGGAGAGGTTCAATTATTTAATAGTATTTAGGCTCATGCACTGCTTTTCATCCCAAAGCACTTTATAAACACTAATTCCTATTACCGGTAAGCAATCTATTTTTTTTCTATTCCAAATCCCTTCTTCTCTCCACCTTCCAAGACGCAGGGATCAGTCTCTAGATGCTTCACTAGAATAGGAGCCTCAGTGACTAAGCAATCAAAATGTTTGCATGACAGACCAGTCTGCTCTGCCAAAAAAGCCGCCCACCCTTTTCTTGGTATTCAAGGTACAAAGGTTACAAGACTGAGTATAAGTTACACCAGCTTGGTGTCACCAGAGAAAAGTCTAATAAGCACAGCCCTTGAGGGCTGGTTCTCTCTCTTTAATGGCAAAGAAGCAAGAGATTTCAGACTGAGTTTTGGAAGTTACATTTTCAATTAAAAATGTGCATATTTTAAAATGTTAAAAAATATATCAGTCAAGTATATGGAAGCACCTTGTAAAAATCTGGTTGTCTTCTGTTAGACTGATTCATTTGGTTGATTATGGTGCTTGTTTTGGGAAGACTTTGTTAACTTGAGTGTATTCCACCCCCTGACCAAACACACCTGTGTGAAATACTCAGGTGAATCACCTCTTCAGTTCCCTGTGTTAGGAGTACAAAGGCAGAGCTTTGCCTTTGGAAGCAGCCACATCTTTGATTTCAGTTCAGGTAACAGTTATTGGCATTATGAGCAGCAAGAGAAGGAGAAGAAGAAGAAGGAGGAGAAGAAGAAGAATTATTGATTGAGAGTGCAGCCTCCAGGTACTGGCTGGGCATGTTTGATCTCAATGTAGTGCTTGTTTAAAGGCTCCCATGAAATACAGACATCCCACTAGGTGGGAATACCAGCATATAGAACACAGCAGGGTTCTGAACAGTGCTATGTGTGTTTGAGTGTGTGTGTTTGTTAGGTACCACGTGTTTGTTCACACTGAGTAAATTATACTATAGAAAGTAGAAGTAGATTAGGCATTATTTTACAAAAAAAAACCAAAACAGCCCTAATGCTGTGAAATGTTAACTTCAGAACCAAATTCTGCCTTTGTGCAGGCAATCATAATTCCATGGAAGTGAATGGCTCAAGTTGTATCTTAAGGCAGATCCAGTTTCATCGTGGCTGAATTGGTGCTGCCACATGTCAATGTAGAAATCCTTTTTCTGTTTTGTTTGTTGGATTTGGGTTTTTTGTAAGTAGAAATCTGGCATTGCTAAACTAAACTTGTGTAAAAATAACATCTCCTTTCTTAAAAAAAAAGTTAATGTTGTCATGAAAGACCTAATTATCCTAAAGGAAAAATATTTCCTACATGTTTGTTCTGACATTGTACCTTACCAGAGCTGGAGCTGGGGATTTCCTGCTCTCTCTGTCAGAGGACATCAACAGCAGTATGTCATAGCCAGGGATGTCTCTGAGGCAGCTGCTCTTGTGCATTGTGAGCAGGCACCTGGATAGTGCAGATTAGGGAAGAGAGTGGTACCACCATCACTAGGAGATGCAATGGAAATGTTTCCTAACTGGAATATTTTAGAATTTGTTTTTTTTCTCTACAAGCTCATACAAGCTAACTTTTTTTCAGTGTCAACATTTACCTTAAAATACAGCATTCTCAATAAGCTCTGCCTAAAAACCCTGTAAAAATCCGAAATTCAAGCCCAGTAATGCAGTGACATTTCTGCATGACACTTCCTGTATATGAGGAAGCATTTGATGTCTAAAATGTGAGCAGCTGGCTGCTGTGTTATGGTTATCACCTGTACTGTGCGAGGCCGGAGGTAACTCGGTGTCAAGACTGAAATAAATAAGACATTCTCCCCTGTCACCTGCCATGCAGTGCCAGTATGTTAAGTGACTGTTTGACAGCAGGGTGATTTTGTGTCACATACACCTTCAGGACAGCAGTGAGTGGCAATTAGCTGGTCCTCACCTAAGTCTTGTTGCAAAGCCCAGCAGTGGCTGGAGTGTGGCTTTTCCCACCAGAGAGGAGTCAGACACAGCAGTGTCAGTTCTGTGCCAGCCATGTCCTCCTGAGGGGCAGCACTCAGTGTCCCCGTGTCAGCCAGAGGAGGGATGACAGCCCGCTAGAAGAGAAGGAGGAATTTCAGTTGTTCCTTCAGCAGTTTGCCATGTGTAGGTGTGAAAAGCCGTGAGAGAAGTGAGCCTTTTATCCCTTTATTCAGAACAGGTAGCAAAAGATGCTGAAGAGGCTGTCCAAGGTGAATATTGGCCAAAATTATGGTTTGGGTTTTTTGGTTTCTTTCTTTGATTTTTTTTTTTTTTTTTTTGGGGGGGGGATGTATTTTAGCAAAATCTCAATGGTTTCACCTGCAAATTTAGAGATTCACTTTTTTCATTTTTTTTATCTGTAAAACATAGTAGAACTAAGAAAGGAGAGTTCAAAACTAAGACAAGTAACAAAAAGGTTGCTTTCATAGATCAGACTGGAAGAGGCAATTCTAACCATAGATTTCAGGTTCCCATTTAAGCAGATCATCAGAGCCCAAGGTTTTAATTTGTTTGAATTAAAGCATCTCTTTTAGAAAATGTAACCAATTTTTTAATTTAAAATGTGTAATGAAGTAAAATCATAAATCCTAGTATGATTTTTCAAAGGTTTAAACTTTTTTTAGAAAACTGTAACGGGTTTCTAGTGTGAAAGAAATAACAGCTTGCATTTAACTAATCCCCCATCACACCCCACGTCATTTTCAATTTTGCTGCTTCTCAGAATGCAATCTACTGTCTGAAACATTTGGACTCAACCAGTAAAACTCTTGAGTGGTACAACCATGTTCCAACACCTAATATGAAGTTAGATTTAATTCTGAGCCAAATTTTTCTGTGTAATACCTCAGGCATGCTGGCTGTAAAGTTTTTGGAAGCTCTGGGTGTACCACCTCTCCAGGCACAGGCAGGCAAATCTCTTGTGAACAGGTCACCTGTGCAGTTGCGAGGATGATCCAAAAGCCCAAGACAGAAGTACCTGAGCAGTGTGTTTGTGCACTTTATCCCTGAATATATGTGTTTGTGCCAGGTGCCTGGCAAGCCAGGAAACTGAATATCCAGCAAAGGAGGCAATTGCTGTGAAAAAGAAAGAAGAACGTGTCCTGTTCGACACTTAAGGTCAGATTTAGGATTTCATGTCAGAGTACGAAAATGCAATGTCATGTGAGGTGTCTGATTACCCATACAGTGGGTCATACACTCATTTTAAACTGTCCAAGCTGAATATTGGCACCTGCAGGAGTGTGCATGTCTTGCCCACTACTTCGTGCTACTGACGGTCGTCATCACCACTTCAGAAAAAAAACATAGCACTGTATTACAATCATTAAGTGAGGACTCCTTCTGATGTGGTTTTCACTATTAATTCCCAGAACAGGGCAATGACTAGCTATAGATTCTTTCATCAAACCCACTCAAGCAGGAATCCTTTCCATCTTGGACACAAAGACACTGAGGTAGATAGGCAGGCTGCAACATGTCAGAGGATGCTGCCCACTGAAAGCCTGCAGCACCTCAGGTTAGGAAACCAGGAATGTCCTTTTAACCCTTCTTTGTGCTCACCCAGACAATTTGCAGATGGGACAGGGTATTTGTTTTACCATGAGGCTCAAATCTGAGGGTTTAATTGCACGTAAGCAGACATATGGAATGAATAGGCTGAAGTGTGTTGCTGAGAGTTCTGTGTGGGCAGCAGTGGGAGCAGCCTCAGAGTCACATGGGACTGAACATAGTCTTACACAGACCTTCCATGGTATTTTAATAGGTTTTTTGTTCCCAACTTGATTGATTCCTGTGTGCACAAACAGTGGGAGGACAGACCGACCTCTGGCATTTGGAGAGTTTAGTAAATTCTTAACTTTTTTTTTTTAAATTTTTGAACATTAGATGTATCTGTTATGTGGGTGTTGGGAGCTTTTCATGGCTTCTTAACTCCATTGAAGTTTGCTGTGTTGGTACACTTTGGTTAGCTCATAGAACTTCTCATCTTTCAGCGCAGAGAAAAAGGCATAAACTTTTCTCTGAAAAAAAAAACATTAAAACACCATCTTTGATGGTGCCTTCATCAAGCCTTGAAGTTACCATAGGGTTCAGCTCAGTTCCTCTCACTGTCCTCCCTTGTATGGTTCAAGGCCTTGACAGCCTCTGCTGTATCAGAAGAGTTACTGGAGGTGGGAGGGAAGAAGTCTCAGTTCCAGCACTTTGACTGAAGAGCCTCCAAAGGGTTTTCGGAGGATGACAGCTCACAGGCCAAACTTTGAACCCAAATGCAGACGTTTACCACACAGCTCCTGCTGAGTACAGACTCTGGAATCTGGCATTGCTGCCTTGGGCTCTCCAGGATTTCAACAGATGTAGTGCATTGATTTAATGTTTAAAAGGGAACCCTGCTGTGGCTTCCACAGCTTGTTTCATCGCTTTGGAAATCAGGCAGTAACATACAAACAATACAAGCAATTTTGTGTTATAAACAACATCCAATGTTTAGGGAATTGGGATTAAAATAAAACATCTTCAAGACTCTTGGCATTCCCTTGTCCTCCATCTGGAGATTGTTTTCTTATTCCCGACTCTTCTCATTTTTGTCTATTTCTGAATTTTCAGTATTTTCCTTGTAACTTTGGAATATCTTCAGTTTGCGCTTTTTTTTTTAACCACACACTAACCTTGATAGGGCTTGTTGTTTGCCCCAAATAATTCAGAGCTAATAAAAAGGTTAACTTCACCCACATGAAAGAACAATGTTTGTGCAATACACACTCTGTAGTGTTCACTGCATTGTACCATATTCATATGCAATAAGATAATTTCTATGTTGACATCCATGCTTTTGTTTATACACTCTTGGGACCCAGTGCTTATACTAGTTATACCAGTTTGCATGTGGTATGGGGAGGAGGTCATCGTGCCTCTGAGAACACTCCTAGAAACAGAAAAGCACAAAAGCATTAAGTATTTTACTATTTGTTTTCAAGGACTTGCTTTCAGAGGAATTCAAAGGAATTTGAAGAAATAAATCCAGGTTCCTTTACCTCTGCTGCTGTGTTATTGACATTATTGACATGACTACACCTCCAAAGAAAAATCATAGAGCTAGAAAAGATAAAGAGAAAGGCAGGCAGGGTAGTAAAAGATATGGACCCCCCTCTTGTACTCTTGTGTTGAGCACAACTTGAGGTTTTGTTGAGCGTTACATGAGGTCTCTACCTTAAAAAAACACAATCGAATAGGGGAGAGATAGAATAGTATAAAAATTGTGCATGGAGTGGAGAGTGTGATGAAGAAAGCATCATTTATCTTTTCCCATATCTCAAGAAATAAGTGGCAGATCTGAAAGAAATTAAGATACACTTCTTCAAGCACAATGTAGGCACACCATGAGCTTTACTGCCAGAGGGTGCCATCAATGCAGAAAGTTTACCTGGGTTCAGACTCGACCCATTCACGGGAGAAAGCTTCACCAAAAGCTATCAAACACACTTGTTACCATCTCTAGTTCTGGGAGAATATCCCTGTGTATCTGAAAGCTGAAAGAGTTTGTCAGGGGAAAAGCATATAAGCTTCTTCTGTTCTCTTACTCTTCCATCAGCACTGCCATTCAGCACTGCTGAGACTGGGCTGTACTGTGCTGTAGAGTCCCACAATTCTTATGTTTCTAGTCTAAAACTTCATTTCCTTCAAGTTAGCTTCTTTTCTGTCTTCTGCTGTTTCTACCACTCTTTTCAGTTTTTCCATCTATCAAGCCATGTGCTTTGCTACTTTAACGACCTCTGCTATTTTCTGCTTTCTTCAGGTCCTCTTCAGAGGTTGTTTGGCCTCCAGCAGATCTTTACTGTGAGACTTAGAAAAGACCTAGAAAAGAGTTTAGCAGCTTGTCGCCCATCTACATTTTCTAGTTACCAGTGATCTGGGGGCTAAAAATGAAGTACCTCAAAGAGTAGTTGAAGTATTCACTTCCTGATCAAGTAGTTTTGTTTAAGGGTTTTCCTATCTGCTTACAAAAGAATGGCAATATGCAAGAATTTTGTTGTTGCTACCATTTTACTTGTTCAATTGCTTGTTAAATTTTTATGCCTTTGGCTGAGGTGTGACTTTGAAAAAGCGAGGTGTTGTGACTGCAATATTGGGCACGGCGGGGATCATGAAAAATGCCAGATGGAACAAAATTATTCTGATTTTTGATCCACAAAGAGCCTAACTGTCAGTCATGCTGAGCATCCAGCAGCTCCCATTGAGATCAGTGGCCCCAGGCCAATCCTGCTAGAACTGCTTAGTTTAGTTCACTGCATTGACATTACTGCTGAACCTGCCTCCCACCACAGCTGAGCTTTAAGAGTACAGAAAGAGATGATACTGTCAATAAAATCAGGAGATGCAAAGAAGCCCTGGGGAAAGGCAAGAGATTGATGCCCTACTGTTCCCTCCCTTTTCTTTGAAGCTCTTTTGCATTTTTCATTCAAGTGCTGTGTGTCTTTTCTGTTTACCACAGCTCTACTCTAATCTGTCAGCTCTATTTTGATTTAGTAGGACCTGGCAGGAAACTGATTTGGAAATATAAATTTGCATCTCAGGTCACAGTCTGAAGTCATACTTGCTGAATCTTTTCTCTGTTTTGTTGCACTTTCTCATGACATATTATGGGGGGAAAACCCCTTACGATTGTACTTGCTTGTGGTACGTGGAAGGGCATGGCTACAAGGAGTGAAACAGTTCCTAAAAATACACTTAGTATTCACTCATGAGGTTTATTCAGGGGATTGTTTAGTCTTCTGGTTTGTTTTTTTTTCAAAACACACCTGAATTGAAATAGCAAACTTCAGACCCAAAAGCAAGATTATTTGGATGTTTGTGTTCATGTCTGGATTTAGCCCACTCTTGAGAACAGCAGAGCTGTGATCCACACTTGAAGTCCAACCTAATGATTTTATTTGAATCTATCTCTGTAATAAAATAGTAAAACAGTTATCAACATGTTTAGACACCTTCTTTGTTGAAGGTGGCCTGCTGCTCTATCTGCATGAAGATAAATTGTTTGCAGGACAGGAGCATCCCTTCAAAAGATTCACAGACCATAGAGGATACATAAACTTCAAAGAATGAGGCTGGGAAGGAAACAATGAAAATAACCTTTCATCACTGCATCTTCTGCATATAATTCTGTTTCATGGAGGCACTCGAATCCCTGTTAGCAGGAGTGTGATCCTGTGAGCAGGGAAGGACATAAATCTACAATTCAGCAAACAGAATGCTTTCTTTGGAAACCAACCTTTCAGTATAAGCTGTTTTGAATTCTGCTGCCTACATGGTCAAACCCTTACCTGAGATGGTACCATCATTCCATGGAACTCTTGCAAAAACATTAATTACTTTTTCATAATATTAGATGATTCCTTTCCATATTTAAATTTCTTACAAACATACTGGTGTGGCTTCTAGCAGCACCTTTCAGTCTGGACCACAATGCACTTACATTTGTGATGTGAAAGCCTCCTATTTTGTGTTGCACAGAATGAGGGTAACCAGGAGGAAAGAAAAGTGATAGCAGGAGTGGGAAGCTGGAAGTGAGTGCTAGGAGCATTGTGGCATTTTCCCATGTGGAGTTTATCACTCTGCAGGAGAGGCCAAGGCTGTTAATAAGGACTGTGGATAGTTGTAATTGTCAAGGATATGCAGTCAAGCTTGAACTGCCCAAAATCTCAGGCCCGTGTATACAGTGTTGGAGGTCCAAGCAGTTTAATTGCTGCTTTGCACCACACCCATGATGCCAGTTCTGTGCCTCCCACTGTGTGGCCCAGCCGTGTGCTGGAGCTGCCTGGAGTCAGGAATCTGCTGCCAGCCCAGGTGCTGGTGTTCCCTGTGTGCTGGAGATGAGACTCTTGTGGCAGGACAAGGCTGCCCACCAGAGCCAATAGATGGGTCTGTCCCTGGAGCAAATCAAGCAGTGAAGCCAGTTGGCTGAGAATTCCCAGCTGGCCACCTGTAGCTGGGGATGGCCTGTCTGGAGGAGCCAAACTTGCAGCTTTATCCCTAAGTTTTTGGAGGCTCATGTGCAGCTCCATGAGAGACAAAAGGGAAAACAAATGGGAATTAGCACGATAGCAGGCTTATATTTTTCCAGGCTGTTTGCTTTGTTTTTTCATGTCATAGAACATTATGAACAATTTCTCCAGATGGTCAGGCCTCCTTCCAACTGTCCTTTGAAGGTGAACTATAGGAGAATGGGATCTTCTGGCAAGTAGTTGCAACATAGGAAGCCTATATTGGAATCTTCTAACTGTCCATTTGTGGGGTTACTTTGAGTTTGCTTGTACCAATTTGCAGCTTGGTGGCCAAATTCAGCTTGGCCTTTAGCCTTCCTACAGCCTTCCTCTGTACCTGGAAAAGGTAGTCTGTGCAAACTGTAATTGTCACAATGTTGCTAATGAGCTTTTACTTCAATGGGAGGCACTGAAATGGTGTGTTTTCACCCGGCTTTAATGAAAGCATCTACAGATGAGTTGCAGATGAGAGGTGTGATTGCTTAAACCAATTTACAGGTTCAGGACAAGTCTTTATATTATACAAGTTTGGATTTAATTTTTCTGTAGCAAACAAGCAAGTTATGCTACCAGGCAGTATTTTTCCTTTTGTGGGGACATAATGCAGGCTTTTCACTAGGTGGACAGTGTTTTGAACATTCAGAACAATTACTCAGGTTTTCTTCTGACTCTTAGCTAGTTAGAGATTTCTATATATAATATAACTACCCATTCCTCCAGCCCCCAGGACTGGCTGTTGAAATACCCAGCCACAAATCGTGAAGAGAGTAAACAAAGGAAAACGAGCTCTCTTAGTGTATGATTAGCCCTGAACTCTTCACACAGCCAGGTAAATGTGCCATCTCCTTTTAAACGCTCTGGCTTTATTGGTTGCATTCACATCCTCTGCTTTGACTGTTGCTCTGAGTTGATGGTTGTTTGGGCTCTCAGCACTGAGTCTAGAGCTTGGAAGAGGCACTCGCCAATGAAATGGCTACTGTCCAGCAAAGAAAAGGGGTTATTTGTGTCTGCCTGCATGGGGTTATTTGTCTCTGTAAATGTGCTCTCTATTCAGTGCTGACAATTCCCACAGTTTTATGATATGGCTCAATATTTAGCACCAGCCTAAGAGCCAGACCTCGGGCATTGTGTGAGATGTGTAGAGGTCTTACAGTTATAAATATGAAATGGGATGTTTTCCATTCTCTCGAGTGCAGCAGATTGGAAACGCCAAGTAAAAGCAAAGTTTTCCTTGAAGTTGTTCTTTTTAAAAACTCTATCAGATGGTTTTTTTGGGTGCGTGAGAGGGTTTCTGGCTGGCTGAAGTTGACAATGCTGCACTCATCTGTTTTCAGTGGAACCGTGGTAAAGTCAGAGTCTGCCTTGGCAGTGCCTGCAGCTCTGAGCTGATGCAGCACAGATTTAGCAGCACAATGTCACTTCATGGTGCTTTGGGCTTGCTGGCTTGCACTGACCCCATCACAGAGCGGCTGCAGCTCATGCTCAGCACAAACGATGCTACTGGATGCGGTGGCTTTGGGGGCAGAAAGGCCACAGGGGGACGCTGACCTAGGGGACGATGCACAGCCGCACTCGCAGGGAGTTTGTTAAGTGCCTCCCACAGCTCTGATTTGTGCCAGACACACAAAGGCTGAGGAAGGTGGCCAGCGGGTACGGAGTCTTGTGTAATATAGTGAGCACTTAAAAACAGGTCTTTCAGCCACGCAGGGAGGTTTTTACTCTCGTGAGGGGAGATAGAGAAGCTATTAACCTGCCGGTGGATTTGCAGGTTTAAACCCTGTAGCATCCACGGTGATAATCTAATCTGATTTCCTGCGTAATATAAATTGTGGAATTTCCCTGGCTTAATTCCTGCTTCGTGCTCACCCCGTACGCCAGCGAGAACGCGCTTATTAGAGATGTGTCCGGTTGTAATTTCCACACTTCCAGTGGCGGCAGCTCCCTTGTAGATCTCGTCAGTCGTGTGCGGGGCGGACAGAGCGGGGAGCCCTCCAGCCTCGCCAGCGGCGAGGGAAGGAGCTAGGAATGGCCGGCTCCTGCCCTGGGCATCCCGCCGCAGGGTCTCGGGCTGGGTGTGCGGAGTTCTGTCCCCGGGAGCCGCCGGGACCGCGCGGTGTCGCTGCGGGGCCGCGGAGCTGCGGGAGATGCGCGGCTGCGATCGCTCCGCTCCGCCCTCCCGTCACCGAGCTGGAGAAGCGCCCACCGGGAAGGGTTTTACCCCGCTGGAGGGAACAGATGTGAAGAGCCGCAGAGAATTTGCACGGTCCGATTGTGAGGGCCAGATTCTGCTCCCCGCTGTTCCAGGAAAATCGGAAATTGTCTCTTTGTTTACCACCTTGTCAGAAGCTTTTGATGTGACATTTCTTCCGGTGGCGTAATTTCGACTTGAAAGTCCGCGTGCTATTCAGTCTGGGTCACTGGGGTAGTTATCCATCATCCCTGTGATATTGTAAAGCATAAGACAAGCTAATAACCTGATGAGGATGGGGAGCACAAATTTCCCACGCTTAGTCCATTCACTCCCAGAAGGTTTTTCCACCTGTGAGTAGCAGTTAAACAAATGTCTAAAATGACATGCCATGTTCTGGGTCCTGACAGTCAGGCTGCAGAGGGAGCTAGTCTCAAGGTAAAAGTCTTCCTCCGTACACCCTTTCCCTGTCAGTCCATGTAATCACCTCAGGATGTTCTCAGTGTCACAGAGATAGGACTACTGAAAATCTAGTTTTTCCCGAATGTATCTTGTGTTGTTCCCCAGCATGACTGTTTTCCAGGCCAAGGCTGTCCATCTGGGATTTCGTTAAAAAAAAAAAAAAGTGGGTGAAACAGGAATTTTGTGGTCATCCAGAGGTATTGGCTGAGTACTGCAAATGTGTGCACCAACAGCACAGTGCAGGTCCAGAGGGGCTGGTGCAGCCTTGGATGTGTTGGACAGTTGCTGCACAGATGGTTGGTGCTTGCAGAGTAAATATGATGCAGTAAGAACTATTCAGACCTACTGCATGTGCTCGTACTTCTGCATGGAAATACAGCAACTCGGAGATCCACTGAGGACCACAGTGACAAATTAGAGGGCCGTAGAGTCAGCATGGCTCAACCCTCAGGTGATCTCTGGGTGGCCTGGGTACAGCTGAGATTTGTGGTTGTAAAGCCAGTTATAGTCAAAGTGCTCTCAGCACTCATGGTTTCTGCTTTGCCTCTTGCTTCTACAACATGGTAGTAGCAACTTACTTTGTGTCCCTTGACTTAGAGCATGGCTACTCCACAGCCCCAGTTCAAAGCAACGTGTTTGCTTCACTAGCTCTTAAAAAGCAAAAGGAACATAAAGTGAAGAAAGCTGCTCTCAGCTGGGCAGCTCTCAAGCTGCTCTCTTATGGGAGATGGTGTTGGCTGCCAGCTCCATGTCCTAATTTAGTTCTGCATTTTGAGGTCTGATCAAGCAGAAATCTGTGGAGGAGAAAGAGTCTGTGTCAGTTCCCATCCCATGGCAGGAGGCAGCACTTGGTTTTCATCTCTCTTTGGTTGCTTGGCCCCTGCCTGTGTGTCTGTATGCAAAGTGTTTTAAAACTCTGTGGATCTGGATTCCTCTTCATCACGGAAACATGTAAAATGACAAGCAAGCAAAGGCTGGTAGTGCCAGCAGTAGGGAATAAGATGCAAACATTTTTTGACCCCCGTGTCCTCAGCTTGGCGGATGCTGTTTGGTGAGGTTTCTGTGGCCCATGTGAAGTGATTCAGTGTTGGAAGGTTGTGCTCTGCTCCACAGCCAGCAGGCCTTCCCAAAGCAGTGCACTGGGAGGAGTATCGTGTCTTTATTCCTGAGGCATGTTGAGTTGCAGGTTGTCAGTGGCAAAGATGAGAGCAGATTTCTGTATCTCATGGCTCTGTACAGGTGAGCACAGCTACAACACATACTGGATACTGGGATTTCAAAATCTTCCTCCATGTTTTTTCCTGCATGAGCAAGATGATAGAACCTCTTTTCCATTTTGTCTCAGTCCCATGACCAGGAAAATATCATTCTGCTTTGTTCTTTTCAACTTACATTTAAACTTTTGCTTAAAAGAGTTGAAAAAATAATCTATTTTTCCACTGTTTATCATAATCTAGTTTTCTGTTTATATCATTAATAGAGAGAAACTATTGAAAACAAAGGGTTTAATGGAAAAGTAGAGACTTCTAGAAATAGTTTGTTTCAAGTTGTGGTAATATATATATGTGAATAGAAACCCAAATGCAAAGGGCATAAGGAGTTGAAACGGGAGCCCATCTCCGTCACGGGGTTTTTAAATTAACCCCATTTCTCAGCGTGCCCAAGGCTCTGGCTGGTGGGAAGGGTTTCGGTGACAGAAAGGCTGCTCAGCACGGCCAGAAGCTCTGGCGGCACCAGGAATCCTCGGCGCCTGGAGGCGGGGGAGAGCGCTGCTGGCGCTCACACTGCTCCCACCAAAGCGGGAAGGCTGTGCTGGATCCGCACCACGCACTGTTCCGAAACAAAGCCTTCCAGCATCTGCGGCAGGAAAGTCACCAATTGCCATATGTCACTCTGCTCTGCATATGTTAAGTGGGCCCAACCAATCGCATTTGCACATTCCCTGTGTGACTTGTTGTCCCACACAATGAGCGCCCTGTTGTCACTGGTGCTAATGCTCCGCAATCTGCTCGCCCGCGGTGCAGCAGGCAGCTCTCCGTGTCGTGCCGCATTTTGCCACATGAGCGTGGCCCCGGTATCGCCGGATGCTCTGCAATCTGTTGCTCTGGGAGTGCGGGCCCCGCTGTCACGTTTTCCTTGTGAGGCCACAAAGGAGCAGGCGGGATGCGGGCAGGGATGCGCTCTGTGCTCAGCTGCTGCCTCGGAGCGGGGCAGCCCCGCGCCGTGTCTGGGATGCTCGGCAAGGATCGGTCTCGTAGCAGGAGTGGCTGGTTACAAGCCGCGCAGCTCTAGGGTCCATAACTAATCATTCCCATTCCTTAACTATTTTTATTTGTATTTGCTTCATGCATAACCATGCACAAAGGGATGAAATGTTTCCTTGTGCTACTTGAAGCACTTACACAAACAGCTGATACAGGTGAGGCACAGTAGTGGCGCAATACTTTCCCAAGAAACAGCTCACTGCAAGAGTTTCTTCAGAAACTCTGTGTGTACCACCCTTCAATTCAAGTCTAGGAGACATAAAAGGCATTTGCACGGTGAACTGCACTGAAACAAACCTTTGAGTGGCACAGCCTTGCTGAGGACTGCAGATTGAGCTTCTGCTCCCAGGAGCCCCAGGAAAATAAACACATGCTCCTGAACGATTCACATACCGTAAAGGCCTTCTCCAGGATACAGTTAATGACACCAGGGCCACCTGTTGAGCAGGGAGGATGTGATAAAGTATTGAAACCTTGTGCTTTCAGCTGTAACATCAAACCCACTAGCATCCATTTGGAGACTGTAGAATAATGTGTATATACATGGAAATTAAGGTAGATCCGGGTAGGCAGTTTTATTTTAGGCATGCTGTAACACTGGGTGCTTGGTTCACAGGCTGTAACTCCTTATTGTAGCTTTCCTCAATGCAGAGCAGTTGGCTCTCCTGCCTTTAGTGTCTTTTGACATACAACTTATACCAAGTTATAAAAAAGCCCTGATTTAGCAGTGTAATTTTATAACATTCACACATCTGTTTCCACTGATGGCTTTGAAGCCCAGTAAAATAGAGAAGAAAAAGAGGAAAAAAAATATCCAACGTGTCTGTAGAAATATGACTAATGCCCAGACCTGCCTGTACTTGTTAAAACGTGCTAGAATGGCAATGTTAACAGCTTGGCCAAACATCAGAAAATCACTGCTTCATCTGATGCTATTAACTGAGTTATTCAGTAAAGGCAGAGCTGGAAAAACAGTGATGCTTCCCTGGGCCTCAGGGTGGAGTGGCAGAGAGAGATCTCACACTCTGACTAACCGATGCTAATGAGAGTCTGGCCCCTTGAGCAACCTGCCCCACACTGCTGCCACCCTGTCTTGAGTGGCCTGGTAGCTACTGAGCCTGGAAAGCTTTCTACATCCAACCAGTCAGTAATTTGGAAGGTGTGTAACACGAGGGGCCCTTCCTGGATGGCACTCCAGAAAGAGACAAAATGCCACTTTGTATTTTGCTTGTAAGGCTCTTTTCGGGCTGCACAAGGAATGCCCAGGCTGAGTCACCAGCCACTGAAAATGAACTGTATGCCTGATAATCACTTTCAAATGTCCCACTTCCCTGAGGGTGGGATTTTTTGAACAGGAATAGAACTCCCAATAAGATTTTGTGGTTTAAAATTAGACAGTTACATTTCTGCAGCATTGACCCCAACAGCAGGATCTGTCTCTTAGGTGTTAATCTTTGACTGTTCAAAGGCACACCTTTGGGAGGTGAAGGAATTGATCTTTGGATTTGTGCCTCACAGTTTTAAATGCTGCCTTCAGGTTACAGGCCCTGTCATGTCGTGAGGCACAACTCCCACCTGCCTGGCTGAGAGAGGGGGAGACCTGCTGGGGTGTTTGTGCTAAAACCTGCCTGGCCAAGTGTTATCCCCTGAGCAAAAAGCAACGCAGAAGAGGGAG